>NC_059498.1:6564332-7242839 GCF_018139145.2 Gymnogyps californianus | reverse complement strand
GCTGTCCCCGTGGCCTGCCCTTGGTGCACGGGGGGAACCGCTGCCATACAGTAGCACAACCCTCCCCTACCCCTGCAGACGTGGGTGCATCTCTGTGCCGCATCTCCCCCTGGAGAGACCTTCCTGCTCTCCCAACACAGCTCTGTCCCGGCACCGGCGGCGAAGTTCCCCCTTGGAGGGGGGTGAGGCTGCATGGGCAGGGATGGGGCGGGTCTGGGGGGCTCATGCTGACACACGCTGCCTCCTGCCCAGCCCTGCTCGGTGTGAACCTGTGGCCGAAGGAGCCAGCGCCCCGATTCCTGCTGTGCCCTGACTGGGCTTTCTGCGAGTTCCTGCCCTGCCCGGCCGAGGAGGAGCCACGGACAGTGCTGCTGGGCGAGCTCTGGGAGGGACGCGAGTATGGGCTGGTCCTGACGGCCCGGCCGGGAGACTACAGGTGCCTCCTCCCTGCTGTGGTGGTCCAGGGGGGCCGCCTGCCCAGCCCCACGCACCCAGCACCGGCCCCGCTCATGCTCCCCCTGCCCACGCAGGTGCCGTGCCGGGGAGGTGCTGAGGGTGGCTGGCTTCCACAAGCAGTGTCCCGTGGTGGAGCCTGTGCGCAGGTGAGGACACCCCAGCCCTCACCCCTCACCGTGGGGGGCTGTGTGGGGGGCCCTGTGCTGGGCAGGATCCGGATGGAACGGTGCCGGCGGCACCCCCAGCGCGGGCACCCACCCCGGCCCCCTGCACCATAGGGAGAGCCAGGCGCTGAGCGTGCGGGGCGAGAGCATCCCCGAGGAGCGGTTCTTCCAGAGTCTGTGCCGCGCCGTGGGCATGTGGCCGGGTGCTCGCCTGGTCGACTACGTCTGCGTGGAGAGTGCCCTGCTGGGTGAGTCCCCCCCAGAGCTGCCCAAGTCCCCCCCCGAAAGCGTGGCCAGCACTGCTTGGGGCTCTGCCAGCCCTCCTGCACCCTGCTCAGCCGTGGGTTGCCTGCGCCTGGCGGGGCTGGGGGCTGCGGGCGCTTTAACGTGCTTGCGGTGCTGCTGCAGGCACCTCCTCGGGGGCCTGCGCCCCCCACTACGAGGTGTTCGTGGAGCTGCGGGGCCTGCGGGACCTGTCAGAGGGGCAGCGCTACAAGGTGAGGGGGACGCGGGCTCTGCTCTGGGGCAGGCCCCTGCAGGCAGGCAGGCAGGCAGGCAGGCCCCCGCTGCCTGCACCCTGCCAGCCGGGCGGGTGAGGCAGCAGGGTGGCCGCAGCCGCGCGGTGGCGGTGCTGGCGCGGCAGCCTCTGTGCCGCGGGGATGCTTGGCTGCGGGGGGGGGGTGGCTGGGGGGCACGGGCACAGCCCGGCCCTGCCCGGGGGGCTGCAGCCACCAGTGGGGCCCCGGGCACGGCGGAGGGTGACGGCTGCTCCAGTGGACAGGTGTCGGAGCAGCGCGGCGCTGCCCTCTCTCCGCAGCTGGACCAGTGTCTGCAGGAGGATTTCCCCATCTATAAGTCCTTCCGCTTCAAGGGCAGCATCGGGCCCCTGCGCCTGCACCTGGTGGGGGCCGGGGCCTTCGCCCGGCTGCGGGAGGCACTGGGCTCCCCCTCCCCATGCCCAGGGTCCTGCGGGAGGAGCGGCTGCTGCAGCTCATCCAGAGCACTGTCATCTCCTAGGGCAGCCTAGGCGTCCCGCAGCCCTCCTGCCCCTGGGGTTTGCTTGGTGTGCGCCCTCCAGGGAGGGAGTATGGCCGAGTCCCTGGCGGGGGGCACGGGGGCAAGGGTGCCCAGCCCCGAAGGGTTTGGCTGAGCAGAGCGGATGGAACCAGCAAGCTCGACCATGCCCCTGCTCCACAGTGGCAGCAGGCACCGGTGGGCGCCACGCTCAGTGCTGCCCGCGGGGATGGAGCAGGACATGCAGCACACCCCAGCCCTGGGGCCAGCCCCAGGCACTCGCCAGCAGACCTGACCCTTCGCCGGGCTGTTCTGGGCACAGGGTGGGACTGCGGGTGCTTGTGAGCGTCACGGGGGCAGCTGGGTCCTGCTGCCAGCGGCCACAGCTCGCCCCGCTCTGCTCGATGCCTCGGCAGCGCCCGCAGGCAGCCGCGGTGGAGCAGGTGCCTGTGCCTTTCCCGAGGGACGCCTCGGCCGTCACAGCCCGTGGCCAGTGCTGGGGGGACAGTGGAAACCTCCCCAGGAGCAGGCGGAGCAGCGGAGCCTCGGGCCCTGCGGGAGCTTGGCTCATCCCTGCACTGAGCTCCGGGGCCCTGTGGCATTTTGTCCCCTGGCAGGGACACCATGGGCAGGGACACCACAGGCAGGGTGTGGTGTGGCTGGTGGTGGCAGGTGCCGGCTGCTGTGGAGCAGCCCCTCCGCTGGGCTCCAGCGCACGTCCGCTGGTTTAGGAAACAATAAGCTCCAGCAAGGGCTGCTTTTAATGTTTAAAAAACCAGAAGCCGAATAAAGGAGGATTATCTCTCAAAAATAAATAAAGGGCAGCGCTCTGGGATTGATTTTTTTATACTATGATTTTTAATCCTCATTAAAGAGATTGCTTGATGACAGCTGTGACTCTGCTCTGGTGGTTGAGAAGTTGCTGTTGTTTCCTCGGGGGTCCTGGGGAAGGGGCAGCCATGAATATTTAACCAGTTCAGCGGCTGGCTGCTTGTGCCTTTGAAGCACAAATGTACCAGGCGGGAGGGACTGGTCCTTTCCCCTCCTGCTTGTTAAGGTTTATTTTAAGGGCTAGTGAGCCGCGGTGCTTGGGGAACCTGCTGTGTGGGCAGCTGCTGCCGGGGTGGGGGCAAGCCAGGCCGCTGGCAGAAGACAATGTCTTGAACAAGGTCCACACAAGGCATCCCCCCGGCACAGCCGAAACCTCCGCCAGGAATGGAAACCTGGAAACTGGGCTAAGGCCCCTTCCCCCCATCCCTGCTGGAAAAAAAGCCTGGAGCAAAATTCCTGGTGCAAGTAGGGGAGAAGCGGTGCCTGCAGCTGGTGGGGTGCCTGCGGCTGGGAGGGGGATGCCTGGGAGGGGGTGTGAACCTGGATTGCTGCTGGCACGGTGGGAACACGGGTGCTGAGCCAGCGGCATCGCGTGTGCCTGGCACTGGTGGGGTACGGGCTGGGGTTTAGTGGGGAGCAGGGCGGGTGGTGGCTGGATAAAGGCCGGGGTGGTGAAGCCGGGCTCCTGGGGGTCCATGGGGGGGCTCCCGGGCAGCCCTGCACTGGCAGAGACCTGTGCAACTGGATCCAGGCCAGAGAGCCCGGGGGGCTGCTGGTCCCGCTGCCTGTGCCACGCACGCCACGCAGGCGCCTGCACCCGGGGCAAGCACAGCCCTTCCCGGAGGCCTGGCAGTGACCCGGCCCCCAGCAAAAGCCTCCAGCCCCCTGCCCGGGAGAGCTGTGCTGGCCCAGGGCTTCACCTGGCAGCTCTAGTTGCCCCCTGCCCCTGCCTGGGCACTGACCCCGCTGGAGGCTGCAGGCTCGGCGGGGGGTGCCCCGCTGGGCAGGGCCAGGTTCCAGGGTGCAGGCTCAGTTTGGGTGCCAGGCTGCAGGGTGCAGGCTTGTTTTGGATGCTGGGCTGCAGGGTGCAGGCTCATTTTGGGTGCCAGGCTGCAGGGTGCAAGGTCGATTTGAGTGCCAGGCTGCAGGGTGCAGGCTTGTTTTGGGTGCCGGGCTGCAGGGTGCAGGCTCGTTTTGGGTGCCGGGCTGCAGGGTGCAAGGTCTATTTGGGTGCCAGGCTGCAGGGTGCAGGCTTGTTTTGGGTGCCAGGCTGCAGGGTGCAGGCTCGTTTTGGGTGCCGGCTGCAGGGTGCAGGCTCGTTTTGGGTGCCGGGCTGCAGGGTGCAGGTCGATTTGGTGCCGGGCTGCAGGGTGCAGGCTCGTTTTGGGTGCCGGGCTGCAGGGTGCAGGCTCGTTTGGGGCGGGGGGGGGGGGGGGGGGGGGGGGGGGGGGTGCAGGGTGCAGGCTCGTTTTGGGTGCGGGCTGCAGGGTGCAGGCTCGTTTTGGGTGCTGGGCTGCAGGGTGCGAGGTCGTTTGAGTGCAGGCTGCAGGGTGCAGGCTCATTTTGGGTGCCAGGCTGCAGGGTGCAGGCTCATTTTGGGTGCCAGGCTGCAGGGTGCAAGGTCGATTTGAGTGCCAGGCTGCAGGGTGCAGGCTTGTTTTGGGCGCTAGGCTGCAGGGTGTGGGCCGGGTTTGGGTGCCCGGCTGCAGGGTGCAGGCTCGTTTTGGGTACCAGGCTGCAGGGCGTGGGCTGGGTGGGGTGCCCGGCTGCAGGGTGCGGGCTTGGCCGGGGTCCCACCGGGATGGGGCGGCCGCCGCGGCCCGGGCGCTGCGGCGCTGGGCGGAGGCCGGGGGGGCGGCCCCGGCGGCGGGAGGTGCCGGTGCCCGGTGCCCGGTGCCCGTCGCCGCTCCCCGCCGCTGCAGCCCGGGGCGGGGGGGCCGCGCCGTCCCCGTCCCCGGCCGCGTCCCCGCCCCCGGCCCGGCCCGTCCCCTCCTCCCGGCCGCGCCGCCTCCCGCCCGCTCCGCCACTGAGCCCGCAGCGGCGGCGGCGGCGGGCGCAGGCTCCGGGGGCGCCCGGGGCCCCGCGGCGGCCGCTGCCCTGAGGCCGCGGGGGATGGCGGAGGGGCCCCGGGGCGCCCCGCCGCCGGGCTCGCCCCGCCCCGCCGCGCCGCTGCCCAACGGGCCCCGCGGCGGCGGCGGCGGCGGCGGCGGCAGCCCCGGCTCGGGCTCCGGCAGCAGCAGCCGCGAGGACTCGGCGGAGCGGAGCCCCGCGCCCGCCGCGCCCCGGGCCAGCATCATGAAGGTGAGAGCCCCGCACCGGCCCCGGCCCCGGCCCCTCCCGCCCCGCCGCGGAGCGGGCTCCGGCGCCCCCCGGGACCGGCGCCGCCCGGTACCTGCGCAGGGCTCGGGGGCCCCGCCGTGCCCCCCGCGGGAGCTGCGCCTTCCCCCCCCGCCCCGGAGCCGGCGGGCACCGGCTCTGCCAGCCCGCCGCCCCCCTGGGCTCCCGTGGGGCGGGTTCGTGGAGCCGCGGGGCGGCTGCAGCCCCCCATCGGTGCCCGGGGGTTGCCTGCCCGGCCGGGCACGGGGTTTGCCCCCTGCCCGCGGCACCGGGCTCGCCGGGGCTGCTCTTGCCAGGACTGGCACGGCGTCCCCTCGCCCTGCCCGGCACCCTGGGTCCCCAAGGGCAAAGCCTGGCTCGGGCTTCGTGTGCTGCCGGGCCGGGCCTGTCCTCTTTGCGTGGCCGTGGATTGCCCCGGCCAGCCGCCGCTGTTCCCGCGGGTCCCCTGCATGGCCACGCTGCTCCTGCCGTGGGAGCCACACCGCTGCATTGCCCTGTCCTGCTCAGGGCACCCATGGGTGCCGGTGAGGAGATGCCTGCTCCTGGCTCCCGAGCACCTTCCGCTTTCCCGTGCTCCCCCCTGCAAAGGCACTGAGCCTTGGGCCCGGCCTGGCCAGCTCCCGACCTCGTCCCGACACCTCCCCGGAGCCGTGCCGTGGCCGAGCAGGGGCACCGGTGGGGCCGCGGGCCAGGGAGGGTCTCTGGGGGTCTCCCACGTGGGTGGGCAGTGAGTCACACGCGTGCTTTCCTAAATGAGCCCCCCTAATTGCACTTATGCGGGCGGTGCTCGCTGACACAATAGGTCGCGTCCGCCGGGGACCCGCCTCCCCACTCCTGGCAGCCTATTTTAAGCCGGGATTGCTCCGGTGCTATTAATACCCCGGGGGGCTGTTCCTGTGGTGCCGGCCCAGCCCCGGTCTTCTGCCCCCGGGACCCGGTTCTCTGGGCAGAGGCGTCGGCCCCTCCTCAGGGCGGCCGGAGGGACCCCGTGCCCCTGCCCGTGCCGCCCGGGCTCCCGCCGCAAACTGTTGCGGGAGCGGCCGGGCTGTGCCCGGTTTCCTTGGGGACCTCACCCAGGGTCTCCTGCTCCTCCGGGGCCGGACAGCATGCCGCCGCGCCGCTCTCTGCCCAGGGACCCGCCGCGGGCACTGCGAGCTGGAGGTGAACCTCTCGCTTGCCCCCGCGCTGGGCGCATCCTCCATCACCGCCGTGCGTCACCGCGGGATTTGGCCTCACGTGAAGGTCGGGTGGCCCAGGGCCAGCGCTGGTGAGGGAGGGCACTGGTGCTGGAGGAGGTCAGACCTGGACAGTGTCCCCAGCCTGTGCTGGTCTGTCACGCATCTCCGAGTCCGTCCAGGGCCTGATCCTGCCCTGGTGCTGGAGGGCTGCAGGTCCCAAATCCCACAGCTGTGAGTTCCCCAGGCTGAGCCTGTCTGTGCCCCAGGACCCCGACTGTGCTGAGCCCCTCCATGGGCTGAGGCTGCCAGGCAAGGGACGGTGGGCAGACATGCTGCCCGTGGGACCGCGCCAGCATGGGCTGCCCACACCGTGCTCCTCCTGCCCTCGCCTGTTTGGCGGCAGCGAGCGGTCCTGCTGCTTCTCAGCGCAGCTCTCCTGTCCCTGAGCGGGGACAGGGGACAGAGCGTGTTCCTCCTGCCCTCTGCCAGCCCCTCTGCCGCCACTGGCTGAGACCCCTCTGTGCCCGGGCTCTCCCCGGCTGGGGGAGCGGCTCAGACCAGCTCTGCGCAGCAGCTGGGGTGAGGGTCCGTGGGGACCCCTGGCCGGTCTGGGCCCCAACCAGCCCCAGCAGGACCTGGGGAGCAGCTGCCCAATCCCGAATCCCTGGGGGATGCTGAGGCCGTTCCTGTGCTGTGGGGTCTGTGGAAGCTTCGCTGCCCCCCTGCACGGTGGTGGGTGGGAGTCAGGAGCTGTGCCTGCTGCTCGGCTGTGGTGCCGGTGCGGTGGCTGCGGGGCAGGGAGGGGACCCGGCGCCATGAGCCCAGCTACAGCTTGGAGTGAGAGCACAAACGAGCCGTGGGCAGCGGGGCAGCGGGCTGGGCAGGGGCTGGCTGCTGACGAAGTGGAGGCGCATGTGGGAAGAGCTGCCGGCTCTGTTATTTTTTGGGATTTCCAGAAAAGGCTGGAGGAGTGAAAGTGAGAATCACCGGTTGTGCTGGGGCAGGGGGAGCCCGGGGCTGGCCGTGCCGGGCGGTGGCAGAGCTGCCCCTGTGCAGCGTCCCCATGCCCTGGCTAGGGGACCTGCTCCCTGCTTTCTTCCCAGGCTGGAAGTGGAGGGGGCTAGAGGTCCAGTGGGCTGGGAGGATGCTGGAGAGGGACTGGGGGGGTACTGGATCTGTTCCTCCCTGCTGCAGGAGGTGACCCTTCCCCAGCGCCCCTCTCTCCTGTCCCCTGCGCCCCCTCTCCGTCCCACGCCAGCCCCAGGAGCTGTGCGGTGCCTCTGCGCCGGGCTCCGGCTCCACGGCCCCTCGCTGGGTAGCGGCAGCTGGTGCCGCGGGGAGTGGATGTGTCACTCGCTATCTTGGCAAGGAACAAACGACAGTAGAAAAGCCCTGGCTGTGCCTGGCCTCCCACTGCCTCCGCTCCAGTGCTGCCGGCTGCTGCCGCCTGCCTGCACCCCTGCTCGCGCTGCCCAGCCCAGGATGGGGGCACTGGGAAGAACCAGGACCTGGGGAAACCAGCTGCGGATGAGCCATGTCACAGCCAGGCTGGGGAACAGCCCTGTCCCCCAGGTGAAACGTGTCCCCACCGCATGCCCCGTGGCCAGGAGAGGGGTCCTGCTGCCAGGGCAGTGGCAGTCCTGCTCTCCTGGCTGGGCAGCAGAGTCGCGGTTGGGCCGAGACGCCTCAGCCCCAGAGGCTTTCGGTTCCTCTGTCTCCTGCCGTCACGAGCTGCTGCGCGGTGGGGACCCCCCCGGCTGGGCCTCGGGGGATAACGGGAAGGGAGGGGCGGCCAATGGGCCCTTCCCCATCCCCGTGCTTGGGAGCGGGTTGCTTGGTCGGGTAACGATGGTGGTCACGCGGCGGCTGAGATTAGGGCTGCTGCGCTTGCCAGGGCACTAATCGCAGGAGGTAATTGGCTGAAGAGGTGCTTAGCACAGGCAGCCGAGCTGGGCAGGGTGCGGGCAGCTGGGTTCAGACGTGCCCTCTGTGCCCAGCCGGATGCCCATGCTCGCCACTGGCATCATGGTCGGCATCGGCATCATGGTTGGCACGTCTTCCCTCCGCAGAGGTGGGCTATGTGGGTGCGATGTGTGTGGCAGCGCTGGCAAGAGCCCTGCCTGCTCGCTGCCAGCTTGGTGGCACAGCGAGCGGGATGCCCTGCTCCTGCCGGAGCCCTGCCCTGTGACCAGGGATGCTCTGTGCTCCCGTGGCCGTGGGCGCCATGTCCTCCTGCCTCCGCTGCTGGCCTACTTATCACCTTACGGAGCTCTGCGGCCCGGCTGCCTGCACTGCTCCTGCCCACGCCTCGCAGAGCACTTAGTGGGGTGTCCCCAGGGTCAAAGCCCGCCTGGAAAGCGCCTGTGTAAGGGGCTGCCAGGGAGCAGCGGCTTTTCCCTGCCGGTCCCCAGGCTGGGGTGAGAAGCCGGCAGGCGGCTGCGGGCAGGAGGCCCCACGCAGCTGCTGCCACCGGCTCGCTGGCCGCAAACGCGTTCAGCGGCAGCAAGTGCCGGGAGCTCCTGGAGTGGGGCGGCAGCAGCGCCTGCCGAGGTTCGCCTGTGCAGACGGGGAGAGCAGAGCCCACGTGCCGCGGGGCACTCTTGGGTCTGTGCTGTGCATCTGCACCCCAAAGCGCTGCAGCAGGCACCCCCTCCCCTTCCCAAGCCTGGGGGGACGGGGGGCTGCAGGGAGGGCGTTTGGGTTTTCACCCTGAGCCAGGGGTGGCACGGCGCCCGGCGGGGCTGGTGTCGGAGGGGTGGGTCTGGCTGCCTGCGGTGGGCGCAGCTGGAGGCAGGTCCCCAGGCGCTGGGTGCACGCAGGCCCCCCGCCCGTGTTTCCTTTCCGGATGGATTTCCTGTTTTCGGCTGTGGGGCCCGGTGCAGAGCCGCCCGGGGTGGGGCGTGCCGGGGCGGGGAGCGGGTCCGTGGAGGTGTGGGGGTCCTGCCCGGGGCAGGAGGGGGCCGCTCTCAGTGCCGGCCATCACCCCACGGTGGGGCGAGGGCTGGGGCTACCCGTCAGTGGGGCACTCAGATTGCTGCTCGCAGGAAGTGTCCCGGTGGCTCTGCCAGCGGCGAGTCCTTCCCCACGGGGCTGGCTGATGGCGTGACATGCTGCTGAGCCCCCCGCTGTCCGGGGCTGGCTGGGGTCCTGCACAGTGGCCCCCAGCAGCGCGGTCCCCGGCTCAGCCCTGGGGGTGATTGTCCTCGGTGGATGGTGGGACTCCGGGGGATGCCGTGCATCACCACCCCCCTACTGCCCGGGGAGGCTGCAGAGGGGAGGGGGCAGCTGCTGCCGGCTGGGGGGCCTGGGAGCCGGCTGAGCAGGGGACACCCCCCCGGGATCCGGCTGGCATGGAGGCAGGGTCCTGGCGCTTGGCCGGCTCCCCGTAGCAATCTGGCAGCAAGAGGATGCAAACAGCTCCTGCATCCGAGCTGGGGGAAATGGCCCCCGTGCGAGGCTGAGGGGGGTCTGCCCGTGCCAGCGGGCAGCGAGGCTGCAGAGGAACGGTGCTGCTGCCCGCTGACTGCCCCCTGCCCAGGAAGGCATCTCCCTCCCGGACAGCAGGGTCCGGCCAGCTCTAACGTGGGGCCGAGGGCTGGGGCCGGTTCCCCCTTCCCTGGGACGTTGTGTCCTGGGCACCCCCGGGGGAAGCTGGCCGGCCACCGGCGTGACCCGTCCGGATTGCCCTTGGGCCGGGGCTGCCTGGCCCCATGGGGGCAGATCCAGACCCTTCGGGGACAGGTACGGGGACGTGCTCGCCCAGGCTGCCAGCCCGTGCTGTGCCAGCCCTGCGTGGGAGGTGTGGGAGCTCTCGGGGCGCCAGAGGGGGACACCCCCTCGCCCCCAACCTGGGCAGCTGGGCAGGACCTGCCTCTGCCGGAGACACCACCAGATTAGAGGTGACTCACCATAATCTTGAAGAAGTGGATTAAATCTCCTCCTGCTGCACTACTTAAAGAAATCCATCCCATAATATGCTCCCGGCCCTGCTGTTCCCCCTCATCCCCTGCCCCCTCCAGCCCCTTGGCAGCAGGGTCCCCTTCCCCGCCGAGGGGCAGGGCTGGCACAGGGGTACGGGCAGCGTGCGGGCATGGGGTGCAGGCAGCAAACAGCCCGTACCCCCTGTGACCCTGTCCAGGCAGCAGCAGCTGCGGGCTCTGCAGGACGGGGCCATGGGCCACGCTCGTCCCCAGCGCGTGGCACTTGCAGGTGGCTGTCCTGCACTGCTCCCCGGCAGAGGGAGTGGGGTCTGGCTGGGGCTCCCCAGGAGCAGCTCTGCCCGTGCATCGCCTCGGGGTGCCCCAGGCATCCTCACACCCTGCTGCCGTGGTGCCCGGGGTCGGTGCCTGGGGCGCAGGGGAAGGCGAGAGGGGCCGTGATGTGTGCCCCGCTGCAGGGATGGGGCTGCTGTGGGCACAGACTGGTCCCGCCGGGTGCCTGTTCCCCTCTGGTGTCCCCATGCCTGTGCATGGCCGTGCCTCCGAGGGTGAGTGAGCAGTGGGGAAGGATCCGGCTCAGGGCCGGGAGCAGGAAGGAAGGAAGGAAAGCGGAGTTAAAATAAGCCAGGCAGCGAGCCGTGGGGGAGGCCAGGGCTGGAGGCAGCTCCCAGCCTCCGGGGAGAGGGTCGGACCAGGGTGGACTGGGCTTCGTGTGGTGCTGGGGCACCCTGGGGTGCTGCGTTGTGCATCGGGGCTGGGGTGGGGAGAGCGTGCGGCGGGAGGGCACCGGGAGCTGGCGGGGTGCGTGCTGCCTGCCCCGTCCCTGACGGCTCTGACCCCTTCTCCCACCCTGGCAGGATGGCTCCCGGCAGCGGCCACCACAGAAGAAGAAGACGGTGTCCTTCAGCACCATGCCCAACGACCGCAAGATCAACAGCACGGCTGCCTGCATCTCCTTCATGCTGGAGGGCTGCGAGCTGAAGAAGGTGCGCTCCAACTCCCGCATGTACAGCCGCTTCTTCGTGCTGGACGCCGACATGCGCTCCATGCGCTGGGAGCCCTCCAAGAAGGACTCGGAGAAGGCCAAGATCGAGATCAAGTCGGTCAAAGAGGTGCGCGTGGGCAAGAAGACTCCTGTCCTGCGCAGCAATGGCCTCTCCGACCAGTTCCCGGATGAGTGTGCCTTCTCCATCATCTATGGAGACAACTACGAGTCCCTGGACCTGGTGGCCAGCTCGGCCGACGTGGTGAGTGCCTGGGTGATGGGGCTCCGGTACCTGGTGTCCTACGGGAAGCACACCCCTGAGGCGCCCGGGACCGGCCACCCCAGTCTCCGGACCTCCTGGATCTCCTCCGTCTTCGACCTCGCCGACCTGGAGAAGTCTGGCCGCATCCCTGTGTCCCGGGCTGTGCAGCTGATCAAAGCGCTCAACCCAGGCATGAAGACCTCCACCATCGAGCTGAAGTTCAAGGAGCTGCAGAAGGCCAGCGAGCGTCCTGGTGCGGAGGTGGCCTGCGACCTCTTCGTGGAGGCGTACTGCGAGCTCTGCACCCGCCCCGAGATCTTCTTCTTGCTGGTGCAGTTCTCCAGCAACAAGGAGTACCTGGGTCTGAAGGACCTGCTGATGTTCCTGGAGGTGGAGCAGGGCATGGAGGGGGTGACGGAGGAGAAGTGCTTGGAGATCGTTGGCAAGTACGAGCCCTCCAAGGAGGGCCGGGAGAAGGGCTACCTGGCCATCGATGGCTTCACGCGCTACCTGCTCTCCGCCGACTGCTCCATTTTCGACCCGCAGCACCGCAAGGTGTGCCAGGACATGGCGCAGCCCCTCTCCCACTACTACATCAGCTCTGCCCACAGCGCCTGCCTGCTGGAGGACAACTTCTGGGGCCGCTCGGACATCAGCGGCTACATCAGCGCCCTGGGCCTGGGCTGCCGCAGCATCGAGCTGGTGCTGTGGGACGGCCCCGAGGGCGAGCCCGTGGTCTACACCAGCCCCTCGGCCGCCTCCTGCGTGCCCTTCCGCGCCGTGGTGGGGCTGATCGACCAGCATGCCTTCGCCGCCTCCGCCTACCCCCTCATCCTCTGCCTGGTGGTGCGCTGCTCGGCCCCCAGCAGCGCCTCGCCGCCCAGTGCCTGCGCAAGACGCTGGGGGAGAAGCTGTACCTGGAGCCCCCCAACCCCGCCGCGTCCTACCTGCCCTCCCCGGAGCAGCTCAAGGGCCGCATCCTCATCAAGGGCAAGAAGCTGCCGCCCGGCTGTGAGGACAGCGAGGGGGAGGTATCGGATGAGGAGGAAGGCTGGGAGCTGGCGCGGCGGCTGGGCCAGGAGGACCGGGAGGTGCCGGAGGGAGGTGGCCCGCGGCGGGTGCGCCTCAGCCGGGAGCTCTCGGAGCTGGTGAGCCTCTGCCAGGCCGTCCCTTTCCAGGACTTCGAGAGCTCACGGCGCGGGCAGCGCTACTGGGAGATGTGCTCCTTCAGCGAGGTGGAGGCGGGACGCTTCGCCAACGAGTGCCCGGCCGAGCTGGTGAGCTACAACAAGCGGTTCCTCTCCCGCGTCTACCCCAGCCCCATGCGCATCGACGCCAGCAACATGAACCCCCAGGACTTCTGGAAGTGCGGCTGCCAGATGGTGGCCATGAACTACCAGACGCCAGGGCTCATGATGGACCTGAACACAGGCTGGTTCCGGCAGAATGGGGCCTGTGGCTACGTCCTCCGCCCCGCCATCATGCGGGAGGAGGTCTCCTACTTCAGTGCCAACGCCAAGGACTCCTTGCCCGGGGTGCCCGCCCAGCTCCTGCACCTCAAGGTCATCAGTGGGCAGAACCTGCCCAAGCCCAAGGGCTCGGGGGCCAAGGGGGAGGTGGTGGAGCCCTACGTCTGTGCCGAGATCCACGGCATCCCGGCCGACTGCGCGAGCACCGCACCAAGACGGCCCTGCAGAGCGGGGACAACCCCGTCTTCGACGAGAGCCTGGAGTTCCAGATCAACCTGCCGGAGCTGGCCGTCCTGCGCTTCGTCGTGCTGGATGACGACTACATCGGGGACGAGTTCATCGCCCAGTACACCATCCCCTTCGAGTGCCTGCAGCCTGGCTACCGCCACGTCCCCCTCCAGTCCCTGGCCGGGGAGCCCCTGCCCCACGCCACCCTCTTCGTGCACGTGGCCATCACCGACCGCCGCGGCGGGGGCAAGGGGCACCGCCGGGGGCTGGCGGGGCGCCGGGGCCGCCGGGTGCGGGAGTACACCTCCACCAAGGCCACTGGCATCAAGGCCATCGACGAGGTCTTCCGGACGGCCACCCAGCCACTGCGGGAGGCCACCGACCTGCGGGAGAACGTGCAGGTACGGACCCTGCGGAGGCACCGGGGGACCTGGTTTCTGCAGGGGAGAATGGGGCGGACCGTGAGCAGTGGGGAGCTGGGGCGTCCCCCCTCTTCCTGGGGGATGCAGGCGAGGAGCCTCGTCTGGAGCAGAGAGCTGGGGGAGACGGGGATGTTCCCGGCGGGAGCGGGTCTTGGGGGCCCTCCCAGGCTGAGCCCCTGATGCCGGTCTCTGCCCGCAGAATGCGCTGGTCTCCTTCAAGGAGCTGTGCGGGCTGACGCCCGCCGCCAACATGAAGCAGTGCATCCTGACGGTGGCTGCGTGGCTGCTGCACAGTGACAGTGCGCCCAGCGTCACCCTCAACCTGGCGGAGCGGTACCCCACCATGGAGGCCCAGGGCCCCATCCCGGACCTGCTGCGCAAGGTCCTCACTGCCTACGAGACGGTAAGCACCGTCCTGCCGGGGCTTGGCTCCTCGCGGGGATGCTCCACGGGGCTGGCAGCACTGGGACCACCGCCCTGCCCAGGATGGGGAAACCTGAACTCACTGCGCCCATCCCAGTGCAGGGGGAGGCTGGTGGGGGGCTGCCCAGGGAGGAGTCCTATCGAGGCGCAGGCTTGCCCAGCTCGGTACAAGCCCTGGGACCCTGCAGCCCCTGTCCCCCTGCCTGCGCTGCCTGCACCCTGTGCCATGGCCGGCTGGCGTGGCGTCCTGCGGTCCCGCCTGGCGGGAGAAATCCCATTAATAGCCGCAGCCGGAGCTGCTTCCTTCCTTTGTGTTGGAGGGGGACCTGGCCGCCGGCCAGGCGCTGGTCACACCGCACCTGGCTGTGTGCGGCAGGGCGAGGAGGGTCAGACCCCGGCCACCGCGCTGGGGCGAGGGGCAGCCCCTGCCCGAGCCTCTTCTCCCCATCCGCTCTGCCAGGGGATGTGTGGGGCCGGGGGCTGCCCAGCTCCTCACGCCACCCCTCTCCCCAGATGATCCAGACCAGCCGGACGCTGATCGAGTCCGCCGACGCGGTGTATGGCAAGCTCATCCAGGCGCAGCAGGCAGGTGGGTCCCAGGAGGGCAGGCCCAGCCCCGGTGCTGCTCCGTGCCGCAGACCCGGACACGTCCCTGGGGGGCCGGGCGCAGGGGTGCCGTGCCTCTGCACTGGGCTGGGGGCACGTGTCCCCGCAGGGCTCGGTTCAGGGGGTCTGGCACCAGGCTCCAGACCGGGGCACAGGCACAGCCAAGCGTGCCGGCATTTTTGGCCGTGCACTTGCATGCCTGCGGTGCACAGTGGAGGACGAGAGGTGCATGTCTGCACCCCAGGTGAGTGCGTGCTGGGGCTGGAGTTCAGCGGCAGAGCGCCGGGGCCGGCCGGCCGTGGGAGAGTGATTTCTGGCTGGGGTGGCCCCGAGCCCGGCTCTGCAGTTTTCCCACGTCCTGGCAGCACAGGGTGGGCACGGGAGGCTGCCCGGTGCTGGGTGCTGCTGGGGCACGGAGCCGCCTGCGCCAGGGCAGGGTGCTGGGCGGGTGGGAGGGGAGAGAGGGAGGGGAGCGGAGGAGGCTGATGAGGAAGCGGGGAAGAGTCATTAGCTGCCAAACGCCAGAATATAATTAGCACCAGAAATAACAGGCTGGGGCTGACGGTAGAAGTGGCAACGGAATGTTACGACTTCCAAGACACATGGCTGAACCCACACAGGCAGGTGCTGCCGGCTGCCTGCCCCGGTCCTCCCCCCTGTCCTGCCCCCACCCCGGCGGCTGCCCGGACCCCCAGCCCCACTCCAGGCACCGACGGCTGCACAGCCCCTCTGTGGGCTGGGGCCCTGCAGGGATAGCCCCGGCCACCCCTGGCTGCACGGGGGGCTGCTGGCCCGGGGGCTCACGTGGGCTCCCTGTGGGGCTGGGAGAGGTGCCAGGAGCTGGAGGGGCCGGGGAGGAAGGAGGGGGCCCCGCTTGCCACCCCCAGCCGGTACCAGCCTTGCTGCCAGCAGCCCTGTTTGTTCCCTGCCTGCGCAGCAGCCCGGAAATCTCCCCAAGCTCTTGGCTTTCGGCTCCGCCGCTGCTGCCAGCGCCGGGGGGAGCGGCAGCGGGGGGGCTGTGGGCTGTGGGGCTGGGGTGCAGGGCACTCTGCGCCCTCCTGTGCCGCTCTGGCTGCGGGAGCCCCGCTGCTCTGCTGGGGGGGGGGTGTCACAGGGCAGAGGGGCTCTGGGGTGTGCGGCTGCCGCTGCTGCCTCTGCCCAGCCCCTCGAGGCGGTGGCAAGCAGCGGTTTGGGGGCTGCAGCCCCCACCCCCATGCCCGGGGTGCTGCCTGTCCCTGCTTTTGCCCCGGCTGCGCCGTGGACAAGCCCCTGCGGTGCTGGCTCAGCCCGTGCCCGGCTGGCGGGTGCTGCGGGGTCCAGGGAGGTGCTGGCTGCGGGTGGGGGTGCGGGGCTGGGGGCGTGCTGATTGACAGGGCGTGGGCGAGCAGGCTTGCGTGGGAGCCCTCGTGTGGGCCCGGAGCCGGTGCTGCGTCAGGAGGGGTAAATATAGCACCCGCTCACGAGGACGTCACGCGGTGCACGGCGCGGGGGCTCGCGCTCCAGCAGGGGGGGGGCCTGGCGGCCCCGCTCTGAGCCCCCCGGGTGAGCCGGGGTGTGCAAGAGCCGTGCCTCTGCCTGGGGTCGTTGCTGCCCTTCCAGACCCCATGGCCTCCGGCGCCCAAAACCGCCAAGGGCTGGGGCTGAGCGCGGTGCCAGGGTGGCGGGGGGTCCATTGGCCTATTGTTCCCAGCACGGAGGGGGCTCGGGGCTGCTGGGGCAGTGGGGAGCCCACCCAGCCTGCACCCCTGTGCCGGGCAAAGGGCATCCCTCCGGCTCGGTCCCCGTCCGTGGCGGGCAATGGCTGTCCCCATGCCCGTGGCCCCGTGCCCGCTGAGCGACGCTCCCGTCTGCGCAGGCATGGACTTCCACAAGGAGCTGCACCGCATCGAGGCCAAGGAGGGGCTGCGGGGCCGCAAGCTGCAGAAGGCGCTGGAGAGCTTCGCCTGGAACATCACCGTCCTGAAGGTGAGGGGTGAGGGCTGCATGGCCCCCTCCCCGCCCTGCCCTGCCCTGCCCTGCCGCCCCGTCGACCTGCACCCGGCGGATGCTCCGTGAGCGCTGGGGATGGCACGGGCCCGTTCAGGGGGTCCAGGTGGTGCCTGCACCCAGCGAGCCCCCCTCGTGGGCAGTGGCCGGCGGGGCAGCACATGCTCCGCGCCGGGGGTCCGAGCAGCCCGGGTGGCGTGGCCCCAGGGCCGGCCCCTGACGCCCTCTCCCCGCACAGGGCCAGGCTGACCTCCTCAAGCACGCCAAGGCAGAGGCGCTGGACAACCTGTGGCAGATCCACAATGCGGGACAGTCCTGCGGCATCGGCAGGAACGGCTCGGCCTCGCCGGAGCCCTCCCGGCTGCGCGCACCGCTGGAGCCCATCCCCGAGACGGAAGGAGGCGGTGACACGGCGTCCTGCTGACCCCGGCCTGGGGCTCGGGGGCCCGGACTGAGCACCCCCCCAGCTGCAGGGGCCGGGACCAGGGAGCCCCAGCCTGCCCGTGGATGGGCAGCTGCCTGCCCGCAGGCTCCGTGTGCGTGGAGGGACGTGTGCAGGGCTGGGTGCCTGCGCTCTGCTGTGCCGAGGGGCTGTGGCGGGGCCCAGCGGGGAGGTTGGGGAGGGGTGTCCCCACTCCCACTTGCCCCCGTGCCCCAAGCTCCCGGGGCCTCATCCATGCCCCCCATCTGCTTCTGGAGCAAGCGCCCTGCTGCGGGGCTGGCGGGGATGCTGGCACCCCGGTGCCTGTGTGCATGTACCCCCAGCCTGCTGTGCCAGACTCCTGTTGTAAAAGCAGCCCCGGGTCTGGGCTCCTGCTCCCGTCCAGGGCCACAAGTTTTACCTTCGCCAGCCCTGGGGAAAACCTGCCTGGCAGGAAGGGTCCTGGCCAGTCCCCGTCCCCTCTCTGCGGGGCAGTGGGTCCCTTCCCCTCCCTGGCATCCCTGGGGACCCCACTGTGCAGAGGGGCCGGGAGGCTCTGGGGTGCAGTGGGCGGGGGGCTGGGGGGCTGCTGCAGACCATCCTGGGCAGCAGATGTGGCTTCTGGCATCAGGGAAACGTCGGGGCTCATCCCCCAAGGAGAGGGGGTCCCGGCGCAAGCAATGGGCGAGGGGCGGTCTGGGGTCGGACCGGGGCTGCGGAGCATTATAAAGAGTGCGAGACCCACCTTGGTGCCCTGCTGCTCCCTCCGCGCGCCTGGCATGGGGCCAAGGCGGGATGGGGTCACCAAAGGGGATGGAGGGTGGCACTGGGTCCTGGCGACACCGTCCCTCCCCTGGCACCAGCTGAGCACAGGGTGATGGCTCCCCACGTCAGGGAGCCGTGCAGCTGCCCGGCACCCCTTTGTTCGGGGAGGTAATTAGCCTAATGGGGCCACGAGGCGCGGACCCGCACACTGCCGCTGTCGGGAGCAGGCCAGCGCCTCCCCAGCGCTGACCTTCATCCCCTTTGTGCCGGCCTGGCTGCGGGGCCTGCAGGCAATTACGGCCTCATTAGTGCCACGCGCCCCGGCCGCCGCGCCCGGCCGGTGAGCACCCACACAATGAGGAGCTGCAAATGAGGGGAAAGGCCTGGCTGGTCTCCGAGCTACCGGCCACAGCGCACCCACGTCTCCCAGAGACCGGCTGCTCCCACCTGGCCCCGACGGTATTTTTGGCAGCACTATTGTGCCAGGCCCTATAAAGCGGCAGGCAGCGCAGGGCGCTGTGCTCTTGGCTGCCTGGCGGGACATGCCCCAGCGCCGCTCGGCCGCCTGAAGACCCCAGGAAGGATGGAGGTGCCCAACGCCAAGGTGGGGCCAGGGAGGGCGGCAATGGGGGAGAGGTCGGGATGTGGGGCCGGGGGTCTGGGAGTGCGGGAGGGCCTGGCCAGTTTCTCGGGAAGCCCGGAGCGTGCAGCTCCTCCCCAGGGCTCCCGACTGTGGCCAGCAGCTGATCAGGGGGGCTCAGCCCCATGTGGGCTCCTCGAGAGGGAGCTGGGCACGTGGTGCCTGCGGTGTCGAGCATGGGTGCTGTCACTGCTTGTCCCGTGGCTCTTGGCAGCGAGGGGAGGGTGTTTGTCACGGCTGCCTTGTGCCGGAGCAGGGCAGGCGTGCCGGTGAGGGCACCTGCGTCTGGCTGCTGGTCAGAGTGTGGGTGGGGGCTGCGGTTACTGGGGCTGGGGGGGTGCGGGGAGCAGCACTCCCAGCTTCCCTGGGGGTGCAGTGCTGGCTGTGCCCCAGGGCGCTGAAGGGCGATGCTCTGGGCGTGGGGCTGGGCCCCGTGGCAGCGAGGACGAGCAGGCAGTGCTGCAGCAACCACGGCAGATGGGAGCTGAGACACCGGCGGGCACGGCAGGACCGGGGGGCAGCCCTGGGGCTGTGCAGCCCCCCCCTCTCCAGCACTGCTGGCTGCCCTGCACTAACGCTGCCCATTGCTCCGGCAGTTCCAGCGAGCTGCCTGCCTCTTGCTCCTGCTCCTGCTCTGCTCCCTGGCCACTGCCCGGCAGAGTCTGCCCGAGTGCTGCCGGCAGAAGACCTGCTCCTGCCGCATCTATGACCTCCTGCACGGCATGGGCAACCACGCTGCCGGCATCCTCACGCTGGGCAAGAGGAAGAGCATCCCGCCGGCCTTCCAGAGCCGGCTCTACCGCCTGCTGCACAGCTCCGGCAACCATGCCGCGGGCATCCTCACCATGGGCAAGCGCGGGGAGCACCCTGACACTGCCTGCCCCGACGCATCGGGCTGCCCTGTGGGCGCGGACACCCAGCCGACGCCGGTGCTGCGGGGCGCTGACGCCAGCCCTGCCAGCCCCAAGGAGTGCCAGGGACACTCGGGGAAGGACCTGACCAAGAGCCAGGCCCAGGGAGCTGCAAAGAGCTTTTACTGAGAGGGGTGGGGGCAGCGGGAGCAGGGAGGTGATCCCTGGGGGGAGAGACCCCGGGGACACACACCCGGAGCTCGGTGTAAATAGCACTTTTACATACCTCCTCCTGGCGCTGGCCGACCCTGCTCAGGGCACCACAGGTACCGCTGGCCTTTTACAATAAATGGTAGCCTGACGTTACCCGGCTCTGCCTTCTCTCTGGGGAGGGGCTGGGGGGCACAGCTCTGCCCCGGGTCAGCCGGCGAGGCTGGTGCCTTTGTCTGTGGTGCCTGCACCAGGGGTGCACGTGGGCCCGGCCGGGCGGATGCAGGACCAGAACTGGGGTGAACCGAGCCTCGACCAGGCTTCCCAGGCGCGGAGGGTGTTTGTGAAGCCCCCCTAAAGGGCTTGGAGCATCCCCCACTGCAGCACCAGGGAGTCTTTGGTGACCCTGTCACGGCCGCAGGGCCCTGACCTGCCACCCTCCCACCACCCTGTCCCTGCTCAGGGTCCTGGGCAGGGCTCCGGCTGGGTCCTGTCACCCCTGGGTGCCCCTCAGGGGGTCCTGCAGGACACAGCCTTGCCCTGCAGCCCCCGGGCTGGCCCTCCCCAGGGCTGAGCCCTGAGCGGCGGGGCTGGGGCTGGTGTCCCTCAGCAGGTGGCCCCGGGGACGCGGGGTCCTGCCCCCTCCCCAGCCTCCACGGACCCCGGGAGGGCCGGTGCCTCCCGGTGCCGAGCGGGCTGGTACCGAGCAGGTGCCGGTGCGACGGGTCCCGGTGCCGAACAGGTCCCGGCGCCACCAGCGCGGTGCCCCCGGGGCCGAGGGGCCGGTGTCCCCCGGGGCAGAGCGACCTGCCCCGGGCGGGTGCCGGTGCCCGCCGGTGCCGAGGCCCCTCCCGGTGCCGGCGGCGCGCAGGGCCCGGGGCGGGGCGGGGGCGGGGCGGGAGCCCCGGGCGGGCCGGGCCGGGCCGAGCCGGGATCAGCCCGCGGCACCGGGGCCGCACCTGCGGAGGGGCCCGGGGCGACGGCGGAGCCCAGCCCCGCGGCCGCGGCCCCGCGGCGGGCGGCCCGGCGGGACCATGCCGGTGATGAAGGGGCTGCTGGCGCCGCAGAACACCTTCCTGGACACCATCGCCACCCGCTTCGATGGCACACGTAGGGCCGGGGCCGGGGCCGGGCCGGCGGGGAGCGGGGAGCGGGGAGGGTCCGCGCTGGGCACGGCGGGGCCCCGGGCGGGGGGAGGCGCTGCCCCCCGGGAAGCGGCGGGGAGGACCGGGGCTCGGCCCGGCACCGCGGCCCCCGCGGCTCGGCGGGACGCGACCGTCCACGCGCTCTGCGCTGTCCCGGGGGACCCCCCCTCCCCGTGTCCGTGGCCGGGCTCGGTGCTCCCGGATCCCCCCCCGTGTCCCCCGTGTCCCGGGCAGCCCCCGCGGTGCGGCAGGGATGCTCTCCCCGCCGCCCGTTCCCCGCTCCCGCTTGCCGGGGCCCGCGGTCGGTGCCGGTGCCGCCGCGCTCAGCACCAGGGACAGAGCCCGGGCGCGGCGGGAGGGGCCGCGCGGGACACGGGGGGGCCCCGGCCGGGGCGAGGGGGGGGTCCCGGGGAGCGGGCACGGCCGGGCTCACCCCCCCCAGGCTGCCCCGGGAGCCCCCGCGGGCCCGGCTTTGCCCCGTCCCGTGCCCGAGTGGTGGCCGGTCCCGGGGGGGACGTGCGGGTCGTGCCTGACCCCGCGGCGCGCGGGGCTCGGGGTGCTGCCCTGAGGAGCCCCCCGAGCCGGGGGCCCCCGGAGCCAGGGGGCGGCCGTGGGGCGCAGCCTGTGCCTGTCACCTCTCCGGCACACAGCGCTGCCGCGACGGACACCGCAGGGAAGCCCCAGTGCTGCACAGGCCGGTGCACCCCGAGCCCCCGGTTAGCAAAGCGCCCGCTTGCTTGGGGTTACGTCCCTGGGAAAGGTGGACACCGGTAGCGGTGCGTTTTGGCAGGGGCGAGGAGCTGGGCCTGTGCTGTCCCAGCACCGTCCGTTTTGGGGCCCCTTCCCACGGCTGGAGGTGCTGCGGGTGTGTCCCCGGGAGCTGGGCTCCCCTCCATGTCCATGTCCATGTCCATGTGCTGGGGCCAGGATGGATTAAAGCCCTGACACATTGGGGAGGGGATCATGCCGGTGTGCCATGTGCCAGCTCCTGGCACCACTGGCACCATGCAGCCGCCTGGGGATGCCCCACGACCCCCCAAAATCACCTGGAGCAGGGGCCTCCTGGGCCAGCTGCCTGCAGGGCTGGACATTTCTCACCTTGCTGGGAGGCACTGGCATGAAGATGGCACCGGAGCCTGCAGCCACCTCCCACAGCACCACCGGGGCACCAGGAGCAACCCTGGGGCATGTGTTGGCTGCGATGCTGGGCTGGCTCCTGGCCTGGTGTGATGCAGAGCATCCCAGATGACACAGGGTGTCGTTTGCCCATAGGAGCTCTCATTTGGGATGTCACCTTTGAGACTGTAATGCGTAACGAGGCAGCCAGCCCCCTGAGCCTTCCCCAGCCCAGCCCGAGCTGCGCCCAGAGGTGCCAGGGCAGAGCCGCATGTGCCTTGCGCTGGCGATCCTACGGCTGTCCCTCCGCAGCTCCCCAGGGCTGGATCTGGCTCTCCGAGGAGAAGGGTCCCCAGGGGAGCTGCCTGCAACACCCCGATGCAAAGCCCTGGGAATTTGCCCCGGGGAGACGGGATTTGCCCCACAGCACCCTGGCAGCATCCTGCCTTCAGCTGCACCAGCCCACCTTCCAGGCACTTTTAAACAGTGTCCGGCTTTGCGGGTTTGATGTGTCTCTTATCGGCTTTATCTGCCATGGAGAGGGGCTTTAGCCGCAGTGATACGCCGTGCGAGTTAACCCTGCCTCTCCCAGGCAGTCGCTGCCCACTGGGCCCGAGGGTGCCCGTCCAGGCAAGCTGGCCACCGTGGCAGGGGGCTGCCAGCCCCGCAGGGCCACATCCCCCTGCTCGGCAGAGCTGCTCCCAAATGCAAGCCCTTTTTTTCTTTTCTAATAACACATCCTGGACAACGCCATAATCCTGGCTCCCCAGAGCCAAAATCTGGCCTTAGTCACAGCTTCAAGCTATTTTTGCTTCTCCAAGCTAATCCTGGGCTGAGCTGTGCTGTGGTGGCCCCGCTGCACCCCCATCACACCAGGGCTGCCTGTGGCTGCCATCCCCTCCTTCCCGCAACCTCCTCTGCCCTTGCCCTGCCTGCGCTGCCTTGGCACAGCTCTGCTGTCGGTGCACGGGTGCTGTAATCTGCTGTGGGCTCCCCTTCTTCGCTGTGAGAGGGGGCAGACCACGTCTGACTGCTCCTAGTGCCTGGGCTGTGGGGGTGCAGGGGTGCTGGGCTGGGGACCTGTGGGCTGGAGACCGTGTCAGAGCAGGGGACACCGTGGTCTGTCCTCGCAGGGTGCAAACACAGCCCACGCCGGCCGCACACCCCGCTTCCTTGGCACTTTTTTAGCATGAAGCCGTCTGTCCCACTGGTGCAGAGCCTGCAGCAAGGAGCCGCTGCGGCCCCGGGGGCAGAGCCCCTGTCCGGCCCGCGGCTGGGGGGCTGCGGGGAGAAAGCGGCCGCTCTGCGGCTGGGCAGGGCACGGGGCTGGCAAAGGCTTTCCTCTGCCTGGTGCCATCTCCCCACCGCGGCAGGGGTGATGCTGGGGAGGCTCCGCGGTGCTGCGACAGACCAAGGGCGCTGCATTTCCCCTTCACCTCCAGCTTGTGCCAGCTCAGCACAGGCCCTCGACTCACCCCAGGCTCGTGGCTTTTCTCCCACCCTCTCGGCGGGTGCCGCCGCGGTGCCGTGGTGCCGCGCCGCCGCGCCTGGAGCTGGAGGTCGCAGCACCGCAGCCTGGCACCTCTGGGCTGGCAGCACCCGGCTGGGTTTGCCGCTGCTCCCGCTAAGCTGCCTGAGCCCCGGCGGGAGGTGGGAGCGGCAGATGGCGAGGGGGAGGCGTGAATCGCCTCGCTCGGGATCGCGTCTCTGGCGGTGGGAGCCGGGAGCTGGATCTGGGCTCCTTCCCCTTCCAGTGCATGGGGCTGGGGTCCTGCCCGGGACGGGGCCTTGGGGGCAGCAGGGCAGGGGATGAGCGAGCTCTGGGAGCGGCTGGGGGCAGCTGGCAGCTGGACGGAGACCTGGTTCTGCTTCCCAGAGGGACCCGTGGGGGGCCGGGAGGGCTGGACTCCCCTTTGTGCCCCCCAGGGTGGCCCTGAGCCCTCAGTGGCAGCTGCGTCTCCTTTCAGACAGCAACTTCATCCTGGCCAACGCGCAGGTCCGCCGCGGCTTCCCCATCGTCTACTGCTCCGACGGCTTCTGCGACCTCACCGGCTTCGCCCGCACCGAGGTCATGCAGAAGAACTGCAGCTGCCGCTTCCTCTATGGGGCCGAGACCAGCGAGCCCGTCCTGCAGCGCATCGAGAAGGTGCTGGACGGCAGGCAGGAGTACCAGACCGAGGTCTGCTTCTACAAGAAGGGTGGTGAGTGGTGCATGGGGCTGGGTCCCTGCCCACGGCTCCGGCTGGGACTCGGCCCCGTGCCGGCCCCGGGGTGAAGCCACCAAGCAGCGAGGGGGCTGTCCTGCCTTCACCACCCCTCTCCTCCACGCAGGAGCTGCCTTCTGGTGCCTGCTGGACATCATGCCTATCAAGAACGAGAAGGGGGAGGTGGTGCTCTTCCTCTTCTCCTTCAAGGACATCACAGAGAGCCGGGGCAGGAGCCACCCAGGCGACAAGGAGGGTGAGCCATGGCTGCAGGATGGGGATGGGATTCAGGGAGCGGGGTGCGCAGCGGGCACGTGGCAAACGGGCTCCCAGTTCCCTGCTGGGTCCTGCCTGCCTTCGTGCACCCGTGCAAGAAGGGGTCCCCAAAGCAGCCCCTGCTCTGTTGCACCAGCAGAGGCACAGCATTCCGACTAACCCAGCGTGTCTTGTCCGCTGCAGAGAAGCAGAGGAGCAAGAAGCCCGGGAGCTCACACCTGCGGGCAGCACGGAGGCAGGGCCGGACAGTGCTGCACCGGCTCAGCAGCCAGTTTGCCCGGCGGGACCACGGCGAGATGAAAATCAACCGCGTAAGGACCTGGGGGAGCCCTCAGCTTAGCCCAGTGCCTCCCAGGCTGGGGCTGTGGGCAGGCTGGCGGTGCTGCAGCTGTCCCGGGACCAGCCCTGCAGCAGAGCCTGGTCTCGCTGGGATGCTGTTCCCATGCACGCACCTCACTGGCCTCCCCAGGCACCGAAATGCCCTCCATCCCTGGCAGCCACACCGTGGTCCAGGCTGCAAATGTGGTTTGTTGGCAGCAGGAGAGCGAGCAGCGGGTGCCCAGAGCTTGCCGTGGGGAGAACAGATCTTCTGGCAGCTCTCACAGGGCTGTGTCTCTCCTCACACGTTAGCTGTCAGGAAAACCCAGCCGCTCGCTCGCAGCACAGCCGTGCCGGCCCTGGGGAGCGCCGTTACCAGGCTGCGGCAGCCGCGGGCGCGCGAGCAGCAGGGCTTCCAGCAGCAGCAGGGACCGGTGTCGTCTCTGTGCCAGCCTGTTTGTGTGGCTGCGGTGCCCCAGCGCAGGGTCCCAGGGCATGGCTGCAGCGATGGGCACCGCCTGCAGACGTGGGGCCAGGGCGGGGGTCTGTCACCAGCTGAGAGTGGCCGGGGGCCCAGAGCTGGCAAGCAGGCAAAGGGTTTCAGTGTGCCAGTCTTGAATTTTGGGGGCTTGGGTGGGATGGACCCGGCTCTCCCCTCGCCCAGGCTGGGCTCTCGCTGCCCCCCAGCAGCGCCGGGTCCCTGCAGAGGGTGGGGGTGGCTCTGTCCCAGCACATGAATTGGCACCTGAGGCAGTTCTGGGCAGCAGCTGGCAGTGCCAGTGGATTACGGTTAATAGCATTAGCATAGCGTTAATTCATGTGCCGTAATCGGGCATTCTGTGCCCATCTTGGAGGGTGACCTCAGCGCAGCCCATGTGCCCCATTGGAAAAGTGTGTCCATCACTCTGGCATCAGGGGGTGTCAGCCAGGCTGGCAGGACTCAGGAGGAGGGGGGTGCAGTGGCCTCCACCCCTCGTGGGGACGGCCCCTGCGCCATCCATGTGCCACCCTGCCGCTTGCTCCCCCAGAACGTGTTTGAGAACAAGCCGTCCATCCCCGAGTACAAAGTGGCCTCGGTGCAGAAGTCCCGCTTCATCCTGCTCCACTACAGCATCTTCAAGGCCCTCTGGGACTGGCTGATCCTGCTGGCCACCTTCTACGTGGCCGTCACCGTCCCCTACAATGTCTGCTTCACGGGCACGGAGGACAGCCTCTCGGCCGCCCGCAGCACCATTGTCAGTGACATTGCCGTGGAGATGCTCTTCATCCTGGGTAGGTCCAGGGGCCGAGCACCCATCTGGGATGGGGGACGTGGCTGGGCGGGGCAGGGATGTGGCCAGAGGAGCGGACCTGAGGGGTGATGGAGAGGGGAGCTGGCATCGCTTTGCCCCTGCTGCTGGTGCCGAGCACCCCGGGAGCGGGACCCAGGTTGGCCGTGGACCCCGGCCCAGCTCCTCCGGCCGCGGCAGGGACGGTGAGGGCTGGTCCTGCTCTCCCCGGGGCAGACATCATCCTGAATTTCCGGACGACGTACGTGAGCCAGTCGGGCCAGGTGGTGTACGACCCCCGCTCCATCTGCATCCATTACGTGGCCACCTGGTTCTTCGTGGATCTGATCGCCGCTCTGCCCTTCGATCTGCTCTACGTCTTCAACGTGACCGTGGTGAGTGCTGCTCACGCCGTGGGCGGGGGCAGCGGGTGGGACGTGGCCCCTTCCGCAGGGATCCGCTCCTCGCGTGCCTGTCTGGGAGCGGCGCGGGCAGTGAGGGGAAGCAGCGATGGCAGCTATAGCGGGAAGCCTCCCACGCATCTTAATTTAACCAGAGGCTGCCACAAATGACAGCAACTGCCAAGGCACCGATCCAGGAGCTGCAGGCAGGCGCCTGCCCTGCACCCAGCACCCAGCACGCCTGTGCTCTGCCCAGGGTACAGGGCAGCTCTGAGCAGCTCCACGTCCGCGTGCAAATACCTTGTGCACACATGCACACCGTCGCAGCGAGGGGCGCTTGCACGTTGCCTGCTCTGGCAGGGGCGTGCCCACGCGTGCAGGCACACAGGGCTCACGCCGGTGACGAAGGCAGGTCCCAGCCTGAGCCTCCCCGGGCTCTCAAGGGGCACCGTGGCACAGCGGGTGCGATGGGCTGTGCAAGCGCCCTGCTGGCACCAGCACCTTCCCACCCTCTGCTAATTGGGGCAGGGAGGGGAGGAGGGAGGCGAGTGCAGAGGCTGTAATTACGCTTATTGGAGGCAGAGCAGTGTGCGGGGAGCACAAGGGCACTTGGGGCTTGAACTGCCCCCCTGAGCCAAACCCGGCTCCACTCACACCCCGGCAGTGCTGCCTGGCAGGAAAATAACCACAGCCGAGGCAGGGGCGCGTTCCTGGGGCCGTGGCCGCAGGGGCCATTGCTGCTGCTGCCTCTGCCGGGGCTGGGGGCACGCAGCTGTGGCTGGCAGGATGGGCAGCCCTGGCAGGGACCCTCTGGGCAGCGGGGAGCTGAGTGGAGCTGAGCCACCCAGGGAGCGGCTCCGTCCTGACCCACCTCAGTGGGGTCTGGCCCCAGCATCTGCTCTGGCACAGCCCCTGCCCGGTGCCCCTGCCCGGTCCACAGCCCTGGGCTCCTGCGCGGTGCCCGGTGCAGCACTGGCAGGAGGCAGAAGGAGACAGGAGCTTTGTGCGAGGTGGGAGGCCCTGGGGCGCTCGGCATCGCTGCGCGTCCAAACCCACCTGCCTAAGCCAGGGCATCTCTGGCTCTCTTTGTCCAAGATCTCTGCAGGCAAGGCACAGCATCTTGCTGAGACTTCCCCTCGCAAATACATTAGATCAGCTTTCCGCCAGCACAGCCTCACCAAACGCAGCCTCTGGTAGCAAAGCCCCTGCTGCCTGCTCCCCCTCCCACCAGTCACCTCCCTGCCCCTCTCCAGCACCTCAAATCTCCCAGAGTGATTTGGTGCCCTGACAAGCTGTGACCCCGGCTGCCTGCTGGATGCTGGGCACGGTGGTGGAAGGCTGCCTGGGGACGAGCCCTTCCCAGCTGGCCCCGTAGCCCATGACCCTCCTGGCAGCTGTGGGGGTGGTGAAGGGTCCCTGCCCCGGGGGGAGGCAGGGAGGGTCCCTTCCCACCCCTGCCTGCAGCTCCGCCGGGTTCACTCGCCTGCCCCGCTCCCCAGACCTCGCTGGTTCACCTGCTGAAGACGGTGCGGCTGCTGCGGCTGCTGCGGCTGCTGCAGAAGCTGGACCGCTACTCGCAGTACAGCGCCATGGTGCTCACCCTGCTGATGTCCATGTTCGCGCTGCTGGCCCACTGGATGGCATGCATCTGGTACGTCATCGGCCGCAAGGAGATGGAGAGCAACGACCCCCAGACCTGGGACATCGGTGAGCAGGGCTGCCTGCGTGCAGGGGCTGCGCGGGGTGGGGGCACGCTCAGGACGCCCCACTCCCCCTGTGCCGCTGCGTGCCACTGGCAGGAGGGAGCGGGCAGAGGGCAATCCCATGGGACGGGCAGCGGCGGGGGCTACAGCCCTTCTGGCTGGCTCCTGCCTGCGAAGCGAGGCCGGAGCAGGGACGGGAGGTGCTCTCCATCCCCCTCGGCAAGCGCTAACCCCTGGCTGTGCTTGGCAGGCTGGCTGCACGAGCTGGGCAAGAGGCTGGAGGCTCCCTACATCAACAACTCAGTGGGGGGCCCCTCCATCCGCAGCGCCTACATCGCCTCCCTCTACTTCACCCTCAGCAGCCTGACCAGCGTGGGCTTCGGCAACGTCTGCGCCAACACCGACGCTGAGAAGATCTTCTCCATCTGCACCATGCTCATCGGGGGTGAGGCGGGGAGTTGGGCAGGGCTTGGGGGGCTTCATCTCCGGCTGCCAGAGCAGCGGGTGCGGCAGGCAGCCGGGCAGGGCACCGGGGGAGGCAAAGAACACGTGTGCCCTATGGGACAGCCCTGGGGATGGGGTTAGGGAGAAGCCCCCCGTGCTGCACCCCTGGACCCCACGTTGCTGGCGGGGGCTGAGCCCAGACCCTGCCTGGGCCCCCGTCCGACGCAGCCCCCACCCAGCCGGCGCCTCGGCGGGCCTGACGCTGCCCTCCCGGCCCCCAGCGCTGATGCACGCCGTCGTCTTCGGCAACGTCACAGCCATCATCCAGCGCATGTACTCCCGCCGCTCGCTCTACCACACCCGCATGAAGGACCTCAAGGACTTCATCCGCGTCCACCGCCTGCCCCAGCAGCTCAAGCAGAGGATGCTGGAGTACTTCCAGACCACCTGGTCGGTGAACAATGGCATCGATGCTAACGAGGTAGGAGGTGTTGGCTGGGCTGGGCCAGCCCCCTCCGGCCCCCCGTCCTGCACCCAGCGTGGGGGTGATGGGGCTGGCAGGGCCAGCTAGGAGAGGGCGAGTGTGTGTGTATGGACGTGTGTGCAAGCGTGCGGGTGTGCAGATGTGCACATGTCCGTGCTCTGTTGCTGGAGCGACCAGAGCTGCGTGCCAGGTCTGGGGCAGAGTCCCGCCAGCACAGGGAGTGGGACAGGCACGTGGAGCAGAGGCAGCCCATCACCACGGCCAGAGCTGTCCTGCATTTGCCAGCCAGGACTGCTGGGCTCTGCCGAGGCAGCCAGGGCAGCTGAGCAGCGAGATGCTCCGCTCCGGAGGGGGATCTGTCCCCTGGGGCTGTCAGGCTGCGGGGAAAGCTGCTCCCTGCCACCCGCACCCCAGCACCCCGGCCCTGCTCTCCCCAGCTGCTGCATGACTTCCCCGATGAGCTGCGTGCGGACGTGGCCATGCACCTCAACAAGGACATCCTGCAGCTGCCCGTCTTCGAGACGGCCAGCCGGGGCTGCCTCCGCTCCCTCTCGCTCCACATCAAGACCTCGTTCTGCGCCCCGGGGGAGTACCTGCTGCGCCAGGGCGATGCGCTGCAGGCCAACTACTTCGTCTGCTCCGGCTCCCTCGAGGTGCTGAAGGACAACGTGGTCCTGGCCATCCTGGGTGAGGGCAGGCGGGTGGGCTCTCCCCCAGCCCCTTCTGCTGCCCGGCCGGGTGAGGGGCCCAGGGCTTGTGCCGCTAGCCCACCCTGGTCCCCTCCTGCAGGAAAAGGGGATTTGATCGGAGCCGACCTGTGCAGCACGGACCAGGTGATCAAGAGCAACGCGGACGTGAAGGCGCTGACCTACTGCGACCTGCAGTACATCGGACTGCGGGGGCTCTGCGAGGTGCTGCAGCTCTACCCCGAGTACGCCAGCAAGTTCACGGCGGACATCCACCAGGACCTGACCTTCAACCTGCGGGAGGGCAGCGAGATGGAGGTGGGTGCGTGTCCTCCCTCGCAGGCCCCCTCCCGTCCTCACGGCCCCGGAGACCGGAGCAGGGCTGGGGCTCCGCACGGCCACGGCAGGGGAGTTTGTCCACTCCCTGCTCGTGGTCCCCAGGCTCCGAGGCTGGGGCAGGGGCTGCGGCTGCGGCTGTGCCACCCCGGCCGTGCAGGTACGTCCCGGCCCGGCTCCTCTCGGCTCCGTGCAACCTGGGGAATTGGAAGCAAGAGCATTCGCAATGCAGGAGGCTGAGGTGGATGGAAGGCTTGGAAATGGGGGTGGAGGGGCCTGGGGGGGGCACTGCGGGACAGGCAGCCGGGGCACGGCCCCCCCAGTGCGCAGGAGGCAGTGCCGGGGGCTGTCGGGTTTAGTCACGCTGCCAACTCCGGCAGCCGGCGGGATGTTCTGCTGCAGAAATAGCTCTGCAGCGCTTTTCCTCCCCCGTCTCTGCTGCTGGCTCTGCGCTGGCACCAAGCTGCCAGGGGCTCCTCCAGAGCATCTCCCCCCGGTACCCACCGCCCCCAGGCCCTGCAGAGGTGGGGCAGGAGGTCACTCTCTAGATCCCACATAACCCTACCAAAACCCAACACGTCCATCGCCCAGGAGAGGTATCAATAAACCAGGGGTGGAGGATGCAAACAGAGCTTGCCCGGTCCTGCAGAAGCCCTGTGCACCCTCCCCTGGCCGGTGGCACGCTCCCGGGAGAGCTGATGCTCTGATGGCTGAGCCGGGGCTGGGATTTGGGGCACAGCCTTGACTCCGGCTTGGGACACACAGGCTGAGGTCGGGCGGCTCATCAGTGTCATGACAGCAGCAGAGGAAGGAGAGCGGGCGAGGGGCTGCGGAGGCTGGTGCTGGGGCTGATGGGGTTGGGGGACGTTTGGTTGTCCAGGGGGGCACCGAGAGGCTGGGAGGGCTGCGTGCCGAGGCGGGGAGGGGTGGGCACATGCCCGGCACTGTGTCTGCCTGCGGCCGGTCCCCACGGAGCTGCGGGGGTCCCGCGTGCTGCTGAGCCGGCACCGTCTGCTCTCCCCGCAGGGGCTCTGCCGCTACTCCCGGTCCCCGCGGCTGTCGCAGGCACCGCAGGTTTGTGCCACACTGGGGGCGGGCGGGGGGAGGACGGGGCAGGGGTGGCCATGCTCGGCCTTGGCACCTGCACGGGGACCAGCCCTGACCTCCTCCCTGCACCCACCCACAGCCTCGTCTGGAGAGCGGTGCCGCCCCGGAGAAGCCCCTTCCCTCCATCCTGGAGGACGAGGAGGAGCCCGACGAGGTCTTCCAGCACTCGCCCGCCACCATCACCCGCCGCAAGCTGCTGCTGCCCCAGCTGAGCAGCCCGGCGCGCCACGGCTCCCTGAGCAGCCTCCTGGGCGATGAGCTGTGCCAGATCTCAGCCCTGCGGCGCAACTGCCGCTCCCCGGCCCGCTGCAGCGGGAGCCGCAGCCCCTCTCCACAGTGCCGGAGGGACACCCGGCTCCCGGAGCAGGAGGGTGGCGTGAGCAGGAGGCCGGCCAAGCTCCTCATCCCCTCCCTGCACGCCTACGGCCCCCCGGACCTCAGCCCCAGGTAAGGCTGGGACATGCCAGTGGCTCATCCCGCTGCTGTGGGTTGCTGGCTAGGCTGCATGGGGCCCCAGGAGGCCACTGGGAATGGTGGCAGAGGGGCGAGGGGGTGATGATGGCCAGCCCTCACCCCCTCCCTGCCCTAGAGTTGTGGACGGGATCGAAGACAATGGCGGGACATCAGAGCCACAAACCTTCTGCTTCAACATGGACCCCCCGCCGCAGAGCGCGGCGAGGGACTCCCCCACGTCAGGTACCTCCAGCAGCCGCTGGGCACGGCCGGGAGCGCTGGCCGTGGGGCTGGGGGGCTCGGGGAGCTCTCTGCCACCGGCCGTGTCTTCCCCGGCAGGAACCGACACAGGCGGCCCAGCCCTGGCGATGGAAGCAGAGGAGATAAAGCAGAACATCAGGAGGCTCAACCAGGAGGTGCGGCGGGGGCGGGGCGGGGGGCTTGGCCGGGGGCATCCGCCGGTGCTCACCGCTCTCCCTCCCCTTCCAGATCAACCACCTCAACCAGGAGGTTTCCCACCTCAGCCGGGAGCTGCAGCGCATGATGGAGCTGCTCCAGGGCCGCCTGGGCACCCCGCAGCCCCCGCCTGCCCCCACCGCCTGCCCGCAGCTGCCTCGCCGCCCCCCCGGCCCTCGCCACCCTCTGCCTCGGTGCCCCCCTCACCCCCACCCGTGCCCCCCAGCTCCTGCAGCTCCCCCTCCGCCAGCCCCCGGGCCAAACGCTGCCCTGTCCGCAGCCGCTCGGCCCACGCCACTGCCAGCCCCCCCACGCACCCCTGGGTGGGTGCCAAGGGGCTGTGCCCGCCGCGGGGGGACACCCCCAGCCCTGATCCCCACCGGGCCTCGGACTTGCAGCCCCTCTCACTGCCGCCCCGCTCTGCCCACTCCTTCCCCGGCTGCTCGGCCGGTGGTCGGCCCCGCACCCACCCGCAGCCCCGCTCCAGCTCCACCAGCTCCCACTGACCCCACGGGCATCGGGGTGGCGGCGGGGGACCCTCACCCTCGAGGGATCCTCGCCCTGCGGGACCCTCGCCCGCCGCCTCGCTCTGCCCTCCTCGCTGCCCAGGACACGCCAGCTTCGGCCTCGCCCCGGTCACCGGGTCCGACTCCGCCAGCCCGAGCCCCCCGGGAGGCGGCCGCCGGAGCAGGGCAGCAGCGGGGGGCACCCCGCACCCACCGCCACGCTCCCACGGGAGCACCCCAGGGTGCAGCGCTCGCCCCGGCCCGACACCAGCAGGGATTTTGATACGATTTTATACTCTTTGCCCACGGGGTCTTTTTTACAACCGGGCCAGGCCGACAGCCCCTCCCGGGACCCCCCCCCCCGCCCCCCGTGACCGGGGCCGTGGGACGGGGCCGGGCAGCGCTGCCCCCCCGGGGCCGGGAGGGGCTGGCGGCAGATTTTGTGCGCGGGGCGGTTCGGAGGCTCGGCGGGGCGGTGTGGTGTCTCCGGGGGGGGGGGTCACGGCTGCTCCCGCCCGGCTCCGCGGCTGTCGGCTCTGCGGCGGCGGTAGGTTAGGGTGTTCCCCCCCCCCCCCCCGCGCCCCCCGCCCCATCGGGAAATAAAGGCTCTATTTTTCCAGCCCCGGCTCCGGGTGAGTCTCTGCCCGCGGCTCTCCCGCCCCCGCGCGGGGCCTGCCCAGGGTCGCCGCTCGCCCCCCCGCGCCGGGACCCCCTTTCCCGGATCCCCGCCGGGGGCTCCCCGCTCCCCCCGGACTACAGCTCCCATCGCCACCCCTCCCTCCCCCCGCCGGCGGACGCGCCCTGACGTCACGCCGCCCGGCTCACGTGAGGCGGTGCGCCCGCGAGGGGGCGGAGCCCCTGCGGGGGAGGCGGGGCGCGGCTGATTGGCAGGTACCGCTGCCTGTGTCCGGCGGGCTGGGAGCGGAAGGGGCGGGAGGATCCGGAAGCGGAACGGGTAAAGGCGGAAGTGAGGGCCGGGGCCTGCGAGACTCACCTGCGGCGGCGGGAGCGGCGCTCCGGGCGGTGAGTGGGGCCGGGGCCAGCGGGGCCGCTCGTCCCGCACCGCCGCGGCGGGGTCGGCTGCGACGCGGCCCGCGGGGGCTCAGGGCAGGCGGTGCCCGGCGCGGCTCGGTGCCGAGCCCTGCTCCGGGCGGTGCCTGGCCTGGGGGCCCGGTTCTACCGGGCCCGTGCGCCGCAGACCCGGCTCCCCGGGAGCCCGGCCGGTTGGGGGAGGTAGTGGGGCGGCGTCGCTCCGAGGGCCCCGCTCTACCGAGTGGGGCGAGGCCGCCGCGTCTCGGCTGCGCCGTCGGGGTTTGCGTGAGCTGGGGTGCGCAGCGAGCTGGCGGTGCCGTCAGCGGGGCGGGGGGCTCCGGCCCTCGAGGCTGCCCGAAATAAACCTCCCCTCACCGGGTCCTGGGCCGGCCGGACCCGCTGGGTGTCCTGGCGAGGCGGGAGAGCGGCACCGCCGTGGTGCACCGGCGGCTCCGGCCTTGTGGAGTGTGGCACTGGTCTCGTAGTGAGCCGTAACCAGGGAAGGGAGCTATGCTGCTGGGAAAGATCAACACGTCAAAGGTGATGATCTCAAACTCAAGGAGAATGTCATGTCTGCCACTCCTTCGGGCTGTTGTCCTTTGTAAGTAGGAAGGGCTCGCTCGGCAGCGAGTACGAGTGCTGCTGTCGGTGTGCTGGGTCTGCCTGACTGCTGTTTCCCAACTCCTTTGTCTCTCTTGTAGCGATGACTGTTTGGAAGTTAAATAGAATTTGGGGAAGGTGTGGCACCTGTAAGGATAGAAGTGGTATAATATTTTGTTGTAGCTAGTCAGCTGCTGAGGTGGGAATAGAAACTCTAGAAGTCTGAAAGCCCAGCCAGGTTCCTGAGTAGAGGACTGCCTAATTGAAGGATGTGACTTTACCTGCTGACAATAGGTTCTAGTGGAGCGGAGACTGTTCTGGATTGCTGCTGGTGACAAACGCAGCCCCTGTGCCCCCCAAGGGGCATTTGTGAAGCGAAATATGTGGTGCTGCAGGCTCTAGAATGAGGCACAAAGTCTGCAAGAAGGTTTTGCAGCCTGTCTGGAAGGAAACCCAGATGCGCTCAGATGCAAGGCCATGCTTGGATCTTCAGCGCAGTGGGGGAGACCACTGCGTGTAAGCTGAGAGCACAGCCAGTCGGTATGTGATCCTGATAAGGCTAATAGTGCAGATGCAGGTATGAGCAACAGGTTTGTAGTGCTAAGTCCTGTGAAAGCTGCTTGAACCTTATTCCTGGTAATGCCCAAGGTGCTGCGAAAACTCCTGGGGCTGGGTGGGGGCCGTGAGGAGCCATGACAGTCGTAGTTGCTCTCTGCTAACTAATTGTGACTCTCACTGTAAACTGGTCTGCCAGCTAGACCAAATACAGTGTTGACTCGATCTCAGCTGACCTTTAGCTTGTTGCTTTTGTATGTGGCTGTTGGAGTTCTGACCTTGACTGTTTCCAAGCGTGTAAGGAAATCAGAGGGAAGAGAGTACACCGAGGTACTATTTTAAGTCTTACATGGAACAACTTGCATCTACTATTCTTAGCTTTTTGTGTGGTGGGTCAACACATTTGAGCTGCCCTGCTTATAGCATGACATCAATTCCACTTTGCACTAAGTTAGGACTCCTGAGCCTACTCTGAAGGCAGGACTCTCAACCTTGGTTGAGACCAAAAAAAGAAAGATACTTCTGATTCATATTGGCTTGATGTGCCAATGTCTGAGTGAATTGACATGCCTGTCTGAGTGAACTTTCTTGGAATATCCCATTAATGTTCACTACTGCCTTGACTCTAAAAGTCTCTTACTTTTTTTCAGCTTAACTGGATAATAAGGTGAAAGAACTGTGACTGAAAAGGGTGAAGAATTCAGAATAGTGTGTGTAGGCAGCTACGAGACAACGTTGGTCTTAATGCATTCTTGGAGTGAGGAGAGCAGGTAAAGCACAAGTCTGTATAGACCTGTAAGGTTAAGAAAAGCAATGCTTAGATTCAGTAACTGGGTCTCAGTGCTGAAATTATCTCAGACTTCTCTTGAGTCTCAGCAGTATGCCCAGTCAACTACTTCCATAGCAAAAATCTACCTCTAGAGGCAATCTTTCCCTTTAAGATACTATAGGCTAATTTAGATGACATTTGTTTTAAGATAGTGCCAGGCAGTGTAGGTCCCTTGGGGCTGTTTAAGTAGGTGCTGATACCCCTTCAGGTGAGGGAGCAACACAGGCAAGATGAAATGGGACTTCTGAAGAAGGGTTTAAGTTACTGGAGAGCAGTAAGGGGAAGGCTAGCTTGATGTGTGGATATGAATATAGTAAAATAAAACATTTGTCTAGTTTTACTATGAACAGAGTTGGGTTTAGGTCCATTTGCTTTACTAGTGAAACCAATAATAGATTGGGCAGTGTCTGAAACAAAACTGTCCAGTAATGTATTCATACTTTGTGTGCTTGGCCAAACTTAATTGTTGTCATGAGAAGTGGAATTATCTCCATTACAGCAAAGTTCTTCTGTGTCTGAAGAGGGATCAGCTCTAGAATTGCTCTAGGCCCTGCTGGTCATTAACTCTTGATCCTAACTTCTTAAACCTCCGCATGTTTAGCAGATGGGTGGTCATGGCATCTCCCTGAAAAGGGAGGGGGAAAGGATGCCAAGTACTTTCAGACACAGGAAATGAAATGGGAACGCTTCTAATGAAGTGGGCGTAGCCCAAAGTATTTCGGTCAGCATACTTAAAAGAGGGTAGAATGTAGAAATGGCGGAGTCAGCTGTTTTCTTCCCTTGGGGTATGAAGTTTGAAGTCCTCTTATGCAAGTTCTGTTAAGTTGTCAGAGTAACACTATGAAAACACTCCAAATGCTAGCCAGAAACAATGAACCTTCCTGGAAGTGACAGTATCTGGGGAAGAATAAAGCTTCATCTAAATCCTAAAAGGAACGCTTTCCTCCCCTGGAGCACAGGAATGAACTGCTGGAGTAGTTCTACATAAACAGATAAGAAAACACTGGTTTTCATGTTTGCTTTTATTTGGTGGAGCTCCAAATAAGGAGCTGCTAGAGGCAAGAGATCTTTGTGCAGTCTGGAAAAGATATTATGAAGGTCACTGACTCTTTTGCAGTGAAGATGGCAATTTTCTGCTTTGCATTGTTAATGATCTTGCCGCCTTATTCACAGAGTAGTAGGTGTTGTCTAAAGGCACATGTTGCTGGACTTCTGGTCAAAATTAAGCTGTGTCTTTTGAGGGCATGCTGAGCAGTGGATGATATCAAGAACAGGAGGTAAAAACCTTGCCTGCAGAATTAAAAACTTGATGCTTTTGTTCAATTTGTAGTTGGTCCAGACTGCACTCATGAGTTACTCCTTCAGCCTAGTTGTGCCTCATCTTCTGTGAAACAGGACTAAGTTCTTGCGGTATCAAGGATAACTGAAAGTAGGTAAGACCTCCGAGAGGGAGTTAATGTGGGGACAGGGAATATGGAGGCTTTGCTCCCTACAGCTAGTGAGAAGCTTATGTGAAATGAAAGTGATGCAGAACTCTTCCACAGAAGTCTTTGCTGCAATTCATGCCTTGGTAATGGTTGGTAGAAAGCTGCCACTTCTCATTCCGCTCTTTTTAAAGCAATCTTTGCAAGTGTATTGTCTCCATAGCTTAGCTAAGTGGAGCTTGACCAAAGCAGTCCCAAAAGCTTGCATTCGTGGGTCTTCCATCACTTGGATCTGGTATGAGTTCACTTGCTATTGTGTCAACACAACTAGGGGTTCGGTGGCCTTGGTTAGAACGTGAGTTCTAGTGTTATCCCTGCTGCTTTCCTGATACATGAGGACCAGGCAGAAGCCCTACACCTCAGCCTGGCCTCACTGGCTGTTGCTCTGTTCAGCTGTGGTGATCTAATAGGACACTAACTGCAGTTTTAAAAGCAATTAGTCATGCTATTCTGCAGAATTAAAACCCCCACTGGATTAGGCATGGAACTTTCTTGTGCTGCCAGTGACCAACATGGTAATAACTCTTGTTGCTGATACCTATTAAACTCTCTGAGTATAAAAAACTGTAGCTCCAAGGTAGTATCAGTAAGCGTAATGTCTTTTTACGTCATGAGTTGTTTTCAAGAATTCCTGGTAAAGGATAACCACTTAAACCTAGGAAACCCTTCTGAGGGGATGTGTATGGGGTTAAACTGGCTAGAAGGCTTGAGGGAGCTTGGTAACTCCCTTTGGCCAAAGTACTGCACTTCACTCAGTCATGCAGGCTGTGATCTTTGCCTCACCTTCTAAAGAGTCAGATCAGCTTTGTAGGATGCACGAGTGTTCCTGGCTTTGTAGTTTCCTAACAGTCTTAGAGCTGACTTGCCTAGTTCAAGCAGATGACATCTAGCAAATGAGATTTAGTCTCCAACTGAGCGGTAGCTTTCTGTATATAACAATGTGTTCTGAGTTGATCTGAACTTCAGACCATCTTGGCCAAGTACAGCGCTGCCTGTTCAGATCAGATCTTCAGTTTGGCCACTTGTGCTCAGCTCTGAGCAGCAGCCTGTCAGTAGGGCCTCATGCATGAGGCCTTGAGAAGTAGCAGAAACTTGGCCTTCGTCAGGATTTCTTCTCTTGGGTTTGTCTTGCCTTAAAAAGCTTTAGAGATGACTGAAGGAAGATGGCTCCATTTCACTGTGGTTGGCAACTGTCCTTCACAAGACCAGGCTTCAGCTCGCATCATGAAGCGATGGAAGGGCCTCTTCTGCTGGCTTGGCCCTGGATTGCCCAGCTGGGGGTAGCTGCGTGTTGTACTGTCCTGCTAGCTCAGCTGCACATGGCCTCTGCGCTGGATTTAGCGGTTACTGCGGGGTAGTGGCCTTGATATCTCTGATAGAATTGTTTTTGAAAAGCTGCTTTGAAAAACAGCCGGCTGCTGGGGCTGCTTTGGAGGCCATGGCTCTGCAGATGTCAGGAAACAGATGCAAGTATTAAAAGCATGAAAAGGAGCTGGTATTACAGATTCTACTATTCTTGTTCAGGACTGTAGCTACCAACAAAAAGGAATTTAACTTTTTGCCAATGTAAATCCTATTTACCTCTAAATTAAAATGAGCGTGCCCAAGTCTTTGGGAGGGAGGCTTGGGCATGAGACTCTACAGAGAAGTTCTGACTTTAACTTATGATAGTGTAACAACCATAGGAGTACTTCTGAAACTGCTGTCTGAGCTGATTTAGGTCTGTGAGTCTACATTTTAAGGCTGTAGCGCAGCTCCTGACAACTGCAATGACTAGTTCCCCAATTTAGAGCTGTTACTGAGGCTCCAGATTATAGCCTTACTGATCAAGAGACTAAGTGTTCTTTGTTTGTAGAGGGAAGTGCATGTTGTCTGTAGAAAGATGAAATATTAAAACTGATCAGACTTTGTGGGGCTGAGGGACTGAGGTCTGTACTTCAAGTCTGTTTCCTGGTTCATCTCATCAGTAAGAGCTGGATCTGTTACTCCTTCCTCTGCAGTGTGGACCCTACTGCAGTACGGCTTTTGAAGTTTGTTCTTATTAATCATACTGATGTGTTGGAAAATCAGGTTGACACCTCACACTATGCTAATCTGGGCTAGTGGAGTCTGTGTGGTGTTCTGGTGGGTCCCACGCTTGCTGCTGGTCCTGCTTGTGGAAGTTGCTTGTGAATCTGGGTCCTAAAGCTGACTTGCCAGTTCTGGGTGGGAGCAAGGTAGCACAAGCTTCCTGCTAGCAGTGGCTAGCTGCCCATTCAGTGTTAGGTAAAGCAAAACCACTCAGTAACTGCAGGAGTTGCTTTGCCAAGAAATTCATGTAACGCTGTCAGCTATTTAACAAGATAAATACTTCACTGGGGCTTTTGTCTTGAGTACTTTGATTCTAAGCCAACAAATCCACAGTGAAATGGTTTCTTGCATAGCTGAGAGCAGCAGCAGTCCTCTTGGGTAACTAGATTCTTCAGGATTGGGTTTCTAAATATCGCCAGCTTTCAGAGTAGTCCTTGCTACTGGGTGAATGCAGGGCAAAAATATCAGATTCTGTAACTTCTGACACCTTAAACTAGCAGCTTCCCTGTGGTAGGGAATCTTGTAAAGCAATTCTCATGCAGGGGTTAACATGGGGATCTGATAGTAATTGCCCCGTGGAGACTGGGGTTCTTGTACTGGGCTAGTTTGTTTGAAACGAGCGCTTGTGCTATTCTCGAGCATCCTAACAGCTCTGGAGAACTGCCTTGCTCTTGGGTAGGCTGGGAATGCAGCAGCGCTGGCATGAGCTTTCTCATTTAGGGCACTCAAATTCTTGAATTCAATATTCATGGCAGTGTACAAGCCCCTACAACAAATCTTGGGAAACGGGTGAGGTGTTGAGAGTGGCATAAACTGCAGAAGTGATAGACCTGGAGTTCTTGGTTGTTGGACAGCATCAGGCATTGAAACTTGTCTTTGATCTCAAAGCAAACAAGAGTCCGTTCCAGGAGTTTACAATAAAAAAATTGGTACTTTTGCCTGTGTGATGCAGAGCTCCTGCCTGTGCTTCAGTAAGCAGGAGGCGGGTGGGGCAAGCAAACAAACCAGCAGGTACCTTTTTATGGAGCTTGTGACATCACAAGCTGCTGAGTTTCACTGGTTACAAGAAGCTGGTAGGAAAATTAATACTTGTTAATCTTGATTACATGGGTACCCTATCATACCCTTCCTTCTCATGGTCTTGACTTCTTGAATTAGTATGGCAAGCTGCAACTTCAGCTGCTTTCACTTGTCTGCACAGTATCGCTGCAGTTATTTTGGTCTGACTGACCCATGGCTCAAGTGTCAGTGCCAGTGTTCTCTCGGGGAGCAGGCAGGGGTGCATGCCCAATCCACTCTGCTGGAAGAGGGGATGAACAGCCTCCCTGAGCACCAGAAATGGCTTCATACAGCATGAAGCACTCCCTGTTTCTCAAACCAGTATTCACTGATCAGTGTGGGCTGATCTAGCATGGATCCAGGCTGTGTAGTTTAGCTGCCTGTTACTTCTGCCTTCAGCAGAGTGGAGTTCTGTTTCTGACAGGAATGCAGAAATCCTCGAAGATGTTGGCATTAGCAAAAAGTGCCAATCTGATCCTCCTGCAATGGAGAGTTCTCAGTGTCTACAGCTTTGGTAGTCGCTCACTTCAATTATTTGGTGGTCTTGTGAACATTAGCAGAAATGCTAAGCTGGTCATCCTGATCTCAGGTATGTTCTTAGCCTGAGACTGTTAGTGATGGCTGCAAATAGGGTCATCTGAACTGCATAAATTCCACCCAAACATCCTAAAGATCTGGCAGCTTCTCAGGTGGACATGAAGTCATGTAATCCTGCAGCCAAACTTCAAACCAGCTTTAGATGGTGATCAGGTTCTCCATAATTAAAAGTGGTCAAAGGCTCTAGCTGCTTGACTACTTGCTCTGATCAGTAGCTCTCCATGATGAGTTGGACAGACAGACATGCTTGCCTAATTCTGTTTGAGTTCATGTAGCGCAACCAGATGGCAAAATGAATCAAGATCTATGAAATATAGGTCACACTAAGACTTGAGGATGTCAACAGGCTCATTTCCTTGTTTTGCTCTGGGAATCACCCCTATCATATTTCAGGAGGTCATAACTCAGTAGAGGCATGATTCACGTGGCGTTTAATGTGCAGAATGTTAGTCTGAAACAGTGACAGAGCTTACGTATTGCTGAAAGACTGCCCTGGTAAATGAATACAAGGTTAAACAAGCAAAAGCAGTTCCCTTGCAAACTCTGGTTAGAGGAGAAACTCTAGAAGGTGGAAACTTTTTCAGGCTGGTAGGGATGTAGAGCTGCTGCTGTGCCTCTCAAACCTGGTGGTAATCAAGCTGCTCCTGGCCAGAGCTGCAAAATGCTGCTGCTTCATCATCCAGCAAAACAAGTTGCTAATTTGCTTCCTATCAGGCTTGCTCATCCTGTCAAAACAGTGTTTGTCCTTCCTCGGAAGAGGAGGTGGGGGTCCTGACAGTGTTACTGGCCTTTGCAGGGACCCAGCTCTGAATTGCAATTTCTTCACTGACTTAACCCAAGACTGGACAGGACACTCAAAGCAACGGCTTCTTCGCAGCTCAGGCTACTGAAACATCTCACCACACCGTGAAGTTACTCATGGTTTCTTTCCTGCCTGCTAGCTTCAGTGAATGGTACTGACTTAACAGTAGGTTTCTGACTTGCCTCCTGGTCAAAGCAATTTGAGGTTGATTGTCTCTGTAGGTCAGAGTATGCTCAAGTGCTTTTGTGTTTTGAAAGCTGAAGAGGTTTTCCAGCTGATGACACTAATGGGCTATCCCTCCGGATGAGCTCTTGGACTGAAATGGCTGTAGGTTTCCTGTCAAACCATGGAATTGAGTTTAAACTTGAGATGTAGTTAAAGTAGCCTCACAGCAGTCACAACTGGACAGGCTTTGCTCTGGAAAGCAGGTATTTGAAACTCTTCTTTGGTAAGCCTCTGTATTGAGGCAGGCCTGAGTCTTGTTCACAGGACACACTGCTCCAGTTCAGACCCATTTCAACTTTAAGCTTTTTATTCGTAGGAATCTGGTATTTGCTGGGCGAATGCTGGATGTACTCAGAGCATACCCAGAGTTTCTTGAGGGTACACTCAGAACGAGGAGAAATTGGCTTTCGGGGGATTTTTTTTTTGCAGTTGTCTCCGTCAACAAGATGCTTGGGTTATGAGAGTTGAAGGGAAAGTGGTGATACAGAGCAGATGCAATCAGTTGTAGCATTTATCATTGACAGGAAGTGGGAGTTGTGATGAGTACAGGAAATATGCCTAAATCTGTATAACTGTGCACTTTGAAAGTACTCCTGTTCTCTGCTGCGTGCAGTTGAGCTAAATGGTTAGGAAGGCACTGAGACTTCACTTGTGGTTAACTATAGATGCTTGTCTTACTGTTCTTGCAATGGTTTTGTGCTTCTGCACGACTCTAGCGATTTGGTGCTGGGGAGATGGGATGGCAGTTCTGATCACGGGTGATGCTACCTGTTTGTGCTGTTCAGCATAGCTGGATTTGAACAGGCTTCTCGTGAAGAATGTGGCCAGTAGCCTGATGACCTGGAACGATGTGGGATAAGGGCATTGAGGCAGCTGGGACAGTGTGGGAAGTGGCAAGTGTCAGGTGTTGCCTCTACATTTGGATCAAGCTGTTGAGACTCTTGTTTGGTGGTGAGTATCTGTTTGCAGCAGGGATGGGAGTAGTTGCTTTTAGTCCCTGAATAGGCAGCCTGTGCCCAGAGTGGCTGCTACCAAATGACTTCCCTCCCTGTGGCAAGCTGCTTGCCTAGCAATTCAAAGGCCTTCCTCAGGACTGCTCTAAGATGCAGTATTTAACGGCTTGGTGTGAGGGCCTCTGAACTAACAGGCTGAATGTAGAAACTCCCTTTGAATGCCTTGTGATCTGAAGGACTGACATACAGAACTGCTTCCTGTAATGGCTTACGTGTGGCACTCGAACGTCTCTGTACTGCATTGATAGTCTGAAGTTGCTACCTTGTGAACTCGGGAGAGGAGGAAGGAGCTAAAGGTCAACCTCAGTTACCTCCATGAACTGAGTAATTGTTTTAGTAGACAAAGCTCTAATAACACCAATTGGTGTGCTGGCTGTTCTTTACTTGCCTCACCCTAGCAAGGTGTGTGTAACATCCACACAGCATGGAAGTGCTGGAGGGCCCACTGGTGGGGAGAAAAGCTTGTGTTACCAATATCCCTTCTCCAAGGAGGCTCAGAAGACTTAAGCTCCTGCTGAAGGAGCTGCCGACTGACAGAAGCTGCCCAATAGTGCTGTGGTGCATGCAGTTGGTAACTTTCCACCATGGGAAGGAGTCACCACCTGCCTGTGCTGATGGTGGTTGCAGATCGAACCCACCCTCTAGAACTGGTACGGCTGGTCCATGAGCATGTCACTAACTCTGACCTCCTCTTCCAGTTGCAACCTGCCTCCAGGTGGATCCCAGTGCAGAACCTGCAGCATCCTTAACTCTCGGCACTCCTGCACTTAGGCTACAATGGCAGGTCGAGGTGGAGCTGCTCGACCGAATGGACCAGCCGCTGGAAACAAAATCTGCCAGTTTAAACTTGTTCTCTTGGGAGAGTCGGCAGTGGGGAAGTCCAGCCTCGTTCTGCGCTTTGTGAAGGGGCAGTTCCACGAGTACCAGGAGAGCACGATTGGAGGTGAGTGCCAACTCCAGATGCCTACAGCTAAAAGATGCTGGCCTCACTAATGCAGTCCAGTGGTATCAGAAGTAATAATGGCTATTTCAATCTGGTCTGGGGTTTTTGCTATAAGTCAAGCAGCTAATGCTTTAACTCTTGGTTTACAATTTGTTTGTTAGTGTGAAGATCAGCGCAGCAGAGAATAATGCTATGGCAACTGTGCGCTCTGCCTCTAAGGCATCTTCACTTCCAGTGCTTGAATTCCTGCTTCTAATTGGAACAGAGGCCTTCAGCCTTCAGCTTGGTTTATAGCCCTTAATTATCTTTTCAGACCATGACCTGGGATTTTGGGGCTGTTTCTAGCCTGATACTGTTAACTACTTCCACAGCTCTTTCAGGTCTAGTAGTTCTTTAGCTTGAAATCCTTAGCATGGTGTCACCAATCAAAGGTCAGTCGGCACCTGGGTCTCTGGGCAGTAACATTAGGAGGTGTGTACTGAGAAAAGGCTTGATTTGTCCCTATAGTAACCCATGCAGGGAGTAAGTATAGCTGTTAAGTATAGCTTATGGGCAAGCAGGGCTTAATGCTCTGCTGCAGAGGGCCATGTGGGCACTCTGCTGTTCTGATTCAATCTGTATCCAAGGCTGGTTGCCTTTATCCTAGTTGTAACGCATGGTATTATACTCGCTGGAGCAAGAAAATAACCAGTTACTAAATTGGGGAGCGCAGTAACTGGGCTGACTGCAGTGCTTTGGCACTGTGGCGCTCTCCGAAGCTAATCCTGGCGATGTTGCAGCTGTACTGTGTGATCTGTGAGAGGAGGCTGCTGGGGAAGGGACTGGCAGTGCTGCTGCTCCGGTGCCCGTCTGCTGCCCGGGCTCTCAGGGCCACCTTCCTGTCGGCTGCGTGGCGGCTCTTGGGTTCCTGTGTGCAAGGAGCTTGATGATACAGCAGAGCTGCAACTTCCACAGCAAGTGGCACCACACTGGCCTCTGTCTGGGGATTCTGCTTGTGCCCATGCAAAAGCAGAGCTGCTCCGAGCTCCTGGCTCTTGCTGCAGGGGCTCTCCAGCTGGAGGTAAGGCAAACATGCACCTTCTCTTTCAGCTGCCTTCCTAACACAGACAGTCTGCCTGGATGACACAACGGTGAAGTTTGAAATATGGGATACAGCAGGACAAGAGCGGTATCACAGCCTGGCGCCAATGTATTACCGAGGTGCCCAGGCAGCCATCGTTGTCTACGACATCACTAACACAGTGAGTACTGCGTAGGGCTGTGAGTGTTTACTGGGGAGGAGGTGTCTGCGCTTGCAGCTGATGCCTCTCGGTTCCCTGGGAGCGTGTCTGGGTTCAGAGTCCCTGCAGATGCCTGCCTGCAGGTACTGAGTTTCTTGAAAACTGCTAATGGCCTCTTCCTCAGTTCTGACCAAGGCTGTCTAAGCTGATAAAGGATCCTGCTACAAAGTGCTGTAGAGGCAGAACACTTACAGGAAAGACTTGTTCTAATCATATCTTCACTGTGGATTAATAAGAGGCTGCCCTTCCTGACTGCTGCCTCCTGTTTGCTTCCAGGACACATTTGTACGGGCCAAGAACTGGGTGAAAGAGTTGCAGAGGCAGGCTAGCCCCAATATTGTAATTGCACTAGCAGGAAACAAAGCAGACCTTGCTACCAAGAGAGCTGTGGACTTCCAGGTGAGTGGGAATCCAGATCAGTTGTAACCTGAGCGAGTTGGGAAAGCAGCTTTTTGCTTAAGTGGGGGCGATGTGCAAAATGCTTTGAGGGAGAGTGGAAGTCAAGATTTATGCTGCTGAGGACCCCAGGATGCCACTTGAAGTGAATTGTAGCCTGCTTTTCCCATGCACTCCTTTCACAGCACTTGTAGCTCTAGTTGGTAAGTTATGACAAATGTGGAGGATAAGGCCCACAGAGCACAAGCGTCTGTCTGCAGTCTCTTCTGGTGCCTTACTCCGCTGGGGCTGTCTTCAGCAGCGTATGAAACAGCATCTTTTAGATACAAGATGTGAAGAACCATTCCCAGCTTGTTCTCTGCTCTTCACAGCTCTTACCTTGTCTAAGGCAGACTTTCAAGGAGAAGCTCTTATCTCAGACCTCTGCACAGGATTGCTTGTGGTGCATTACAGTGTGTATTACTCTCCCAGCTAACCAAAGTACAAGGTGGTGTGCTGCTCGGGACATGCTGTCTCTACATTTGGCTCCAGTGGCTCACAAACAGTCTGTGCTGCGGTACTCCAGCTTGGCTGCTGGGACACCAGCCATGCAGTATTGTCAGTGGTGCATGTCTCCCGGCTGTCCTGGCCAGGCAGGGTCAGGGGACTGGGGTGGGAATATCTGGCCTGGGATGGGACCGAGCGTTTCTCAGTGTTTAGTTTGCCAACAAGTGAAGCGTGTGAAGCCTGCTTGGGCATCCTCTTGGCAGGATGCCTTTACCACTCTGATGTGATTGTTTGTAGGATGCACAAACATATGCAGATGACAACAGCTTGCTGTTCATGGAGACGTCGGCAAAGACAGCGATGAATGTGAATGAAATCTTCATGGCAATAGGTAACAGCTTGTGTGTGGAAGGATGGCTGGAGTAGCTCTGAGCACCAGCAGTGCAGCCTGCTGCAAACCATGGGAGCTCCCATGTCAGCCAGGTCTGGAGGCTCTTACTGGAGTAGACGACCAGTGTGCTACACTTTTGTGAACAGTCACTCCCTGAGCGTTTGAGCCTTTGCCTTGCAAAGCCTGTTCCCTCTCTCCCTTTATCTGGGGTGGTGAGTAAGGAAGGAGCAGGACTGATGACAGCCAAAACTAGGAGTGGGTTTGTTTGCTGTACTCGTGCTGCTAGCAGTGTCTGATCCCAAGCTCCTTAAGAGGTGAGGCCTTGGGCCAGAGCGGGGCTGAGCCCAGCCTGTGGCCTGCACCGGGGAGGAGGTTGGCCTCTGTAGAGGAGCCTACTAACATCTTGTCTCTTTCTAGCCAAGAAACTGCCAAAAAATGAACCCCAGAACGTTCCTGGTGGCCCAGGTAGGAATCGGGTGGTGGACCTTCAGGAGAGCAGTCAGCCCAGCAGGAGCCAGTGCTGCAGCAATTGAGCAGCCGTTCCTGCCTGACGGAGCCCTCGAATGACGTGACTGGAATCCACGCTAACAATCGCACTTACCGTAGAGCGGCTGCTGCCGGTGGCTGCTGTGATTTCTCCATCCCTTTCTGATCATAGGCTGGAGGGAGTTCTTCCACCTGCACCTTTCTGTACAAATACTAATTCAATTCTAAGTCTTAAGTCACTTTTTTAATATATGAACTTCTGCTCTTCCCTCTTCCTGGTGGTGGTGGATGCATGACCTGGTGTCTGCCCAGCCAGCTCACCCCTGCCCACGGGTGAGGGCCAGCAGCACCCAGGTCCCACAGTACTGTAGTTCACTATTGGAAACAAAGGGATATTGAGACTAGACAACCTTGTTTAAAATTACCCGTATGTACAAGCTAAGGCTAACGCCAGTACGATATGCCTAGAGCAACCACTAAACTGTAGCATTATAGTGACAAACTCTGGCTTTTCAGCCACTTATTGACCAAATCAATTATGAGTATTCTGGGGTGGGGCAGAGGGAAGCAAAACTGGTTTCTTCTGTATTTTGTATTGTATGTTTCTTCATGTAACCAATCAGTATCTTGTCAATATAGTACATACAACTAGCTGCCTGTTGTCTTTATTTGTGTTGGACTCTAGCATGCCAACTCTTTTTTTTCTATCTCCAGTTCTGTCGTAATGCACTAATCCTGTTGCAACTTTTGCAAAAATCTTGTATAGAAAACTGTCCTTTTTTTGATGGTTGTGATGCCACTAATGTTGTTAACCCTACTCTAGTGTGAATACACATGGTTTACTGATGTACAGAGGTGGGGTGGGGGAAACCTCGGATAACTTGTCAGTGGAAACGATATGTATTGCAAAAGCCTGTAATTCCATGAAGTATGAAGGGAGGTATTAAAATGGCTTCTGTTGCCAGACTCTAACTGATGTTGGCTGCTGCCTAGTGCCTAATGCAATGTCTTATGCATACTGGTATTTAAGAGGAACTGTCAACTTAGTCTTCATCACAAACTTCAGTTTTGTGTGATTAAAAAAAAATTTTTATAAACCTATCATAATCAACAATGTTCATGTTTCTTAATCAGCTCAAACCAGAATGGGAGTGGACCAGAACATAACAGTTGTGCTGGAGGCTGAGATGTGCTAGGCTGCTTGTGGTGTGTGCAACACCCAGCTCTTCCGTAGGGAATCGTGGCCTTCCTTCCCTGGGCAGGGAGAAACACGGGCTGCTTGCCCTCGGACCTCTGCCTTGAGTCTGGGCTGTGCCAGCTGCTCCTGCAGCAGCCAGCTCCCTCGAGAGGCAGGAACTCCTTACAATGATGCTGCAGGTGGTTCTGTAAGCTTGTGGTGTGCTGTGCAGCAGCATGCAGGGAGCTTGCGGCAAATAGTGGGAATTAGTCATTGCCTCATACTTCTAGGGGAACTACAGTGCAAGTTGGGAAGAGGTGGGGGGAGCAGTATGCAGGGGAGCTCAGCCTGACAACTGGACAGGCTTAGGAATACTGTGCTCAGGCATTAATGAACAAAATGGCTCTGTCCCTGGAGGATGATGGCCTTGAAAGATGCTACTCTCCTGTCACTGCTGCATGGACTTGGAGATCCTTACACCCATGGGTGAGACCTGGAGTCAATATGGAAAATAAAGCATCCCCTTGCAGCTCTACTGCTGGGCCAGCACTGTACGTGCTTGGGAGAGCTTGAAGATCGTGATGTGCTGGTGCCTGAACCTGCTGCCTCTCCTCAGCTGTGGCTGCTGCTGGAGCTCTGCGAGAGGCACAGCTACTGTGCCCATCCTGGGGCTGGGCTTGCCCTTGGCTTGCAGTGTTGGGGCTCTGAAAGCTCTGCTGGGTAGCTGCGAATAAAGTCGTCTGTGTGAACAGCCTTGGCTCTTGTGGGCTTCATCATCTATGCGAGGTCTTGGTGCCTTTTGCTCGTGCTGGATTTCCTTGAAGTTCTGGAAGCAGGAAGGGTCTGGAGCGACTCAGTGACCGAGTTCCTGACCTCTGGCTGGAGCGCAGGCTGCCTGCGGAGCGTGGGCTCCAGCGGCCTCAAATGGGCTTTGCTCACCTGGTGCTGTGGGTGCTGCTTGTTTCCATCCCCTGCAAGGGAGCCTGGCTGCTCATCTGTGGCACACCTGAGGTCTCATGGCTTCCAGTGTGGTTTGGACTGGTGCTGCTGGTTTCTCCAGGCAGCAAGAGACGGACCTGTTGGAGAAAGGCTTCCCCAATCCCAACTCGGAACAATCTTGTGAACACAATGCAAGGTGCTGTTGCCATCTGCTGGCTTCTTTTACTTGGTTCCTGGCTGACAAGGCTTGGTTTCTAGCTCCTTCCAGGACTCCGGGTCTCCATCCCTGTGAAGGAGCCTGCGATGCCCTAAGGGGTGCCTTGCTGCTGCCTGAGCCTGTGCTGCTCAGCTGCAAGGGACTTGGTACGGGGCTGGGGACCTGCTGCTGGCTGCGGAGGTGTGCAGCAGTGCTCCACGGAGCCAAGCCTCCTCACTGCCAGCACCGTGCTGCCACGGGGAAGGGCTGTCCGAGCTCAGAGCAGCTTTAGCACAAACAGGCGTTGCCTGCCTGCATCCCTGCTGCCTGCCCGGGCCTGACCATGGGCGTTTACGGTGGTTACACACAGTGCCTGGGGATGGGCTTCACCCTCCCTGCTGCTGGGATCTCAGGGGGGGCTCCAGCAGCCCCTTTCCAAGCTGTGTGGGGGAAAGTGTGGCTACAACAGGGGCACCCTACACCTGGCCGGGCTGTCCAGCACAGTTGTCTTCCTATTCAGTGGCATCGGCCAGGGAGCGAGGGGCTTTGGAGCTGGTGCAGATGCTGACAGTAGCATGAGGAGGGAGTGAAGGCAGCCTGCCTGCTCCCTGGGAGAGCTGCCTCTGCACCAGTACAGGTGAGTGGGGCTGTCCCTCCCTGCTTGGGAGCTTCCTGCCTCCCCCCACCCTGAGCAGCACCGTGCTCACAGATCCCTTCCCTCCCTCTGGGTCCACTGTCGGCCCCACTTTGTGCTGCCCTGTGGCACCAAGAGAGGGTCTTCCCTCTCTGTGCATCTAGCTCCTCTGGCATCAAGAGCTGAGACCAGGGCCCAGCCTCCCCATCAGTCAACACCAAGAGAGCACAAGCAAGTTGTATGCAAAAGTGTTTTTATTGGATACAAAAACATTCCAGTATAGTGAAAAAAGTGACATCATTGCTGATGGAGCTTGTCGGGGCTAAAACCCAAGATTTGCTGCTGTCTGCTCCGGTCCTGCCGCGGGCCATCGGCTTCCCTCCCATTACACCTGGGCTTTGCTGGGAGCTCCATCCTCGGAGGCTGGTCCGGGCTGTGGGGCTGCAGGGCTGACCTGGATGGGCACGTTCCTCTCCGGGGCAGCCGGCAGGGCCAGCCTGGGGGCCTCGATGCGGAGCTGCCCCTCCTTGGACAGGGAGCATGTCAGCGCCTCGGCGTCCACCTCCTCGGGCACATCCCACTCCCGCTTCAGCACCTCATACTTGTAGGAGAAGGAGCCCTTCTCATCGACGTTCTGCGTCTCCTTCTGCCCCACCAGCACCACCTTCCTGCCCACCACCTTCACCGACAGCTGCTCGGGAGCAAAGTTCTTGACGTCCTGGCAGACGGAGAAGCCCTCCCCGGAGCCCTGGGTCAGGGCTGCGCTGGTGCTCGGGGCTCGCTCCATGGCGGTGGCTCCGTGGCTGCTCAGGAGCTGCTCGAAGCTGCTCATGAACTCCCGAGCTTTCTCCATCTCCTGCTGCAGCTCGGTGAAGATGGTCTCTGCATGCGGCCAGAGGGTCCTCACCGTGCCCAGACGGCTGGCCAGGGAGCTGGAGGCGAACGGTGCGAGGTGCATTCGGCAAAGCATTGCTGCTGCTGCTGCTGCTGCTTGCTGCTGCTGCTGCTGCTGCTGCTGCTGCTGGCTCTTGGCTCTCGAGCTGGGAGCACTCTGCCTCGGCGCTGTGACCCGCAGCTTTTATTCCCCTTCCTGGGAGGAGTGGCCTCATCCCACACATCACGTCATCCTCGGGAGAAGAGCTCAGCTCTTTCTAGCCCGTTCTAGCTCATTCTTGTTACTCATCCATGAGGAGAGGCACCTCTTACGTCGTGCCCAGCATACCTTCGCCCTTAGTCTTGCAGTTCTGCTCTCCTGGCTTATAATTAGTAGCATCACCTCAGCCTCCGAACGGGATGCCTGAGCCACCGCTGCCAAAAATCTGTGGCCTTTCTACTTCCCAGGCAGGGAGCGGGGCTGGGCTCCTCTCCTCCCTGCCTTCCCCCCCCCGCCCCGTGGCCTATTTCCCCCCATCTGCAGGCAGGAGAGCCCCTCTGCCCCCCGCCCCGTTTGCAGGACCCTCAGCTGCTCAGGGGGGGACCCCCAGGTGAGACCAGAAACCAGCCCATGGGCCCCTCCCCAGGCGGGGTGCACAGGCGGGGTGCGCAGGCTGGGACAGGACGGCGGATGGCCCCCGGGGAGGGAGGGGCCTAGAAAGTGCGAGAGGCGTCTGGCAGCGGGTGACGTAGGAACACGTTGCTTTAGGGGTGGGACTGTCCCCGTGCTGGCTGAAGCGACGCGCTCCTGGCACGGCGCAACCTGCGCTCCGCCGAGCCCCCCAGCGCGGGGGCTGCAAGAACGGCTTTGCTCGCCCCGCGGCCGGCAGTCCCGCGGGCGTTGCTGTCTCACGGTGGCTCTGCAGAAACCCGAGCTCCCAGCGGTGACTGCAGGTCCCTATTTGCGGCGTGTGACTCGTCCCCAGAAGCAGGCGCTGCTATTTTGGCTGGCGGATAATCAGCTTCTCAAAAATAGGTGATGGCTCCGGGAGGGTGCGTGGGGAGAGAGCGTTCTGGAAGGGGCACACCCCTGGGCAGGGGAGAATAAAACCCGCCGCTCCCCGGCCCCAGCCCAGCAGCGCTCCAGCCCCTGCACAGAGCCGAGCCGCAGCACGCACCAGGAGCACGCACCAGGAGCAGAGATGCTTTGCCGCCTGCACTTCATGCCGCCCACATCCAGCTCGCTGTTCCCGTGGCTGGGACCCATCCGCACCCTCTGGCCGCATCCAGGCACCCTCTTCGCCGAGCTGGAGCGAGAGCTGCGGCTGGAGATGGAGAGGGCTCGGGAGTTCATGAGCAGCTTCGAGCAGTTCCTGAGCAGCGGGAGCAGCCCCAGCCGGATCGGCATCGCTGCGGAGCGAGCCCCGAGCACCAGCGCAGCCCTGACCCAGGGCTCCGGGGAGGGCTTCTCCGTCTGCCAGGACGTGAAGGACTTTGCTCCCGAGCAGCTGTCGGTGAAGGTGGTGGGCAGGAAGGTGGTGCTGGTGGGGCAGAAGGAGACGCAGAGCACAGATGAGAAGGGCTCCTTCTCCTACAAGTACGAGGTGCTGAAGCGGGAGTGGGACGTGCCCGAGGAGGTGGACGCCGAGGCGCTGAAGTGCTCCCTGTCCAAGGAGGGGCAGCTCCGCATCGAGGCCCCCAGGCTGGCCCTGCCGGCCGTCCCGGAGAGGAACGTGCCCATCCAGATGGGGCCGGCGGTGGCGCAGCCGACATCCAGCACCGACGACGCAGCCGAGCGTGCCAAGGCGTGACGGGGAGCGGCGTAGGGCCGGGCTGAGCCCGGCTGCCAGGGCAGCAGCGGAACCATGCCAGGGACAGCGCGACGGCCCGGCGGGGGGGTCTCTGCCCAAAACATGTAGCTTTTTTGATATGTAATAAATATTCCTGACTTTTATTTGCGCAGTTTCTGTGTTTGCTGGTCTTGCCTGGCCCCATGCTTTGCAACGCTCCTGGCTGTGCCCACGCAGCCGGACAGCAGCCCAGGGAGCCGGGCTGTGCTGGCACAGGGCAAGTCCCTGGCACCTCACCCCAGCCCTGCCTTGGCAGAGGAGGTTGTTTGAGGGGCTCCAGCACATGCACAGCGCTGAGCATCCCGGGAGGGGGCCCTGAGCATTCCCCCCCGGGGCAGCCTTTGGGCACCCGACCCCCATCTTCGGGATGGTGCTGGGACACTCCCGTGCGGTACCCGCTCGGTCACGACCCGTGCTATGCCAGCATCCTCCGTGCCGTGCCAGCGTGCCGCGTACCGTGCCCCCCCCCCCCGCCCCGCCATTGCTGGCACCTTCCAGGCGCTGCCGGCTCCTCCGCGACCCAGCCTGCCGCCAAGCCACGCCCCTCAGCAGCGAAATGGGCGGAGCCTCCCATAAATGGGCAGGCAGGGGACGGCCCCACTTCATATATAGCCCGGGAGGCGGGCACATGCCGGGGTTGGGGCGGGGCCACACTCCATATTGGGTGGAGGAGGCGGGGCGCGGCGGCCTGGCCCCCACCCCGTGTTTCCAGTGAGGAGGCGGGGCGCGGGAGGTGGAGGGGCGGGGCCTCGCCCCATATTTGGCGGAGAAGGCGGGGCCGCGCTCCATATTTGGAGGGGGATGCGGGGAGCCGAGCTGCGCCGTGCAGCGCCGAGCACCCGCCGAACCGGGCACGGTACCGGTTACCGGAGGGGGCTCCTCCGGGCAGTGATGGTCCCACGCCACCGGTACCGCCTCGGGAGGGGCTCTCGGGGTGGTTGGTCCCCGTCAGGCCCGGACCTTGATCCTCCCTTGCCGGTTTACGTCGCCCGCAGCCCCGGGCGGGAGCTCCGCTCCCGCCCGGGGCTGCGGGCGACGTAAACCGGCCCCGGGAGCACCGACCTCCCCCCCCCCCCCCCCATCACCACCGCAGCGGACTACCGATCCCGGCGTGCCCGGCGCGCAGGCGCAGTGAACGCGGAGCGCACGCCGGACCCGGCATGGCGGAGCCGGAGGCCGCGCAGCCCGGGCGGCCCCCGCCGGGCCCGGGGGCTGCAGCGGGGAGCGGTGGGGTTGGGAGCGGGGCGACGGCGGGAGGAGCGGGGTCCAGTGATCCGGCGCGGCCCGGGCTGAGCCAGCAGCAGCGGGCGAGCCAGCGCAAGGCGCAAGTGCGCGGGTTCCCCCGCGGCAAGAAGCTGGAGAAGCTGGGGGTCTTCTCGGCCTGCAAGGTGGGCTGGACCGGCACCGGGCAGGACCGGCGGGGGGGTTGGGGTGCAAGGACGTGCATGGGCAGGGGATGCAGGAGGGAGGTGCTGAGCTGGGCAGAGGGGTGCAGGAGGGAGGTGCTGAGCTGGGCAGAGGGGTGCAGGAGGGGGTGCTGAGCTGGCAGAGGGGTGCAGAAGGGGGATGCAAGGACGTGCATGGACAGAGGATGCAGGGGGTGTGTGTGCGAGGACGTGTATGGGCAGGGGATGCAGGAGGAGCATGTAGGGGGTGCAGGAGGGGGGTGCAAGGCCATGCATGGGCAGGAGGTTGCAGGAGGGGGTGCTGAGCTGTGCAGGGGGTGCACAAGGGGGATGCAAGGACATGCATGAACAGGGGGTGCAGGAGGGGGGTGCTGAGCTAGGCAGAGGGTGCAGGAGGGGGTGCACAAGGGGAATGCAAGAATATGCATGAACAGGGGATGCAGGAGGGGGGTGCTGAGCTGGGCAGAGGGTGCAGGAGGGGGTGCAAGGACATGCATGGGTGGGAGGCGCAGGACGGGGCTATGGGCTGTGCATGGGGTGCGGGAAGGAGATGCTGGGCCGTGCATGGCTGGGGGGTGCAGGAGGAGCTTGCTGGACCATGCATGGGATGCAGGAGTGGGTGCTGGGCCGTGCGTGGGCATGGGGTGCAGGAGGAGAGTGCTGAGTTGTGTAAGGGAGGTGCAAGGACATCCATGGGCAGGGGGTGGAGGATCCTGGGGCTGCACACAGGGGAAATGTGGGAGAGTGTTAGGGTGCTGGGTCATGCAGGACGGGTGCTGAGGAAAGCTGGGATGGATACATAGGGATGGGTGGGACAGGTAGAGGAGACTTTGCAGGGGGGGTTGTTTGGCCAGAGAAGGCGGCAGCCTTGGCACGAGGCAGTGCACGGGCCGCTGCATGACGGCCTCTCCTGTCGCTCGTCCCAGGCCAACGACGCCTGCAAGTGCAACGGCTGGAAGAACCCCAACCCTCCCACTGCCCCCGCATGGACCTGCAGCAGCCGGTGACCAACCTGAGCGAGCCCTGCCGGAGCTGTGGCCATGCACTGGGTAACCCCCCTGCGGGGCGCCCGGGACCCCCCTGGGGAGAGGGAGTGGTGCCGACCCCCCCGGTCTCACTGCGGCTTTCTCTCCACCGCAGCGGACCACGTGTCCCACCTGGAGAACGTCTCGGAGGAGGAGATCAACCGGCTGCTGGGCATGGTGGTGGACGTGGAAAACCTCTTCATGTCGGTGCACAAGGAGGAGGACACGGACACGAAGCAGGTGTATTTCTACCTGTTCAAGGTGCGTCTGGGGCTGGGCACGTCTCACGGCCGTGCTCACGGCGGGGCTTGCGCAGGGTCCCTCAGCATTGCCGGGGAGCTGGGGCTGCTGTCCCGCTGCTTGTCCTCTGCCTGCTCTGCTGGGAGCTGTAGTCTGCGGCTGTGAGCCGTCCCGCCAGCCCAGCCGGAGACCTGAAACGCCGACCCTGTCCTGGGAGCAACTGCTCTCCTGGCCTTGAATTCCTCCAGGAGGGAGGTTTCCAGGGGAGACACGGGTGTGCTGCGGCGTGGACCCTGGCACCTTCCTGGCTGCGTAAATTGGTGCAGCCCCGCAGCAGCGTTCTGCCGCTTCCATCACTCGTGGTGTGCCTGGGACTTGAGTAATCGTGCCCGATGGTGTCTTCGCAGCTCCTGCGGAAGTGCATCCTGCAGATGAGCCAGCCTGTGGTCGAGGGGTCCCTGGGGAGCCCCCCCTTCGAGAAACCAAACATTGAGCAGGTGAGGCTGCTGTCAGGCTCACGCATTGCACTGATGACTTGTTCTGCGTTTTGCTGCTCTTGCACGGTCCCCTCCCTGTTCAGGGGGCAGCACTGAAGGGTCTGGTGCAGCACCCACTGCACTTCCACCGCCCCCTCCTCTCCCCAGGGAGTCCTGAACTTTGTCCAGTACAAGTTCAGCCACTTGCCACCCAAGGAGCGACAGACGATGTACGAGCTCTCCAAGATGTTCCTGCTCTGCCTCAACTACTGGAAGCTGGAGACGCCTTCCCAGTTCCGGCAGCGCTCCCAGAACGATGATGTGGCCACCTACAAGGTCAACTACACAAGGTGAGGGCGGGAGGGGGTCTGAGCCAGCCAGCCTGGGGGTCTGCCCGCTCCTCCCGCCCCTGCGTGGGGCTGACCCCTGACTCCCGGGGTCTTCGTCTCTCCCCAGCTCCCCTGGGTTGTTGGTCTGCTCTCCCAGGAGAGCAGGCTTCCAGTGGGGAGACTGCTTCCAAATAACATCAGCCGTGACCCCCTGGACGCCTGCTCTCCTCGTCCCTGCTTCCAGCAGCGTTGTCCCAGGAGGGGTGCGGATGCTCTGGGGTTGCTGGTCCCAGCCCCGTCATGGAGCACGTTCTTGTCTCCTAGGTGGCTGTGCTACTGCCACGTGCCGCAGAGCTGCGACAGCCTTCCCCGCTACGAGACCACCCACGTCTTCGGGCGCAGCCTCCTGAAGTCCATCTTCACGGTCACCCGCCGGCAGCTGCTGGAGAAGTTCCGGGTGGAGAAGGACAAGCTGGTGCCGGAGAAGCGGACGCTGATCCTCACCCACTTCCCCAAGTAGGTGCCCGATGCGGGGATGGCTGCTGCGCTGCTGGGGAGGCTCTCCTCCCTCGGGGCACTCGCACATCGAGTGTGGCTGACGTGCTGCTCCCTGCCAGGTTCCTGTCCATGCTGGAGGAGGAGATCTATGGCGAGAACTCCCCAATCTGGGAGGCCGATTTCACTGTGCCGGCCGCGGAGGGTGCCCAGCTGGTGTCTCGCCCAGGTATCTTGGGGAGCAGCCCACCCAGCTCGGGGGCGGTAGGATAAAGGACCAAGGTGTGGGTGAGCCTTGGCCGGTGGCGGTGGCTGGGCTGCCACGGCATGGTGAGCTGCTTTCTGGCAGTCACGGGCATCGTTGGTCTTTTCCAGCCGCGGTCAGCACCGTCACCGTGCCCACCACTCCACTCTTCAGCAAGAAGCTCAGCAACAGCAGCTCTGCTGCGAGCATGGACACCAGCACTCCGGAGCCCCTGCCAGGTAGGGCTGGCGTGAGCCCAGCACTGGGGGAGCTGGGACCTCCCTTGGTCCCTTCCGGTGCTGGACGTGCTGCTCCACTCCCCAGGGGAGAAGCGGAAGCTGCCCGAGAGCCTGACGCTGGAAGATGCCAAGCGGATCCGCGTCATGGGAGACATCCCCATGGAGCTGGTGAACGAGGTCATGCTGACCATCACGGACCCTGCTGCCATGCTGGGCCCCGAGGTACGGGGTCGGGGATGCTGAGGCGGCACCGGTGCTCTGCAGGGCCGCAGAGCTGCTTTCCTGGTGTACCGGGGCCTGGCTGGGCTCTCCCCACAGAGGGTGTGCCAGGGCCAGTGAAACCCCCCGCACCCCCCCAGACCAGCCTGCTGTCGGCAAACGCGGCGCGGGATGAGACGGCCCGGCTGGAGGAGCGCCGCGGCATCATCGAGTTCCACGTCATCGGCAACTCGCTCTCGCAGAAGTCCAACAAGAAGATCCTGATGTGGCTGGTGGGCTTGCAGAACGTCTTCTCGCACCAGCTGCCCCGCATGCCCAAGGAGTACATCACCCGCCTCGTCTTCGACCCGTGCGTGGCTGGGGGGGCGCAGGGAGGGCTGGTGTGGGGGGCTTCCATCTCATCCTCGGCCGTGCTGCCCGCAGGAAGCACAAGACCCTGGCACTGATCAAGGACGGCCGAGTGATCGGGGGGATCTGCTTCCGCATGTTCCCCACCCAGGGCTTCACGGAGATTGTCTTCTGCGCCGTCACGTCCAACGAGCAAGTGAAGGTGAGAGCGGGGAGGTGGGTGATGGGCATGGCACGGGGGTCCCCGGCAGCCCAGCACGGTGGCTGTGGGGTAGGGAGGAGCGGGATGGTGGGTGGGGGGCTGCAGGGCGCAGGTTGGTCTCGCTGTAGCTGGTAGAGCCCGGGGGTGTCCCGACCCCTGGGGCAGCCAGACCCGCTCAGCGCTGGCTGGCCCTGAGCAGCAGCAATTGCTCTGGGACATCTTCCAGCTGCCCATGTCCGTGGGTGGGAGGGGGCTGTGTGTCCTGTCCGACTCGGGCTGCCTGGGGGGGTCCCTGTCTCACGGCGGCTCCCCCAGGGCTACGGAACGCACCTGATGAACCACCTGAAGGAGTACCACATCAAGCACAACATCCTCTACTTCCTCACCTACGCGGACGAGTACGCCATCGGCTACTTCAAGAAGCAGGTGGGCTCCTTCCCCCGGGGTGGCTCCCCTCGGCCCTCCTGCCCGCCAGACCCTCCCACCCGCCCTCTCCCTCCTAGGGCTTTTCCAAGGACATCAAGGTCCCCAAGAGCCGCTACCTGGGCTACATCAAGGACTACGAGGGGGCGACCCTGATGGAGTGTGAGCTGAACCCCCGCATCCCCTACACCGAGCTCTCCCACATCATCAAGAAGCAGAAGGAGGTACATCCTGCGGGCGGGCGGGCGCTGCCAGGCTCTGCCTGCTCGGGCCCCTGCCAGCCGCCTCTTGAAGGCAGGGGAGAGGTGTGGGGATGCGCCGGTCCTTGGGAACCGGCCCTTGAATCTCCCCCGGGAGCAGGCTCGCGGGGCAGAGAGGGGACACTGCGGTGGCATTTATGGTGGCCGGGGTTGGCTCCAGCCCTGGGCAGCGGGTGCAGTCGATGCTCTGGGCCCGTGGGGTCCCACGTCACGGTTTGGCTCCCCGGAGCATCCTGCAGTCCCTGCTCACCTCCCCGCCGCAGATCATCAAGAAGCTGATTGAGAGGAAGCAGGCGCAGATCCGCAAGGTCTACCCTGGCCTGACCTGCTTCAAGGAGGGCGTGCGGCAGATCCCCATCGAGAGCGTCCCTGGCATCCGTGAGTCCTGCCGGCTTCTGGTGGGGAAGGGCTGTCTGGCAGGAGGGCTCTGTCCTCCCTCGCCCGTGGGCGTGGGGCAGACATGGTGACATTGACCCTTGTCTTCCAGGAGAAACGGGATGGAAACCACTGGGGAAGGAGAAGGGGTGAGTGCTGCGGGGGGGGGTGGGGTCCTGCAGCAGCTGGGCTGCGGCGCTCGGCTTGGGCTGCTCCTCTGCCCCAGCAGTGGCCCAGTGCTGGGATGGGGAGGTGGGAGCACTGGGCTGGAGAGAGGCTGCCCGCCCTCGGGCTGACGGCTGCTGGTTTTGTCCTGCAGAAAAGAGCTGAAGGATCCGGACCAGCTCTACAACACCCTGAAGAACCTCCTGGCCCAGATCAAGGTGCGGGCAGGAGGGGACCCTCCATTCTGGGGTGCCTGTCCCCCCGACAGCCCTCGGAGGTGCCTCCCCTGGGACAGGCTGTCCTGGGCTCTGCCCTCAGGGGGCTGGTGGGGTGACCCAGGCGTGCCGGGAGCGGGACCCCCATGTGCTGGGGCCGGCAGGGGCTGCGTGCACTCGCTGCTGTAACCTGCCCCCCTGCCCTCTCCCCAGACCCACCCCAGCGCGTGGCCCTTCATGGAGCCGGTGAAGAAGTCGGAGGCGCCGGACTACTATGAAATCATCCGCTTCCCCATTGGTAGGTGGTTGTGCCCGGACCCCGGGGCAGGATTGTGGAGGGAGGGCTGAAGACCCCCCATCTGGGGGGGATCTGTGCTGGGGAGGGGGTGTCATGGCTGGGGGTGACGGGATTCTGGGAGCTCAGAGAGAGGGACAAGTTGGGATCCTCGGTCAGTGTCCGGCTCCATGGCTGGGGGGGTGCAGAGGCCTGGGCGACCTGACCCTTCCCCACCCCCAGACCTGAAGACCATGACCGAGCGCCTGAAGAACCGCTACTACGTCACCAAGAAGCTGTTCATCGCCGACCTGCAGCGCATCATCACCAACTGCCGCGAGTACAACCCGCCCGACAGCGACTACTGCAAATGTGCCAACACCCTGGAGAAGTTCTTCTACTTCAAGCTGAAGGAGGGGGGGCTCATCGACAAGTAGGGGAGCTGGCCTGGACCCCACCTTGGCCACCAGCCCCCCCCACGGGAGGGACAGGGCTGCCTGTGGGACCCAGCCCCGTGCCGTGGGCAGGGGCTGCTGGAGGGTTTGTTGCTGCTGAGCAGCCCGGGGGAGCTGGGCCTTCCCTTGGAGGGGGCAGGGGGTGCCCAGTGCTTTTATCCCTGAGCTGTCAGCTGCCTCTCCTGGGGGTGTGTGAGCAGCGGGGCTGGAGCCCCCTCATTGGGATCTGCCCGGGGCAGGGGCAGCGCTGAGTTCCTGCCTCTCCCTGGGGGCCGGGAGCCCCCTGGCACTGGCACCAGCATTTCCCCGCTCCCCAGGGTCGTGCCTTCTGCCCCAGCTCTCCGCGACAGGGCAGGGGCACACAAGTGCTTTGGTTTTCTGCTTCCGTCCACGCACAGGCAGCCTCTGCCCCTCTTCTTGAATGTACGGCAGGGCCCAGCCCTGCCCGCCCTGGGCTGCAGGCAGAGATGCTGCTCGTGGTCCAGGGTCCTGCTGTGAGGGGGTGCTCTGCCCCTGCGCCCCCCAGCTGCTGCTGCCTCTGTCAGCTCTTCCCTCGTCCTGGGGGCAGGTCTGCCCCAGCCCAGCTGCAGCCTGCACAGTGCTCCCTGCCTGCACAGTGCTCCCTGCCTGCACAGTGCTCCCTGCCTGCACAGCCTTCCTGCCTGCTCCTGCTGCTAGCCGGGGCTGCCCCTCGCCTGGCTGGGAGTGGTGAGGGCTGGCAGCCCTGGCTGCTGCTCCTCTGGCTGCCGGGGCAGTGGGATGCCCGGCACTTCCCTGGCCTCTGCTCCCCCTGCTCTGCCCCAGCTGGGAGCCAGCCTCTGCCCCTGGGTGTGGGGTCGGCTCCTGCTCGCCTCCCCCCTTGCTGCCCCCTCCTTGCGCCTCGCGGACCGTGTTCCCCCTGCGCCTCCTTGGGCACTGGGCTGGGGAGTGCCCGACCCCAGCACTGGCCTGTCCCCCACTCTCGCTTGGTCCCCTGCTGCCTTGCCCCCCGTACTGTCATCGCTCTGTGGGCGCTGGTGATGCTCTGTGGCTCGCTGGCCTCACGCTGGTGGGACCAGCCCCCTCCACCCCTTCCCTGCCACCCATTCCACTTGACTGTTGTTTTTTGGTTTTGGTTTTGGTTTTTTTTTAAATAAATGTCCTTGTGCGGACCCAGCTGCATCCTTGAGTCTGGCCCCACAGCACAACCAGGTGGGCTGGCAGCTTGGGGTGCTCGGGGGGGCATTTGAGCTGGGGAGAGGGACAGGAGCAGCTCAGGGTGGGGAGGATGCAGAGAGCCCCTGGACTGGGCTGGGGTTCACTGGGGTGCACGGTGCTGCCCTGGGGGGCCCGGGCTGGCCAGGGAGCAGGGGCCTGTTGGGGTGCAGGGGGGGGCTGCACCGGGGCGGCCGCGGCTGTGGAAGCTCCGCCTGGTTTCGGTTTCTGTCCGTGGCCGGGGCTCCCGGGGGGGGGTTCCCGGGCCGCTGCGGGCCGGGCAGGCGCCGGGGGGGCGGCGGGGGCGGGGGCGCGGGCAGCGCGGTTCATCCCGGCTCAGCCCCGCTCGGTTCGCCCCGGCCCGGCCCGGCTCGGCCCGGCCCCGCTGCCCGCCCGGTCCCGGCAACGCGGCCGGCGGGGCCCCCCCTCGCTGGGGCTCCGGCAGGACGCGCCGCCCCGAGTTTCGTTTCCCGGCCGGCACCGGCACCGGCACCGGCACCGGCACCGGCACCGGCGGGATGGAGCTGCGGGGGTACCAGCGGGAGGCGGTGGCCCCGGCCCTGCGCGGCTGCAACAGCATCATCTGGCTGCCCACGGGCGCCGGCAAGACCCGCGCTGCCGTCCACGTCTGCCGGCGGCACCTGGAGAGCCGGCGGGGCGGCAGGGTGGCCGTGCTGGTCAACAAGGTGCCCCCCGACCCCCCCGTCCCCTGCCCCGGGGATAACGGGGCACCAGTGCCCGCCGGCCATGGGCTCCCGGGCGGTGGTCCCAGGCCGTTGCTGAGCGGGGTCTCATGGGCGCAGGTGCACCTGGTGGACCAGCACGCCAAGAAGGAGTTCCACGTGCTGCAGGACACCTTCAGGGTGACAGCCATCAGCGGGGACAGCAGCCACAAGTCCTTCTTCGCCTGCATGGTGAAGCAGAGCGACGTCGTCATCTGCACGGCCCAGATCCTGCAGAACGCGCTGGTCAGCGAGGAGGAGAACATGCACGTGGAGCTGATGGGTGGGTGCGGGACCCCCAGGCCCCAGCACTGCTCTCCCCACAGCCGGCCCAGGGTGTGACTGCCCCGGCTGAGCCTCTGCCGCTGCCCGGCGGCTCCTGCACGGCTCACCGCTCACCTCCCTCGCCCGGTGCAGATTTCTCACTGCTGGTGATAGATGAGTGCCACCACACGCACAAGGAAGCCGTCTACAACAAAATCATGCTGAATTACCTCCAGCGCAAGCTCAGCGGGCAGCAGGACCTGCCGCAGGTCCTGGGCCTGACGGCGTCCCCCGGCACTGGGGGGGCAACCTCCTTTGAGGAGGCCGTAGAGCACATCCTGCAGGTGGGTCCTGTGCCCCCCGTCCTGCGCCGAGACAGGGTGCAGCGGCCACGGGCACAGCTTCCCCTGGGGTCCAGCGGGGTGTCCCTTGGGGTGGGCATTGATAACCCGGTGTACAGGCGCTGGGCAGCTGGCCGGGGGAGACATCCCCAAACTCGCCGGGGTGCCAGCGAGCGCCTTGCGCCGCGTCGCCCTGGGCTGCAGGGCTCAGGGCTGGAAGCGGGGTCTCGCCCTCTCAGATCTGTGCCAACCTGGACACCGAGAAAATCACATCGGCGCAGGAGGAGGTGCAGCACCTGCAGATCCATGTCCCCCAGCCCAGGAAGCAGTACGACCTGTGCCAGGAGAGAGCGCAGGTGAGGGGCGGCTGGTCAGAGCCACAGGGCTGCTCACTGGGTGCAAGACGAGACCCCTGACCCTGCTGAGCCAGGGGGCTGTGTCCCTCCATCCACTTAGCTCAGGCCAGCGCGAGGAACCGGTTGACCCAGAGCTTTGGTGCAGGGGGATCCCGCAACCGTCCGGGTCCTGCCGTGCAAACAGCCCCTAACCCCAGGCCAGGTGCTCTGGGCTTCGCCTCCGAGGCTGTCTGGAGCAAAGTCCCCGAATCCTCGGGTCCTGAGCCCCTCTCTGCTCCCAGGACCCCTTTGGTGAGCGGCTGAAGAAGGTGATGGAACAGATCCAGCAGTACATGGAGATGCCCGGCCTGTTGCAGGACTTTGGCACACAGATTTATGAGCAGCGCATCATGGAGCTGGAGAAGAGAGGTGAGGAGGTGGTGGTGTGGGTGCGGCGGGGCAGAGCCGGCAGCCGTGGGGCCAGGCTGTGACCGCGGCGTGCCCTGTCCCTTGCCAGCGGCAGAGACATTCTGTCGCAAGATGCGGGTGTGCGCGCTGCACTTGCGCAAGTACAACGACGCTTTGCTGATCAACGACACGGTGCGGATGATTGACGCCTTCCAGTGCCTCCAGCAGTTCTACGCTGCCGAGAGGGACATGAAAGACCCCACCGAACGGTTCCTCACTGCCACATTTGAGGGTAACGGAGGGGCCTGGTGGGGGGTTGGTGCTGGCTGCATTTGGGGAGCGGGGAGCCCCCCTGACGCCCCGCTCGCCTGCGCAGAGAACAGGACGAGCCTGCAGGCGCTCGCCGGTGACCGGCGGTACGAGAACCCCAGGCTGGGCAAGCTGGAGGAGATCCTGCGGGAGCACTTCCAGCCCCTGGGCACTGCTCGCGGCATTGTCTTCACCAAGACCCGGCAGAGCGCCCACAGCCTGCTCAGCTGGCTGCAGGACACGGCCGCGCTCTGCGGGCAGCACATCAGGGCTGCCGTCCTCACCGGTGCCGGCTACAGCAACCAGACCAGGCACATGACGCAGGTGAGCGGAGGGTGGGAAGGAGCTGAACCAACCCCTCTCTGCACACTTTGCGGGTGCTGCGGGTGCTGCCAGGGGCTCGGAGCCTTATGCAGCTGCTGAAGCATCACCCCCTCTCCCCCCAGAATGAGCAGCAGGACGTGATCAAGCTGTTCCGCGAGGGAGCCCTCAACCTGCTCTTCTCCACCAGCGTGGCCGAGGAAGGCCTGGATATCCCTGAGTGCAACATTGTGGTCCGCTACGGGCTGATGACCAACGAGATTGCCATGATGCAGGTAGCTGCCCGGGCTCTCTCCAGCTGCTCTGCCCAGCCCCATGTGGGGGGCAGCCTGCCGGGACGCCCCAAAACCACGGGGGTGGGACACGGGGGCTCTTGCATCCCATGCCCGCTGGCAGCTCCCTGGGGATGAGCCCAGCCCCTGGCAGAGCGTCCCCTCGGCGAGGCACAGTGGGGTGTGGAGGGTGGATCTGTCCTCGCGGGGTGGCGTGGGAGGCAGGGGGGCTTGGCCACGGCCCGCCTCTGCTGACCACAGCGTTTGGCCCTTCCGCTGCAGGCTCGGGGCCGTGCCCGTGCCAAAAACAGCGTCTACTCTGTCCTCGCCAAAGCCAACAGCAGAGAGGTCTCTCGTGAGCTGCTCAACGAGGACCTTGTGGAGCTCATGGAGAGGGCGATCAGAGCGGTCCAGGCCATGCCCGAGCAGGAGTACCGCCTCAAGGTGAGCGCTGGGCACTGCCCTGAGCACCAGGAGGGCCAGGCAGCTCCTGCCCGCATCTGCTGCCTGGGGACAGCGCTCTGCGCCCTGGTTTCGGCCGCCTGCTCTCCCCTTGGGGCAGCACCGGCTCCTGGGAGGGGGAGCCATCAGGTGCATGGGGCAGCGCGTGCCACGCTGTCCTGCCCATCCGGCCCTGCCCGTCCTGCCGTGCGGCTCGCGCTCCCTGGGACGGTGCATCTCTCTGCGGCCGTGTGTCTTGCCATGTCTGCCATCTGTCTGTGCCCATAGCCCTGCTCTGACCCCTGTCCTCCCCGCTGTCCTGCTTCCCCCTGCCCTCTGCAGATCAGGGAGCTGCAGCGAGTTGCCGTTGCCAGCTGGCTAATGAAGGAGGCCAGGATCAGTGAGAGGCGGCAGCAGCACGACCCGGATGCTGTTTACCTCTACTGTGTCAACTGCAACACAGCGGTGTGCCGCGGCAGCGACATCCGCACCGTGGAGGGCATGCACCACGTTAACATCAACCCCAACTTCGGGTAGGAGCTGGGCGCTGGCAGGGGTGAGCGGGCAGAGCCCTGCTGTCAGGCATCACTTGCACGAGCTGCCACGCTCTCCAGCCAGGATGGGCAGGGGGTGGCAGCAGCCTGCTGCCAGTTCTTTGTTGGGGACATGGGTCTGGGGAGGTCACAGGGGCTTCGTGGGACTGTGTGACTACAGGAGCACATGTGCTGCCCTGTTTCTGTCCTCTGGACCGTCATCCTTAGAGTGTCTTTCGGCCCCTTCCTTGCAGGTTGTATTACAGAGTTTCCTCTGGGAAAATACAGTTCCAGCGGACTTTCAAGGACTGGGAGCCCGGCTGCCGCATCATGTGCAGCACGTGCAGCCAGGTGAGCGTGGCACACGGCAATCCCCCCGTGGCTGCAGCCCAGTCGGAGTTGGAGGGGCAGGAGGGGCCGTGCCTTGTGCCCCAGCTCCTGGCTGAGGAATGGAGCTGTATCTCCCTTCAGCACATGCCCGTGTGCTGTGCGTGCTGCGCGTGCGGGACATGCACACGGGCAGCTGTCTCCAAAGGGGGACGTACCCCGGGAGAAAGGAGCTGCCTCCCTCCCCGGTGTGCGTGGCCCTGCAGCCCAGGGACGCTGCGCCATGGGCTGCATGACTGTCCCCTCCCTGCCCACACAGGACTGGGGAATGGAGATGATCTACCGGCAGGTGAAGCTGCCCATCCTCTGCATCAAAAACTTCGTGGTGGAGACGCCGGCTGAGAAGAGGCGGTACAAGAAGTGGAGTGCTGTGACGTTCCCCGTCGAGGAGTTTGACTACCTGGAGTACTGCTCCAGCACCCACGGCCAGTCCTTCTAGCGTGGGCCCTGCTCAGAAGAGGACTATTCCCAGGCCACTTCCTGGGGCAGTGGGACCCTTCCCGTCGCACTTGGCATGGGACCCTCCCTCCAGGCCCGTGCAGACAGGGAGCCACGGCTCGCTCCTCTTTTCCTTGCTGGACTGAGCTGCCGCAGCCCATCCCTCACTAGAGCTCCCGACTGCAGGAGGAGGCTTTGCTGCGCCCACGCAGAACGGACGAGACACTGGGATGGGAAAGCACCCAAACCCTTCCCTGCCCACTGGCAGCTGTTCCCTGTGCCGCTGCCTTCCCCTCCTGTCCCCCAGCACTGCCGGGATCGGGGAACTGTCTCTGCAACCCTGCCAGGAGAACCAGCCATTTCACATGGGCCCAGGACATGGGCCAGCGTTTCTCTGGCAGCCTCCGGTCTGCTTTGTGAAGTTGATTGTCCTCCATTAAAAACGTGCGTGTGCGCTGGGAATGAGGGAAGCGTTGGCGGTCTCATTCATCGCGAGAGCTCGCTGCGCGCAGGCAGGTTCGATGCGGGACAGCCCTCGCACCAGAGCCGGACCACCCCATCACCTGCTGGAGAGCCAGATCCCACCGCGCACCACGCTGGCCCCGCAGGGGTCCCCAGGGAGGCACCTGCATGTGTGGGGCTGCCCCAGTCCCACCTTTCCCTGCAGACAGTGGCCTGAGCGACCCACCTCACCTGCCCACCCGAGACCAAACCTTCCCGTGGCCCAGAACGAGCCTTGGACCCTCCGGGGCAGCTCAGCCCTACAAGAACGCAGCCGGAGCTGCGGGAGGATTTGACCTTCTGATAGAAATGAAAGGGCTGCGGAGGCTGAAGCGGGGCGTCCGGCACGGCGCGTCTGGAGTCGCCCTGCCTGGGCGCCCGGGCTTGGGGAAGGGTTTGTGTGCCCCGGCCCCGGTCCCGGCCCCGGCAGCTCCGGGTGTCCCCGCGGGGCTCTGCGGGCTCAGCTGGGGCCGCCCCGGGGAAGCTGGGCTCGCCGGGCCCCTTGCTGCCGAGCCGGGGAGGCTGAGGGAGCCGCAGGGCTTGCGGCAGGACCCCGGGCCCGAGCCAGCCTCGGGGCGGGGAGGGGGGGTGTGTCGGTGCCGGGGGTTCGGGGTCCCCGCGGCCGGGCCGGGATGCTGCAGCCCCGGATCCCGCGTCCCCCCCCCCCCGCCGGCCGTGCTCTCCCGCCGACGGTCGCTAGAGGGAAGCCCCGGCCCGGCCCGGCCGTGGGATGAGGGCGATGCCCGGGGAGCCGGGGGACGCCCGGGGCAGCGGGCCCGGCCCGGCCCGGGGGTGCCGCCCGCCGGCGGGAGGATGCTCAGCCGGTGCCCGGCGGGTGGCGGGGGGCTGCGGCGCTCGCACCCGCCGCTCCGTGCGTGCCCCTTCCCCGCGGGATCCGGCCACGCGTGTCGGTGCCGGCGCGGGGACCTCCCGCTCCGGTAAGCAGCGCGGTTGCTCGGCGGGTTACGGGTGGCTCCGGGCGCCCCGGGAGGTGCGGGGGCGGCGGGGGGAGGCGGGAGCGCCGGGGGGCCGCCGTCTGTCCGTGCTCCCAGCCCGGTGCTGCTGGGCACCAGGAGCTCCCGCCAAGGGCGAGGGGCAGCTTTTCCAGCGGGCACCCGAGGCTGCAGGCGCAGGCAGGGGCACCTGGGTGCCTGAGCCTGACCTCTGTCCAAAACCCGGCCCCCCCTCTGGGCAGCCACCCCGGGGAGCGCGGTACCCCGGCACTGCAGCCATCCGGGCTCCTCGCCGTGGGCCGCTGCCGGCAGTGATCTCCAGCGAGGATGCATGCTTGGAGCAAGCGTGCTGCTCCTGCCTGACTTTGAAGGCAGCGGCTTCTGCCGTAATGAGGCATAGCCCAGTTTCAGGTGGAGTTAGCCCCAGGGGAAAGATGAAACCAAACTCCTGTTCATCAGAAACTGGATAATGAGGCCGTTTGAGTTATTTGTAGCTCTCTGTGGGCTGGGATGGCCTCTCCTACCTCTCCCCAGGCAGAATCCCTCCTGCAGGGACCCCAGATCATTTTGGTAAGCTCAAATTGCCCTGATTTGTGCTCGGAGAATCCAGGCTGTGAGTTAACCTGATGGGTGCCTGCAGCATTGGGTGGTACGACCTGTCACCAGCCTAGAGGGATCTGGTTGTCCATTTTGGTGCCCCAAACCAGAATTTCTGCAACATCAATCCGAACTTGCCCATTTTTGAGGGGGTGCACCTGACCCCATGCGATACATGGCCAGGACAGCATCGCTCTGTGGGACTCTGCAGGTTTTGCAAGCGGGTCTGCATCCAGCCTCTGCTTGTTCCTCCCTGTGCATCTCTGCTTTAACGCCAGCCCCATCTGGCTTCTCCTTCCCGGGGGCTCGGTCACCTTGGGCCTGGCAGCAGGGAGCAGCCGAGCTGCAGCGATCGGTGCTGCGACCTTGGCCGGCGTCCTTCAGAGCCAGCCTCCTTCAGAGCCGGCCTCGTGTGGCTGAGTCCCCAGGCTGCCTGTGCCTGGGCCAGGGTGCGGGGACGCGCATCCCTGCGACCCCCGTTAATCCGCCCTGGCTGTCGTGGGCAGCCTCCTCCGAGTGCGCTGTCACTGCATCCCTCAGCCCCGGGGCAGAGGCAGTGGCTGCTCCCCTCTGATCAGCCATTCAGGTCACTCCCGCATCGATCGGGTCTGGAGTGTGCTGATAAACCGGCTTCGGAGGCACAGGGACTCAGGGAGGCTGAAAGTCCCTGTCTGAGCAGGTCTGCATGTTGTAGGGCTGCCCAAGTGCGTCCCCAGCCCCAGCCTGCTCCTGGCAGGCTCTCCCCGTGCACTGGCACAGTGTCTTTGCTTTGCACCGCTCGTCCTCCCACCGTGGGTCAGACCCCTGGCCGGGGGGGCCCTCTGCTCCCCCCGCTTCTTGCACAGCCCAGGGCTGGGCTCCCCCGCGGGGGCTGCACCCTGCCCTGTGCCACCCCGCTCCCTCCTCCCTGCGGCTCAGCGTGGCTGTGCCCCCACGGAGAGTGACAGATAGATGTACCTGGCCCTTCGGGCAGCGCCGGGCAGGCTTGTCCTGTGATTAAACCAGCCTGAAGCCCCACTTCATCACTCCAATTGCGCTGTCAATAGCCGGGCATTAGAGAGGGCTGCTGGACCGGTTCTTGTGCACTGACACATCCCCTGTCAATAACCTCTGGATTTAGGTCTGTGGCTCAGAGCATCTTTGCTTATCTCAGCTCCCCGAAGCACTTACGCTCCCAGCCATCATAACTCCCTGCCTGTAAGTGGAGGCAGGCACCATTAGCCCCGCAGCAAACAGCTGCTGCAGCAAGTTTTGCTGGCAAAAGTGCGGCAAAGGTGTTTTCCACCCGCTCGTTTGCCGGTGAGCTTCCCGCAGGCTGCCAGGCCAGGGCTTGGCGTGGGGATGGGCACAGCCCCAGGAGCGCCCGCATCCTCCCTCCCCAGCACCCCTCGTGCCTCCGGCAGCCGTGTGTGCTCACAGACCAGAGCGAGGACAACACAACAATTTATTTTTATACAGCCCATTTCATTTATCATCAGTGCATCAGAAAGCAACAATTCACCTTTCAATGCACCAGCTGAAAAAGCTCCGGCTCCACTCTGCTTGGCAGCGCCGCAGATTGGCCCTTTCCCGAGGCTGGGTGTTTAGCAGAGACTTAGAGCTCAATCTGTTTAGCTTATCGAAAAGTAGCCTGAGATGTGACTTGATTACAGTGTGCAAGTACCTTCCCAGGGAGAAAACTGCTGGGTATTAAAGGGCTCTTTAACTTAGCTGAGAGAGGAATAATAAGAACTGAGGGCTTGAAGATAAAGTCAGACAAATTGAAACTCAAAATCAGGCGCAGGTCTGCAGCAAGGAGGGCGCAGAGCGGCTGGAGCAGGATCCCTGGGCACCGTTCCCAAAGCGATGCCCTGGCTGGACCGCGGGTGCCCGGGGGTCCTGACCCGGGGGTGGCTCTGTCCTGCCCCTATGGCTCTGGCCCCACGCGGACACGGGCTCGGGCAGCAGCAGGGTGAGTCCGGTGGCATCGTGGGCGAGGGGGATGGGGGACTGAATTTTGCTTCCCAGGCACATCTGAAAATCTTACTGTCACATGGTATCTCTGCCAGAGCCCGGGAGCATGTCAGCCCCCGAGGTGACCTTTCCCGGGACAGCTGGAGCCTCCCTTTCTGTACCAGGGGAAATTCCAGCCGGCTGAAAACTGCTCATCATGGAGGAATTCAATCCTGAAAACCAAAAGCCCTCTCTCCACGCTGCTCGTACCTCCCCTCTCCTCTGCTGCCAGGAGTGCGTGGGTGCCCGCAAAGCGTGCGGGGATGTCCTCGTCTTGCTCTGCTCTGCTGTCCCCACGACCGAGGGCTACACGTCTAACGATTCCCCGCCGGGAGTTAATCTTGACTGTTAGCATGTCAGGTTGCCGGTGGATTAAACAAGGGGATTAGCATCAAACAATTTCCCTCCCGCCCCGAGCGGGGAGGCAGGAAATATAATCACTGCAGTTTTATTCTGCTTAGGCTAAAAAAGCTCTCTGGCATGCGGCCAGGCGATGCCAGCCGTGCCGGTGGCACAGGGAGGCATGTGCCCAGGGCGCTGTGGGGGCAAGCACTGCCTCTGCCGCGCACGGGTCCCCCACCGGCATGGTGATGGGGATGCCGAGACCAGAGGCTGCTTGTCCCGGGAGGCTCGGGGAGGTGTCCCTGCTGGGTGGCACTCGTGTAACTGCTGCAGCCTGCGCCCGGTGTAACTGGGTGCAGCCACGGCTGGATCAGACCAGCCCGTTGCCCAGCCGTGAGGTGTGCGAGTGCACAGGGGCTGATCTGCTGGGCTCAGGGCAGGGGCTGCAGCCGTTCATCAGATGCCCCCAAGGAGGGCACAAAAGCCGGGGCTGGAGAGAGGGAGGCTCCCAGCCCCAGGCAGCGACCGAGCTGCCCCAGCACCTTCCTCCCTGCTGCTCCTGCCAGCCTGGGCTCAGCTGTGGACGGCAGAGGATGGAACAGCCTTGCAGGTGTGACAGCAAATGTGTCTTCTCAACAGCTCCCAGGTTCCAGAGCCAGGGGACAGCGACGCAGCTGTGATCCGACGGCTGCGGTGCTGCAGACTTGCCAGCTTTCATCCCAAGCTTCCTCCCCACCTGCGATCACAGGATCTGCTGTCAGCACCGGGGCACAGCACTGCCTTCTCAGCCACTACATAAAAAGTCAAATAAACCCTCTAATCCAGGGTGTGTGTTTGATAAAAAGAACTCGCGCAGCTCTGGCTGGGGGCAGGGGCAGAGCAGCCAGCCCCGTGCTCGGCGCAGAGACTTGACGTCTCTTCAGGCCAAAGCGCCACGGGGGAGCAGCCAGCCTCACATCCCTGTGTCCTCTTTGGCCCAAATCTCCTTGGTCCCTGGAGGTAACTCGGCCACTTTCATCTGAGGAGCATTTCCAGGGCGGCCAAGTCCCTGGTCAGCCGAGGAGGATGGGACTGCTCGCTGAGACGAGGCAGCGGCTGGGCCGTGGGCTGGCAGAGGGGCCGGTGCCCGGGGGGGCTCGGCACGGCGCTGCCTGCAGAAGCGTTGCCCTGGGGAAGGGGTGGCCCAGCAGCGGTGGGTGGGCTGGCGTGGGCTGCAGCGAGGGGCAGCGCAGTCGTCTGCTTCCTCATCAGAAGGCCAAGAAACCCTGCAGAGATCTGCCCCCGCGGCATCCGGGGTTCCAGGTCTGAGCTGGTGCGGGGGCTCCTCCTGCCCAGGAGGGGAGATGCTGCTGGGAGTTATTCCTGAGGGGGATTGGCCATGTGTCTCCTTCTCCTCCAGCGATGGGCTGCCTGCTGCTCCCCGACTCGATTTGGGACCCAGTGAACCCATGGGCTGCTCCCCAGCAGCAGCGCAGGTGAAATGCGGCTCCTCTCCCTGCAGCTGCCTCCCCGTGCCACAGCCCCGGGGCCAAACCGCCTCGTTCCCTCGCCAGAGGAAAGGCTCTCCTGCCTCTCCCACCTCTCCTGCCTCTCCTGCCTCTCTCTCCTGCCTCTCCGGGCTCACTGCTTTTAGGGAAACTCATGGCAACCTCCTCAGCCTAAGACCAGTCAATCGGCTGAAATTGGCCAAAAGGTCCTGGGCGGGTGCCAATGCCCAGGCAGTCGCTGCCCTGCACGTGCCCACCTCGCTTTTCTGGGAAGCTGGGCTAAAAATACTGTCCTAGGGCTGTGCAGCAAAAGCCTGGGCAGATCCTCAGCTACTGGAAGCCCGAGTGATTTACAGCCCGTAGCCCATGCGTGATCCCAGCCCCGCTGTCCCTGAGGCTGCGCAGGGGCAGGGATGATCCTGGCACGTGGCACCCGGGGCCGAGGCCAGGGCATGTCTCCGTCGGACAGAAGAGCAGGGAGGCTGCAGGTATCCCCCTTCTTCAGCGCTGCCGGGGGGGGTTGCCTCTCTCATTCTTGCCATGTTTTAGGTGACTCCCTGCATTTGGGCTGTGCATCGCAGGAAGCAGGGAAGGGAGGGGATGCAGCACGGCGGGGGTGAGACCCAGGGACGTCTCGACGGGTGCTGGCACAGCCCAGGGCCCGCGGGGACCTGCGGCACAAGCTGCAATATCGGAAAATTCCCAAACAAAATTTCATGCACTAAATCTCAGGGCTGCGATTCTGCTGAGACTTAGCTTTATAATTGGATCTGTCAGAAACCCGTCACACTTAATGTGCAGCTGCCAACACGCCGTGCGGCTCCTCGCTGCGCTCCGCAGCCAGCGCCGGCTCTGCCCCTCTCCCTGCCCCTCGGCGGGCAGAGCCCTGCGAGCAGCGCGGGCTCCCCAGCCCCACTGCGCTGCCCGGCCAGGAAAGCCTTGTGCTGACGTGCCCATTGCCCCAGCCCACTGCAGAAACATCCCCAACCGCTGCTGCCCAGCCCAGTGTTGGGAACGGCTGCGACGGGAGTGCTGCTCATCCCACCCATTCCAGACACCGACCCCTCGGCATTCAACCTGCCAACAGCTCTCCCCTCCCATCTGGAGCAGTGGACTGGGAGCACCCGGTCTCGGTCCCACACCGGTGCTGCCAGCTGCAGTTGCGGGTTCCTGTATAAAGAGGCAGGAGTTTTCGCACCCGAGGGCTGCGGGCTGCACTGTCACCATCAGCCCGGCGGGCGCTCCCGGTCCATCACGCCTCTCCGCCTCGCATGCCACCCGGCTGCTTCTCCTCCTGCAACCATGGTTATTTTGGCGGATGGTTTTTGTTCGGTAATTTGTTTCCCTCCCACAGTTTCTCTGCTATTACCTAAAACGGGGCACGGCGGGGCAGCGGCGGTGGGAGAGAGCAAGAATCTGCTTTTCCTTCCCGTCCCGTGCGAGACCACGTGCATGCTCGTGGAAGTTCTTCATTGTCGTTTACCCTCCCCGGCGCAGTGCAGAGCCTCGGGCTGCGCAGTGGGACGTCGTGGCCCCTCGGTCAGGTCGGCTGCGCCTCCCACCCATCCCCAAAGCCCCCGTGGAGGGGCTGGGGCGTTCGGGGCTTCTGAAGAAACGTCCAGAGTTTTCCAGGAAAAGGCTGGGATTTCTGGTTTCTCTCTCTGCCCCAGGGACTAACAGTTAGGGCCGGGCACTGGGGAAATCTGGCTGCCTGGGATTTTCCAGCTTGAGGAAAGATCCAGCTTGCACCTAAGCCTCCAGCCCTGGGAGCGGGGCGGTGCGGGCCAGCCCCTGCTTTGGTGTGGTGACCACCCAAGTTTTGCGTCAAGGTGCCTCAGTTTCCCTCTCCGCCGCCAGGGAAGGTGGTGGGATGGTGACGGTGCCGGCGAGGCTGCGGCGGTGTCGGCGAGGCGTGGGAGCCCAGCAGCCTGCGGCCACCGAGGAGCAGTGTGCCTGTGTGTTCTTTACCTGGGTAATCAAACCCTTTATCCAGTGTTTGATTAAAGGCCATCAACATATTATCTTTGATTCTTTCGCTTTATTTTTGTTCCCTTCATTTGTCCCTTGGAGATGAGGGTTGCTCTGGTACTTATTAGTCACAAAGCCCTAACCTCGCGCTGCGTTCTTGCTATCTGAGAAATGAATTATTAATGGTGCATTAAACAGAGACTAGAAAGGGGCCCTGGGACACTGATAATCAGGAGCTAATTGAGGAAGAAATGAGATACCGCTCCCATTGCAGAACGAGGACTGTGCAGCGCTGCGATACCGAAGGTGACCCTGCTGCAACTCCTGGGCCGACTGCGCCAGGCTTTGCCTGCCCAACCCTCGCCGATGGGTTGCACGTGCACGCTCTGCCCTGGCTGGGATGCTCTGCCCTGGCCGGGATGCTCTGTGCCGGATGCTCCCGTGCTCTGCCTGTGGTCCCACGTGTGTGCAGCCTGTGCAGGCGGGAGGGTTGCAGCGGAGCCGGTTTGCACGACAGCCGCTCCCGAAGGGACGAGGCAGTCGGGCACCATTACTCGTTGCGCTTCAGCTAATCCTGGGTGAAACGGCAGAGCCGGGGAACGGCCCGGGGGGACGCAGGGGGCCTGGGACCAGCGTCCGTGGCCATGGCAGCATTTGGCAGGAGGGATGAACATGGCCGTTGGAGTCAAGGGATTAACACAGATTTTTTCCAGGCTGCCCGCGAGCCTGCAGAGAGCTCAGCCCAGCGCCATGCTGACATGCCCGGCAGAGCTCGGCTGCGGGGGGGTGCGGGGAGGAGAAGATCTTTCCCAGGAGACCAGAGGAGCCCCACCACGCTCAGCCCCCGGCCCCTCCGGCACGGCAGGGATGGGAGATAAATCCTGCTGTCTCGAGGCAGAGGCTGCCTGGGCAGAGCCGTGCGGCGAGGCAGGAGGGCTCATACCCCAACGTGGTGTTTATTTATTTTCGAGTGTGTCGCCTGGCATCAGCTGTGTCCCTGCTCCCCTGCCTCGCTCTCGGGCTGTTGCAGGAAGCTGCCTGGCACGCAGGCAGCTGGGGAGCAAACAGCGGCGTCAGTGAGCAGGAAGGTGCGGTAATAAAACATGCCGGCAGCCCGGGCTGCGGGGGGGCTGGCACACACTGGTGGGGGGCTGGCACAGGCTGTGGGGGGCTGGCACAGGCTATGGGGGGCTGGCACACACTGTGGGGGACTGGCACAGGCTAGTGGGGGCTGGCACAGGCTGTGGGGGCTGGCACACACTGGTGGGGGCTGGCACAGGCTGTGGGGGGCACCAGGCTGGGAGCACCAGGGGCTCAGGCAGGCAGCAAGAAGAAATCAGACAAATGCATTCAGGCTCCTGGAAAGCTGCTGCATCCCAGATTTTTGATGGCACGAAGCAGCTCCAGGGGCTGGCCGGGAACGCCCAACCACAGGGAGAAGGTTTCTTCCTTCAGGCTTCCCATCGGGCACCCAGGGCAGCACCTCTGCTCACAGCCGGCTGCTGGCACGGGCTGCTCCCCGTGTCCCTGGGGATGATGTCCCACCTCGGCAGTGGCTGCTCAGGATGCTGGATCCCACCAGACCTCAGCTGAACTTCTGCACAAGTGACTGGGGGCTGAATGATTTCAATCATCTTTAATTTTTTCTCTTTTACTGCTTTTCTACACAGCTTTGAGCCACGGGCCTCTCAAATTTCTCCTCTTCCACTCTGGCTGCATTAAAGCATAAAAAAATGTCTCCTTTTAAGCCCAAGCCAAATGGCAAACCTGTGCGAGCCGTAAAACTTTCTGCAGCAGCTGAGGCAAAGCTGTGAAAAATGCTGTGGCACAGATGATGTCCCCTTCTCACTGCTGGGGAGCTGAGAAGCTCTGAAATGGCCTCTTGCTGCCGGGACTGAGGGCTCGGGGTGCAGGTGGGGGCAGCCGGGGGGTTGGTCTGGGACGGCAGGGAAAGGCCATGATGGAAAACAGCATTTTCTGTTATAAAACATATCGTCCACGTTGCTAAAGCGGTTGGGGTTAATAACAGAAGGTGTTGAGCAAATCACAGCTTTTCTCTGCGCCTCAGTTTACCTCCTGGAAAAGGGGGTCCTGGCAGCTCCCCTGCAGTGCAGGCAGCTGAGCGGGCAGGGGGGCGGGCAGGGGGGCGGGCAGGGGGGCCGAGCCCCCGCACCCAGGTGGGGCTGTTCAGCCTCCCCCACCCTGGGGCTGAGGCTTTAAAGGTGAGGGGGTGGTGGTGATGATGATGCTGGTGGTCCCTTGGGCTGTCTGGGGGCAGGGATGCTGGGAAGGAAAAGAGAATGAGGTTTGTTTTGTGGGGAAATGGCTATTTCTGTTGCTGGGGATGGAGTTGGCCTCGGTGACGTTTCCTGAGCCCCAAGGTAGGAGAAACCTCCAGGAACCCGCAGGCGTGTGTGGCAGTGGGGGGCCGGGGGCTGGGGGAGTAGCTGTCCCCCCAGCATGGACCCAGACTTCTTCCCGTGGGGCTGCTCTTGCCCAGCCTGTCCCAACGTCCCCTGTGGAAGCTGCTGTGATCCACCAGCTGCAGACCTGCCGGGGCTGCCCGCACTGCTGGCACGAAGCCCCCACCTGGGCTGGGACCACTGGGCTGGCAGTGCTGGTTCCCTGTCGCTGTGACCTGAGGTACTGCCTGGGGCTGGCGCCGCCGCTCCCCCCGGGGCTCCAGCGCGTCCCCCTGCTCCGTGCCACGGGGGCAAGGCTCGCCCTTGCTCCCCCGGCTCCGGCACCAGATGCCTCAGCGGTCCCGCTGGGATGTGGCCACTGGGTCTCAGGGGCTGGAGAAAGACAGGGAAGGGAGAAGCCGCTGTCGTCGGCCGCCCTGGCCACGTGCAGTGGATGCCTCTGCTGCTCCGCACGTGGCCAATGTCAGGCTGACACAGCCCCACGGAGTCCCGCTACCTCTCCTTTCCCAACACCAGTGGTGTTTTGGGTTTGAGACCCTTCTATCCTGCTCCCCTCCCGGCACCGGTGGGCTCGGCTCTGCTCCCCCCGAGCGCCTGGCCAGGGCTCCCCACTCCAGCTCCGCTCCAACGTCACGCTGAAGCAGCCGCAGTTCATCCAGACTCCTTGCATAAATATTTATGCGCTGATGCAATGCTCTTCTAAATATAAAGCTTTATCTGGAATTTCATTTAAACATTAAGTGTAGATAATTTATTTATAATTAATGTAGACATCAAGTCCCATCTCTGGAATGCCTGTGAGCTTTCATTTATAATTGGGAGGTAAGTCAGAAGCTAGAGGCTGGGCCTCTTATCAGTTTCATTTTAATTTTCCTCCTACAGCAAACGAAGCTGGTGCAATTCATCTCTCATTAGGAGGAAGCACAAAACTCCCCTAAAATAACAGTTTTATAGGGAACGTGTAATAAACCCATCTTTGTTCCTCTTCTCGCCTTTGATAATGTTACCAGGGCTCGTAGCTCCCTTCAAAGTGTTGCTCTTCCTTAAAAATAAGTCTATTAAAAATTAAAACCACTTTTCTATACAATAAAATTTACTCCCCGCAATTATGCGGAGGGACTAGTTATCTTCCTTTTGTAGATTTTAATTAAAAGTTACAACGGGAAGGAAAGAACAACTGCCATAAAATAATAGAAGTCTCTCCACTAACGATGAGTTACTGGTGCCTCTTTCACTCAGGCGGCCTTCCTGGGAGCTGATGCTGCGGCGAGGAAGCGATGCCCAGTGCTGGCATGGGGGCGGCTGGGGGAGCGGGCTGGGGCTGCGGGTGCTGGGGGGAGCAGTTTCCAGGAGCCGGTGTCGGGGGTCCCTCTGTTATCCCTGCACCCCGTGAGGGGTCTCCTGCACCCATGGGTGCCCAAATGGGCGCTCAGCTTGGCAGAAAGCCCGTCTCATGCTGAACCCCCGGCAACGCTGGCTCTGACCCGTTTGTGCTCTCGCTTCTGCGCCCCGGTTAGAAAACGGGGCCCGTTGTGCCTGCAGCACCCATGGGTGCAGGGTGCAGGTGTCGGGGTGATGGTGGCTGTGTGGATCCCAGGGTGCAAACCAGGCTGTCTGCACAGCCCGGCTCTGCCAGGGGTGCCGGGGCACGGCTGCCCCACGCGTATTTAATCTCCAGAGGCGGGTGGGTCCCTGACCCCCCAGACGCCGGGTTCCTCCCCACGGCGCAGCCCCGCCGGCGGCAGCCAGCGTCCCTGAGCCCTTCCTTGCAAGGCGTGTTATGGCAGAGCTGTGCTGTGGAGGCTGCACAACGTGCTCATCTGGCCCGGGTATTTTACAAACCTAATAGACAGTCGATCAAAGGCAGCTCCGTGCTAAAAATAGCGGGTGCCCAGGATGGAGTGGGGGCTGCCGGCGGGAGCGTGCGGTGCCTCGGTAACCCGTAAACACCGAGCGTTGCCCACAACAGCCCCGTTGGGGCTCGATTGTCCCTGTTGCTTGTTCTTGAAGTCATGCAACAGCCCCTGCTCCTCCCAGCTGCCGCAGGGTGCCGGGGGCTGGTGCCGGACCACGTGCATGGCCGACGGCTCCATCCTGCCGTGGGGCTGGAGCATCCCTACTGTGGGGCAGCTTCCAGACCGCTCTGCGGGACCAGGGCCCCTGCGCCGAGCGCGGCTGCACCGCCAGGTTGGCTGGGCTCCCCGCAGGGACAGACGCCACGCGCCCGGTGCGGGATCGGCAGAGCTGCGGAGCATCAGCTGCTGCGAACATTCCAAATTCATAAAGCAGCTCCCCAGGACCAAGGGACAGACTCCAACTCCCCAGCGTTTCCGTGATGGATAGTGCGCTCCTCTGGTTGCCTTTTGGTTTCCAAAGGTTTTGCTAGCGCACGCACTTTGTCTCAAGCTTTTGTAGGCTCAAGGTAGGCACCTTCTGCGCCCAAGATTTTGGTACAACCTGAGACAGCTTTGAGGTTTTCATCCTCCTGTTTGCTCCCAACCAAACCACCCCCGTGGTGCAGGGGCTGCAGTGAAACGGGCACCCGCCACGCGCACTGCGGTAGCTGTGACAATGTGGGCGTTGGGGTGGCCAACCCCTCTGGCACTGGGGCCAGGTCACTGCCCTTGTCCTGCTGCTCCAGTGACGTGCCGGTGGAGCCAGAGCTTGGCGGCAGAAGTGCAATCACCACCGCGGAGGCGAGGCATCCGTTGGGCATGGGGACAGATGCACAGACAGGTCGCTGTCCCAGCGCTGTTGCCCTGTCCTTAAAAGCAACAGGAAGGTGCTGCTGGACCACGGGTTGATCTTCAAACTGCGCACCCTGGAGTGCTGCTGGTAACGGCCTTACCTTGCAGAAGAGCGCTGAGATTTAATTAACGAGTGATTTGCAAAGTGATCGTGTGGAAAGGGCTGCATAAATGGAAAAACTTATCCCATTTTTACCATAACTCTTACAGAGCGCAAGCTTTTGCCCCTGAGGATGCCGTGGGCTCCTCTGAATCCAAATGTGGGTGTTTGCCGGGCCGGTGCCCTCCCTGTCTGTGCTGGCTGCCGGGTCGATCGCCGCATCTGGCCAGAGCCAGGTAATCTGCTAATCCAGGTAAGAGGCGCAGCACAGGCATGAGAGCCAAGATGCTGCTATTGCTCGGGCCCTGGCTCGCCCCACGCTGGCTTCTCGCTCTCCTGGAGGCTGGTGGTGCTGCCATGCCCGCATCCCGGTGTCCCACCGCCCATGTCAGCAGCATGCCGTGGGAATTTAAGGTGAACAACCTGGAGCCCACCAAAGACGGGCCCTCGCACCCAGGCTATCAACTGGGACCAATCCTGCCCATGCTGGGGGCCGGGCAGGGTCAGTGCAGCCTCAGCACAAAGGCAAGGACAACTTCCCGTGGGCCGGGGCTGCCCGTCGGTGTCGTTTCTTTAACTGGTTATGGCTGCTGAGATGTTCTGCTGCCTGTCTCCCTGTCACCTGCCCCCTTCTCCTGGCCGTAAAGATGCCAGGAGATCCCCATTTATCTGGATCTGAAACACTCATGAAATCTTTATGGGCTTTTGAAAAGATTTTAATTCCCTGTCAGTGCTGCTTTCACCAAAAAAAAAAATTATGACTCAATGAGCAATTAGAGGCTTAACAGCTGCTGAACGGCCACGGCAGCTGCCGGAGCAGCTTGGCACGGCTCAGCGCGGCGGCCGAGGAGCCAGCGAGGCTTCCTGGAAAGCGATGCTGGGACTGAGCCGCCCCATGCCGACCTTCCCGGGCTGTGGGACCCCGGGCTCGGTTCCTGTGGCACGGCCCCTCCTCTGCCCACCCGTCTCCCGTGGGCCTCGGTGCCCAGAAGCCCGGGCAGGGACAGGCTCTGCCTGTCGCAGGTTCCCTGCCTTGTGGGAGGCAGCGATGCTGGGGAAGGGGACGAAGAGCTCTCAGCTGTGCCCGGAGAGCTGGCACTGCAGCCAGCCAGCGCCGGTGGGACCCCGGCGGGTGCTGCAGGAGGGGTCCTGCTCCCCTCGGAGAAACCTTCAGGCTCTCGGTGGCAGCTTGCCCGGAGGAGGCTGGGGCTGGGGGGCTCTCGACCCTGGCTGGGCTCTCTCGGGTGGCACTTTGGCAGCACCTGAGCTGCCGACTCACGTCTCCACGGGGTGCAGCAGAGCCTGCACAGCCATTTCAGGGGATCCGTCGCTCATGAATCACGCACAAGTTGCTGCGCTGGCAGCAGCAGCCGGCGGCGGCACCGGCTCCACGCCCCGGTGTTTGCAGACAGGCTCGGTGCAGCAGCGTGCGCAGGTGGGGGCCAGCAGCCCGGGATGGCTCCGTGCCGGCAGCTTGGGCTGCACGCTCGGGGCTGCTCCTCGCAGAGCCGGCTGGTGCAGGGAAGGGCTTTGCAATAATCTGCTGCTTAAAATTGCTTTCAAAGACTCTCGCTGGCTGGCCCTCCTGGTCCGTCGCAGGTGCCTGCGGTGGTGCCTCGAGGCGGGTGCAGCTGAGGGTCTAGACTGTGGTTTTCGGAGGTGGGCTCCTCCTCGTCCCCCCCTTTCCTATCCACTGGTGATTTGGGACCCCGATGCTGCGCAGGAGCCTGGGGCTCTCTGGGGACGACACGGGCAGGGCTGGTGGTCCTGTGGCTCCACATTTGGGATTGGAAATGTCTCGATGGCATCAGCTCCTCCGTCACCCCCACCCGGCACCCAGCTCACCGGCGAGGTGCCACCACGGCGTCCCTGGGCAGCGCCAGCACCTCCCTGTGCGGTGAGATGCTCAGAGCTGCCGGGGGCCGACAACGCAGCTCCCTCGCTGCCGTGAGGATGTAGACCATTGGGTTAATTGCAAAACTTCTTATTTACTGAACGTGGAGCTGCTGAACTCCACAAACACGAGGAAAGGTGAAGCTTCAGCCCTGACGAGTGCCCCTTCCCGCCTCGGCTCATTTCTTCTCTTCTGAATGCAAAAAGCTGCTGTAAAGAAACGAGCATGGGGCGGGGAGAAACTTTGTGAGCCACTGCAGTGAGATGGAGGATTTGGAGGTGCTGCTCCTTCTGCTCATCTGTCCCACAGCATTTCGGTGTGGTGCAGCTGGAGACCACCTTCTCTTTGTTTAGAGATTTGTCTTCATTTTCAGAAATATCTGCAGCAAACTAAAAGGTTTAAGGGCGATGGGTCTCCGTTGGCCTCAGCGCAAACAGTATCTCGGGCGAAGCTGAACTGAACACAAGACAAGAGGTTTCTCCGGGAGGATTAGCCAGCATTGCTGAGATGCATATCACATTGATTGCCTTGCCCTGGCTTTGTACGTGTTTCTGGATGGGAAAACAAGTTTACTTGCAGCCTGTTAGAGTTTGTTTTGAGCCAGCTGAGGCTGGGTCTGTGTGGGAAGGAGATGGGAGCAGACAGGGCTGGGCAAGGTTGTATGGGAAATAAAGAACAGATCGTGAAGTTAGCATTAGTGAAAACATTTTCATGAGGAATTTAATCAGCAAAGCCCGTTTGCCTGGTGGGGAGCCAGGGCTGGGCTCCTCTCGGCGGGCGCAGACCCAGGGGGTCCTGCTGAGGACAGTTTGTGAGAGCCGATCGGATCCAACCCTCCGGCTGGGAACACCTCCCTCCTCCCTCCCGCCTGGCATTCTCACTCATCTTTTTGACACAGCAAAGTGTCACCGGCTTGGTCCCTTCGTAGGGACGGGCTAGAATGGGCATGAAAGCTCAGTTTAATTTAAAAAATCCCTGCATGCAGGCTTGCTAAATATACCATGAAAACTTCAGGAGATGGGAAAGACGGCAAGAGGAATATTGCATTAGACTGTGAGCGATCTGAACGGCTGCCTTCGGGAGGGGGAAGCCAGCAGTTACCGTGGAGGGGGAGCGACTCATCCGTGCTCCCCAGTGCTGGAATGCCGGGAGACGTGGGTTGGGTGAGAGGCCTCATCCCTGCGCTTCCCGGTTCACATGCTTGGAAGGGGGGAGTACGGCCCCCTTCCTCGCAGTGTGGTGGAGGCAGGACGAGGCTGTAAGGGTTAATGTAAATGAAAAAAGTCTGCAGAGGAGCTGCAGCCCTGTCTCTGCTCCTCGGAGAGGAAGGCTACACCGTAATCATCGAGCTCCTGACAGCTAAGGTAATGCAAGGTTTGAGATCCATTAGAGTGCCTGTAATTATTTATAGGGATGAAAAAGCCACCCTACGTTGTGAAAATCAGATGGCATGGCAAATAAATGCACCAAGCTTTGGAGAAAGGATTCTTAAAAACCAAAGTAGTTTATAATGAGAGCCACGCTGAGGCTCGGCGGTGCCACACTGCTGTTCCTCGGGACCCGACCCTGGCTCTGGTGGCAGCGAGGAAAGGGGCTCTTGGTGTAGACAGGCGTAACCCAGTGCTGCTGGGCCATGCACTTGTGTTCCAAGATCTACAGACGTAGAAATAGCTGCTGGAGAGGAGCTCAAAGCCCAGTCTCTCTACTCCTGGTTTCCACCTCCCTGGTAGCTGGGGGGCCCTCGAGCCCTCCTGCAGCCATGGTCCTCCGTGGGCTCGGAGGAGCTCAGAGCAGCGCGTGGTTTGCCCTCGCTTCCAGCAGCCTCCACCGCTCTGCCAGCGCCTTCACGGGGCTGATCGGACTTCTTCATCTTGGCATCAATTCCACTTTTTAGTGGAGGCAAAACAGCAAGCGGGCGAGAGCTCCCGGAGACGAGAGCCCCTGAGTGCATCTGCTCTGGAGGAGAGTGCTCTTGGCCAGAGCGCCCGGGAGGGCAGAGCAATTCCCTCGCAGCCGGGCTGCAAAGCTTAATTAGCAGTTTTGCGAAGTGCTTTGAGATCCTCTGCGAAATGTCCTGGAGGAGGGCAAAATGTGATTATATAACGTGTCTAGACAGTATATTCCTTGGGGCGGGGAGCAGGTCTTTTTTATATCTGCTCTTCTATGTCAACACTGTGTGGCCCTGCTTAAAGGTTCTGGGAGCTGCTAAAATATTAACAACAACGACAGGAAAACGCATGCTTTTGCACTCAAAAAAATGTTGATCTTAGCACAAGCCAGCTGTACGTCAGCAAAGGAGCCTTTGCCTGGCAGGTGCCTTGCGCTCCAGCTACGATGACTTCAGAGCAAAGAGCATCTCCCTGCAGGCCCCCTCCCTCCATCCCCTCCCGCCCGGCTCCGTTTCATCCTCCTGGAGCAGCTGGGCTCCTCCAGCTTTTTCGGAGCGGCCGGGCTGTCCGGGCAGGGTGCGAGGTGTTATCCCACCATGCTGCCAGCTGCCTGCACAGGAACCGCAGCCATGCTCTGGGTCAGACCGGGGGGCTCTGCCACCAGTGAAGCCCTGCAGTCCCCGCGGGGCCACCTCCCCCGTCCCCTCCGAGAGCTCCTGGAGAGCCGGGCTGTCTGCTGCCGCTCGGGGCTGCGGGACTGGGGACCCTCGTCCCGGCGGGACTGAGACCTGACCCCTCCGTGCTCCGTGGCGCTGGTGGGACCGGGCATCTCTGTGCCCTGAAATCGGGGTGCCCTCCCCAGAGCCCTGCTGGGTCACCCTCCTCTGTGTGCCCAGCCGCGCTCCTTACTGACCCCCCAAATCCCCTGGAAAGGGGCTGGGGAGCCACCGCGCTCCCCCGGGGGTGCCCAGGGGGCTGCGGCAGCACAGCCGGGCAGGGGGTCCCCGGGGGTCCCCCGCCCCCCCAGACCCCGCTCAGCTGCCCGCTCTGGCTCTCTGCAGCCCTGTCCCAGCCCGGGGCACCCCGGACCGAGGGGTGCGCGGCGGCCCCCCCGGGCCTCGGGCCCCGCTGCGGGATGCAGCACCGGGATGCGCCGCTGCGGTTCCCCCCTCCCACCCCGTACGGGCGCACGGCGCCGGGGCGGGGGGGGGGGACCGCGGCGGCGCGCGCGCTGCCTTCATCCCCCCCTTCCTCCTCCTCTTCCTCCTCCTCCTCCTCCGGGAGCGCGCTCGCCCAGCCGGGAGCGAGCAGCCGGCGGGAGGATGCTGCAAACGGCGGCGGAGCCGGGCGGCTGGGCAGGTAGGGCGGGCGGGCGGGCAGGGGCGGCCCGGGCTCCGCCGGCACCGCCGGTCCTCGGCGGCCGGGCTGCGGGCCCGGGAGAGTTGTGGCCGTAGCAAAGTTGTCGGGGCGGGGGGGGGGGGACGGGATGCGCTGGGGAGGCACCGCGGAGCCGGGAGAAGGGATGGATGTCCGCCCGGGGGGATGCTCCGGTCCCCGCTCTCCATCCCGGCTCTCGCCTGCGGCGCCTGGAAACGGGAAGCCCGGCTGCGCAGCGCCGTGCACCGGGGCGAGGGCGGCGGGGAGGGGGGGCCAGAGCCCCCGGTCCCGCTGACCTCCCCCTCGGGAGGTGTCAGGTCAGGAGGGAAACTTCTTCGGAGGAACTTTGCCGAGGCCCCGGTTGCAGCCCCTTCTCCCTGCGCGGAGCTGCCTTTCCCACGCCGAGCGGGACCCGCGTGGGTGTGCGGCGGGTGGTGGTGCCCCCCGGCTCGTCTCTGCCAAGGTGTCTGCGCCATTGGGATGTGCGGCATGCAATCTGCACGGGCGTGCGGTGGGCTTGGGTCTGCCGGCAGCGCCTGGGCCCGGGCGGCGTTTGCCAAGGTGTCTGCCTGCAGCCGGGTTGTGCGGCACGACCTGGGTGGGTGGGCGGTGGGGCCGTGTCCGTGGGCACCGCCTGGGCCCCGCTGTGCTGCTCAGGGTGTCGGGGTGTGCGGCGCACCCTGCGTGTCCCACGGCTCGGCCGCAGGGCGCCCGGGGCTGCTCACGTCCCTGCTTTGATTGAGGCACGGAGAGGTTTGTGTTGGAAATGGAGCCGAGGCTTTCTGGCTGTCTCCACAAGGGGTACTCGGCTTTTAAAGAAAAGGACTTTTACTGAAGCCTTACAAAAGCGCTTTCTGTTAGCGATTTGGGCAGTGAGCACTGTGTCTCGGGGTGGCTGCAGCCCAGGGTCGTCCTGAGCAGGCACGCACCTGCAGAGTAACCCGCCGAGCAGGAGGGAACTTGGATACAGAAGCAGCATCCTCATCTGGAAGATCGCCTGCTCTCTCCTCAGCTTTTATCAATATATTTTGCTATTAACTTGAAGCAGCAGTGAGTTATCGCTGAAGCTTTTGATGACTTGTGCATCAGGATGGGGTAGGGCTGGTGCTCTCCTCTGCCGGAGAGCAAACCCCACGGATCCCGGAGAGCGGAGGCGTGCCTGTGCCTGCCCTTGACAGCGCAGCGGCAGGGCTGCGAGTGCCGATCACGCTGGATGTGCATGTGGGAAAACAACTTCTTGCACAGAATCTGAACTCCCAGCTCTCCTTGGCACATGTGGCTGCTTTTAATTTTCAGAGCAAAGCTTGAAAATGCATCTTAAATACGGGAGATGATTCTGCATGAAGGTAAGGGGTCGAGGGCCCGGCTTTGCACTCCTGGAGTCTTTAAGGGGCTTCTAGGTTAACTCGCCGGCATGAAGGGGATCAGCACCAGCTCTGTTGCCACCTTGCTGCTCGAGCTGCCGGCTCCTGCGAGGGCTGGATGTGTCCGCGGGTCCTGTGCAAGCTGGCAGCACCCCCTGCCCTGAGTGGAGCACGGCAGCAGTTTTCAGTGAGAATGTGAGGCAGGAGCTGGCCTCGCGCTGCTCAGCACTGCGCGAAAATCGTCTTCATCTCCGTGATTATCTGGGGTGTCTGAACGGGGAGCTGAGACGTTTTGTGTAAGCTGCTGTGTCTGCATGTGGGGCACGGTGCCTGAAAATAGCATCAATGGGCAGTGCCGCTGGATGTGACAGTCCGCGAATAAATGAGGCTCTGTCCCCGGCTGCCAGCCTGGCCAGGAGTTTCTGCAGCCAACGCAAGTCAAATCCACCGTCACTGACGACTTCTTTTTTTTTGAGTGGCTGCAGGTGTTTTCCGATGGAGCATCCAGCCCCGCGTCCGCTTCTCTGAGTGATGTTTGTCACTTGGCTGAAACGGCTCCGTGGGGATGGGAGGAACCGCGCCGGTCCCTCGGTAGCTGCCGGTGTGACTCTGCTGATGAGAAACTCTCCTGCCATATGTAGAGTTCGGAGTTGGGCTGGTGATAACGTGTGCTGTGGGGTTTCTTGCTTGTTCTGTAATCTGCCACGTGCATTAAAAAAAAAGACTTGTATAATCCTGGATGTGGCTCTCTGTATGTCAATGTACAGAGCTTTGCTATGCGTTATCAGGGTGGTGACGTCACACCGAGCTGTGACTTCCCGCTGTGTGTCTTGTGCACAAGCATCCCTGCGCTCTTGCATCGTGCTCTGCTCGGCTCGCTCTCTGGAGCGGGCTGCTCTGGCTGCTGGCTGCTCGAGTGATGTTCAGCTTTGACAAAAGAGCCAGCCTCCAGTACAGATAAATCAGGAGGTTGGTTTAATAGACTCGAGAATAAGAAATATTTGTTGGGGCTGGTGGCTCGCTGGCCTCGGGGCCTTGTCGCCGTCTCTGGACTGTGCAGGGACATGCATCCTGGCCGCGGTAGGTGAGGGTCAGGGGCCCGGCTGCTCGGCAAAGCCCGACAGTGAACCCGTGCAAAGAGATGCCGTCCCGCTCGAGCGTGCGCTGCCGGCTGGATCGGAGCTGCCTTTCCATCCCTCCCCTCCTGCCTGGCTTCTCCTGTCTCTTTCAGCACAAAGAGGCGAGACACCCAACTCAGACGTGCTGAGTCTATTTTTGCTGGCAGGAAAGAGTATAAATACCGCAGAACCTGAGGCACAAAACTGAACCGGCTGCACAGCAACATCGCACCCAAAACTGCGGGGTTTCCCCTCCCGCATGCAGTGCTCCCCGCCGGGTTGTGTTTCAAGGCTGGTTCGCTCTCTGTGCCGTTTATTTGGGGCTGGTGTTGGCTGCCCGGCGTACCTGGCCATCGCGGCACGAGATGAGGCTCCCTTCAATGTGCCAACAGGGATGGGGATGGGGCAGAGCTGCCCCAGCCTGTCCCGCCTGCACCCTCCTGCTGTTTATCCCCACGGGTCAGTGCTGGGGCTGGCGTTCCCGAGCGGAGCCTGGAGCGACGCCGTGGCCCCGGCAGAGCGGCACCAGGAGCTCACCTGGCTGCGGCCGTCCACAGCCATTCCAACCCAAAAATACTCCTCAAGCATTGCCCCAGCATCCTTGAACATCGGCTGGTGGCCGGTAAAGGAACCTTGGTTTTGGGACTGCTATTTGCTATATTTCTGGAGATCTTCCCCTTGCTTTGGCTTTTATCCGGCATTTCTGGGGAGATCTACATATTTCTATGTGCACAGTATAAGTCTACTATTGAATAAAGGACCTTTGCACAGATGCTCTCAGTCGAGTACTGAACATGTTAATCAAGTTGCTTTACACTGTTCAATTTCCAGGACTGGAAGCAAACCTGTCCTGGAAGCACGGGCCAATCTCCAAAGTGTGCTAGACTTAAACATCATAGGAACAGAGAGCCCCTCTCTGAGCTCCGCATCCCATCAAGCTACTTTTCTTGTTTCTCAGCTTGATCGGGGCTGGTGTTTGAATTTTCCAAACCCAGAGCCCACGGTTCTGCAGCCCTTTAATCATTCCTAGGGAAAATAAAAATGCAAAAATGTGCGCCCGGAGCAGAGTAATGAAGCCCATGAGGGTCTATTTGTCAATTTAGAAACAATATTGTGATGTACAAAGGCTGTTTCTTAGTCTGATGTTCTGAGATTGCTTCCAAAATAGTCTCATAATTTATGTGTCAGGAAGCCCCTGTCAAGAATTATATCTGTGCTCTCAAGGAAATCCAGTCTGTGGCTGCATGGTAACAAGTGCTCATTTTTTATTAGAACCACAACAATTTACTTGCAAGTCGTAAAAGGGAACCTGCGTATTTAAGGAGCCTTGAGCCGCTCTGCAGGCGAGCTGCAGGCACGGGACGTTCCCAGGGAGGGTCCCGGTTTCCCGTGGGAAGCTCGCCCGGCGCTCCCCTGGAATGCCATGGATGAGGGCTTTTGTCTTTCGGAGGCATTGCAGTGTTCTTCTGTGGCCGAACTGCCGGCGTGCCCAGCCTGGCCGTGGCTGTGGGGCTGGGCGGGCGCTCTGGCCCACCCGGGGCCATGGCAGCGGGGCCGGCCAGGCTCTTGCCCCGCAGTGCGGGCAGGGGACGGGGGCTGAGCACCCCGGGGCTGCGGGCAGCGGGGGGCTTTGCTCTGCAGAGCTGTGGGGCAGAGGGGGGGTTCCCCTGAGCACCCCCGGCTTTGCAGGGTCTGAAGGCAGGGAAGGGTCCCGCCGCTGTCAGAGGGCCGTTTATGGTTGGGTTTTTTTTAAAAAAACACCGCTTTTTTCCCCCTGCAATGTAAACAGCCTTTTCCCCAGAATGAATACCCGGCTGAGTGCCAGGGAGAGGGGCCGGCGGCGGCCGGGGCTTTCGCGGGGCCCTGGGGAGGTGCTGCCCGCGCACGTGGGCTCCCGTGCCGCCGCGCCGCGAGGGCCACGGAGCAGCATGGGGACCCCGGCTCCCCCGGGGCCGAGCAAATTGCCGGGCCCTTCCCCACGGGGTTTGAAGCTCTTGGGGCTGCAGGGCCCGAACGGGGCAAGTCTGCGCTGAGCCCTGGTGCTGATGGGGTGGGGGGGCAGCCCGGCTCCGGCGGGGGCTCCGAGCCCTCAACGCGGAACAGATGTGTGCTGCTTTGAAATGGGAACGTTCCCGAGTTGTGATTTTCCCTGGCCTAATTATGGAAATTTTTTAATTAGCTGATAAGAAAGATCACTTGGAAATTGCAAGGGAAACATTTTGAGGTTAAGTCCTGATCTGTGCCCGTATCTGCCTGAAGACGGATCTGCTCCGGCTCTTTACCTCTGTAAAGGCTGCAGCAGCCGGGGTGCCAGGGTGCCAAGGAGGCTGGGCGTCCCTGCCGCTTCCTGCAGCGAGGAGCTGGGCTCCTTCGGCCAACAGGTTTGATCCTGGAGGAATGAAACCAACCTGGGTTCTGCTCGGTTTGGCTCTGCGGCCAGGCTGTCATTTCATACTCCACGGGCTCTGGGCTCGGCTGCAGGGATGCTTTTCCTCTGCGGAGGGGAGGCACCTGCAGGACAGGGGCCGCTGGGCTCTGCTCGGCGTGGCCGTGGGGAGCAGAGGGCCTTTTGCCAACGTCCTTCGCGGTTCCTGCTGCCGGCCCATGCCCCGTCTTGCTCCGGGCACTCTCTGCTCCGTCCAAGCAGATCCCCCACACCGAGCTGGTTTTCCTCCCCTCCCAGACCAGGCGGACCTGGTGGTCCGGTGGGAGCCCGCGTGGCGCAGGCTTTGGTCCGCGTGTGTCAGCGTGGCACGTGCGCCCCGCCGGCCCCCCAGACCCCGCTCCGTGCGGGCTGTTCCTCCTGCTCCCAGCCCAACGCGTTGCATCTCCGAGGATGTGGGATTCACCTGGTATCAGCAGGTCAAGGAGCCCCGGAGAGCTGGGAAGGATGAAAGACAAAAACTGTGGGGTTTATCGCTTTGGCACAGCTCAGTCTGGGCTGGCAGAGCTCGCTCTGCCGACTCCTCCGCCTGTGAGCAGGACTCTGCCTCAGACCCACCGGGCAGGGGACGAGCTGGGGCACCTCGGGGGGGGATCCAGGCTGGGGCAGCACTGCGGGGCAGATGCCACCGGCTGCCTGCCTGGCAGGGCTGTGCCCAGTGCTTTATTTCCAGTGCGGGTATTCCTGGCTCTGACGTCTGATCGCTGGCTCTTGCTCCACATTGGCGGGGGATGAAGGAGCTGTTGAATGTGGGGTGGGTTTTGCCGGTGTAAGATCAGAGGCTGCTTCTCGCCTTCCTTTCACCTCCCAGTTCTTTGAGACCTTTGCTGCCTTTGAACTGGGAAAAGTACCACAGCCCACTGCAGCGGGGAGCAGCAGGTCACGGCTCTGTAAAACTGCGTGGCAAAGGGCCAAGAGCTTTTTGGGGTTATTTTTTTCCTTTATCTGCTGGAGCAGGAGAGACGTGGGACCGGTGACCTGGGCCTTGCAGGTGCCGCGGTGTTGCTGCCCTGGCCGTCCGGCGGCTCCCCGGACCCCGCTGAACCCAGGACTGGCGCGGCAGAGGTGCCAGTGGCCACCAGTGGTGGTCACTGGAAACCAGACCTCTAGAGCGGGACCCCTGCCTCCTGGCCAGCTGCTTTTGGAAGAGGGATGGAGCTGGACAGGTCCTGGCCAGGATGAGCCTGGGGATTGATCCTGGCCGCAGGCGGGTGAGGTACAGTGCCCAGAGGGATTTCTGGTCTCGAAACACTTTAAGCTCTCTCCTCCGGGCAGCAGCGATTCCTGGGGGTGGTGCCCGTGGCAGGACCCTGCCCCGGTGCCGCAGCCTTCGGGGGGGCTGGTTTCCCAGGGTTTCTGTGTGCCTGGCTGGCAGCCCCTGCGCTGTCACAGCTCGCTGCAAGCGGCGTGGAGGGAATGCTCCCGCTGGCGAGCGGAGCAGGAGCCTCCTGTCAGGAGCCAGGTCCATCCCCGTGAAGGAGGGATGCGCGCGGGGGAGCTGATCCCTCTTCCCTGCGGGAGCCGGGGAGCCCCTCGCCCGGCTGCTCTGCCCCATCGCCATCCCGCCAGCTGGCGTTGCCTGGCCTCTGCTTCCCAAGGGAAGACGGGAGCAGCCCCGCTGACGAAGAGCGTGAGCGACCTGGCTCTGCCCTGCGCGGCGCATCCCCGAGGCACAACGACATTGAACACAGCTTCAGCGCCTGGAGACGGGGTCGGAGCTCTGCACGCAGATGTTTCTCGGTGGCCCTGACCAAGCAGCTCCCTGCGGGTTTTTGTGGATGTGGGTAATTTCTGGCACTCGACGTTGTGCAGAGCTTTGGCATTTGGTTCCCCACACGACTCTGCTTCAGTAATTCTCGGTGAGCCCAGGCAGTAATTCGTGGGTACAGATCTTCAGCAAGAATCCCCGCCATGTTAGTGGAGAAATAATTGAAGGCTTTGTGCTGCTCCCTCATCCAGTACCAACACGGTCCGCTGCGCTCTCCTCTTTTAATCTGCAAGTCACAAAGATATAAAAAAGAAGAATAGCAGCTGAGAATTAATATTTTTAAAACCAAGAACCCTGCTCTGGGACAGATAGAGGCGTCAGGGCTGGCCCGGAGAACGTGATGTCCTGTCCTCGCTGGGGGCAATGCCAGCCCCGTGAGCCCCTGCCTAAAGCTGTGCCTCCGGCAGGGCTGGCCCAGCCCAAGCGCTGCTCATCACCCAAGCAGATTTCACCGCGTGGTTGCAGCCGGTGAGAGACCTCATCTCCCGGCAGGATCTAACCCACCTCTGGAGGGGAATCGGTTCTCCAGGACCTTTCCGGCTCTTCGTCCTCGTGCTGAGCCTGGCGGAGGAGATGCTGATGGGGGCCGGGATGGTCCGTGGGGGGAAAACCTCGTGTCACGTTCCTGGAGAACGAAGCAGAGCAGCTGGGAGCCTCAAGCGTGTCGCTGTGCTCCTGCCCCATGCACCCCCGGCCGTCAGGGGGGTCGGTTGTTTATTGGGAAGAGAAACAACCGCAGCCCCGGTGGGGCTGGGCTCCTCCAGGCTGGTTTGTTTTGGTTTTTTTTGAAGTGTCACTTTTCCTGTTACTGTTTGTCATCTGCTCCCCTCGCCCTGCCCTCGTCTTCCCAGGGAACACGTGCTGCAGGGGACGCAGGCACCGCCGCTGTTTATCTTGGTGAGGGGTGCCGCTGCTTTGCATGCGTTTGAAGTGCTGAAGGCATCTCAGCACAGAGCCTGCCTGTGCGCTGGGGGCTGGAGTTTCTTCTGAGGAGCCCTGAAATGTTTTTAGGAAAAAAAAAATTAAAATCCCAAACAAGGGAAGCTTGTTACTGAGCTGGCAGGCGACGGGGGAGCGGCACAGAGCGGGCTGCCGGCAGGATTGGGGGGCGAGACCCTGGGGGCCCGACAGCGAGTCCCCCCCCGTGGCAGAGCCCTCCCACCCATCACTGGGTGATCTTCATCGCACGCAAGGGCAGAGCCTATAAATATCCCAACTCCAAATTTTCAAGAAGTATTAGGAACTCTCCAGGCTTATTTTTGAGCACTGTTACGAAAGGGCTTTAGCGGATTAAAGCGTGCCCAGATTAATCTGTGCTCCGGCAGGCACAGGGCGCGGGAAGGGCAGCTCTGACGCCCTGGGGACGTGGTGCAGGGGGTTCACCGGGGCTCCTGGGCTCCCCGCTCCCCATGCCGCCAGGGCGCGGGGCGGCAGCAGCGGTCGGGCCGTGGGGCAGGGAGGGACGCTTCAGCAGCCGCCGCATTTCCAGTCCCTCGCTCGCCCTCCAGCCCCGCTGGGCACCCCAGACCCAGCCAGCATCTGTGGGCTTGCAGATTTTCACAGCTCAATGTCAAATTTCTGTCCTCTCCAGTTTGCAGAGGAGGTAATTAGCCAACAGGCATAATAGCAATTTAATAAGTGTGTCAAATTAGCGACCAGTCATGGTGTAGGGCATGCTGTGCCTTCGGAGGAGCCTGCCATGGGATGGGGATGTGGCGGGCGGCCTTTTGAATGGGAGCACAGCAATCCCCTCATCCAAGCTAGGGATCAGGCTGTTCATCCCGTGGCTGCGCCTGAGCTCGCTCCTGGCCAGGAGCTGCTGTGGAGCTCGGGGAGCGACCTGGGACGGGCACCCCGGCGTTTTAATCCGTGCCAGTATCTCACCTCCCTGGCCAGACGTGGAGGGGAGATTATTTGTGCCGCTCCGTTACCGCTGGAAGGCACACGGCGTTGCAGGGCTGGGAGCTCGCGGGGCAGGATGAGTGCCGACTTACGCAGTGGATGAGGCAAAGGGATTTACAGAAACCTGGCAGCTGCCTGCACCTCCGGGTGCTCGTGTGACGCCAGCGCTGCTGCAGTGCCCGTGCTGCTCCACGCGGGCAGGGGGCTCCGGGCAGCAGCGAGCACGGCCCAGGGAAGCGCTGAGATGGGCTCTGGCAGCAGGAAATCCGGCTCCAGCGCCTGCCTGGGTTTGGCCTCTGCTTAGCAGTGGGAAAGCTTTTCTATTCGTCCTTGGGAACATTTCCCCTCCTAAGGACTTGGGCAAATCCTGTCTTTGGCAAGGAAGGCGGTGGCACGCGCTGGTGAGATGCTGGCAGGAGACAGAATCTCCCCCGAGTGCCCCGGGGGGCAATTCCCCACTGCCCACCCACACCCGGCTGACGAAGGAGCTTTTTCTTCTCCTGCCGGTTGTGGGGAGCCCGACTCCTCTGCAGCCCCGGCCGGAGATAACGCTGGCTGTGAAGTGACAGAGATAACAGCAGGCAGAGGAGGATGGAGGCAGCTGCCTGCGCCGAGGTTTGGGGCGTCAGGGCCGGGGTGAAGCCGCAGTCCTGCGCAGGGTCCCCGCTCGGCGCGTCACCTCCGCGGGGAGGGTGATGGGGAGAGGCGCTGGCTCGTGGCACAGAGCCAGCTGCATCGCTAATAAACAGCCGGCCCATTTGAATACTAATTAGCACGCGGCGCACGAAGCCCGATTTGGCTGCGGATGGAGCGAAGGGGCGGCCGGTCCCGGGGGGCTCGCACGGACGGGGGGGACATGGCCACAGGACGGTGGTCGCCGGTCCCGGGGGGCTGCAGAGGGTCGTGCGTGGGGCCGGGCAGCGGCTGCGCCGAGACAGGCAGGGCGGTGGGCTCTGCCCCAGCACAGGGATGCCTTGTGCGGGCAGGGCGGGCAGGGTCACAAAGACGCCTCTGTGGAGAATTTGGCCTCTCTCTGCCTGGCCCGGCCCCCGGCAGCGCTTTGATGGGGTGTAAATCAGTAATCAAGAGCAGGAAACCCCCGCAGAGCCCAGATCCCGGCAGCGCGGGGGTCTCACCCTTTCCCCGGCACCACCGAGCCCCATCCTGGTGTAGGACTGTGCACGGGCACCCCAGCACCCACGGCTGCGGTCCAGAGCCCTCTTCCCATTGCCAAGGCGGGTGCCAAAATTTCTGCCTTTCTTCACCTGCTGACAAGGCGTTGGAAAAGGGAGGATTTTTTAAAACATGAAACAAATAAAATCAGGTCTTCTGGTAAGGGATTAAATTGGGGCCCTCAGCTATATTTATAGAAGGTTCAAAAGTAAATCTGTTCCCAGACTGAATAAATATTTTGCTCAGGCAGGCGCGATCTTCAGTTCATCTGTCTTGGAAAGACTTGAGTGAGAGGGGAATTGATTTTCTTCAGCTTGAACAAGGCAAGCAACTCTCAAACCCAGATAGATCGTGAAGTCCCATTATCAGCTAAAATGGGGAAGCAGCTGGGAAATCATTAAAGAGAAAGTGAAAACGAAGCCGCTTTAGGGAGGCAGCAATTCCCCGTCCCCCCGTGCCCCCCGCAATGGCTGGGGCTGCCCCCCCCGGGAGCTGCTTTGGGGCCGTGTTGGCCCAGCCCCATGAGAGCGTTTGGCGACGCTGGGCGACCATCTGCCATCAACACCAGCAGCTCCCCAAGGGAGACGGGAGCGGCTGGCACTGGTCGTACTGGTTGCACTGGTCGCACTGGTACAGGGACCACCCGCCAATGGCCCTGTGCCAGGGAGGTGGCATGGGGGACCTGGGGGTGGCTGAGCCAGGATGGAGGGGGATCGGGGCAGGCATGGTGGCGGTGCCAAGGACGTGGACCTCAGCCTCTGCTCCTGCACTGATCACCTGGAGGTCTGGAAGCGCCGGCAGCTGGGTTAGCACCGCCGGGCACGGAGCCACCCAGGGCTGGACCTGGCTCTTGCCGCATCAGGCTTCAGCGCTTGGACGGCTGATGTGCTGTGGCTGCCCTGTCTGTAAAGATGAGAAGAAATTCATGACACATCCCTGTCACCGTCCCCAGCCTGCCGGAACGTGGCCATTCATGTGGTCCTTGGGCTGCCCGTGCAGTCCAGGCAGGTCCGGTGCCCCCGCGCTGCTGCTGCAGGTGGCACAGGCAGAGGTTCTCTCCGGCAGTGTTCGCCCCGGCGTTGGCTTGTTTCGCAGCAGAATTCCAGCTCAAAGAGCTTGTTAATTCAAGCCGGCACCTGATGTTTTCAGACATCAGGTACCACTAAGACAAGAATTCAGTGCTTTGCTCTTGACAAAAGCTGCTGCCGGGTCAGCTCCAGCCGGCGTGAACTGCGCACTGAGCACTGCCAGGGCTGCCCGAGCTGCCAGGGCTGCCCGCACCTCCCGACTAACTAGGGCTGTAGCACTCCCCTTTCCTTTTCTAAGGTCATAAAGGAAAAAATAAAAGGGAGAATGAAGAAAAAGGCAAAGCCCTTGGCAGCGTTGTCTGATTTCTTCTCCCTGTTTTCCAGCAGAGAACCGCATCAAGCAGACATTTGTCTGCAAAAGCTCCCCAGCCCCAGGTGGGCAGCCCGGTGCTGGGACGCCCAGGGTGGTGGGAGCGGTGGCGGTGCCAGGCGAGGGTTTGCCGTGCGAGCTCTGTCCGCCCCATGCTAAAAAAAGCCACAAGATGAGCAAAATTATCCGCTGAGTCACTAATCATTCACCCGCTGCTTTAGTCACCAGCTTTCCCACACTGGGGGGACGTTTGCTGCTGAGGGGGCATAAACTGAATTGTAATCACGTTAAATAGACGTGGCCGAAAGAAATAAAGAGCTGCTGCTGCTGCACGTGCGGCATCTGACACCAGATGGATCATCGGGCTCTACGGCCACCGGTGGTGCTCAATTAATGACGACTCCCTAACGAAACCATTGATTAATAGCGCCCGTGTGCTGCAGTGCTGAGGTGTGCTCCCCGCGGAGGTGGTGGCAGCGGAGCCGGTGCTGCCCGTGTCCTGTGACAGCACAGGTCACTGCGTCCTGGTCCCTGCCCTCCCAGCCCCTCTCCAAGGGCATCGCAGCTCCTGCTTAGGGACATGAGCCACTTTTCCACGGGGTGCTGGTGCGGCGGGAGCACCCCCTGCTCGGGGAGGGGTGCAGGAGGTTGGAACTGTGGTTGGGTGACCACAGTGGAGGCAGGTCTGAGATCCTGGAACTTGGTAAAGCAAAGCTGTGTCCTGCACCCATCACCTGAGCCGAAGGCTCTTGTCCTTCAAGCAGAAAATCCTGCTGGAGAGCTGGGATTTGCCACACTTCTTTCTCAAGTGTGTGACCTGGAAATACTGAGAAAGGACCGAGTCAGGGCTGCAAACCTGCCTGCGAAGGCGTACGGCCGGCAGCCAGGGCTGCAGGCTACCCCTGTAACACAGCTTACTCTGGCCTGGGGAAGCCCCGGTCCCCTCCTGCTTGCCCTCTTACCTGGGTGCCAGCAGGCACCTTCTCCTGCGGGACTGCAGCGCACTTTGCTCTGCCATTTGCCCCAGAGCACCTCAGATGAGGAAAAAGAGATTATTGCTCAGGTGTCAACACATTTGCAGCTGCAAACGCAGAGGGAGGGATGCTGGCAGGGCTGCCGCCCTGCGCTGCTGGTGGGGCCGGGTGGGTGTCACATTGCTGGAGCCTCCAGACAGAAATAGCTCCCTGCACAGCCCCATTTCCAGGGAGCCTGCGGGGCCAGGGAGCAGGAGGCAGCAGAGCACGGTGCCCACACGCGGGGCCCGTGGGCAGCTCAGCATCGGCTGCTCTGTCCCTGGAAGAGGCTCGCTCTCGCGGGGGGGTGATTGCTGCAGGGGAGAAAGGACCTGGGAGCTGCGTGGGGTAGCCCCGAGTCTGCAAATCCTGTCTGTGTGCATGGAGCAGGGGCCGCTCTGGGTTTGGTGCAAAACAGCATGGGACTGGGCTACGGATGGGCCCTTGATCTGCCGGTGCCGTGCTGCCTGGGCTGGAGGGGGCCAGCTGGCGCAGGGGGTGTCCTGTCCTGGAGCCCAGCCTCACCGCGAGGGATGCCCCAGGGCAGGCACAGGATGCTCCTGGCCAGGCACCACATGACGTCTCTGATGCTCATGTGGCTTGCTCGGTGCTGGACCTGGCCATCCCCATCGCTGCTGTCCTCTGACCGGCCCCAAACCAGCTTTTTCCCCGTCCCGGGCGGGTGCTGGCATGCTGAGGCTGGGCCGGGCAGTTCTGCTGTGCCGCACAGTTCTGCTGTGCCGCGGCTCTCAGCCTCCCGTCTGCCGGTGCCTCCCTGTCTCCCCCCGCGCCCAACATGAAGAGCTCTTGTAGCTGAGTAACCCCGCCGTGCCGGAGCCAAGCGCATGTGAAAGGGCCTGTCTCAGAGCAGGCAAGAGCCATAAAGGGCCTATTTATGTAGCTGGCTCCTTGCAATGTTTTCAGACACAGCCCTCGCATGTTTTCATAACAGCAACGCCTCCACCTCTCGCCAGCTGCCAGCAGAGACAAGCCTTTCGCCGCTGTCCTCCGCTCGCTTCCCCGTGCGCCCGGGGCCGTGGGTGGCTGCGGTCGGTGCTGGGGCAGCGCCGGGCTCGGCAGGGTGGGCACGGGGCGCGGGTGCTGCGGTGCTTGCTGCCTGGCGCAGGGCTGGCATGCCGTGCACTGGCCGCTCGGCGATGCTCCAGCCACCCTCCCCGGTTAGCGAGCATCTGGGTAGCGCGCAGGTCTGCAGCCAGCGTGGGGGCACGTGTGCTGGGGCCGAAACGAAGAGCCCCTCTCCCGCCTTCCTGCACGTCCCTGTTTGGAGTGCGTGCTGCCCTTCTGGCTCTCCCATCCGCCCGGGAGCAACGCTCGCACCGGGGGAGCGGTGAGCTCTGGCGATGGGCTGGCCGGCTGCTGTGGTTCCGGTTGGAGTTCCCGTTGGGATGCCAGCCCCAGCACACGGCCCAGAGGCAGCCTGCAGGACTGTGCCTTGGCTGCCTCCCCCAGTCCCGTCTGCGAGGGTGGCACTGTGCCCGCTCACGGACAAGCTCGGACCCTTGGCACGGACGGGCTGTGTTGCCTGGTGGCCGTGCATCCCGGAGGCGGACTTGCCAGCACCTCTGCCTGGGCCACCTCAGCACCATGTTTCCTGTCACCTGGAATTCGCTGGCGGGCAGCGCTGAGCACAGGGCTGCGTCTCATGCCCGGCTGGAGGAACGGCAGCTCCCAGGCTTCACCCTTGGAATGCCCCTGCGGAAGAACCAGCCTCTCCTCCAGCCGTGGCTCCCGTGCTGCTCGTCGGCCATGTACAGGGGTCGATGTGAGCTGCCCCCTCTGTGCCCAGCCCTGCCATCCCCCCTGCGTCAGGCACCACCGGTGACAGCAAGGCAGCCCCTGCAGCGACAGTGCTGCAGCCGTCGCAGTGTCACGCGTACTGGGCGGTGTGGGAGGCAGGTGAGCAGCAGAGGAGGGAGGAGGGAGATCTTTCCCATTCAGCGCCGATGCGCGGGAGGGAGCAGGTGCCGGGTGCCTTGGCTTGCACGGGGCTGAGCGAGGCTCCTGCAGGTGCCCCAGCACCGTAACCGGGACCCCGTAACCGCTCAAGTGCTCTCCTGGCCACGGGGCCGTGATGGACTCCTTGTCCCCTGTGGTGCAGTGCTGCGGAGCGGGTGCAGAGCTGCGGCCCCAGAGCACCCGGGGCTGGAGCGGGAAAGGAAACGGGCAAAATTTCACTGAGTGCTGGGGGTGAGTCCCAGTCCCATCACTGGTCCCTCCTCCTGCGCCAGCCGAGCCTGAGATGGGACCTGAGCGTTGTGCTGTTGCAAACCCGCCCGAAGCTGCCCCCCCTCACGCAGCGAGCCGTCTGCGGCACGTACTGTGCACGGCTCTGCGCGCCCTGGACCGGCTGCTTGCAGCCCGTGTCCACGTGTTTTCCATGGCAGGGAGACAAGTAACTTTTCATGAGTCCATTTACGAATTCCTTTCAGACAGGAAAGCTGACCCACTAGAGCTCATTAAATAACGTTAATGGTGCTGCCCAAATAAATATTAGAGCTGCCACCTGCGCTGCCAGCCAACACTTGCTGCCTTCTGGCCTTGGAGCAAAGGTTTCTCAGTTTAATTGGACACACGTGCTTCTCTCCTGACACCGGCGACCTCTGCTACAGCAAAGGATGCTCACACTGCAGCGATTGGGTTCCTGCAACTTTATCCTGGCGCTGCAAAAGCAGGAGAGTGAGTCCAGCCGGCTCGCGGGAGCCACGGGCTGCTGAGCTTGGAGATAACCGAAGAAACCAAGACAGCGTGTGGAGAGGTGACTAATTCAGGCCACGCTTATCACTGAACTGATTAAACCCGAGCTCTAAAACTCTTTTCCTCTTCCTTCTGTCCTCTAGCCAGCAAGTAATGTATAACTTCATTAGTCCATATCCAGGAGACACTGAAAGACATGGACAATTAATTATCATCTGTCCTGTTTAATTTCGCTGCCGGTCAGTGATGGCTTCCCGGTGGTTCACAGACAAGTCGGCATTTCAAGATGTGAGCTGAGGCTGAAAGCCAGCGCTCCTACAGCGCAGGTCCTGCTCGCGTAGCTGTGACGGGACCCTTGCACCCCCATCGCTCTTGGGGAACCCCTCAGCGGCACCTCCTGGTCCTCACTGCCGCCAGGCTCGGGGGGCTGCCGTGCCACCCCCGGGCTGTGGGACCACCGCGAGCAGGCTCAAGGCTTTAGAGGCTTGACGACTGGAAGGACCCAAAGTGCTCCCACATACCAACACGTGCCCCGTCTTTCCCAGCAGCCTGGGAAGGTCTCTGTGCTTCTCCCCAGCCCACCCCGAGGCAGAGCCCTTCCGACACCCACGAGATTTTGTCACCGTCTGGAGGGTTTAATAATTCTGCCAGATCCGCACGAACACCCTTGTTACCTGGCTGGGGCAAATCCCCTGGGGGGGCTGGCGGCTTGCCGGCGCCTTTGCCATGGGGCCAGGCTACCTGAGCCGGCCAGGCCAGCGCTACGGCCGCATTTGGGTGCTCCGAGCGTGCGAGAAGTGTCGGGGTGCCCCGGAGGTGCAGGGTACAGCAGGGTGGGACGAGTCACCCCGTCACCCGAATATGTGGTGAGCTCCTGAGAGCTGCTGCTGCCAGCTCGGAGCCCCGGGGTGCCCGCGGTCCAGCGCCGGGCGGTGCAGCATCGTGCTGCGGGGCTCTGATCCCCCTCGGGGTGGCCAGGCTGTGCAGCCAGCAAAAGCTGCAAAACCTGGTGGAGAACTGGTAGCTGACAGTTCATAAAAATGAGTAAAACCAATTAAAAGGAAAATGAGTGAGCTCCCACCTCCTGCGAGGCGGCTCAGATAAGGGCTGAGCCGCCTGAGCCGGCGGTGATGGGAACGGCCGGGCTGTCTCAGACTGGTCCCCCAGCCTCGGCTGGCTGAAAGGAGTTCTGGGAGGGGGTAAACACCTCAGAATTTCTATAAACAAATAAAAGCTTGCAAAAATAATCTGCAGATGGAGGGATTGCCATGGCTAATCTGAAGGTGGCAAGCGCTGACTGTGTGGTCCCTCTCTAGCCCAGGCATGAGACTGGGGCGGATGCAGAAGCGAGGGATGGTTTTGGACCCCAGTTTCTGGCTCCCCTCCTCCCCACGGCTCCAGTACCATCACGCTTTGCCTTCCTCAGACCCGTCTTTCCCGCTGGCGCTGCCAGCTCGGCCATGTCCCCCTCCGTGCTGCCCTGAGCGGGGACCAAAGGCCCATGCGGGGGTGATGCTCCCGCAGCCCGAGGAGGACGGCAGCAGCGGGTCCCGTGGGGTCCTGCCCGTACGGCGCTCGCCTCAGATCCTGGTTACTAATTGCTCTGCAGAAAGCATTTCTCACAAGTTTCTTTCATAAGAAATGGTAAGCACAGGCTTTGATTTAGCTCTCCTTTTTCTTTCTTCCTTGCTTTTTTTTTTCCTCCCTTCCTACCCCAAATGAAGAAGCCCTTTTGATCGTGCCGGGTTCAGACTCTGTAACAAGCATCTCTGTTTGTATTGTAGGGTTGTCAGCGTGATAACATGACAACGCGTCTCCCCGTCGTCTCACACACAATGAATTATTTCTTCTACTCTTTCTTTGTACCATCTCTGGGATAAATTACTGCTTCCAGTATTAGCAGATGGGCTTGTCAACCAGTGAAGCATCCTTAAACTCTTAGATTATATGCTGCCCAGCACGGAGCACCGGCCACTCCCGTGGCTCAACCAAGGCTGCAGTAAAGTGTTTGTGTGGGGAATTGTCAGGCTGGCTTGAAAGCAAATTGCTTTGCCAATTTATTTTCTTTCCTGTGTATGAACATATTTTTCTTAAAGGGATGCTGTCACATTAAATATGGAACTGCCAACTGCAGGCATTAAAAAATCATGGGTCGTCCCATTTTCCTTCCTCCCACTCTAAATTCTCAGAAAACAATAAATTTGGGGTTCTTTTTACTTGTCATCTGCCTTTCAGCTAGAGACGCTTTTTCAAGCTCTTCCTGGCAGTCGGGAGGTTTGGGAACTTCAGCGCCATGACAAGTGCTGCAGATCTGGGGCAGATCGTGCCGGGGCGCATCAGCGGAGGGGCGGCCCCTTCTGCTGCGCGATCAGGGAGGTCAGCCTTTCTCTCTTGGTCCCTTCTCTCCAAAGATCAGGGCTTGGTAGCCGGCGGGCAGAGGGCAGAGCTGAGAGCAGTCCCAGTGACAAAGCACTCGGGGAGCCTTTCGTTCCCACTGAAGCTGATGGGACTGGACCATGTCCTGGTAAGCAAATTTTCCCCAAATTTGTCCTTGAACGCATGTTCACCGTCGTCAAGCCCGATCCTGCTGCCTGGACTCTGTGTCACATCTGCTGTGACTGATGCAGAAAATCCTTCTCCAGCCTTTATCTTTCCAAGCACTTTTTTAGGGAAGCTAATGAAAGTAGCTTTGTTACATTTTGACAAACTTTCATTTTTAGAGTGTGCTTTTATGCAGCAAGCGTATTGCTTAACTGGGGGAGTAAATCAGGCATTTGTCAGAACTGAACAACCTGATGGTAATTCCTATAACACACATTTGAGAGATCTGTTTGAAAACAGGTTTCCTTTTTGGCCAGGGGTCGGTGCTTTCCCTTCTCTCTGCTGCGGTGAATCCCCCTGCCAGCAGCTGCCGGTGGTGGGTTACACCAGCTCAGGGGCTGGGCTGAGTTTAGGAGGGCTGTAAGAGGTGGGGGGCACAGCCCTGGGGGGTTTGGGAGGGGGTGTCCTGCCCAGCAGCCCTGCTCCCGCACCCTGGCATCCCTGGGCAGGGATCGCTTCGCCCTCTGCCAGCCCAGCCCGCGCCGATGCTCTGGTAGGTCCCGATGTGCTGTTTCATTTGGGGGGTCCTGGCCTGGGAAGAAATTGCTTTGGCTTCGGTGGCGTTCGGTGCAGCTCCCTCTCAAGTTTAAGCGCTTCTGAGTGTGATCCTGGGATGTAGGGAGAGCCTCTGTCGAGACACGGGTATTTCAGTCCTGGTGGTTAAAATACATGCAACACACGGTCATGGAAGGTTCAGGAATCAGAAGGCAGAAGTAATGCAAAGTCTTTTGCCCATCTTAACTTTTTAATGAAAATAGCTTTTAAAGCTATGCTTTAATGGCAGGCTCGTGGGTCAGCAGGGCTCAGCTTATTTACTGCCTCCCCGAACCACGGAGCTCCAGCGCGTGGGCTCCAGAGCCTCCTCCAGGAGATCGGGTATTTGATAACTTTTATTTTAATAAAGCACTGGGCTTGTTTTGATGGACTGATCCACAGCACTATGTGGATTTAAACAGATCCCGTTGCAAATATCTTTATTTGATACCCCTGCAATGACTGGATTTCAAATGTCACTTGCTTAGCGCTATGAAATATTTAATTTAGGTTGTAATACAGTAGCCTGCAAGAGCTCCAACTTAAATTGGAGGTCTCCTGCATAAGCCGGCAGCTATCCACAAACATGCTTAAAAGCCAGTTTCTGCCCCAAAAAGCTCCCGACCCAGATGCGGGAGTGAGGGGAGCCGGGAGGGCAGACCCTGCCCGCCTTTGCTGCGGGTCTGTGCCGGGACCCCGGCTCGTCACTGGAAGTTGTCGTGGTGGGTGTCCCCCACCTCTGCCCTCCCAGGGCACGCGTGGGGTGGGGGGGACGCGACTGCCACTGCCGCCACCGCCATGCTTGTGGCTTTGTGCCTCCGGTGGTGGCCGCGGTGGGGATGGCGGCTCGCCGGGAGCTGGCAGCCCCTCACCTGGTATCGGGCACCGGGGTTAGGACCGCGCTGGGTGGCGATGGCAGAGCTGCCTCGGGCACGGCGCCTGCGCGTGGGCTGGGCAGGCAGAGCGGGAGCCTGGCGGGCGCCGGGCTGCGGCCGCATCCTGCCCGGGCGGGCGGGCTGGGATGCCGGCCCTGGGGAAGGGTCTCTTCTCGCCTGGGAACAAAAGCTTTGAGCGGTGCTTGCCTGGCGAGGGCTCCGAGCTTTGCTTTCTCTCTTTATGTGGCTCCAGCACAAACCCAGCTGTAAGGAAATGTCGTTTGGCTCCGCAGAGGGAGCAGCACTGGCCGGTGCTCTCCGAACTGGGACTTTTAACGTTTAATGTGATAATCTCGTTCTGAGTCCTGCATGTGTGGTAAATCATCTTCTCCAGGTACTTGCTTGTGGCAGCTTCAGCAAGCAGTGAGAGGGGCACGAGGCGCTGCCGGGCTCGGACCCCTCCCGTGGCATAACACGTTTCTATGTATTTTATTTGCCAAGAGAAAATAGTTGCAGCAAGTTCAGTGAGGAGACCGGTGAGGGTCAGGATCAGGGCAGGGGTTACCTCGAGCAGCACGGGGGGACGGTGCATTCGGAGAACTCCAATACCAGCAAAGCTGCACGACGTGGGCATCACCTCGTTGTGTATGGGTCTGTGCGAGTTGCCACGAGGGTCGGGGCTCCGTTGGGGTGGCGGGAGCCAGCCCCGTGCCCCGAGGAGACGTTGCCATCTCACAAATGGTATCTGGATTTGATTTCAGGGGGATTTGAAAAAAATACCCTGTTTGTAGGGACTAGGAAGAGCCAGCGAGGAGCAGCTTGGCCAAGACTTGCCCCGTGGCTGCATCGGGTTGCACTCCTCGCGTCTATTTTAAGAGGCGAGCGGTGCGGAGGTGGGGAAGCAGCCAGAGCCGTCATCTGCCAGATCCCTTCGGCTGGGCAGCACTCCTCCGGCAGCCGCCCCGTGATGAGCGGTGTGCCAGGGTGACATCCCCACTTTCTCCCCAAAGCTTGGCTAAGCTGCCCATTTTATTCCTCTCCTGCCGTGACACTTCAGATCCCCACCTTGCCCGCACCTCCCTGCCCTGGATGATGCCCGCGGGCAGCCAGCACAGCCGGGGTGCCCTGCCCGCCTGCATCCTCCGGCAGCTTTGTGCCCTCCTTGAGTTTTGGCATCACGCAAGGGCTTGGCGGGGCGGCGCAGGGGAGAGGGCTCGGTGCCGGGCGGCTGCGCCAAGGGCAGGCACAGCCTCAGCTCGCCGCGGGTTTGTAGTAGGTGGCTCTGCCCTAATCTTTGTGCTGATCACAAGAAACCTGAAGGATTTTGTGATCTTGCAAGCCCTGTGCCAGGCGTTCCTCAGCTGGCAGCATGCGGAGCGGCCGGGGGGAACAGCAGCCAGTCGGGATGATGAATCGCTGGTGCCTCAATCTTTCCTCTCCCGCTGCTCCCTTACACTGTGCTAACATTTACAGCTGAACCCCCGGGGACAAAATGTCAGACTCCCTGCCTGTGTTTGCTTTGCTTTTTTCTCTGCTGGTGCGAGAGCGGGTGGGTCACTGCCGGGGGCTGCCGGGAGCCCACCCAGTGCACCCTCACCCACCCCGGGCGAGGAACAGGATCCAGCCATGGCACATGCCCAGGACAGCGTGCTCGCCAGACCCAGCACCATCTCATTTATCATTCTAAAAAGACACAGCCTGTGCGCCCTGCCACCACCACATTTTCTCTCGTGTTACCCCACACTCGGCCTGGTCGGTCCCTGCTGAAGCTGATTAATCAACTTGTTACTGACACAGCTGAGGGATTGCGGGACCTTGGGATGGGAGCCGAGAGGCACTTCCCAGGTTTTGGTTCCTGGGGCCGATGGGCATGTTCTCTGCACCGCTGCAGAAAAGCAGTGTTGTTCCCTCCGCGGCGTCTCCTTCAGTTCGGGTTTGGGAGCAGGGCTGAGATCTGCTGATTCAGGGGACACGTAGACCTGCGGTGTTAATGCTCTCTGATGTGCAAACAAGAGGACAGGCACAGCAGCACCGGCGTGCCCGTGCAATGCCCTCTGCGTGCCCGGGGTGCTGCAGGATGTCCTGCTGCCCTTCAGCGTGTGGGAGCGGGGCTGAGGGGGACCTCGGGGGGGCATCCTGAGCCAGCCTGGGTATTTGGGGGGCTCAGACCTGAGGTGCCCTAGTCGCTGTGCCAGGAGCCAGCCTGCAGCCCTGAGCTCTTTGGGAGGGCTGGCTCATGCTAATCCTTGCTCTGACAACGGATGGTTTATGGACTGATCCTAAAATGTGCCTCGCTCTGGCATTAGCAGAGCATATGTTGGGGCTGGGGGGGGCAGAAGGGGGCTGGTTTGATGCTGTGTTACGAAATGCTGAAAGGGATACAGGCATGGCCAGGGCCCTCTGAAATCTGTGGTCTGCCCGCATCTGCTCAGCTCTTAGTCCGGCACATCAGAGCATCTCCTGATGCCGTAGCAGGTCTCCTGGGCCACCTCCATCCCGGGGGGCAGAGCACCCGTGCGCTCGCTGCAGCCGAGGCCGGTTGCCTGCTCATCCCTCTACCAGCGGCTGGTGCCTCTTTATGAAGCTGCACCGGGAATTTTCTGAGTCCGACGTGAGAGGCAGCCCGGGAAGCTCCCCCGTCCCCCCGTTCACCAACAGAGCTGATGTCAGGTGCATTCGCCCGCTCTTGGCTCAAGGTAGCTCCTCCAGTGCAGCCTCCTGCCAGCTGGCGCCTGCTCCCCCGCGTGACGCCCGGGGCTTTTTGGAAACTTGCTGAGCCGCAGGCACCCAGCTCGTACTCACCCCGGCTCTCGTCTGGAGGCTGCTGCTGAGGGCTGATTTAGTGGCGATCGAACCGCATTTGAAATGCTCCTTGAAATATGAGACAAGTGTCGGAAACTCTCCGGGCGTAGGGGTGTCTGCTGTGCCCCGACGGCCGCGGCACACGGGCAGGAGCCGGCTCGGCGGCTGCGAAGGGCAGGGCTCGGCGCTCCCTTTGCCGGCGACCAGGTAAGAGCCTCCCCGTGCTGGGCTGGGGGCACCAGGCGCTGCATCTTCAGCGTCGCTTTGTCCTGAACCCAAATGGGTGGGTGGGTGGGCTGCAAATCGCCTGCGCCAGCAGTGAGGGGTCTGTGCGAAGGCAGGACGGCACGGCTGCCTCCCCCGAGCCGGGCTTCCCTGCACCCGGGGGGGTCTGGGGCTCCCTGGGGGCTCTGGAGGGTGGACGCAGCCAGGGGTCCGCAGTGCAAATACCCGCCTGACCTCTGTGCGCGGCAGTGATGGGATCACAGAGCTGCTCCAAGGCTCGAACTGCCCCTCTGCTGAGATTTACACCTCCGAGCATGGGATAGCTATTGGCTAATTTGAGCATTCAAGACAATTTTAATGGGGACGCACTGTCAGCTCTAACAGCAAATTTCAGTAGAAGAGCGCAAACTGAGCCAGCAGTGAGATGCAGTGATTTGAGTCGTGCTCAGGTAGGGGTTGGTGGTATTTTCTGGCTTTCCTGTGGATCCTTGCAAGTGCACACGGGGCCACTGCAAATACGGTCATTGCTCGAGGGGCTTAAGTGAGTTTTGTGACAGCTGTTGGCGGTGACTTTCATACTAATTCTTACACTTCCGTTGCTTTTATTTACTATTACGTGCACTCAACCGGAGATACGGAAAGCAGATTCACAGTTACGGAATCACGTGAACTCAAATCAGATTTTCTTTTTTTAGATTTCTTGCTCTCTTAGCAAGTTCATCCAAACTTTAGGTTCAGGTGGTAGTGTCCCTCATTCCACACTGCTGAACAGGACAGATCTTCAGATGAGCAATTCTGATGCCACTTCAGCTCCATGGCAAAGGTGGTTTTACTTGGGTGGAGGTTCTGGCCCTGTGTGTTGGGTCCGTTGTGTTCAGGCCCAGTAAAAGACCCGTGGGACACAAATCGCTGCCGATGGCAGGAGGGAGCCCGGGGGTCCCTGCCGGGGTGGGACTGGGAGAACATCCCTGGGCAGACGCTCGGGCTGCATTAGCACGGAAACCTCTGGCCGGGCTGCGTTTAACTGCGCTCCCTGTGCCCCGGGACAGGCTCACCGCCTCTGTCCTCAGGTTATCCGGAGCATCAGAATCGAGGCAAAGGACCCAACATGCATCGAACCCACTCCCTCATCAGGATGTTGTAGCTTGGCCAGAACCCTACCGTCCTGGTGACTTAGCTCATGCCCAGGCAGCTGCTTTTCTGGGTGCAAGCCTATTCCCCCTGCTAAAAAGCTGCTGTTTGGAGATTTGGGGGGCCCCAGCATGGAGGGTGGGTGGCTGCAAGACCTCTGCCATGTGCCCTGAGCTCCAGCTCCTCCTTTGCAGGCTGAGGGTGCGTAAATGTGTCAGCACGCTGCAGATGTCTGCTGGCATCGCCTCCGCTAATCCCCCTCGCTCCTCCCTGCCGGCGTCGGGGGCTGCTGTCGCCCGCAAGCTCCTGGCAGAGCCACCCACCAGAAGGTGTCCAACTGTGGCACAGGGCACTGTTTGGTCCCCCCGCACAGCCCAGGGGCTCACCGAGACTTGACCCTCCCCGGCTGCAGAGGTGAGGGATGCTGCGTCCCCGTGCTCGCGGGGTGCACGGGCAGCTGCCGGCGCGTGTCGGCACGGAGCCGCTCTCCAGTGCCCGCAGCCTGCGCGGGAAGTTATAGTTTCCGAAGAGTTTGGTTTAGCGTTTAGGAGCTGAAGTAAAAGATGTCCCAGCGCGGGGCTGCTTCAAAAACTTGGCTGCTGACCGCACAGAGCAGCCACAGGGATGTCCCCTGCGGAGGGGACCCCAGGGCAGGGCAAGCCCGGTTCCCACACAGGGAGCCTGGAGGCGCCAAGGTCTTGGGAAACGGGATCTCACTGCCGGGTGCACGCCAAGGACAGGGCAAGGCCAGGCCCCCGGTGCGCAGGCAACCAGTCAGGGTTTTCCAGGGGCTGAAATTAATTTGGGCTGGGGCATCAGCTGAACGGTTACCCCGGAGCCCAGGGCTGCGGCGTCGCTGGGGCCAGTGCCAGCGTTGGGACAGAGTCCTGCTGCCCGGGCCCCCGGTGCAAATGCATCTGGCCTAGCTCCTGGGAGGGGAAATCGCTGTTGGTGGGGAAGCGTGGTATGTGGGGGGCTGAACTGGGGCGGTCAGGGGACGGAGCAGCCGCTGCAATGTCCTGGAGCAGCTGAAGCAGCGTGTCCTCACCCGGCAGAGCCTCGCTCCGCCGCTTCCCTTCCACCCGCACGGATGCTCTCTGGAAAGGAGGCGAGCTCTGCCATCGTGCACCCTCTATAAACCAGAGTGTTTCTTACTTCAGATATTTAATGCCTGGATTTTAAATTCTTTCTAACATTTGTCAGCGCTTTACAGCCTTTTGCCACATGTTTATGGTGTTACTAAAAAAAAGAAAGAAAGAGAGGGAGAGACCTGAGGTTATGGGCTACTGTACAAGAGCATAAAACTGACCTTAAAATTATGAACTCGCTGTGCAGACCCGCCTGCCCGACAGCCTGCTGTGCTGCTCAGCTGGGGAGACCAGTCTGGCTGCTGGGAGTGATGGGGGACAAGGGGATGGCAATCCCAGAATCAATTTGTTATTCCAAGCGATCACGAACAATAAAAGCGGCGAGGACTAGAGCGGAAAAGCTCCCTTGGACTTGGAGATCAGAGTGCTGCAGTCCTGGGCTGGGGCCGTGTGTGTCGCAGGGTGTCCGGGGCTTGGGGACCGGGGCTGAGGACCAGCATCTGGCGGGGGACGGGACAGGGACTCGCCGTGCCGGGTGGGCAGCGTGTCCTGGAAACACTGCATGGTGGGAGGACGGGCGCTTTGACGCAGCGCTCGCCGCTGCAGTGACACCCAAGCCGCTCTGACCTTCTTTTATTTCAGAGAGATTTGGACATCTGTCAGGGAGCTTTTCGCACCCGGCAGGAGCCTTTGGCCCCGCTCGGCCGGCGGCGGGGCCGGCACAGCCCTCGGCGGCTCCCAGCAAAGGGCAGCAAAAAGTGCAGATAGCCGGGGGGCATCGCAGGCCCGGGGAGGGGCTTGATGCCGATCGGCCAAGTGAAATCTGGGCAGAGGTGGGTGAGCGGCAGCTCAGCCCCCCCATCCCAGGGGAGCCCTGCGCCCCTTGGGAAGACCACCCAAAAGACGAGGTTGCTCATGGTCCTCCATGGAGAAGAAAAAGCTTGGCTTCATCGGCCCCGGGGTGGGATAGAGCGGTGGAGCTGGGATGCGGTGACCCTGTGCTTGGTGCTGCGTTTGGCTCAGAGCCCCGGAGCCACCGTGGGGGTGTGGGGGCTGTCACTTAAACTTCACCGTGCCTCAGTTTCCCTCCTGTGAAAGGGGGTAACAGCCCCCCAAAAGATCCTCAATGCTTTGCTGAAAAGGTGAAACCTGCCCAAAGTAGCTGTCAGTCAGGGAGCCGCGGGTCCTCACACATGCAGTGACCTGTCCCAGCCACAAATCACCAAATTTATGGTCCTGACACCTGAGAAGCAGAACAGGCACAGCAGAAATTAAGTGAATGAGACAAGCGTGCATGTAATTAGGACAGACCTTTTAAACGCTGCAACGAGAGCTGGGAAAGGGAGCCGCTGTCTAATCAAAGCAACAGCAGTTCCTTTTTTTAAGACGAGGGAGACTTTTGGGATACTTTATCCACATAATGTTCCAATTTTAGCTCTGCGTCCCGGGATGTAATTGCATTAAAAATACCCGGGGAGGGGGAGGATACCAAGGGCAGCCGGGGACCTGCCTCCGCTGGCGCGTCCCCACCAGCGCTCCGCGTGTCCCGCTGCATCCCTCAGGCCCCGTTTCACATTCCCGATGCCGATCGTCTCCCAGATCTGCTTTCCGGCTGCTCCGCTAATGGTTATTCTGGTAAAGGCCCTCTCCCCGGGGTGCCGCGGGGCTCCCTGCCCATCCGAGTGCAATCAGGCATCGATCGCTGCGAGTTTTGGGGAACGACTGCAAACGCCGTGGTTTGGTTAGACGGGGCAGCTCTGCTGCTGAAATCTTCGCTCTCGGTGCGGGGCGGCTCCGTCCTTGCTGCTGTGCCAGCCCCGAGTGCGCCAAGTCCGGGAGGTTTCATTTGAAAAACATCAGCTGTTTTTTGGGTTTTGTAAATAAAATTTAGGGGGGTTTTGAGCCTTTCAGGGCTGGGCCATGCTTTTTTCACTTGTCTCAAGCACAAGGGCTATGCATTTTCTTTTGTTTTCGTTAAAATGTGAAGTTGCAGCCTCAGGAAAAATCCTGAGGTCTCTAGAGAGAGTCCAGGGTTAACAGGTACCAGAGGGCTGCATGCGAACTTCAGGCTCCTAAATCCTTCTGCCAAAAAGTAGATTTACTTATTTTTAATGTAAAGCTCCTTTTAGTTACGCTGCTTAGTGTTTCAACTGGTGAAGCAGGAGTTTAAGGATCTTATTGCTAACATTTTTGGCTAATCATGGAGTAATTTAGGCTGGAAGGGACCGCTGGTGGTTGGTCCAACCTTCTGCCTGATGCACAGCTGGCTTCAAGGTTGGGGCACGTTGCGCAGCTCCTGGTCCATCCCCACATGCGGACCCCCTCCCTGAGCAAAAATGACATTAATTCCCTCAGGAGATGGTGGCAGGCGCTGCGGTGGGTGCGGGGTGGTGAGAACCCCTGGGGTGACACCGGTCACCCTCCATCCCTGCAGGTCCCGGCTTTCGCCTCCAGCTCAATTAACAGCTCGTGGAAAAACCTTCCGTTACCTCTTGCTAACTGTAACTGTTACGGGAGATGCTTGTTGTCACCTCCAGGGAGCTGGGAAGAGCAAGACGGGTTCTGGCGTCTTGAAAACGCCAAAACCCGCTGAGGACCGGGGCGTTTGCCGCACGGGTGGGAGCGCACCCACGCACCGCGGCGGGGGGGGTACCCGCTGCCGCCCCCCTGTCCCCGCAGAGCGGCTCCCTCCCGCACCGTGGGCCCGGTGCTCGGAGCGGAGCCGCTCCCGCCGCCCGCTCCGCTTTCCCGTGGGGACCCACGCGCGGGGACCGGCGCGGAGCGTCTGCGCCACCGCGGGGCCGCGGCCGGGGCTGCAGCGCCCGGAGACCGCCCGGCCCGGGCCGTGCCCCCGCTGGGCCCCCCCCCGCCCGGGTCCCGGTCCGGGTCCCCGGTTGTGCCTGTCTGCTTTTGGCGCACCAAGACCCGCTTTACCTGTGCGGCTCCGGGTGCTTCCCCCCGCTTGCTGGGTGCTGGGGGGGGGGGGGGCAGCCCCCACCGAAGCCACCCACGCCGGGCTCCCGGGGCTGCCCAGGCCGGCTGCTGAGCCCCGAGGGGCTGCTGGGGAACCAGGGGCACTTCTTGGGGTGCTCAAGTTGCAATGGGTCGTCTTTGGGGAGAAATTATGTGACTTGTCCCAGACAGGAGCCTGCAGGAGCTCGGCCTGTCACCTCCTGCCGCAAAAACACGGGCAGGGAGGACTGAGCTCGCAGTGGGTGCGGGACTGGGGAAGACAAGCCGTGTCCGAGGGGACGCGCAGGGCCTCCCACCATCAGGAGTGGTGGGCTGGGGCTGCTGGGTGACCTTTTCCAGGATGGTGCTGCACCAAGTCAGGCAGGGACAGCGGTGGTGTTTCAAGCTGCCCATTGCATAAACCAAAGCCTCTGGTCTGGTCCCTAATGCCCGAGGAGTGCACAGATGAACCCCCGAGCAGCGTCTGCGCGGCCCTTCCTGAGGGTGCCAGGGGCACCTCTGCAGTGCACCTCTGGGGCCTGCCTGGCCACCCACAGACACCCCAGTCCCCCGCTCTTGGCCCCTCAGGGTGTCTCGGCGCAGCGTGCCTGTGTGTATTTGTAACTGGCAGCTGCCAGCTCCAAGGTGGTAACTGGATCGCAGGGCTCGGGTGACCTTCGCGCCTCTCCAAGGCTCAGTTCTGGATGTCCCACCAGCTCCCACTTCGGGGTCGGGCAGTGCGAACAGCGTGTCTGCGAGGCGAAGGCCGCAGGAGGGCCATCCCCGGCTGGCCCCAACCCCTCCGTGGGCAGCTCTTCCACGTGGGGTCCCTGTGCAGGTCCGGGACTCGAGCTCCCAATGCGAGTTGGTCCGCAGAGCCCTGCGTTCAGGACAGGCACCCGCTTAATGCGGGCGAGAAAGTGCTCGTGGCTCGAGGTGCCGGTGCCAGTCATCCTCCTGCTGCGGTGGGGACGGGCTGCAGGACACCGGAGCAGCACACGAGTCCCTCCGGTTGAATTTCTTGCCTGCAGAGAGTTGGTTACCATCCCAGCTCTGCCTTGGGCCAACCTACAGCGCTGTCCGGGAGTAAACAGAAAGACTTGAACTGACACGAGGAGTGTCGTCCGGTGCTAGAAACTTGGAAGAAGTGGGTTATTCCCTGCTCCAGCACTAACCTCCTAGGAATGCTGCTGCTCGTGTCGTCTTGCCTAACGCAACTCCTTGCAAACGCTGTTGCTCTTGCTCAGGGAGTCCCCCCAGATCCAGGCAGCCTGGGCACCCCACAGGCGTGGGACCTGTGCTGGGTTTTCCTGCCTCGCCTGGCCCCCTGTTCCTGTCCCTCTGTCCTCACGGCGGGTCTGTCCTTCCTCCCGCAGGCATGAAGCGACCCCTGAGCCCATCCCACAACCCCGAGAACGGGGTGCGGCTGGTGGAGGCGGCCAGCTGCCTGCCGAGCCAGCCCGAGCAGCGCATGAAGCGGGAGAAGAAGCACCAGTCGTTCACGCTCTGCGAGGTCTGCAACATCCAGCTCAACTCGGCCGCGCAGGCGCAGATCCACTACAACGGCAAGTCCCACCAGAAGCGCCTCAAGCAGCTTAACAAGGGGAAGATGCCGGCAGCCCAAGGTAGGAGCCCACCCATCAGGTTGAGGTTGCCCAAAGGCTGCCCTTGCCCTGGGCCAGCTGCTCTGCTGGGCTTGGTGCACTGGATTCGTGGGATGTTCGGGAACGCTGTGTTGTGTCGTCGGCGTCTGTCGCTTGCTGGTCTGCCTGAGCTCTGGGGGCTTCCCCACCCCACCGTCACTGCTGGTCCTCAAGTGGTTTTGGGCCCTGAGAGCCCGCGCTGCTGCGCCGAATGGATGGACACGTGTGGGTCCTGTCCCTGTGCAAGTGTGGTTGCTGGTACTCTCTGTCTTTGCGAGCGTCTTCTTGGGTTTCCGTAGATGACTTGTGCAGCTGGGATGAGCGCATCCAAGGGTGGAGTGGCTGGCGGTTCTGGGTTACTGGCTACCTGCTTTCCAGGTGCCATCTTGACCCTGTCCCTCCAGCCTCCTGCCGTGCACGTGCCCTGTAACCATGCTGAGTTTGGCTGCTGTTGTCTCAAAATGCCACTTAGATTTTGGTGCCGAGGGTTAAGGATGGACTTCTCAAAAGCTCTCAAGCGACACTTTCAAATATGGTTGGAGGTTTTGTTGGAAACGACGATCTTCTGAAACTTCATCTCCTTTTTTCTGTTGGGGTGCTCTGCGCTGGCAACCCCTGTTAACCTGCGGTGCCCTGTCCTCAGATACTCTGGCAGGAGGTAGCTGCCTCGGATCCCACTGGCCCTTTGACAAGTAACGTCCTGGGCAAATTGTCCCGTTGTGCTGGTTTGTGGTGGGGGATCTGGCTTCTTTCCTGCACCCCCAGGAGAGGCTGCCTGGGGAAGGCTCCCGTGGTGTGTGTGCACTGCCCCGAGTCCCTTGTGCAAGGGGAGCTGTTGCCTGCCGTTAGCTCACTGGGGTCCCAGCGAGCGCTGGGATATCGTCTGCTGCGACACCGACACTTGATGGGCCTTACAACAAACCAGACAAGCTGAGCCGCCTGGGGTCGATGTGTTTAACCGGGTCGATCTGTTCCAGTGAGAAGGAAGCACCAGCATTGCAACAAGGGCAGGTTTTGTTTTCCATTTAGAGACCGATGTTTATCACAAAAGCCACTTAGCAGAAGTGGCAGCCACGACAGCTCTGTGCTTGCCCTTGACAGGATGTTTTAAGGTCCATGGTTGTGTTTTGCCAAGTGTTTAGGGGATGGGCTGAGCGCACGGGACCTCGGGCATTGCTGCATTAGGAGGCAAAGGTATCTTGTGAGGGATGCCCCTAGGCACCTGTATCTGAACTCCCGGGGGTGACGTGCTCAGTGGCCTGTTTTACTTGCTGGTCGTCCGTGCGATGCGATGCTGGGGGCGTAGCGATCCGAGGCTGCTGTGAGTCAGGGACGGTTTCTCTTTTTGGCGGTAGAGCTCCTGTTAATTGCCTAATTGTTATAAAACACCTCCGTTGTGCTACGGCTGGCAAGCGAGCAGCGTCATCCCTCCAGGCAGGCTTGACGTCCACTCGATGATGTTAGCAACTCTGGGAGGTGCGGAGCCACGTATTAACTAGTCAGGCTGCAGCACGGGGGAAGGAGTATGTCTGCTGGTGGCTGGACAAAGCCTCTGCTAAAGAGCAACGAGGTGATCCCCGTCATGCTGAGCCTGACTAACCAAGTCTCCGCTTTCCTGCCTGTTTTTTTCCAAATGTCACCTGGTGACGGCAGTCTCCTCTAAGCCCCTCTTGTTACTTCTCTGGGGGCACTTTCTGAGCGTACGGGAAGGGCTGGTGCTTGTCCCCGGGGGCCGGGTGGGTGGGCAGGCGGTCCCGGCGCCTCGCCTGTCAGCCGCGGCAGGGATGCTGGCACACGGCTGGTGCTGCGCCGCCGGGCGGGAGCTCGTGCGAGGGCAAGGACTCGCTTGCCCTCTGTGCCATCTGTTGGCATTTACCTGGCCTGGGCCCGTACAGCTGACTGCTGCAGATTTTCTCCTGCGTGAAAGCAGGGAAACGTGCCCACAAATGTCACCCTGCAGCAACGATTGACCAGCTCTGCCTGAGCCTTTCGGCTGCGAGGGCTTGCGTGGCACTAAGCAGCAAACCAAAGGAATTTGTCCTTCCTGGGGCTGCTCCAGATACCTGTGCCCAGGGCAGTGCCCAGAGCCCGGTGTCTCCAGCCTGGGGCCGGAGACGGTGCATCCCCCAGGACCCCGCTGCCGTTTGAGGAGGGTGTCGCTGGCTGCGCACCCTGCGGCCCCTCCGCAGGAAGCAGCGGTCGCAGGGGGTCCGGGTGCAGCCCCCTTCGAGCTGCACTGGGCGGCTGACTTGGCAACTGCCCTCCTTTCCTCACAGACTAATTACAAGTTGGATTAATGAGCTGAGGTCTCCAAAGCACTTTGTAGCTAATTGATGCCTTTATCTGGTGTGAGGGTGACGAGAAGTTGAGGGGAGGGGGAAAGGGCAGGAATGTGCTGGAATCCTGTAAAACGGCGTGTTGGGTGCCAGCCCCTCGCTCCCAGGCGCCCTGTGCCCCGGCTGCCCTTCTGCAGCCCACGGCGTGCTGTCCCGCAAGGAGCTGCTCTGCTGAAGAGCTTAAGAGGTTGGAGTCCAGTCCCAGTTTTGTCAGGAAATGTTTGTTTAATAACATCTGAAGGGTTGGCAAACAAATCTGCAATGCTTTTGCAAACAGCAAAGCAGCAGCGGGTTGCAGGGTGCTAAAACCTGCTGCACCCAGCCCCCCCAGCCCCGGTTAGCGGGATGGGTGATCACGGCAGCATGTCCCACACACGCACAAAGCACGATGCTCTCTGAGTACCGGGGTGGCCGTGCTCGGTGCCGGTGCCTTCGCTGCTGTGCTCACTGGTGGCTTCTGGCACATTTGCAAGGGTTTGGGGGAGTCCTGGGTGCAAACCTGGACCCGTGCTCCCCTCCATCACTTTCCGTCCTGCTGAACACTGGATTTCCTCAAAGGCAGGAAAGTGCTGACGGGACCTGGCTCTCAGCCGGGTCAGGAGGATGCTCGTCCCCAGCAAACCAAGAGGGTGGGCAGCCGGGCGCTGCGGTCAGTGCCAGGGCCCTGGCTGTGGTGCCCTGGCCTTGGCAGACCCCTGGGGACCAGCCGGTATAAATACCTGCTCCTGCTCTTGCTAGAGACCGGGCAGGCTGGAGCCATAAATTCCTAGCATGGCAATGGTCATCTGTATGCCAAATCCTGCCCTCCCTGGTGGTGGTTTTGTTTGGGCAAGGCCTGGGATATGCAAAGGAGCTGGTCTGTTTATCATCGTTTACTGACAGATGGAAATATCGCCTGCTATTTTAATGGGAACAGGGCTCATAAATTCCAGCCTGCAGCTTCTAAATTCTCCCCCAGGACCCGGTTGTGGCTCGGTGGGAGGCTGTCCAGGGATGCGTTTCCTACTGAGCCAAAGAATCTCGGAGCATGCAAGTATGCTCTTTGTACTTCTGCATCGTCCCTGACCTCCGCCAGCATCCAGGGCTCCAGCAGACAGTCGCAGCCCTCGGGGCTTTGCTGCGCTGTCAGCCTCACGCACGCTTTGCTCTGGCGTTCAAGGTGAAGTCGGCTTCTGCTTGCGCAGGGCTGCAATTTGCTTATGTGGGGAAATTGCAGACGGCATCTGCTCCCCTCGCCTCCCCGTCCCTCCTGCCCCCCCCCGCAGCAGTGGAGCAGCAGTGCCTGTGCAGGATGCTGCTCCCGCCGCAGCCTGCTCCGCTTGTCCGGAGCCGACCTTCTCCCCGACGCTTTTAGCTAAAGATGTCATTTCCAGCTTTGTCACAGGCAACCTTTCCCAGCCTCCTGAGGCGCAAGCCCGGGGGGGCATGTGGCCGCGAATCACAAATTAGGGCTGGGAACCAGCTGACACAACACCCGTGTCCCCTCCACGCCGGTTGCGCCGCTGGCACTGTGGGTGCTCCGTGTCACCCGGCCCCATGTCACCTGTGCTGGGAGAGGGGCTGATCCCACCCCAAACCCAACCGTCCACCGCTGCCGAGAAGAGGGGAGCAGCCCTTTCTGCCTTGCCCAAGTGAGCTAAGGACAAGCGCTGGAGAAGCTCCTGCTCTGTGCTCCTGCCTGGGCCACAGCGCGCGGGCAGGAGGCTGCAGGCAGGGCTGGGCAGAGGTGACGGTTGCTTGGGCTAAGCCTGGTGCCGGGAGTGCTGGGGGGGGCCCTGCCCTGCCCTGCCCTGCCCCATCACACTCCTCCTTCACCAGCCAAACCAGCACCTTTGGGTGCTGAGAAAATGCACCCGCCTGCGGTCATGGGAGCAGTCACCCCTTCTCCGGCAGCTCCTGGCCAAGCTGCCTGCTCCGGCGATGGGCTCAGCCCGGCACCACCCATGGAGAGGGCAGGGTAACGCGGGCCTCTGCTAACGTGTCAGCACTGGGGGAGCCTTGGGAGGAGAGGGGGTGTTTTTAAAGACAATGGATTAAATGAAATAATTGAGTCAGTTAGACAAAGATGGGATATTCCTCTGAGCTGGAAGCTCTGTCTCGCACTGACATCTACAGCTACATCAAAGGCAGCTTTCACAGACGCTGCTCGATCTTCCCTGTTTCCCCTCTGGCTTCTCTGATCAGTTATTTCTGCAAAGGCTGCAATCGCTTGCATTTCGTGGAGCAAAGCTGTGGAGGAGCTTAGCTGGCAAGCAGATGTGATAATCAGTATCATTACAATTTATTAGCTCCATGCCAGAAAGACCCCCAACTTAAAAACAAATCATTGTTCATTAGGCATCTTCTTGCAAGGCAAATCATAGATTTCTGTTGTCTTGTGTTCAATTGTAGTGCAGGCAGCAATTAGATACGGGATGTCCACAGATGAAAGATGTTTTCATGTTGCAGATGCCAGTTCAAATCCAACTGGGTCAAGAATGATTTAATTACTGCCTGTGATTTTCAAGGGTGCCCAAGCGAGCTCAGTTTGCTCTTGGTGTCCTCGTGCTCCCGCAGCCAGGAGCCAGACCCCCCCGTTCTGGTGCCGAATGAGCAGAAAGCGCTGTGCTACCCCAAAACGGGGAACGGTGGCTGCAGGCACAGCCTCCAGCGCTGCTTTTGTGCCAGTGCAAACTGCTGGGTGAGGGCAGGGGCCAGGGGACAAGGGTTTGCTGCCTTCCCTTTTTCCTCCTGGATGATCTCAGGGGCTGCCCATCGCAGGACGGGCTGAGCTGGAGCATTTCAGGAATTTGCTCCCTTGCTGTCCACTGCTCCCAAAAAAGGCCCTTCCACCAGTGTCCCAAAAAAGTCACGGGATGTAAAGAGCAGCTCGCGCTCCCCCGCTGCCAGAGCCAGCGTCCCCGGGCCCTGTCAGCTCGCATCTCGCTGAAACGCGGCGGGGAAGCGCTCTCCTTTGTAGCAGGAGTCTCCCAGCTTCCCGGGCAGATCTGAGCTGACAGCAGCTCATACCCCACCTTGGCCGGGGGCCGTGGGTGCTGGGGGGGCAGTGGGTGCTGGGGGTGGTGGGAAGGACACCCTGTCCAGGCATCTTCCGTGCTGGCAGGGTCTGTGCAAGCCCCGAGCCCACCTCGAACCGCCTTTCACAGCCCTGGGGGCTGCCGGGCTGCTCCCCCAAATGCAGTGCCGAGGCCGGGTGGGCAGGGTTGGGCTAAAACACCCGGAGCCAGCTGTGCCCTGGTGCTAATCCGTGTTGCAAGCTCTTCCTCCGCTCCACGTGCCCCCGTGGCGTTACGTACCCAGACCCTCTCCGGGGCTGCCCAGTGTCGTCCCCCAGCACTCGCACTGGGGCTCCCTGCGCTGCCATCCCCACCCGCTCAGCAGCACTGCACAGAAATAACGGCTCCTTGCGAAGGGAAAGATCCTGGTTTCCCCAATTAGCCGCTGAAACGTCTGTCTGTGCGCGTTTGCAGAGCAGAAAGGTTTGAGATGAGCAGAGAAATTGGTGTGACAGCTTCAGCATCGCTGGGCTTGCAGCAGAGGGGACAGGCCCCTGGGAGGGGACGTGGGGACCCCATGGGAGCCTGTGCCGCTCCGGGAGCCGGGGAGGGGCTGGCAGCTGCCGGTGGGAGTTATCTTGTGTTGCACGGGGGGTGCCAGCCGAACCCCCCAATTTTGGCAGCAGGCAGGGCTGCTTCTGGGCACTGGGGGGGAACCTGCTCCCCTCGAATGGCTCCTCCATCGCAGCCCGCAGTGCACGAAGGCTGGTTTATCCAGACGAAAGCAATGGGCTGTGGCGTTAAACCGTGGGAGACCCCAGAAGGGTCCCAAGGGTGCTGCACTGCTGAACGAAGCCTGGCATCCCCGGGCATCACCCAGGCTGTCGCTGGCCTGGGCGAGCTGTTCCCAGCCAGCAAATGGAGGGTCCCTACAGCCTGTTGCGCTCACCAAGGAGTACAGAGAGGTTCATGGCCATGCTCTCTGCTGGGCTGGGATAACCCTGCTGCTAGACAGGTCCTGAAAACCACCCAGAACATCGCCTGGAAGGCATTGTCCTGGCGTGGAGAGCAGCGGAGGGAGCAGAGCTGGCGGGTCTGACTGTGAACAGTCTGGCTGGTGCGTGGCGGCTGCGTGATCCTGCTCTGTGTGCTCCGGCACGCAGCATCTCGGAGGTCAGCTGCAGCGAGTGTTTCCTCCTGCCTTCCCCCTGCTGCTCTCTGCTGTCAGAGCTCTTCAGCTGTTAATTACCAAGAAAATGGGTGCCAATCTAATTTTTTTCAATTTCATGTTATGCACGGAATCCTTTAATTGTCTTTAATAAACAGGGCGATGCTCAGTGGCGCTTTGTCTGCAATAAAATGCAATGTATTGATTTAAACAATATGCAAACATGCAGGATTAGAGTCTAATTGGGGACTAATAGGGGTGCAATGGCCACGTTGCTGCCGGGGCCGGGATGTCCTCGAAGCCAGGGCAGGCGTGGTGGGCAGGTGCCCGGCCTCTCCAGCCGTGCCGCGTCAGTCCTTGCCGGGAGCCCCCAGCCTCGGCAGCCTGCCGGGAGCTGCACCAGCGATGCCGCAGGGGGGAACGTCGGCTTTTCTGGCTTCCTCCTTAATTCCTGCAGTGGTTTGCTGCTCTCCTGCTTTTGCGACTTTTTGGAGAAATTTGGCAGGGAGGATTAGTTATAGATATCGGGGGGGAAAAGAGCAGTTGGGAACTTAAAGGAGCAGCAAGCGAGTGGGGAAGGGCAGTGGGGAAGGGCAGGCATGGGTCTCGCAGGGGCCGGGTGGGGGAGCACTCCCGCTCGACCCCAGCCCGGAGCTGGGCACGTTCCTCCTGGGGACGTCGATGCAGCGCATCAGGCTCTCCTGAACTTCCTAACAGCAGATCTGCGCCCACCCTGTGTGTTAAAGGGTATTTAATATTCAGCTGTGACAGACGCTGCATCTCCCCAGGATCGATAACCCCGTGGCCAAACGGTAGCGGGGTTCATGTTTTAAGCTTCTGTAAATTTAGCGAAGGACAAGCATACGGAGTCCTCCTGCTCGGTTGGCCTCGGCTGCTCCTTCAGCTGCAAGCAAAGATGATTAAAAATAGCTTTTCAGATCAGATTTGAATAACCTGGAATCTCAGTGGGGGAAACGTAATGTTTTTTCACGTCTTAAAGATGTTTGCTGGGATCAGGTGTCGTTTGAAGAAGCGCAGTTGTGTAATTGTACATTTCCCTTCCCTCTGCTTGTTCCCAGGCGTCTCCCTTCCCCGCCGGGGTGCGGGGATGTCCCTCGAGGGTCCCGGTGGCAGCGAGCCCCGGCGGGGTCGGGTGCTGTGCGGAGCTGGGGAGGGAGCAGCCGCCCTGCCCCGGCCCAGCTGCCGAGGGCCAAGAAGGGGAGAGATTTACCCGCACTACCGGGAATTGGCAGAAAAGCTCCGTTCCACTAAATGCTCTTGTTATACCGAAAAAGCCATTTCACGTGGGGTAAAGGGCCCGTGGGCTCTGCGCGAGAGGCGCCGTGGGAGCCCAAACCCTCCTCTCGGCACATCAGCCTTGTGCCAGCCCATTAATCCGGAGAAAACTGCTCCCTTTTTAAATCCCCTGAAAATACCCCATTAACTTGCTCTCCCTCTGAAAAGCCCAGCTATTCAGCTTATCATGGATTAATAACTGTATCATAATTAATCTCTGATTTTATTGAGTCGGTAACTTCAATTAAAAAATAAATCGATTAGCTGTTAACTTTTGCTAGAAGGATTTTCTTGATGCAGTGCCTTCCCCATCAGGGCACTGCCCCTCCACTCTGCACCCTGATTCTGGCCAGAGGCTTCAGGGATTTTTTTTTTCCTGACACATTTATTCTAAAAAAGATCCTTAAAATTTAAACTCTCAGCCAAAAAATGACGCAGAGAAGCTACTGGGCTTTGCTTGTGCAAGCGCAGGCTGTTGTGTGATGCTCAGAGCGAGGGGGAGGTCGGAGCCCCGCACAGTGGGGGCTCGGGGGGCCGGGGCGGATGCTCCGGCTGCATCCGCGGCAGGGCTTTGCCTTAAAAAAAAAAAATAGAGACCAAGCCAAAAGATAACTAAGATAATATCTATATCAAGTATAATTTTTGGGTGGGCTGGCAGCCTGGTGCCCGGGCTGTGGGGGTCAGCGACCACGGGGGCATTTGGGAGGGGAGCGGAGCAAGCTGCGGTGTCTCAGTGCATTGAGGGGAAGCGGGGGGGTCCCGTGCCCAGGAGGGCGAGCGGTGTCATGGCAGAGGATGAGGAGGGTGCAAACGTCGGGCTGGGGGAACGGGTGGCGGGAGGGACGGGGTCATTTTGAAGGGGAGACCTCGGCAGCGGCTGCTGGCTGCAGACAAATATTGGAGACTGGCTTTTGGCCCCACGCCAGCCCCCAAATTGTCTCCCGAGTGTGAAATGGCTCTGACCTTCACCAGGCACTTCTCAGGGGGAGGGTGCGGGCCGTGTTCATCCGCCGAGGATGGGGCATCACGGCAGGGACGGAGAGCTTTGATCCGACCACCCGGTCCTGTGCTCGGCTGCGCGGCCAATTCCTTCTCCGATAACGTGCCAGCCAAATTTTTAGTGCTGCTTCCCCCCCCTCCCCCTGTTTTCTTTCTCTTAAAATCACCCTCATCAAAAGGCTGTGATCGTTTCTGGCAGCTGGGATAAAGGGGTTTAGTCCTTTGAGTCCGCAGAAGATGCAGCAGCCAGTGCAGCATTCCCGTGTGTCCGGTTCACTCCACTGCAGGAGCTATTGATGCCAGGGATGGGCTGGGATGAGCTGCTCGGGACGGGCTTTGGGGAAGCCATCAGCTTAAATCACAGCTTGGGGTGCCCGGGGCCTCTGGCCCTTGGCTGAACCTTCCAGGGGGGTTTGGTTTGTGCCCTGTGGGACCGTGCGTGGGTGCTGGGCTGTGGACATGGGGTCGCAGCGGGGCTGTGGCAGTCGGAGCGGTGAGGGGAGCAGCAGCAGTCTGGCAGGGCTGTGCTCTGCACTGGGCGCTGCTGAGATGTGTTGCCAGCAGAGCTGGGGAGGCAGAGGCTGAGCTGTGCTGTGTACAGAGGATGCTGCTGGCGGTGGTGATTTTTCCCCAAATCAGGAGGAAATTGCCTCGTGTTATTTTTAAGCACTGTATTTTGTGAGCCAGTTATCCTTAATCTTGGATTTTGCTGTAGTTTTCTTCCATTTCGTTTGCTATCAAGTTCCAACAATAGCGTTTTATGGGCACTTAGCTCAGGCATGCGTCACGCGTGATCTTAATTAGAAGTGGATTAAGAGCAACGGGGAACATGCAGCCATGGAATATTTCACAGTTTCCCATGTAGCATCAGCTCAGCAGATTTGGAAGAGGAAAGCCTGGGATTTATTTTAAGTGGGGAAAACATGGTAAAAGCAGCAGCTAACCATGAGCGTGTCTCGGCTCATTAGCTGCCGCTGATCCCCGTCCCGAGAGAGCACCGAGCCTGGCGGGGCCTTTCCCAGGGAGGGCTCCAGCAGCAGCTTTGAGCGGGGGGCGAGGTCCCCCCGGGAAGGGGGAGAGGTGCTGGGTCCATACCAGGGGTGCTCCGGGGTCAGGCAGCTCCTGGCTTTCGTGCCCGCCCCGGGCATCGGAGCCGACTGCATCCTGCTGGAGGGGGGCTCGGCTGTGCCCCCCCATGTGCTCGGGGGCTGCTGCGCAGCCTCGCTCTGCCAGCCAGCACCCTTGCACCAAGGTACATTTTGCTCCATCAGCATCCCCAGGGAGAGGTGAGGACGCGTGGGACCTCGGCAGCCCCAGGGGAGGCTCTGCTGTTCCCGGGGACAGGGGCAGCCACTGTCCTGCTCCAGTGCGGGAGGGAGGCGAAGCTTCCCGCTCCTGCACCGGCTGCTGTCATTGGGGATTAGAGGTGCTGGATAAAACGGGTCGCACCGGGCTGTGTGTGCAAGGGCTGCGCGGCCACCCGGTGCCGAGGCGCCGTCCCAAAGAGCACCGGGGCCGAACGGATGGGGGGGGGACCGGGGCAGGGTGACAGCGATGGGGAAGTGACTCGTCTGGGGTCTCGATGACCCAGCGAGGCTGGGAACGCAGCTCGTCCCTCCCGGCCTCCAGCCCCGGCCCCTCTCAGTGCCCGCTGCGCCTCAGGCTCGGCTGCTTCCCTGCATGCGTGTGCACACGCATGTGCTGCTCTCCCGGAGAGAAGGGGGGAGCAAGCGTCTAAAAAAACAAAAAGAAAGTGGGGAGGGGAGGTAGGTAGGACTGAGCTGGATAAGGGCGAGCAGAGGTTTGTGGGTAGTGTAAAGCTGTCACTGTGATTTAGGGTCGGCTGGTTAAACTGTTTTATGTTCACAGACAGTAAGTCGTAAGCAATATAAAATTTTCTATGAAGAGATGATCTTCCCTCGTCATGCTTTATGCCATCTTTCCCAGAGTGAGCTCTCCTTTTTATAACCCCGTGGTGTCGCGGCGCGGTTGTACAGAGGGAGAGAACCGGATTCTGGCCATTTGAGAAATGGCGACAGCCCGAGCCCCCGAGGTTGGGTCTGTGCCCAGGGGGAAGCAAGGAGCCGGGGGCTGAGCCGCGGTCGGGGTGCTCACCTCCCTCAGCCTGACTGCGGCGGCTGCACCCATGTTTTGGCTGTGTAAGGCCGGGCACTGCCGCTCCAGCCCAGGACCGAGGTTCGTGATGCTCTGTGGCCGCGCAGGGAACCTGCAGCACAGCGGGGCATTGCTCCACCGCGCCGCTGCCGGGACCTGCCCTTTCGCTGTGCCCCGGTGCTGCCGCGGGACAGCTGATACTGCTGAGAACAGATCAGTGCAAAGCCCGTGTGTGCCGGGTGGGTTGGCCGTGAGTGACCGGCGTGCGTCCTTGCACGGCCGCATTTCCCTCCAGCACAAGGACCAGTGGCCTTTCCCCTGCGGCTCCTCCCGGGGCTGCAGCCACCTCTCTGCTTTCAGTGCATGGGAGGCGGTTGTAGTCCACTGGAGCAGGACTGCGTTTAACTGCAGTCGTTGCATCGACTTAAATTGCAATCGCCTTATATTAGGTTTCCTTCCTTTTTCTTGCCTCCGAGTTGTTGCTGCTTTTTGAAAACTTGCACACAATGCTGTTCCAGTTCACCTTTGATATTTTCTACAGCCATAGACTTATGAGTAATAGTTTCATTTATTTTACCGTTGCCATGCCAGTGGGAGTGTCTCGGCGTGCTCTGCGCTGTGGCACTGGAGCCCGTGCCCATCCCTGCGGTGCTGCCGCACAGCCGGACGTGTTCCCCGGCCCCCGGCAGCGGCAGGTCCCCGGGAGCCCCCCGAGGGGCACGGAGCTGAGCGGGGACCTCGCGGGTGAGACTGGAGCCAGCATCACCCCCCGGCTAATTAAGCATCAAGAAGATTTTGGGTAGCTGGTTGCCATGCCAACCCCCAGCTGAGCCAATATGGGGGCTGAGAAGCCCTGCGACCCCCCTGGAAATCTGCACGGGGCCGGGGGGAACCGGCATGGCAAACACTTTTCACCCTCTAGCCCGGAGGATGAGGAGGGAGGAGGAAGGCAGCTGCCCCGGGTGCCGTGTGGGGCGGCCCTTGGCCACGGGAAGGGGATAACAACGCTGGGCCACGTGGGATGCTGCGTGGCCGGAGCTGCCGAGGCTCTGCCTCCGGCATTGGCCGTGCCGGGCGGGCTGGGGCGGGAGACCCGGCGAAGGGGTGATTGTGGCAGATGTGCAGACGGGCACGGCGCCTGGCTGCGGGCGTTGCAGCCCCGGAGCTAACGGCGGCTGTCGGAAGGCGTGGGATTTTATGTGGCTCCACAAGCTGCTCCCAGTTAGCACCCCTCACGTCACAAAACCTCTTCCAGATATTTCCAAGCTGTTGTGCTGCTGTTGATGCCAGTTATCGGAGGTCAGGTGCTGGGTGGGCTCCGTGCTGGCAGCCCCAGGCACCTTGGTGCCGGGGTGGGCTCCAGGCGTCCTTCCCGGCAGCGCTGGGCGAGCTCAGGATTTCAAACAAAGCACCGAGTTTGTGGTCTGTGCGTGCGTGCCCCGGGCTCAGTGGTGTGTGAAGGGTTTCTTCGTGCACTGAAGTGTGGTTGCAGGTGAAATCCTCTGCCCTGTTTCTTCCAGGAGGGCCCTCCTAAATTAGATGGAAAATATTACACTCTCTCTCTCTGAAACTATTTACAGGTGTAATTTCCATCCCTTTTCCTGATAATTAAATATTTTTAGGTCATCTGGTTTCTCCACCCTATTTGCAGACCTGTCCTGGATGCCTTTGTAATTAGACATCTCCCTGTGAAAGATGATTAACACGGGAGGCGGCAGCCGCGAGCGCAGCCCCGGCTCTCCTCCCGCAGCCCTGCCCACCACGGTTCCTGTATTCAAGCAGTTGCTCGTCCTTGGGGCTCCTCATGGGCGTCCAGCCTCGGGCACGCCGGAGCCCTGTCCCCTCGGAGGGCGACGATGGATGGAGCAGCCCCTATTTAACGTCCCCAGACCTGGGGACACGGTGGCCGTCCTCCACGGTGACACCCGGGCAGCAGTTATCATGGCCTGGTTGTTAAAGGGTGAGAATTTTGAGAATACACATGTAAGCAATTTTAAACTGCGTTTTTGAGGTGGATCCTTACTAAAATGAGGGGAAAATAACGTTTTAACACCTTGCCCTGCAACAAAAAGGCCCTTAATGGAGTAGCTGCCATCACGGTTTAAAGCTGAGACTTTGCACAGGAGCTGGGATTAATGAAAGGGCAATATTGTTCTCTGCTCCTGAAACGGCGAAGATTAAAGTAGCACAGAGAAGAAAAGCCGAGGCGTTTGGCTGTTACCCTGGTTCTTAGCAACACGATGAGACCAGACCTTCCCTTCCTGGGGAAAATTGAGGTTAAACCCCAGCCCCCCCGGCCGCAGCCTCCTGCGGCGCGTGGGCTCCTGGCAGCGGTGGGCAGCAGCCGGGGTGCGTGTCCCCCCCGGGGACGGCCAGCCAGCGCCGCGGGTCCCCCCTCCGCACAGACAAATGCATCGCTAGCCCCCCTGCTTTAGCTTTGCTCTTTTTAGATGCGTAAAAGCAGAAATCTTCAGGGGGAATTCATTAAAAAATCAGCGTGCCCTGATCTGATCAGGGTGGGCACCTTCCCGCGGACTCGGCGGTTTGACCGGGTCCCTGTTTATCGGGGGGGGCTGTGGGGAGAGTCGTGGGGGGAACGCGAGCTGCAAACCCCATCCTCTTTGTGTGGGAACCCCCGGGGGAGGATTCAGCCCTTAAAATATGTTATCTTAATCCTGAGCAAACTCGGGAGCAGGAAAGGTCAGCGCCCGCCTTCCTGGCCTGGCGGGGATGAAACGCTGCTCCACGCCTGAGCCTTCTGCTTCTGACGGGGCTCAAGTTACAGAGCAGAAGAAAACCGATACACATCCTCCAGGTGTATCGGTCTTGATCCTATCTGGCATCTTTCACCCTCAAATTATACCCTAAATCCTGGGTGAACAAAGTCAGCCAGAAAGGCTCTGGAAGGCTCGGGAGACCTGGGCGGGGGGGCTTCCTGCTGGTTTTTTATCCCTGTGTCTCCCTTCTCGTCTATTGACGTGTTCATTGCCCAATTCTGGTCGCTATTTGCCAGGCTGCTTTTGGAGTCTAAGGCTGGGGAGAGCCTGTCCCGGTCATGTCTCAGCCAGCGAGGAGTTTAACACTGCCCTCAGTAGGTTTCAGAGTAATTGCTCTGTTGTGGTTCCTGGAGTCTGTCCTCACAAAGAGCCCAGTGAATTGGTGGCGTTAGAGACAGCCTGTGCCCAAACCGAGCCCGACGGGTCACAGCCGGACCCGTTCTGCTTCCTGAGCGCCCTCCCCATCTCCCTGCCCTCCCTTTGAGCCGCTGCTGCCTGGGCCGCAGGCACGGCTTGAGCAGACTTGCCTGAGCAAGCCCGGCTCTACGGTGGGTGTAGGCGAACGCTCCCCCTCTGACTGCATGTTCGGGATTTGCCTCTCCCGGGAGGTGTGCGATGAGCTGCAGGCTGAGGACTGCTGGGGGGCTGCGGCCATGCCGGGGCAGGCAGTCTTGCCTCTTTGCAGAGAAACCTCTGGTTTCATCACCGCTCTCTCCTAACGCTCTGCCATCAGGGCCCGGACTTTGGTTAACAACCTGTGTCGAAAAGTAGTGACCGCGGGGCGGGGGGGTGTAGCGTCTGACGCAACCAGGCCCGTTGGCTTTGATTTTTTTTTTTTTAGTGCCTCCCACGGTGTTACGCAGGGATGGTAAAGCTGGTTGTCACGGCCCCCGGGCGCCCTTCGCAGCTGCGGGCTCCGGTGAAGATGCTCGGCAGCGGCAGCTCTGTCCCGCAGAGGACGTTGTGGGAAGAGGTGGCCGCAGGCTGTGCTCCCCCGGGTGCGGGGCGGCTGGCGATGCCCCCGGGAGGGCGACGCGGGTCTGGGCCCGGTGGGAGGGTTTGTGCTGCTGCTGTGTGCCAGCACTGGGGTCCACGTACAAATATAGCAAGTTATGCACCGGCCGGACCCACGCTGCGTCGCTGGGAAATTCCAGTGATCTGCTGCGGCTGGGCAGGAGGCGTTAATGGCAGGGGTCTGTAATCAGTACCTGTAATTAGCCTCTGCTCCAGCTGGCCTCAAAGGCTCGGCCATAAAACACACCGTCCCACGCTGCCGTTCCTCTCCCACCCCTCCGTGTCACGCTGGCTTGACCCCTTTCAGCTGCAGCGATGCCAGCCAGGACCTGCCCGCCCGGCTGGGGTAAACTCAGCACCGGCCCGAGCAGGGAGTTTATTTATTGGTGAAATTGCTGTGCAGAACTCGGGGAGGCTGGTCAGGGCTGGGGGTGAGGGTGGATGGAGGATGGAGTGTGGGGGTTCAGGGCTGTACGTTGGTCCAGCCGGTCCTTGCCCGCAGGGCTGGAGGTCGGGAGGTGCCAAACTTGCCCATGGCTAGTGGTCACCCCGGGGGAAAGGAGAACAGCCCCCGGATGGTCGTCAGCCCCCCCACTCCTCCCGGTCTTTACACCTCCACACTCCCCTCTGCTTGACACTCGCTTGCAGTAACACCAAACTGCTGATGACATTAAACAAATTAATATCGGGTTTAAATAGCCTGCCGGGAGGCTGGTAACAGGCGGCGCGGGCCCAGCTGTCAATCCCAGATTAGGGAGCGCCCGGGCTAAACTTACTGCTGCTGCTAACGACCCCGAAAGCAACACCCTGTGCCGGGGGCACGTGTGCCCGGTGCATTGGCCCTGCTCGGGGCTTTGCTGGTGCTGCCCCGGTGCCAGACGAGCCCGGGTAGGTGTTGGGAGAAGGACCCGCAGGATGCCCTGGCCCAGCAGCAGTGCGCAGGGGGTCCCTGATGGCTTTGGGTGCTTTTCAGAGCACCAAAATGCTAGAATTTACCCCGAAAGTGCCTGGTCTGGCTGCAGCGCCTGGGAGGGGAATTTGGCATCTCGTGGTTTTCATCTTCATTTTTGCTCTGCTTCTGGCTGAAGGAGAGGGGTTCCTGCCCGACTCTTTGAATTGTTTGACTTGAGGGAAGTATTTAAATCCCTCCCTGTTCTGTCTCCCTTTTGGGGGGGGGGGGGGAGCCAATTGTTTCCTCTTTTCACAAGCAGGTTTTTCATCATTTCCCTCTTTAAAAGGCACCATGCGATCAAGTCGTGAACCTCCCCTCCCAAGAAGCTCTGGAGGCCAAAAATTCAGCACAGAGAAGGTGCTGCCATCGGGGAGTCCAACTGCCTCAGCCTTTGCTAACGAAAACGATGGGGAGGGCAGCAAACCCTGCGCTCCAGGGCTTATGCAAAACCCCAGTCACAGGGGGCTGGGGCGAGCCCCCCACCCAGGGCAGGCTGCCCACATCCACCCGTGTCATCCGGCGAGGCGATGCCACGGCTGGATCAAACCCTGCGTGTTTTCAGCGCTCGGGGCCGGGGCTGAGCCGGGCAGGGACACACGGCTGCTGGGCAGGGACACGCGGATGCACCCCGTTCCCCATGGGGCTGCATCGCCTGCGCAGGTTGTCTGGCACCCGACGGATGCTCTGGGGCTGGCTGGGAGGTTCGGACCGCTCTCATGTGGATAGTGGAAAAAGGGATGAGTTCATGCTGCTGCTCTTGGGCAAGCGCCAGTGTCTCGGTTGTGAACCCCGAAAGCGGAGGGACGTGCTGGTGACTGGAGGGGGGATGCATGCCGGTGTGTGCGGAACACGCTCGGCTTCCCGGGCAAACGAGGCTTACGCAGTTCCGAGGGATGGTCGGTTCAGCCCGCATCCCGCCAGTGCGTGTGTGCGACCCTGCCCACAGCGGGGATTTTGGGGGGCCTTTCCCGGAGGGGTTTGGGATGGGCGGCTGCCGTGGCTGTCTCCCCTCCCTGAGCAAACCCCGCGGTGGAAAGCCAGCATGGGGCATCTCAGCAGGTGCCTGCCCCACCACGGCCACCCCAAAACAGCTCCCTTGGGGGGGTGGGTCCTGGGTGCTCAGAGAGAGTTTTTGGGGGTGCAGACGAAGCCGGTTGCGGGCTCCCTCCTCCCCGCTCCAAAGTTTCTTTGCTTTGGCAGCCTCGGCGCTCAGCTTCGCACCAGGCTCGGGAAGAAAAGGGTGCTGGTGCTGTGCGGGGGGGGGGGGGGGGGGGGGGAGCGGGGGGAGCGGGGGGAGCGGGGGAGCGGGGGAGCGGGGAGCCCCCCGCTCCCCCTCCCACCCGTTGCCATGTTAATACTCGGCACCTCCGGCTCCTTTTCCCCTCCACGCTCCGGCTGGGGCCGAGGCGGAGCCGGACGCGTGGGCGAGGGGTTCGCACCGCCCGGCGACATTAAACGGTTAATTGGGGTGTGCGGGGGTTGTGGGGGCTTGCGCGGCTGCGGGCGAGCCCGCCTTGCCCTGCGCTGCCCTGCCCTGCGCCGCGCTCCGCTCCCTTGCGCTGCGCTGCGCTGCGCTCCCCTGCGCGCCCGCCCTCCCCGCAGCCCAGCCGGGCGAGCGGGAGGCACCAGCAGCGCCGAGGCGAGGCAACCGGATCCAAAATGCTTCTAGGTGGGTGAAACGCAACTTTCCCTCCCCCCGCGGGAGCAGCCGGCCGGAGGCTGCTCAGCCCCATCGCTCCCCGTTGCTCCCCATCGTTCCTCGCTCTTATTAATCGGCAGGAAAGCCGTTTGCAGAGCTCGCTGCCTGGGCTGGGTGCGGAAGGTGGGTTAGTGGGAGCCCTGCGTTACACGGAGACCTTGGCAGCGTGCCGGGCTCTGGGTCTCGGCCGGCATGGCGGTGGCGTTGGGAAGGGGGTCCGGTGGGAGGTGGTGGGGGGCAAGGTCTGGGGTGCTCGTCCTGCTGCTGTCCCAGGGATGTTCCTGCCTGCACGGACCCAATTCAAGCGTTCCTGCAGGCAGCTGGCTTTTGCCGAGTTACTTGAGCTTGAGAAAATTGAAATAAATCAAGGTACGAGTTGTTCTTTAAAGAAAAAATATATTTAGTTGTTTCTTGTTTTCTGGGTAGCTCTGCTAACGTTATGGGGAGGGGGTGTCTTTTCTCCCCCTTGCAATTTTGACCACAGACTTAACTCTTAATAGTGAAAAACTGAGGTGGGTTATTTACTGCCAGGGAAGAGCTCCAGAAATATGTGGTGCTTGAGGAGTCCGGGCTCGGGAGCAAGGGGCTGGTAACAGACTCGGCATCAAGCACAAATATTGATTCACCTGTGGGGTCCCCATCCTGCTCCCATCAGGGCTTCGGCACGCTAAATCACCCTCATGTGATTTTCTTCTTTCTAAGCAAATCAGGTCGTTACCGTTCCCTATTGGGATCCTGCCCAAAAACCCATTTAAAGAGCTGTTCTTTTTATTTGCATCAACTAAGCTGTGTACCATACACCCACAAAATGGTCCCTCCCAGCTCGGGCACACAGGCAGCCTGTTTCTTCAGCTCCCAGCCTGCTAATCCTAATTACTTACGGGATTCAAGCTGAGTTTGACTCACTGCATCTTATTGATTTTTCCCAGGGCTGCAAAAAGAGGGAGAAAAAGGTCGCGCGCTGACACGGCTTTATTTTGCCCTTGCTCTTCGTTTGGGGGTCAGCTCCAACTTGTGTTTCTGCTGCCCCCGCGACGCAAATGTTTGATGCTTTTTGTGTGAAACGAGGCTGGGGGGGCAGTGCCCGGCGCGCCTTTGCGGAGAAGGCAGGGAAGAGCTGGCCGGGGGGTTCTGGTGGTGCTTTGCTGCTGGCTTCGGCCGGCTCGGGCTCTTGGAGCGGAGCTGCGGCAGCAAATGGAGCGTAACGCTGCGCTCAGACCCGTTTCACGTGCAGATTCGGGGCTGGTCACTTCAGTGGTTTTGCTATTATCGGCGTTAACTTTCCGGCAGGCTGCTGGGGAAGGAGCATCGCCCCCGCTGCTGCCTGCGCCGGCAGCGATTGCTGCCCTATTGCTGGCAGCAACAGGGGTCCGGCGGGTGCCTGCGGGCAGCGGTGCTGGCTCTCCCCATGCATGTACATCTGCGTGTGGCGTGCACATACATGTGAGCGTGTGCCTGTCCGCATGCTTACATGCACTCGTTCTCCTCTGGTAACGTATCGCCGGCGTGTGCTTGTTGGTGCCTGTGGCTGTAGGAGAGCAGCCAGGCCGGGGGAACGGCGGATGTGATTGAACTGGCAGATCTGACAGGGCTCCTCCGAGGTGCTCGCATTGTTGTAACTGCGGCCTTGCCCATCAGCTGTCTCCTATGGATCACTTTAATTTTTCTAATAGTTTGAAACACAATCTTTTCTCCGCGAGCTGTCTTTCCCTGTGTCTCTGGAACACGTAACACTACTCGGGATATTTATCTGGAATACTTGTCAGGCAAAGCAAGCTTAAAAAAAAAAACCCAGCCAAAAAACCCCCCAAAGCTTGCTTTTAGCCTTGTGGTCTCAAATACATAGGAAGTGTTGTAAAGCCACTAAAGCTTCAATTTTGAACCCGCCGTGCCAGAGGCTTGCTGGCGATCTCTGTGCCACAGCCGGAGACGCGGGACCGTGGTGCTCTGGTTAGAGGAACATGGTGGTTGCAAGGCGCTTGTGTGGCGGCTGCTCCCTGCCAGTGCTGAACATCCTCTCCCCCACTATGTTTTAAACGTCTCTTCAAAAAAAAAGTGGGAACTTGGAGTCACCTGGCTTCGCTCCGTGCCACAGCGCAGACCCACGGTGGGCAGCGCAGGGTGGGACCACGCGAGGGTCCTGACGCTGCTGTGTTTGCTGTTGTTAATTGGCTGCTTAATGAGGCTTCCTGTCCTCTCCCCCCACTCAAACGCTGGCTTTGGCTTTGGGGCTCCTTCATCAGACAGTGGGACTGGGCTTTCCCTGAGGTTGTTTTGGGCGAATTTCCCTGTAAATGCAGGAGTTGTTTTTATTGCCAGGGGCTTGCTCTGAGGAATGTCCTGGGGAAAACATCTGTCCCCTGGTTTCAACCATGAGCGATGCCCAGGGAGGCACTGGGGGCTCTGAGCTCCTCCGACAGCCTCAGCCTCCCCCTCGGAGTATTTTTAGACCAAGCTGTCATCTAACCTTGACCTCCAGTATGATGTGGGCTAGAAAATATCACTGCGTTTCCAGCATCAAGCCGAGGGTATAATTCACAAATGTTTTTAGCCCATTTTTAATTATACCTCACCTTGCTGGAATAATGAGTTGCTAACAAGTATTTTGAGCAAATGTGAACTTTTTTGAAGTTTCCGCAGCGACGATGCTCCCAGCAGGCTGCTGGTGGCTGCGCTGCCGGCACCGATGCTTTGATGGTCCATTCCAGCACCCGCCTGATGTCCCAAAGCTCGTAATGACTGCAGGGGCTGGGTATTAACAGATTGCTTTTTCTTCCCTTTTCTGAGCGGGATGTTAGAACGAGTAGGCTGGCTGTTCCCACTCTTCTCTGAAGTGATTATATTAGCATGGCCTGGGTAGGAGTGGCGGAAATTACAATGAAATACTAGCAGTAGGAAATAAAAATCTAATTAAAAAATAATGACAGATGTGTGTCATCTTCCAAACCCTGGGTATGACCAGCCTGGCCCCAGGGCAGCCGTGGTGGGGAGTTACGCACTTCTGCAGCTGTCGGCGCAAACGTGGCGGGCGCTGTGCTCGGGGCTCCCGGAGAACAGCGGCGTGAGCAGAAAGCAGGCGGCGGGACGCAAAAGGCTTTGACCTTTATAAAACTTGGAGCAGGGGGGAATAGGTAAATGGGGTTTGAAAATCCTCTCGGCCCCCCAGGACTTGCACCCCTGAAGTCTGAGCCGGTGGGACCCTCTGCAAGTGGGGTGATTCCCCTTTCACTGCCCCCTGAGCAGAGCTGGGAGGGACTGGCTGAAGCCCATGTGGTTTCACTGCTAGGGCGGCATTGGGGACAGCTATGATGCCGTCACGTGCGGTGGTTTGGGCCTCACCGTGGTGGTCTGTATGCATCGCTCCGGCATGTCTGGGATGGGACTGCCACCAGCCTGGAGCCTGGCTCTGCCACTGACCTGCCAGGTGGCCCCGGCCATGTCCCTTATCCTTGCTGAGCCCGTCTGTCTCCTCAGGGCTCTTCTCTGCTCTCTCGGTGCCCTGGGGACGGGCCAGCCCGGCCCCGGCTGTGTGAGGGAGGCACCTGCCTGCAGGTCCTTCAATAATAGAAATCATTAATTTTCACTGCTAATGGAGGAAACGCTGCACTATGAAAAATGTGCATTGGCTTAGCAGCAATTGAAAAGGCTGGTAATAGACGGGAGCCCCTTAATTTGTTCCAAATTGGTTATTTCACTGGAATGGTGAGAAAGCATCCATTTCAGTATCTTTTTTTCCCTATTCATTTCTGTCAGTCGCTCCCTGGCTGTAATGAATTGGACTTGGCTGTAATTTTTATGATTTAAACGATGCCCAGAATAAAGGCTGAACTAATGTGGGGCTCCAGTCTCCCCCCGAGCTCTCCATGTTTCGGAAGGACCCTGACCTCTCCCCCCGCCACCCCAGAGGAGACAGCGATGGTGGGGAGGGGCGGGCAGGGCTTTGGGGAGCGGAGCCTGGATCAGTGTTTAACGCTCGCTGCCTCCTTTCTGCCGCCACCCCGGGTCGGGATTAGCCCAGCTCCTTCCCGAGCTCCTCTGTACCTGTCGCGGAGATCAGCGAGGTCTTGGCCAGGATGCGCCAGCCCCGGCAGCGACGCCGGCCGTGGTGCAGGGAATGCTGAGCTGGTGGGGGCTGGACGGGGGCTCTGCAAGGAGGGCATTGCTAAATGCTCATTTTCAGATCATGAGCGGACAGACGGGGAGAGTTGGGAGTTAAAATCCAAGGGGAGGTGGGCTCGATGCTTGTGGACATGCGGAGGAAAAGAGGCTTGATAGAGCAAGACCTGTGTCCAGTTTTGCTCCTCAGAAATCGTTTATTGTATCAGTTGTGCAGGGTTACCGCTCCCTGCAGCTCCCGGGGTGCTGGATGCAGCCGAGCTGCATTTCAAGGACCAGGCGCATCAACGGGGAGGGAGCCCAGGGTGGGAGATTAGAGACAAGGCACCTTGTCTCTGCCTCTGCTCTTGCTCCTCGGCAAAAGGGCTTTGCCCTTCTCAGCTGCTGCATCATGGAGAGCAAACCGGCCCTGTCTCTGATCGGGGGAGCGTTAGCCCAGAGCCGGGGTCGCCGGCGGGGGAGAAATGAGCACTGCCACCCCCCCCCCAGCCCAGACAAATAATCCTGTTTGTGGCAGTGCCCGGGAGTTTGCAGGGATGTCAGCTGAGTTTATTTCAAGGCTTGTTCCCTGCCAGCTCAAGTCACGCAGCAAAAGGTTGTGACAAGGCTGTGCAGGGGAAGGAGGCGCGAGGCAGCGTCCTGCAAGCTGGTAGTGGCTGAGGGGGTGGGGGGTCCCCGTGTCAGCCGCTCGGGGGGCTTCCTTCTCCAGCAGCACCCCATGGTCCCCTCTCCATGGCCCACTGCCCACCCAGGCCCCTCCGCAAGGACCTGAGCGTGCCCGAGCCAGAGCTGCTGTGCCCGCAGCGGTGCTGGAAGGGCCCCCCCGGCAGACGAGGAACAACTCCTCGAGCACCCTGGAAATGTGCGGAAGAGCTGGGACACAGCAGGGAAATATTGGGGTCCCCCAGCGTGTGCTTCATCCCCTTCCCTGAGCTGAGGCACCCGCTCCTCCCCGTGACCCTCCGGTCTCTTTGCAGCAACGCTGTGAAACAGCAGATCCCGCAGGAGGAGCCAGCCCTGCCAGACCTGCCTGTCCAAGCAACAGCCCCGGGGGGGTTGCAGAAGTATTTTTAATTTGTCTGAGCTGACACGGTGTTGAGTGCTGTCTCCCTCACAGAGGGACGGCTCTCTCCTACACATGACAGCGGCTCCTCGCAGCCTGCCTTCCTCCGCCATGCACGGCAGAGATTAAATTGAACTGTCACCACCTTCGGGTGCGAGGGATGCTGCAGCAGTGGGCAAAGCCCGGCCATGGGGCTGGGGCGGCTCCCGTGCATCCTCCCGTGCATCCTCCCGTGCATCCTCCCGTGCATCCTCCCGTGCATCCTCCCGTGCGTGCCCCTGCTGCTCCCGGCCCCAGGTTCGTTTTGGGGCCTGTCACAGATGGGGCTTTGGGTGCAGAGGGGCAGTGGGGACCTGCAGGGCAGTGTGCTCCTTCCCTCCCCCCAAAATCCTCCCTGTGCAGAGCTGACACCGCAGCCCTCCTCGGGCGGCGTGCCGGGGCTTTCCCACCCTGTCCCCATGCGATGGATGGGGAGGGAGGGAAGGAGGGCGGCTGGTGGAGCCGGGCACCGCAGGGCGGGCAGGAGAGCCGGTGGGCTGTGAGGGGATGGGGCTCTCCAGGGTTAGCAGCTTCAGGAGCACCAGCAGCTCCGCTTCCCTGCCCCAAAAGCGTGAGTTGTTCCCCAGAGACTGAGAGACTGGCTTAAAGCCGAGAAGGAAAACAAAATCTCATAAATATGTTTGGACTTGGGGGTTTAATATTTTTGGGGGTAATACGGCTGGGGTTTCAGTCTCTTCTGTTCAGCTTCTTATAGATCAATGAAAAACCCTCGGGGCAACGCAGCCCCCAGACGTGGGGCTGAAGTGCTGGCGGGGGCTGCCAGGGTCTGGCCCCTCAGCATCCCCGACGGGAGCTGTGTGCCTCGGGTTTGGTTCGGCTGTCGAAGGCGCGGGGCTCAAATGGAAACTGTGGCTCATCGGGCAGCGGCCGCCCTCGTGCCATGCTGATGATAAATGTGCTCGTGCAGACAGGGCACCTGCCCGCCGAGCTCTCTAGGCATGTCACGGGGGAGAAAAATAGCAATGATCAAATCAAACCAAGACTGCTGCTGCTGCATAGCAGTAAATAGAAATATTTCCATTTCAGTTCCTTTGGGAAGGACGTCTGCTGTCCTGCAGGGACGCAAGGGCAGGGGTGCTCGTCAGGGTCAGGGACATCCTGCAAACACTGCCCAAATCACGTTAAAGCTGGAGGCTTCCAACAGAAATGTGAATTTATGGAGGGAAAAAAAAACCACCAGGCAATTAAAGACTGTTTCACATGAGATGTTTCAGCTGTTTCCCGTAGCCTCCCCGCCGCAGGAGCCCAGGCAGAGGCACGCAGGGTAGAAGAGACCAGCAGGTTCAGCCGTGCCCCCGGCACGAAGCAGGCAGAGCCCCGGCACCCACGGGGTTTGCCCGGCACACCCTGGTTTCCCAGCCCTCTCCCTGGACCCGGGGTGCCTTGGCAGGCACCCGGGGTCTCTACTGGCTGCTCAGCCCCTGGCAGGTGCCTGCGTGTCTGTCCCCGTCCCCCCCCTTGCTCCCACGAGGCCGCCGTGGTTTGGCGTTAATGCGGGCGAGGGTGCTCGCTGGGCGCTGAGCTGGGCGGCTGAGAGGGCTGGAGCTGCTCATGGCGGGTTACCGACCGCTCCAGAGCCGGCGCCCTTTGCAAAGGAAAAGGGCACAATAATTACGGTCCCCCGCCCTGGGCAGCAGCTTTCGTCTTCCCCGGCTGATGCCCATCTCCCTGCCGGGGGCTGGGGCAGGGTCTCCTCACTCTGTGCGGGCGCTGCCGTGTGCCGGGGGCTCTGCAGCAGCGGCTTGCCCATCGGTGAAACGCCCCGCAGAGCTGCCGGCCTGCCCCATCTCCCTGGTTTTCTGGCCGTGCTCAGAGAGGAGCCTGGTCCCCGTTGCGATGCCGCGTGCTGCCGTGGTTGGTTTGCCCAGCGGGATTTTGGTGTTCTGCCTGGTCCCCGTTGCTTCTTTTCTTGAGTGGTTTTGTTTCCCCACTGCAGATTTTCCCTGCCTGGCTCCCTTTGGCTCCTGATAATTATAAGCGACTGTGTTTGTATCTGGTGCTGGTGAAAGCGGAGGGGAGGATGGGCAGTGAGTGCTTTTGCCAAATCCACCTGTTTTCCAGGGCTTTGCATGGGGCTCCTTGGCGCTCCTCGTCCCTCTGCTCCAGGTTTGGGTGCCTCTCCCGACGGTGCAGGGCGGGAGCAGCCTGTGGGATCGGACTGGGCTGCTCCCTTTGGGAACCCGGGGGGAAAAGCAAGCGTATTCCTGGCTGGAGTCCCCCGGTCCTGCCGGTGGATCCCAGTACAGGGGCTCAGTGGGGGCCAAGCACTGCCGGGACCATGGGAAACGGGGTCGGCCCCAGCCCGCGGGGCTGCCGGCCGCTGCCGCTCCCCACCCCGGGACTGCTGACCTTTGTGATCCTGCTCCGGATGCTTCGGGCCAGGGGATGTGGCAGCCTCCTGCCTGAAAACTGATTAAAAAGGCTAAGTCCTCTTTTCTCACTTGCATTAGCACAAGAATAAATAGTGCATATTTTCACCCCTGGGAGCCCCGTCTCTGGTTTCACCCAGCTCCTGTTAGCATTAACCCTGGGCTGAGGTGGCCGGGCAGGAATGTCCTGAGAGCAGGAAGAGCCTCTTGCCCCGGGACATGTGGAGGAGCCTAAAGAGAGGAATTCACTCGGGGGCCCTGGTCCCCTCCCCGGTGCGGAGCCAGCCGGAGCCAGGTACAATGCAGCCCCTAATCCAGGCACATACCGTGGGGCCGCGGCCCTTGTCCAGGCCTGGCTGTGCACGGGGAGCAGGTGGCGTCGGGGCCGAGAGCATCCTCCAGCGCCCGGGCACCGTGTCCGTGCCGGGGGGCTGGGGAACGGGGAGGGGTGTTCCCACTGGCGGCTCTTGCGGGACATCGGTGCTCTTTGGGGTTTTAGCGTCCTTGGGAGCCTTGTTTGGGGGAAAGCAAAGGCGGCATAAAATCCCATTTTTGGAAGATGTTGAGGGGCTCTAAATTTCACCTGCATTTAGTGCTAAAAGAAGGGGGTTTTGGCATGAGTGGAGCCCCCGTGCTCGCTAGGGAGCCCCAGCATGAGGGGGTGGGTGCCAGGCATGGGTGCCAGTGCCAGTCCCAGCGCCAGTCCCCAAGCTACGGACCAGGAGCGCAGTTAAATGGGGTTTGAGCGGGAGCTCGATCCAAGTCCCACTGCAGTGTTGGCTCAGGGGCTCGGACCTGGATTTTGCAACAGCTGAATGCCTGCGGGCAGGGCTGGAGAGCTGCGTTGCCCATGGCTGCCCGCTCGCAGGGCACTCGGGTCCTGGCTCTGTCCAAGTCCGGGGACACCCGTCCTGGCTGGATGCAAACGCTTTTGCAGCTCGTCCTGCTGCATGTGCAGGACCTGGGGTGGGGGTCTCCGGGGGGGTGTGAGCTGGGCACCCGATGCCTTTGCCCTCCTTGCATCTTGGGGGAAGGTGTCCCGGCAGGGGAGCGTGCAGCGTGCGCGGGGCTCAGCTCCACGTGCTCCCCTTACCCAGGGGCTGGCACCCACTGCCCGGCTGCCACATCCACCATCCCCACCGTACCGGTGGCCAGGCCACGGCCACTGCCACGCGGCCTTCCCCGTTCCTGGCCACCGCTAGTGGCCACTGCCGCCGTTGGCTGCCGGGAGCATCCGCGAAGCCAGACAGTCCTCGCAGCAAGATGGCTGCTCCCATGCTCCCGTGAGCGCGGGGCGGCAGCCGCAGGCTTTGTTCCCGCAGCCGCCGCACTCGGGGCCGCGGCAGCGCCGGCGGGGCACCCGCCCCCATGCACTGAGCGGGGCTGCCGGGGTGGGGGGTGCGCTGCTGCTCCCTGCCTCCGGCAAGCTTCTATTTTTTTTATTTTTTTTAATTTTTTTTTTGGCTTTGCATTGTTTGGCTGGGTTTGTTTTTTTAAATTACGGGTTTTTTTTCCTATTTAAAAACCAAAATCTGGGAAGTTTGCAAGCCCCCTCACCCCAAAGCTTATGGCAGCCTTTAAATGGTACGTATGTAGGGGGAGGACGGGCGTGCGGGTCGGGCACGCAGGGCTGGGTGCGCAGGGCTGGGTGCTGGGGTCATGTGCTGCTCTGCTCACCCTCACCCAGGTGGGCGTTAGGTGACCGGCAGCCAGGGCTGATGCACCCGGGCGCGAGGGTCAGAGCAGCCGCTCGTCCTCTTGCAAGTAAATCCTGATCCTGCCCAAACTTCCCTGCGGAGAGTGGTCCTGCCCCTGCTGGGGGAGCAGCCGGCTGGCGGGTGTACCGTAGTGTCCCCTACGCCCTAGTAGGTACGGGGTGGGTACCCTCGGGGGTACCCCACTCCCGAGCCGCCTCCTCCCCCTGCACGCTGCCAGGTCCCTGAGGAAAGGCAGCGCTGCTTTTCCCTGTGGCCAGCACTGTCCGGGGAGTGACGCGCACGGCGGCAGCGAACGGTGCCGGGGGCTGGTGCCGGAGCACAGCAGGCGCTGCGGGAAGTGGTGCTGCGGTGCTCTGCTCCATCCCGAGCATCCCCTGGCCCCGTGTGCCCCAGACACTAATTGCTGCTTTTTTTTTTTTCCTTTCCAAGGTAGCAGTTTTTGCTGGAGCGAGTGCTGGGGGCTGTGTGTAGGTGGGGACGGGTTTGGGAGTGAATGGGGTCGGTGAGAGAGGGAATGGAGGAAACCACCCCCCGGGGCCATGCACTGTCCCAGTTGCAGCCAGGGCATGCCGAGCTCGACGCCTGCCCAGCGCGGGGATCAGGGCGGTGGGTCCGGGGCAGGCTGGGTGCGTGGACCATGAGCGAGGCTGTTGAAGACGGCAGAGCTGTCCCTGCTGCGTGGGCACCTCCTCCTGCTTTGGGGGCGAGCCCCAGCCTCGCCGGGGCACGGCAGGGGCACCAGCGCAATCCCAACCCTGGCAAAGCCTGCATCCCTGGGGAGCATCTGACGGGTGCTGGCAACTGCAGAGGAAACATTCAGCAAGACGGGTCTGGGCTTTGACTCTCACGTGGCAAGTCCGTCACAGTTTCCTAATTAACGTGCTTCCGAGGAGACACTGCTCTGGCCAGCACTCGGCGGCTGCGGTGCGGCTCTTGGACCGGCCGGAGGAAGTGGCTGCAGCTTTGTCAGGACCCCTCGGCTGTGGGAATCATTCCCTGGGTGCTCCCGGCTGCACTGTGCTGAAGTGTGGGACCAGGCAGAGGACCTGGCTCTGGGAAGCAAACCAAACCACGTTAAATAGGCTAAGAACAAGATGCAGAGGGAATCTGCGTGCCCGTTACAAGCCTTGAAAGCTTTGTACTCCCTGCGGGCAGGAAGAAAACTCCCAGAGGGCTGTGTCCTGGGGTTTCTCTCTGCTTCCTTGGAAGCATTTGATGCTGAGTGTGGTTAGAGCCGAGTTTTGGACTAGCAAAGCCCTACTCTGACCTGGGCTGGCTGCTCTGGTCCTTCTGTCCCTGTCCCCCTGCCCTTGCAGAGCTGGCTCGCAGCTCCCCGGTTGCTGGAAGAGCACAAGGTGAGAGCTCCCAGGGCTGGAAGCAGACGGGTAACGCTCTGAAGATGCACACGTGCCTGGTGAACTGGGACAGGGCTGCTCAGGGAGCCGGACCATGACGCACCTGGACGGCAGCAATGGGAAATACGGGCTCCGAGGGTCTGCACTGTGCCAGGCGTCTGCACTGCGCCGGCCCTGCAGCACCCACCTCTGCAGGGCAAGGTGCTTGGTGCCTGGCCAGCACGTGGGCTATGGCTGGGCTTGGAGGTGCCGGTGCTGCCTGCTCCTCTGCTGGCTCCTGTCTGGGGGCTGGTGCGTTTTCTCTTTGGACAGAGAGGGGGTTTCCTGGCCTCCGATGCCTTTTTACCAGGCTACTCTGGTTTCCGTGATGGAGCAGCAAAGCAGGAGCGTTGCTCCTGTCCGGCGTGGCAGGAAGCTTTGGTACGTCCACCCTCCTTCAGGAGGAGTTTGATGGGGAGGAGGAGGAGAGGGTCCCCGAAAAGCCGGGCGCAGCCAGAAGAAACTCCCCAAGCTGGGGGAAGACTCACGGCTCGGGGCTGGACCTGGGGCACCGGCAAGGCGGCGAGCGAGGACGGGTGGCTGCTCCTGGGCACCCCGGGGAAAGCGCCGGGGCTGAGGACGGTCACCCCTTCTCCTCCTGCTCTCAGTAAAGGACGTTCCTCGGCCCTGGGGAGGGTGCCCAGGCGAAGGGAGCCCCGCGGCTGCAGTTCCGGCTGGCTGTGGTGCTGGGCAGCTCCACCGCCACCCGGCCAGCATCGCCTGGGGCACCCCGAGGGGACCCCCTGCTCCATGGGAGTGGGTGTTTGCAGCTCTGGGAGTCGGGGTATTGCTCTAATGCCTAAATCGTGAGGCTTCCCACTTCTTCCTGAGTGCTGTGGTAACGGCTCTGGTGCTCGCAGGTTTGTTCTTTAGAAAAACCTCAAGTTCCTCATGGGTTTCTCAGCAAGTCACACTGACTGACAGTATTCCGTGGCTTGCGCTGCTGCTGAATGTCCATTTTCTTCCCTTTTCCCTCTGTGTTTCAGTTCCCCCTCTTCCCCACCCTGCGCTGGGTTCCTCCTCCTCCTCCCACCGCCTTTATCAAGGCTCAGTTTGGTTTTTCAATCCAGTTCATGGAAGAATGCGAGGATCAGACTGAGTGGGGCTTAAGTATAGGGAAGGAGTTAAGTGGATGCTTAAATACTTCAGCTACCTGGTTAAACACGTGCCTAAGTGCTTTGCAGCCTCAGGCTCCAGCAGATGTTTGGGAGCCCTGGCTGGAGCGGGTCCTGTGCATCAGCCGCCCCGGGAGGGACGCTGGGCTGGGGCGCTGACTGTGCAGAGCACGGCCCCGCTGCCACGGGGCACAGCGTGGCTTTGGCGATTTCCTGGGATAGAGACAAGCAAGGGAGGAATGAGAACACGCACGTGCGCGCAAGCACGTGTTTCTGAGCTGGACTCCAAGTCATCCTTGTTCAGCTCCGGGTCTCTGGCACTCGCCGTCAGCAGCGGGTGCTGCTCCTCGTGGGGCTGAACACTCATTTTTAGACGTTTGGTCCAAAGCCAGCTTTGATTCTTCCGTACCTTCCCAGCATCAGCCGCAGCATGGAGGTCTGGTCTGATGGGAAGCGTGTTTGGGTGTCCCTGTGATTAGGAGGAGGACCGTGCATGTGTGCCAGTCCCACCGCTGAACCAAGAGCTGCCGGTGACACCAGTGAGGCGCTCGGTGGGATCCCCCTGCGCGGTGCCAGGGCTGTCGCACAGCCCTGCCTGCCCTGAGCGCTGCCGCCGCTGTGCCACCGCAGCTCTTCGTTAGCAGGCGAGAATAAACGATGAGCACAGGCTGAGGTTTGCAGGGCCCTAATCCCTTTCCCTTGTGTCTCTTTCATCTCCAGTCGGACCAGGAGAGATGTAATAGACCTTCTTACTAAATTAAATGTAGAGGCTGCTCCTCCAAGGCACATTTCAGTTCAAACGTAGTGTTTGATTTCCCAGCCACAGCAATATGGTGCCTCCAGGGAAAAAGCCAGCTGGGGAAACTTCCAATTCCAATAAAAAGTGTAAGCGCTATTTCAATGAGCACTGGAAGGAAGAATTTACCTGGCTGGAGTTTGACTATGAGAGGAAACTCATGTTTTGCATAGAGTGTCGGCAGGCGCTGGTGAAGAACAAGCACGGTAAAGCGGAGAACGCCTTTACCGTGGGCACGGACAACTTCCAGCGCCATGCCCTGCTGCGGCACGTCACCTCCGGCGCGCACCGCCAGGCGCTGGCGGTGAACCGGGAGCAGCTGGCTTTCGAGACCCGCGTCCACGGCCACCCGGAGCTGCGCTCGGTCATCAAGGTGGAGGTGAACCCGGCGAAGGTGGCTGTCCTCACCACCGTCTACTGGATGGCGAAGGAGGAGATCCCGGACGAGAAGTGCTCCTCCCTGCTCGACTTCCAGAAGTTCAACCTGTGCCAGGCGCTGCTGGCCTCCGAGCACAGCGAGTACTACCACCCCAGCAGCGTCAGGGAGATGCAGGTGTGTATGCCGGGCTGGGGCCTCTGCACCCGCGTTTGACGGCCGCTTTGGGGCCGGACGGTGCCGCGCGGCCGCCTGCCTGCAAAGCTGCCTGCACCCGCCGCGTTCAGCAGAGCAGGTTAGGTGCCCGCGCCGACCGGCTGCAGTGGGGAGCTCCGTGCTTCCAGGCGCCCGTCGAGCATCGCCAGCGCCCGCTTGGCTTTTCTTCGGGTGCTGCATGTGCGAGCAGGAGCCTTAAGCACGAGCTCCCATCCCACGGGCCCTGGTGAAACGCAGGGGGGCAAGCGTGTGCTCTGCCTCACCGGGGCCAGAGTCGTCTTTGCGGCGAGGATCCCTGGATCCTCCTGGCAGTGTGAGCCCGGGAGGGCTGGAGCTGGGTGCTGCGGTAGCAGGCAGGCAGGCAGGCAGGCAGGAGGCTGGGCAGGGAGCTGCTGTCCCTGACTCACAGGCAGAGCAGAGGCTGGGGCCATTGGCTGCTCAGGAGCACTGACAGCCTCTGCGTCAGCGTTTGCTGATGGGCAGACCTCCATCCCCGTCCTTGGACAGGTAAACACGCCCCATGGCACCAGGGCACGTCTGTGATGTGCTTGGGACCACTGGCCGGTCCACAAAACCAGGCTGCTCCGGGGCGTGCTCTAGTCCCACGGGGGAGCCGGGGGAGCCAGGTGATGCTCCTGTTCTCCAGGAGTTTCAGTGGAGACTGAAAGTTCCTCCACATTAACCATCAACGTGGCACTTGCTTGGTGTCATTCACTGATTTGACAAACCAGGAGAAGGCGATGGGCTCCATCAAAGGAGCCTTGGGCTCGTGGTCACGCGTGTGCTTCCAGACACGCAGGGAGACCAGGAGCATCCTCTCCCATCTGAGCCTGCCAGGCTGCTTGAAGGATGAAAGCTCAGGAGTTCAATTAGCACATGAGCACTGTGGGTTTTTCCTCTTTTGCCCTAAACTGAGTGATCAGAAAGATCAAGTAGCCGGAGAGTTTAGAAAGGATTTTCTTAATTGTACAAATGCTTCATGCCTGTTAAAATCAAATTAAATTTTTAGTGAGTCTTGGCCATTTGCCAGGCTTTTCAGATCTCTAAAGAGCCTTATTTTGCTGCAGATAGACTAAATCCACTAATTAGATTTCTCAGCCTGAAGTGCTACTTACAGTGTTCACCCACACCGAGGAAGTTTTCCTTTCAAACCGGAGCGTTTGCCTGAAATGCGGAAAACTGAGTAAAGAAGGAAAAGGTGCTGCAAAGTTTTGCTGCTGCTCCTGCCCGTGCTGGGCTTGCAAAGCACAAATGTAATTGCTGAAGTTTGAACCAAGGCGGCGGGTTATCGGTGTCTTGCCTCGCTCCCGGCACAGGCAGGGTCTCGGGAACCCGGGTGACGGGGGGCGGTGGCTCGGTGCTGCCCCGGCGGTGTTCGATCCTGCTGAAGCCATGGGGCTCCAACCCCGGCTCAGGGCAGGGACCCCCGAGCTCTCTGCAGCTTCGCTCGGTGCTTGGGCTGCAGGCCAGGAGCGGGAGGAGATGATATACTAGAACAGAAGAAAGTGATTTCCAGCTTGTATGTGTACTTGTATGTACAACTTGCTTAAGGGCTTTTCTCTGACTCGGGACCTTGCGCCGCTTTCGGGGAGATCCGAGGGCGGGAGCCTTGCAGCTCGCTTTGCGCCGGGTGCTGCGCATCTCCCGCCTGCTTTTGAAGTTCATTTGTGTTTCTCTTTCCCTCCCCGCCTGCCCTGCGCACCTTCTTTAACTGGCTCAGGCAGCGATCGCCAAAGTCCTGCACAACGAGGACAGGCACAGGATAAAAGCCTCGCCGTTTGTTGGGCTCGTGGTGGATGAGACGGTGGACGTCCTGGAGCACCGCAGCCTCGCCATGTTCACCACCACCGTCTCCCCCTGCAACGGGCAGACCTCCGCCACCTTCCTGGGGAGCTTCGAGCTGCCCGCCGGGGAGGCCTCCACGGTGGCGGGCAAGGTGGGCGAGGTGATGCGCTCCTTCGGCATCCCCACCATGAAGATCACCTGGCTCAGCGCCGACAGTGCCTCGCTGGTGGCCGAGCGGCTGAGCGGGGTGGGGACCACGCTGACCTCCCTCTGCCCGCTCCTCACGGAGATGCACTGCCTGTCCCACGGGAGCTCCCTGCTGCCGGCCGAGAGCATCGTCAGCATCGAATACCTCCAGAAATACGAGACCACTGTGGACGCTGTGTACAGGCTCTACTCCAGCTTCAGGGGGGAAAGCAACGGCCTGCAGGAGCTGCGGAGCGTCCTGGACCTCTGCGAGATAGACCTTGGTAGCCCCAAAGCCATCCACTGGACTTCTATTTTCCCAGCCGTGGAAGCCATTGATTCCTCATGGCCCACGCTGGTGCTGCTGCTGGAGAGCGAGGCGGAGCGGTCACCCGTGGCCCATGGCCTCTGTGAAGAGCTCAAGAAGTTCCAGTTTGTGGCCTTCACCAAGATCCTCCTGGATGTCCTTCCCATCTTCCAGAAACTCAGCTGCTTCTTCCAGATCGAGGACTTCGACCTCTCCATCCTGAAGCCCATCGTCTCCGCCACGGCCACCACCCTACAGGCCCAGAAGAGCGCCAGCGGCCAGAACCTCCAGGAGTTCCTCAATGAGATGAACGAGCACCCACGGGATGACCGGGAGGGCGAGAGCCGCCTCTACTACAAGGGTGTTGAACTGGCCAACTGCTCCAAGGTGCACCTGAAGCACTTTGAGCGCCTGAAGGAGAGCTACCTGGAGAGCGTGCGGGGCAACCTGCTGGACAGGTTCCCCAGCAGCGTCCTGGAGGCCATCAGCTCCTTCTCGGCCATCTTCAACCCCAAGTGCTACCCCCAGTCTTTGGAGGACATTGGCAGCTACGGGGTCAGCGAGCTGAATTTCCTCCTGCAGGCTTACTCCCGGGTGGTGGTGAGCGAGAGGGCCCTGAGCGATTTCCCCCTCTTCAAGCGGATCGTCTTCAGCCTCAGCCAGCTCTCCTTCAAGGACCTCTGTGTCAAGCTGGTCTACAGCAACTCTGAGATGCACGAGCTCTTCCCGGACTTCGCCGTCCTCGCGGCCATCGCCCTGGCCTTGCCACTGGGCTCGGTCCTCGCTGAGAAGATCAGCCGGGGCCGGGAGCTGCTGAAGCGCGGCCGGTCACGCCGCGCAAAGGACGAGGGGCTCTCCGACCTCATGAAGATCGCCATCGATGGGCCGGCCATCAACGAGTTTGACTTTGCGTTGGCCATCGAGTACTACGAGAGCATGAGGGAGTCCGGCTTCATTGTGGCGCAGGTGAAGTGAGCGGCGGCCGGTGAAGGCAGAGCCCTGCGGGCAGGGAGCTGGGTCCTGCGGGCAGCCCCGAGCACCTGCCTCGCTGCCGCCTTTGCCCATCGCTGGTCACTGCCGGGGCCGGGCGGCCACCGGTGGATGGTGACCTGCTCCGTGCTGGGAAAAGGAAATGGGATTCTTCCCGAAGCCATGCCGGTCCCACGACCGCCCCTCCCTCACCCCCCAAACATCCGTCTGAATTGGCCAGAATTTAAAATCTTGGGGCCACCGGAAATCCCAAATTGCGATGAGGTTTTTTTCAAGGGTTTGTTATTATTTTGTTTTAGGGAGACGAAGGCAAATCTTCTCTTGAGCTCAAATGTCACATTGCCTTTGCACAATGATACCCAGCAGCTTTTACTTAATACTCTGCAAAAATATCTGATTTTTGTTGTTTTGGAGCCTTGAAATGAATGCAGAAAAGGCAGCGCATCTTTCTAGCTCCGTGGCAAACCCCGAAATGCCTGGCGGTGTCTTGTTGGTATTCCTTGCGCACAGCACAAAATATTTTTAGCAGTGGCATCAAGTCATGATCATTTCAAGAGCAAGAGATTTAGAGAATGATATTGTAATCACTGAGGAAATAGTAACTTTTAAATGCATCCTTGTGTATATATGTGTATGTGTATATATACAAAAAATATATATAAATATATATATTAAAAAGGTCTATCTTAATTTTCCTAGTGTTTAAAGTACAAAGGTATCTGAAAGGACTTTTTTTGCAATGACAGAATAAATTATAAGCAGGGGTCCAAAATAAATAGCGAATTCCTGGTCTTTTCAAAATGGCATCACGTACCTACGTTCCCTTTGCACTCTGAGCAACCTTGCAACCAAAGAAAGAGTCTTTTAACATCCGCTGTTGGGACGAACCTGAGTTGTTTAGCTCGTGGTTTTCCTTTTAAACGTTCCCTTTACCCCGAAGCGAGTGAAGCCGTCGGGAGCCCGCGGCGGGCGGGGGCTCGGGCTCCTCTGCTGCTGGGCTCTGGGTGTGGGAGCGCGGTGGCCGAGCGGGGCAGTGGTGCTGCACAGCACGTCTGGGGGTTACGGGGCTTCTCTGGTTTTAACTCGGAGGAATGTTTTCTTCAGTTCTGTCGGGGTGGGCGAGAAGACCCTTCTGACTGATTTTAATCTGCAATAAAGCCAACGCAGCAGCCTGAAGCATCATGTCGGTTTAATACTGAGTGCCGGGTCCTCCCGCGGGATTCGGCTCTGCTCCTTCCCTGGGTAAGTTGATGCCGTCCCACAGATGCAGGGTCCGTGTCCGGCAGGATTTGACCCCAATGTCCGTAACGCTGACGGTCCCCGTTGGTCCCGTGCGGTTGCCTCCGGCTGGGACTTGTGCTGCAGCAACATGGAAGGGCTGTGGGGGGGCTTGGGCTCGCTGCTCCCCCTCCTCTGGAGCGAGCGGCCGCTGCCCCTGGCAGAAGGAGCTTCCTCTGCCCGCGCCCTGGCTTGCGGAGCCCCTCCAGCTCTGGGGAGCAGCCTGGATGGCTGGAGGGGTCGCACAGCCCCGGGAGCAGTGCTCGGCCAGCACGGCTGCCTCCCCTCCTGGGGTCCCTCCGTTGCTCTGAGGGGCGGTTTGCCGTCTGGCCGACCCGACGGATACCATGCCCCCGGACCCCCATGTCGGATGTGCGGACGGGGTGTTCAGGGGTGCCTGGCGGTGTCTCGCGGGCTCCCGTGGGCACACCGTGCCCTGTGCCTGCAGTGGAGGCAGGGAAAGCTGGGATTTCTGTCCTCGGGGTTGGCGGCAGGTGACCGCTGGTGGCCCAGAGTCCGTGTCCCTCCAGCTGATCTGTAAGGTGGAGATGCTGGTTTGACAGCAAGTGTGTTTGGGTGAAAGCTGCTCACTCACAAGCATCCCCGGTTCAGGTTTGTGGTTCTCGGTGTGCCCTTGTCCGGCAAGCTGGGCTTTGCTGCGGGCTGCTTTCTGTCCAAACTGTGCGTGTAGAGGAGGTGGCTGTGGCTGTCAAAAGCTGGAAATAGGAGGATTTAGCAGGGTGGTGCTCACAATGTGCACCGTCCTCGTGTTCCCGGGGAGGCTGGGACCCGGCGTCAGCACCAGAGCACGTTGCACAGAGCAGCCCTGCAGCCCCCGGGCAGGGGGGGCCTTGGCCCTTCCTTTCCGTTGGGCTCCGCTGGAGCTGGGCGGGATGGAGGGGCCAAGGCCGGTCCTGCTGCGGGGACTGCTGGGGCCCGGAGCAAACCCACTGTGCCGGGGCAGCTGCAGCATCGCTGTCTCAGGGCCAACAGATCTGCTGCGCTGCGGTTTTGCTGGGTCTGGTTGCTTTGGGAGTCCAACGCAGTGCAATCTGTTCATTACTGGTCCGGACCCCGAGCAGTGCTGGGGCTGCTCTGGTGCTGCGGTCGTGGTCCAGCTCCTCTTCTCCTGCCGGCAGCCTTTGGCATCGAGGAGCGCACACGTGTTTCCCAGAGAGTCTCCTGGAAATAGCTGGAGTGAATTCAGCCGACGCTTGGCCAGAGACAAAAGCTATAAAGCCCTGGGTAAGGAATTTGAGACATCACCAAAATTTGCTGAGAACACCTACTGAATGGGAGGGAGCCAGTCTGCTTCTGTGTGAATAAACAGCTCCCGTCTCCATCTGTCCTATGCAGACTCTGCGCCAGATGCTCTTGCGAGGCAGCCGGCGTCTGCGGAGATGGGTCCTTGGCAGATTCCTGTGTCGGTATGAAAACCCACAGCGTTGTCACTGCCGCTTTCAAAGGTGTTTCTTGGTGGTTCACACATACGTGGCATTAGAGCACAGCAGTTGCTCTAATCTGCCTTGCAGGGGACCTGTGAGAAAACCCGCTGCAGACGTGTGTTGTAGTTGCTGTGCACAGCACAGAGCAAAGAGGCGGTGGGGACAGGCTGGGGACAGCGGCCAGGCATGGTCCCGGGTGGGCTTGGTTAAATGAAGGACTGAAACGCGTCTTTAAATTCCAAGGGAACCCTCCGAGAGTTGCGTGCCTGCGGGACAGGAGCTGGGCTGAGCTCCAGAGGGCTGGGAAGGGGCTGAGCTGGTGGCTCCGGGCTGAGCCCCAGGCAGGGGACGCGTGGCACCACAGCAGTGATGCCGTGTGGCTTGGCGTCTTTCAGTCAGGCCTGGATGCTCAGTTAGGAATGGCCGTGAACCCTCCCTGCGGAGCTGGGGGGGCGAACGGACCCCCCCAGGCTGCAGTGGCTCAGACATGACCATCGCTCAGGGACTCGGCAGGGAGGATGCCCCCACGCAGCAGGGACGGGCACAGTGACCCACCACCGCGGCTCCAGTGGGGTGGCACGTGCCGAGAGCCTGGCTGGGGTGTGGGGCAGCGCCTGCGGTGCCCTTGGTGCCTGTGCCGGGAATGTGGGGCTCCTGTGCTGCCCTCCTTGCACCAGCCCTTCGAAACACTCTGCGGAGCCCCAAGCACGTCCCATCCCGGCAGGCCCACGGGGCTGACGCTGCAGTGCCGGAGCGGACGTGTTTGCTGCAGAGGTGGGGGCTCCTCTGCCAAATGGGGGGAGAGACAAAGACAGCGCTCTGGCAGGGGACGGTCCTGCTCCAGAGCTGCAGACTGAGCATCTGGGGATGCCATTCACCAGGCAAGCCCACCCTGCCGGTGGCCGTGCCCGTCACCTCGGGTAAGGTCGTGTCATTCTATACAGACCTGGGGGCCCTGCCACTCTCCCCAAAGCAAATCCCCGTAATTGAGTGTCTAATTAATACCTAAAAATACAGCCTGCAGCTGCTGCCGGAATCTGCCCTGCAGCAAAGGTAAGGCAGGAGCCGCAGTGGTGCGGCCCCGTAACCTTGGGAAGGTGCCCCAAGAGCATTGCGCGGGCGCCCCGTGCCCCGGCAGGGTGCTGCGGCGTGCCGAGGGGGCTCACTCCTCACCGGGGAGCTCCACTGGTGCCAGGGCTGTGGCTGCGCCGCTCGTCTGCCCTCTCCCTGCACACAGTGCTTATGTTTTTGTGATCATCTGAGGTTCAGGCAAACCGAAGCTGACGACGACGACTTTGGCCCCGTGCCGTGTGGCTGCTGTCCTGTTTCCCCTCTGTAGCCAGGGGACAGCGAGCCACGCCGGCTGCAGCTCGCCCCTTCCGCAGCAAGTGCTGGCTTTCCTCCTTGTGCTGGCTGCAGGCGCATGGCCGCTCCTCGCAGGGTGCCTGAACAATGATGATGCTGTTGGAGGCTTTCAGCCCTTTTCTTACTCATGGGGGTCTTGTCTGCTTCAGTGCCAAAACCGGGAGGGAAGGATGCTGCCCCCTCCACAGGGCCCCGTGTCGGTTGGGGTTTCTGGGCTCTCTCCTAACCGTCTGTTTTACCCCTGGACTGCAGACCCAGCCCAGAAATGTGTGTAATCCACAAATTTGGGATCAAGGATGTGCCAAAGCGGCTTGGCATATCGCACCCTTACTGTGTTGGTGGGCAGCAGCTGCCGCGGGCGGTGGCCGGCCCCGGGAGCCCGTGACCCCCTCAGCACCCCTGGGCCACGTGCCCACCCGCACAGGAGCTTCTCCCTGGGGAGCAAAGCCCTCGGCCGCGGGGCCAGGCAGCAGCAGCCAGGTTTTGCCGGCAAGGAGGTGTGTGCTGAGCTGCAAACTCCCTTTATTCGGTTAGTGATGATGGGGGCAAAGGCGTTCGCCTGCCCTCTTGTTCCTCCCAGTGGTAAATGTAAAATATATATATATATATATATATTTTTTTTTTTTTTTTTTTTAAGGCCAGTGCAGTCAGTGCAAAGCGTACTGACAAAGGCAAGTGGAAACCCTTGCCATCCAGCCCCAAATGCCTTTGTTGCAACTGCTGCTCTCCGCAGGGTCGCGGCTGCGTGTGCGGGCTGGGGGGGTCCCCGGGGGCCGGCTCCCCGGGCGCCGGCCCTGCCGTCTCAGATGATTTGATGCAGAAATACTGTTTCACGCCTCAGAAGGTTAATTATGCATCGTTCACCCATTTCTGCTTGCTTTTGCTCCCTCCCTCATCGCTGTTGCTGTAATTTTATTTATTTATTTTTAAACAGTTTCACAGATTTCCCTTCTGGGCGACTCTGGAATTAACTCGATCAATGCACGCCTGATGAAGCAAAATGTAATTTTTCCCCGGAGTCAGGCCTGACTCAGGGACGGCTCCGGTGCCGCTGAAGAGCCGCCCGTGTGCGCTCTCCCAGAAAGAGGTCGTTGCTGCCCGCAGGGCCGGCGCGGCGAGCGCTCGCTGCTCAAATTCAGAAAATCTTTCGAACTCTGAATTTCAGATTTGTATCTCGGCTCCTGCACCGGCCTGGTTTCTGCCAGAGGAGAGTCGGGTGTAGAGCAAAAAGCAAAGCACAGCGGGAGAGCAGCACCAACCCACTGCCAGACCGGGGTCCTCATCCTGCACAGCCGGTGTCGGGGCGCGGGGGGGCTGGAGAGGGGCGAGTGCCTCGGCTCTGTCCCAGAGTGGCACCGGTGATTACGGCTCCCGGTCAGTGTTTCTGCTGCGGGAGCACCCGACCCCCTCGGGCACTGGCCACTTTTGTGCTCCCACGAGGGACCGCTGCTGTTCTCAGCACCGGGGCGGGCAGGGGGCTGGGGGTGATGCTGCACCAGGGCAGCCTGGCTCCACGACTGCCTTTGAGGTGAAAAAGAACCCAGAAATAAAAAAAAAAAGGAACATTGGCCTTGTCCTTGTTCCAGGCGGAGGGACAGGGCTGCCGAGGTGGGCTGGAGGAGGGAGAAGGCGTTAAGCCGTGCGAGATGCGAATGGGCTTTTCTTATTTAATGTATTTTATTCATTTGTTTGTTTATTTTAACTTTTCCCCCCTCCTCGCTCTCAGAGCTGTGCACGGGCGCGGGAGCCCAGCCTGGGCCCTCCGTGGGTCAGAGGATGCTTTCCCGGCGGGGGGATGGATGAGTCCGAGTGGAAAACCACTGCCCTCGGGCTGCTGCGCGGGGCGAAGGGCTGGGACGGGGAGCGGGCTGGAGACAGAGCCCCTCTGTTTGGCCTTCCCTCCTTCCCAGGGGTGTTTTCTTTTTAAACAGAAAATTATTAATAACTCCAGGCTATTTTTAAATCGCACGCTGGAGCTCGCGGTTGGTTTGCGGGGGACGATGCGAGGCAGGCGGCAGTGCCTGGCCGGGGAGCGGGCGGCTCTAGTGCAGGAGCCGGGGGGTCGGGGAGGGGAGCCCGTCCCCGGGGGTTTCCACCCAAAATACCTGTGGAGGGGCAGAGCTGGGGCGCCCACGCGGCTTGGCCCCAGGGGCACCCAAAATTCAACACCTTTGCAAAGCTGTGGCGGTGCTGTGGTGGGGGCTGCTCAGCCCTCTGCCCCCCACCCAGCGCCCACAGGGGTGCTCGGGGCCGGGGTGCTCCTTCGGCTGCTGCCGGCAGCCAAAAAAGCACCGGCCCCGGTGAGGAGGAGCCCCCATGGGGCTGGCGTGGGGGAGCCCGGAGCTGCGTGGGCTCCCATGGGAGAGCCCAGGGAAGGAGCTGTTTCCCCGGGGGAGGTTTTGACGCCGTTCAGAGGGTTCAGAGTGAACTCCTGCGCATGTCAACGCTCTGACGTGAAGATGGCTGCATTTGGTCTTGAACTGGGATGCCACTTTTGAGCCCAAAAGGCAGAGGGGTGCCCGGGGCCACCCTGGGCTGGGACCTTTTGCCGAGGAGGGTCCGGAGCCCAGGGCAGATGGCCCCGCGTGCCATGTCCCCGCATGCCGTGGTCCCTTGCTGCGAGCAGGGGCCACCAACGCTAACGCTGCTCTTTCCCCTCTGCCTGCCCAGGTCCCTCCGGACACAGCAGCCCCCTCTTAGCGTCGTTGCCTATCCCCGGCCGTCCCCTTCATCCCCCCTTGGACATCAAGCACTTTCTGACCTTCAGGCTCAACGGGACATCACCGCTCAACCTCTTCCCCAACTTCAACACGGTGAGTCCCCGGGGGCGGGTGGGCATCGGCTGCTGGACCCCTCCTCCCCCGCAGCAGTCCCTTTTCTACACAGCACCACTCCCCGAGCCCCGCCGGGTAATTTCTGGCTTAATTACTGGGGTCTTTGGCTGCGGGACGCTAGGGCAGCATGCCTGCCCTACCCTTAGCTCGGAGCGGTTCCTGCCCAGCCATCGCCCTTATATACCAGAATTAAAAAGGTGGTTCATTTTAACCAAGATCAATTGGATTTTGCTCCTGGAATCAATAGTAATAAAGTAGCTCTGGAGAGCAGTTCATTAGTTGAAAAATAAATAAAGAAAAGGAAAGAAAGAGAGAGAAGGCGTATAAAGATACAAGGAACATGGCTGGTGCTGTGTGGCTGTGGGTGTCGGGTGAGCCTGGTCGCTGCAGGACTTCTCCCACCGCCCGGTTGGGCTCAAGGTCCCCGACCTTGAACCACCGGACCAAGTGCTCGGGTTATGCAATTAAACATGTCTCTCTAGAGATGTTCTGTTACACATCTAAATTGACATGGATGCGGCCAAGGACATACGACAGCATCTCGGGCGTGCAATGGCGTTTTCCCCGCTCCGTGCCGGTCTGCCCAGGATGATCTCAGCCCGGCTGGGGTCTCCATCCACCCGGGCACCGCCCTGTGCCTCTTCCTGATGGGAGGGATGGGATCCGCTCCAGGAGCCCCGCTCTTGCCTTGCTTTGGGTCCCTGCCCCGGTATTTCAGCCGCCTGGGATTCCCCTGGGACCCGGCTCCTGGCATCGCTGAGGAGCAGGTTTTGCACTGCCGAGGGGCAGCGGCGGTGGGGAGCGGGACCCGGGGCTGCTCCCCCGCTCTCCCCCCGCAGAGGCAGGGCGGATGTTTCTGGGTTTGGTAAATGCCCGGTTTTTTCCCTCATGAGCCTGGAAACGGGACTTTCCTGAGCTCCCTCCCCGCTCGCTTGCCGGCCTTTTGTAAGTGGCTTTGAGATTAAACATGCTCGGAAGGTGCAAATTATCGTTGAGATCTTCAAAGACAGCCGTAGAAATTAAGTACAGGATTCCTGTTGCTGTTGAATGGGATTCAGACGTCTAACTCCTTTAAGCTCTTTTGAAATCCCAGCTCTAGCCTGTCTCTCCCCTGTGCTAACAAGCAGAAACACAGGAGAGGAGGATTTTTTCAATGCCATTAAGGTTTCTGCTCTTTGTCTGGACTCCTTTTTTTAGTCGCTGGAGTCAGTAGCTAACTTGAACCAGACCCCGTTGTTTGTTCTGCTTGGCTCCCACATGCCCCTGCCTTGGCACATGTTCTCCAGAATTGTGTTGCTTTAAAAAAAGAATAATAATTTGGAAAATGAATCTCTTGCACTTGCTGGAGCCGCACAGCCCCATCGCGCTGCTTCTGTGCTCGGTGGGGGCTCCTCTGCCCCGGAGCATGAGTCGGAGACAGGGATGGAGAAGCTGGGGGAGGCTGTCCCGGCTGTACGGGCACCTTGAATGAACTGCTCTGAGCTCAGCCCCGAGTCTGGCGTGTGACGTTAGCTGAGCGAAGCCAGGCCTGATCATCCGGGGGTGGGAGCTGCCCCTTCGGGAAGCGTTTGTGCTGGAGAGGCGGCTGAGGCTGGGGGTGCGAGGGCTCAGCGTCACGCCCGGGCAGGCGGCTTTGCAGGGAGCCAGAGCAGAGTCCCCGTCCTCCGAGGACGCAGGGCTCGAGCATCGCTGCGCCCTGGAGCCGGGCTGGCGGCTCCTTGTTTCTCTGCCCAAGTAACTGTGGTGCCAGGTCAGAGACTCCACCTGGCAGCTGAGCCTCAGGGGTAGTTTGGGGGGGTGGGAGGCAGCATCAGTCAGGGTATTTTACTTTTTGAGAGAGCTGCTGTATCTGAGTTGCTATAAAAAGAAATCAGAGGGTTTGCCTTTGCTCACCCAGCGTTGCTGGTGATGCTGTGCAGGATTTGGCGTTGCCCTGCAGAGCAGGAGCTGTTTGCAACTGCTCAGCAGAACACTTTGCACTTTGAGCAGGTCACAAGGCTCTCATGAACCCAGCAGATGTTTTACTCTGGAGTGAGCGAAACCTTTCCAAGCTGAGCTCTCCTGCCACTTAAAGCAACAACAACAAGGGAAAAAAAATCCTAACGCAACACAGAAGGCGCATTTCATGCTCGAAAGGCCCTTTCCAGCTCTTGGGATGTTGCAAATCCCCAGGACCCAGCAGCGCCTCGCAAAACCACGGCAGGAGATGCAATCCGAACTGATGCTGCGTCCCTGTGAATTCCTGTTTCTGACCTCGGTGGCAGGCAGGGAGCTCAGCGCAGGGATCTCTATTTATATCGGTAGGAACATCCAGGGATAAATAAAGTAATGTGAGTCAATAAGAATTGACTATAAAGCTGAGATCTTTATTCTCCAAGTGTGCGGTGCCCAAAGCTTACCTCTGCTGTTGGGTCAGTTCTGCCGGAAACCGCCAGGAAGAGCCTCGACCCACCCGGCTGCAGGCGCCGGTACGTACCGCTGCGGCACAGAGCCTCACCGGCCCCGGGGGAGAGCTGGGGGGTCTTTTTCACATCTGAAATGGCAGTGAGTGCATATGTTAGGGAGAAGTTGACGGTGGGTTTGTATTTTCCTTCGGAGAGAAGCACAAGGGCTCTCAGGTGGCATCCAAGCTTCGGATGTGCTCAGCGCTGCGCACTGGATGGAGCCGGGCTGGGCTTCCAGCAAAGCGCCCTGCACGCCGCAAGCATGCCGCGCTCGCCAAGCGTGCTCGATGGAGCGAAGGGCGGCCGTGGCGAGGGGTCACTCGGCCCCCGGGCATGCTCCCACGGGGCTGGGCGCCTGAAGGCTTTTCAGGACACGGTGCTTGCGTTCGCTTTGGGATAGCGGGAGCAGTGATGGTCACGAGCTGCACTGGCCTTGGCCGGGATACGCGGGGCTGGGGCGAGGAGCCAGGTTTCGGGTGCGCTGGCCCAGCCCGGCCCCGGGGAGCTCGTGGCTCCTGCGCCTGCCTGGGGCGGTTGCAGGCAGCACGGGCTCTCTGACAGACACAACTCCTCGCCGTGCTGTGGGGCCGAGCGATGGGGACTCAGGTTGGTGCCATCGCCTTATGCCCCGGGAGGACGAGGGGGCCCTTTGCCGGGGCCACTCAGTGCCGCCGCTCTGGAGTCAGTGCTCAACCGCAGCCCCGGCGCCACAGGCTTTGCTGGCAGGTTCGGGTTCATGCCAGGACGGTCCCTGGCTGCTTTTGCATCCTCGTGCCGGTGTCTCCCTTTCCTCTCCATCCTCCTCCACGCCCCCGCCCTGCTCCTGCTGCGGTGCTCGGGAGGTGGATGGGCCCGTGGGAGCCAGCAGGCTCGGTGGGAGCCACCAGCCGGGCCCCGGCAGCTGACGCTGCTGCGATGGTCAGAGCTGTTTTTCTTTTCTTTGCGTGGAAAAGGTGGGTGTTTCTCTTGAAAACAAGTGCCGGCCCTGCTTCTGCCCCCAGACTGGCAGCGCAGGGATGCTGCCTGGAGCACGTTGCAATGTTTGTCGTCAGGGGTGGAGCGGCATCTTTGCCATCTGTAGCTTCCTCCGGGTCTCCGCCGAACCCCAAATGCCTCTTCATTTATATGCCAGATAAGTGAGTAAAATTTCGTAGCAAACAGGCACTTCATTAATCACCTGCTTTTACCATTCTGCTCACTCCTGGAAAGGAATTTGGGGTCTTGATAATGGCTCTGTTGTCCAGGCATGTGCCTCGAAGACTGATGCACCTGTCTCGGCAACGAAATAGCTTTGCAGAGAAATACGATCGCCTGACAACCCAAGGCTCTACTGACAGCAGGACTCAGATAAGATAATCTTCCTATGCCACAGGGTAGGGGAACAATACTTGCATTATAGATTATAGCCACGCTCAAACAAAGAGGTTATTCTTATTTTCCCCCCCTTAATAAATGCATTTTGTTTAAAACAATTATGGCTTTTCGAACAAGTTTGCTGCCTGGGCTGAGGAATGACGCCGAGCCCTGGGGAGAGACAGAAGCGCCAGGGGCTGTCATCAGCCTGCACTCATCTGCCTCGCCTGCAGCCCCCGCGCGCTGCCCCGCCACGAATGGGCTCGTGGAAAGTCACAGCTCATTGCAGATAACCGGAGCTGTTCTGTCTCCGCGCGCACGCCCGGTGAGATACCAGGGGCTGCGCAGGCTTGCAAGTCGTCAGCCTTGTAATTCGATTAGAGCAGGCGAAGTGCGTACCTGACCGGCAGCGGGCAGCAGGGCAGCCCGGAGTGGCTTTGCACGGGCACCGTGCCTTGGGCGAGCTGCGCCCGCGGCTGCGGGCACCGTTGTCCCTCCTGGCCCGGCCCCTGCATGGGCTGTGCGGTGTCCCGTGGGCAAGCAGCAGGCACGCGTGGCTCTGCTTGCGCCTTCGGCTTTGCACAGGGACGTTTCAGCTCCCTGATGAAGAGCATGTGGAGGATTAATGGCTGGTTACTCGTTTTGATTGCCTCTGCCCCCTGTTTTGGTGGTTTCTGCTCCTGCTAAGTCTCTCAGAAAGCTGCCCTGGCATTGGGAGGTTGAGGGCAGTAGCTGGGAGCTCAAACAGAAACCGATAATTTGCCACCTGCGACACCGGTGTCTGTGGTGGGGGGAGAGGGGACGGGGGGTGACACGCAGGGGAGCACGGCAGGGCCAGGGAGGGCAGGGTCCACAGCCTGTGCCCCCGCAGCGGCCTCGTCCCCTCTGCCAGACCCCAGCAGGCATTTGGACCCTGCAGGTTTGGTTTTTACAGGGATGGTTTAAAAAGGACAAGAACAGGCATCGACGTGGCGCACGTTGCCCCGTGCGGGGGGTGCCTGCGTGGCAGACGGGGCTCCTCTGCCGCCCCAGCTGCTCGCTCCTTCCAGGCGCCAGGAGCGAGCTCTGCCGGCGTTTGCAGCGGCTCCTCGGCGAGCGTGGTGGGTGCAGGGGATCGCCGGGTCACGGTGCCGTGCCAGGGCGACCATCGCGGCGTGGCACCCAGCCGCCCTCTGCCTTCCCTCCCCTTCCAGATGGACCCGGTGCAGAAGGCGGTGATCAGCCACACCTTCGGCGTGCCCGCCCCGCTCAAGAAGAAGCAGTTCATCTCCTGCAACATCTGCCACCTGCGCTTCAACTCTGCGGTAAGCGGGGCCGGCGAGCGCAGGGCTGGGCGGGCGAGTGGGGTGCGTGGGGCCGGTGCCAGCGCCTGCGGCTGAGCAGGAGCATCCCACGACGGGGGCACCGCACAGATGCCCATCGCGCAGGCAGCAGCCCCTCGGAGCTCTGCCCTCCCTCGCTCTGCGGCTGCCCCGGCTGACGTTTCCACCGAGATCTCCCAGCCCGTGGGCCCAGGTGCTCGCGGGGCTGCCGTGTCCTCTGTTTGCCATGCCGGCTCTTTCTGCTCCTCGTCGTTTTGTTTGGGTCTGTTCCCTGCTGCCTTCGTCTCACTGTTTGCGCTTAAGCTGCTTTATCAACCCGTGCAATTCATATCTGGTCCTTGGGAGCTGAATATAATCTTCCCTGCCTTGGCTTCCCAGAGCTCTGGTGTGGCAGGCGGTTTTTTTCCCTGCCTTTTATTCTAAGTAAATCAACCACCTTGTAGAGGGGAGGAAGGAAACATTCACTGATCCCCGCGGTAATGAATTGCACACAGCTGATCTTTTGTGGGGAAAACTGATAAAAAGGTTTGAAAGGGAATTCTCGCTCAAAGCTGGCAGGAGAGGGACGGGAGTTTGCAGGCAGCAGGGCTGGGAGTGGAGCGGCAAGAGCCTCCTCCGCACGGGCAGCAGCTCGGAGCCTTTCGCCTGGGCTGGCCCCGCTCGCACCGGTGCAAGTCCATCCTCTCCTCTGCCGCTGCTGCATGGCGTGCAGGGCAGAGGTGCAGGCAGGAGCCTCCCGCGCTCAGCCCAGCCCGGGCACATGCGTTCCCTATAGAGCTGCCAGCCTGGGAGCATCCCCTGGCCTCGGCCTTCCCTTCCTGGGGGAGCGAGGCAGCGCTGAGCCCCTGTACCCACGGCAGGATGGCCCTGAGCGGAGTCTCATCTGCCGGAGCTGCCTGCACGCTCGGTGTCTGGCAGCGCGGGCTGCCGGGAGCTGCTCTCGCCTCCCCTGGGGCGTCTGCACCCGCCCGGACACTGCGCCCTGGCCAGGCTGGCTCCGAGCTGCATCAGCAGAGCCTGGGGCTGCGTGCTGCTCTGCCAGCAAAAGTCAGCGTTTCTGGGCTTCATTATTTTGCTCTGCAACCAAGCGGCTTGGGGAAAAGCATCGCTTTCCCATTCCAAGCGGCATCCCGGCTGGAAGCGTGGTGCCAGGAGAGTCAGTTGCACCATGTGCTCCCACTGCCCTCGCGGGTGCCCCGTGCCGCTCTGCCTGTCCCTGCCTGTGTCCCCCCGAGGTCACATCTGCGAGGGAGCGCGTACTAGCGCAGACCCTCGCACGCCGCTTGTATTTCTGCGCAGAGCGGCAGCAGTGCTGGGTGACCTACTTAGGCTGCAGCCCAGCCCCGTCCCAGCCCCGTTATCTGGGGGAAGTTTATTGTATTTGCTAATGAGGCCCCGCGCTCGGGTGGGCCTCTCGCTTTCCCACGTACCCGGCCGGCGCTGCACAGCCCCGGACACGGTTCCCAGCCCTTGGAAAGCCACGGGGGGAGGGAAGGGATGCTTCTTCCTACCGAGCACAGGAAGCCTCAGCCGGCCTCTGAGAACGCCGTGCAAATTAATCCGTGCTGCTCAGTGGTACAGTGTCTTAATTCATATTGAATTTACTTTCCATAAATTGCTAAACTGTAGTTGTTTTTGAGGACAATGTGGCATTGTCCCCGACTGCGGAGTACACAAACGTTCGGGTGATTTTCTTTTGTGTATGTTTTTATCAGTTGGGTGCAGGCGTGAACACATCAATGTGCACTTCATTATTCAGCGTTTGCTGGGAGAAAGGAGCCCGTGAATGTAAATTGCATGTTAGACACCCGTTAGGTTACAATGGGAGACGTGTCCTCCCCACCAACGTACTTTTTTATTTTATTTTTACAGCTAGCAATTCATTGTACATTTCTGAAGTCATAAATTTTGCCTGAAAGCTTCTTTTAAAAGTGACTTGATGCATTTAATCAGAGCAGGGTCCTTATCTCGGCCGTGCATGCGGTGATGTCTTAGCAAAGTGATACCTCGGCCTGAATACATCTGTGTGCAGAGCAATCTGGCGGGAGGAGAAAAGCAGCTTTGCGCTACACCCAGCCAAAAATACCACCTCCGAGGTGGCCCTGGGGATGAAAGTCACCAGGGGAGGTGGCTGCACTGGAAACGTGTCCGAGCGGCCACAGCCCGGGGCTGACCCCTTCACCCGTCCTCCCTGTGTCCGGCCGTCTGTCCGGCTGCAGCACCGACGCGGCCGTCCCCGTCTCTCCCTCCCCAGAACCAGGCAGAAGCCCACTACAAGGGCCACAAGCACGCGCGGAGGCTGAAAGCCATCGAGGCCATGAAGAACAAGCAGAAGGCAGCGGGGGCTGCGGCGGTGGCTGCCGGCCGGGACGGCGCAGCCGACTTCGCCCCCAGCCCCGAGGGCAGCGGGGAGCCCGGCAGCACAGGTACGCGGGCAGGGGGTGCGGGAGGGTCCCGCGCCGGCAGCCTGCGACACCGGAGTGAGCGACCTGGCCGGTTCCCAGGAGCGCAGCGGCGTTTGTGTTCACAGCCCTGCCGTGGCTGCAGCATCCTGAAGAGCCCCACGAAATCCTGAACCGCAGCAGCCTCGTGTCTGAGCATCCTGCCATGGTCAGCTGCTGGTCGGGCCGAGGAGGGCTGCGATTAGTGTGGCATGAATGCCACCATGAGCATTAATAAATGAGCTTTTGTGCTCCGCTGGCGTCCCCGGCGTGCCTGGCTGGGGGCAGCATCGCAGGGAAGGGGTGGAAATCCAGCCCAGGAGCCTGGGCAGCTCACGTCCCTGGGGGGAACCTGGCCCCTGTGCGTCCCTGCAGCTGTGTGGGGGAAATGGCGAGTGTTTCCCCTGTGATTTGGTGTCTCTGGGAGACGTTTTGAGCGGCTGCAGGAGAGGAGGCGTTCCCTGCCCGTGCCCTGATGAGGGCTCGCACATCCCCAGGACTCTGCTGCCGCGCAGGGACGGGCTGGTAGGAGCCAGATCCCCCCGCGCCGAGGCAGCACCGGAGCTCACCCAGGCTTTTGTGCTGAGCCCGGCTGCCACGAGCCACAGATAAAAGCGGTAATGGGAGAGACCTTGGGCAGAGCCATCCTCGACAGGGATGAATGTGAGCAGACGGTGCCTGAGTTGGTCTTTGGGAGGACAGGGGTGCTCTCTGAAATCCAGAAAACCCATTCAAGCACAGAGAACTTTCCCTTTCTGTCCATTTCTTTCTTTTTTCCCCTTTCCCCCTTTCCTTTCCCTCCCGCCAGCTCAAGCCAACGGCCTGCAGGAGCCAGAGGGTGAGTGCAGCAGCCTGGGGCTGACACCCGGCGCCGAGGAGTCGCCCGCGGAGCTGTCGGGCAGCGTCGCCCCGCTGGGCTCCCCGCCGGCCTCGGAGCTGTCGGAGGGCACCTCGGACGCCACCAGCGTGGCCTCCTCGGCCGCGCAGGCAGGTGAGGCGCAGGCAGCCGAGTCGGGCAGCAGCGTCAGCTCGGCCCCCGAGAGCGAGAAGGAGGGGAAGAAGAGCAAACAGCACCTGTACTGTCCCACCTGCAAAGTGACCGTCAACTCCCTGTCCCAGCTGGAGGCTCACAACACCGGTAAGGGCATCGCCCGCGCCGGGGATGGGGGGGGACGGGCCCCTCGCAGCTCCGTCCTGGGCTCCGTGCCAAGCCCCGCCGTGCCCCATCACCAAACAGCCTTGCAGGGAAATGGCGAGCGTTAACGGATGTTGCTTTAATTAAAAAGGGTTAATTAAGGTGGCTTGCAAAGATAAGAGGTGGTGTTTTACCTGTGCTGCAGCTTGTGGAGTGAATTTTAGCAAGGTCAAATGCTCTGTTATTGTTCATGTCTCTTAATTAAAGACATTTTCAGATACATTTAATCAAGTGATTGGAGGCTACTTTATATTCCATTGCAGTTTGGCTTTAAGCTGACGGCAACCAGAGTGCCGGTGCCTCTTCCAGACCCAGGGTAGTCCTTCCAAAAGCAGCTTGGTGGTTTGGGCTCGTGATCATTTTGAGAAACCCCTTGGGAATCTAATGAGCTTCGGAGCCCAGCAGCAAGCGATGGCTCATCGGCTGCACATGGCAGCCCCCTCGGGGCAGGCAGGCGTCTGGGGCTGGCGGGGGTCCCCCTGCAGCCTGGGGTGGCCGGAGGGGAGGAGGGGGCAGCCGGACCCCCCCAGGGGCGGTGGTGGTGGGGCGGCAGCCCCGGTGTGGGGGACCCCCAGCGGGGTCTGCGGGGCCTGCAGCGCCAGCTCCCGGCTCGCCCCTTTCTCTGGAGGATGCTAAACAAGGACGGGCACCCCAGTTTTAAAGGGATGGGCCTTCTTTCCCCCAGTTCAGCAAGAACTGGGATCCAGTTCCCCCAGCCCCAAGTGCCTGCCGGGGCGGCAGCAGCAGCCATGCACAGGCATCGGCTCAGGACACAGCTGCGGCTTAGCTGCAAATGTGTCCTTTTGCTTTTGTCAGCTCCGGTTACAAATTTAGGAGCTGATTTGGGGAAAAAGAGCGAACAAACAAACAAACAAAATGTTTGCAGGCTTGCGCTCCTCTGTGGCTGTCACACGGACTCGGGCTCCTTGCTTAACGCCTTAAAAAATAGAATGAATTAGCAGCGGCTTAAATTACTTGCTCACCCCCACCCCGCCGTCCCAGCGCTGGCAGGGGCAGGACAGGGCGCCCTGTCCCTAGGTGTGCGGGGATTTGGGGTTCCTCCTTCCCCGCCTCCTGTAACCCTGCTGAGCTATTCCTGGCTCTGCGGCCGGATCCTCTCTGACCTTGGGCACGGCTCAGATGCTGCAGCACGGCAGGCGACGCGTGCCCGGCTCTGCAGACTGTGCTAACGCCCGAGGACAGGCAACAGGCTCCGGCACACGCTTAAAATAGCAGTTTCTCCGAAGGTCTGGCACATGGAGAGCGGGGGGGGTCTCCAGGAAGCTGAGCACTTCTGGTCTGCCTGCGAAGCGCAGCTGGCCACGAGAGCTTGGCAGGGTTTGGGAACGGGCTGCCGCATCCCCGGCAAGAGTCCGGACTCCCAGGCAGCTCCCTGTCCCCTCTGCCTGCAAGTGCTGCCGGGCACAGGTCGGTGGGGGCACCGGGGTCCCACGGGAGGGGGGACGCACAGCGCTGTCGGGTGGGTTGCTCAGAGGGCATCCTTCCTGCTGCCGCGGCACTCGGCACGGCGCTGGGTTTGTTTGCAAAGTCAGTGTTTGCTGAGTGTCCCTTCCGCCACCCAGGTGCCAAGCACAAGTCGATGCTGGAAGGTCACGGCACCCAGATGCGGCGAGGCCGAGGCAAGCTCCTCTCCCGGGCAGGGCACAAGTCCAAGCGGATCGGCAACAAGGGCAGCATCAACATCCAGAACAAGGCATTTCACTGCCAAGTGTGCGAGATCTACGTGAACTCGGAGACCCAGCTCAAACAGGTGACGATGCCAGGCCTGGCGCGGGCCTTTCCCCTGGGAACGCAGGGGCACTGGGTGGGGGGGTGCAGACCCCTCTGCACGGGCCCTGGGGGCTCGGGGGGTGGGCACCTGACGGTCCCCTGCAAGAAGGTGATGGGTGTCCCCTGTGGACCCGAGCCGCGCGGTTGCTGTGGGTCTGCCCTCGCTGTCCTGGCTCCGGGTGATCCGGCTGTTTTCCTCTCCCAGCACATGAGCAGCCGGAGGCACAAAGACAGGCTGGCGGGGAAGCCGCCCAAGCCCAAGTACAGCCCCTATAACAAGCTGCAGAAGAACGCTGCCCTCGCAGTGAGTATTCTCAAGGTATCTGTCTCCCTGCAAATTACCCACCCGGTTTGCTCTCTGAAACATCGTTTGCCACGTTAGCCATCTCTTGCAATAAGAGACATAGGGGCTGCTTTTCTTAAAGCCTCGGTTCCCATCATCACATCTAACCTGCATCCCTTGGGGAGGGCGGGCTGTAGTGGCGAGAGGAGTTTTGAGTCTTTATTCATGGGAAGGAACGCATGGGAATAACTTGCAGGTCCTCTGGCAGCAGCATCCACAACTGCAGCTCTTGTGATTCTTCCACCTGTTTCGCGATTTCAGAATGGGAGAGCTGTGATGGTTGGGTGCTTGGGGCTGGGACAGCTCAGTTAAACCAAGCCTAAGTGTTTGCTTGCAGAGACGCATAGCTTAGCAGAGAGTTTGGCAGCACAAGTCATCCCAGGGCAGCAGAAGAAAGCACTGCTGCAGGGAACAGCCCAGCCATTGCAAAAGCCAGGGCAGGTCTCCAGGCCGGGACGATGGGGCTGAGGACCTCCCTGGGGAGGTCGTCACGACTGGGGCATCCCTGCGTGCTCTGACCCGGGAGCGGCTGAGCCGAGGGACCCGGGCTGTGGGATGGAGTGTGGGTCGGGTCGGGGCCAGAGGCTGCGTTTACTGCGGAGACGTGCTGAGAGCTCAGCTGAAAGCGAACACGGGCAGGGGCTGCCGCGGGGCTGCCTGTCTGGGGCCTGGGGAGCTGGGGCTGGGGGCTCTCCTGCAGCCGGGTGCCTCACGGTGTCTCCTCCTCCCTCCCCGCAGTCCAAGCTGGCTTTGCAGAAGCATCTCACCAAAACCCTGGCGACCCGCTTCCTGCCCAGCCCGCTCACCGCGGCCGCCGTCTGCGCCATGCCTGGCCCCCTCGCCCTGAGACCAGCCGCTGCCACCACCCTCTTCCAAGCCCCGATCCTCGGACCAGCCCTTTTCCGAACGCCACCGGCCCACGTCCGCACCACGCCGGGCCCCATCGTCTTCGCACCCTACTAGAGCTGCTCGCCCACCGAGGGTCCGTCCACCGCGGACCGGGCTGTGCTGCAGGGGCTGCGTGGTGTGGGGCAGCGCTCCCGGGCAGGCTGATCTTCTGGCTGGTGGGAAACCATAGTCGTAGACATCAACCCTGGCTTCTCCTTTGCTTCCAGCAGGCTCCTGCTGGAGCGAGATACCCCAGCAGAGCCCAGCCAGCCCCGCCGTGCATCCCCGCCGCTCCCCCGGCCCGTGCTGGCCCCGTGCTCAGCGGAGGAGCCCATCACACGGCTGGGCAGCGCACGGGAGAGGAAGGTGCCTGAGTCACCAGGACCGTCTCGTCGCGAGGGCCTGCCTGTCCTTGGCCCGCTGGCTTCTTGTTCATCACCCTCCCAGTTACCAGACTGGAAGAAGAGGAGCTGGCTGGTCCCTGGAGGAAGGAGCATCCCTCTGGCCGGCTGGTCCCTGCCAGCCCAGTGGGAAGGGAACTGCGAGGGGACTCTCAGCCCAGCTCTTACTGGCAGAAACGACCCCAGCACAAGCAGAAGGTTGGCAGTTCCCCTCTCAGACCGGGCTGGCCATGCCCTCGCCAGCCCCGCACTTGCCTGTGCTGGCTGGGGGTTTCCATGCTGCCCACCAGCCCCCTACGCCCCACAACCCCCTACGTCCCACCAGCCAAAGAGCCCCCGCCACGGCGGGCACCGGCCACGCTGACCGTATCTTCACTCCGAGAGCAATAGCCGAAGCCCAGGCCCGGCGCCTCCTCCCTCCGAAAGCACACTGCCCCTGCCCTGGCCCCCGAGAAGCACACAACGTGGGCATGCCGCTGGAGACGGGCTCTGCTCCAGCCCAGCGAGGACAGGAGAGCCGGGCTGCCTGGTGCAGGCTCCCCGAGGTGACCCTCTGCTCGGCGCCAGCTGTTTGCCTCTGTCCCACCCGCGGGGGACAGCCCTGCCCCTACCTCCCGGGAGACGCTGTGAGGCTGAGTGGATGTCCCGAAAGCACTTTCGGTTCTCCAGTGAAAGGCAATGCTGCTGCTCGCCCGCCGGCCCGCCGCTGTGCCCGGCCCTCCAACCCCATCCCTGTTAGGAGCTTCCAGGGAGTTACCAATGATTCCCGAAAACAAGGGTGTCCCCAGCAGCCCGGACAATCAGGTACGAAGGAGCAGGCAGCACCGCAGCCTACGTGCAGCACTCTTCCTGTGACGTTCCCGTCGTAGCCTGCAGAAAGCTGGGCTCCGGAGGGACCCCGAAGCCGTAGCTCTGCTTTTCACTGTGCTCAGAAAGCCCAGCGATGACCTGGTCTGAAAACTGTAACCACGGCGCTCCGGGTTCCCAGCGCGCTGCTGTAAATAGAAATATGCAGGAAAGTTGCAACCCAAACGGACCTTACGCTGGAGTGACAACCCACCCCGATCTATGCAATCCAGGGGGAGCAGCTCACCCGCCGCATTTGCTGTCTGCGTTTTACTTTGGTGCTCATGCTGTCGGTACAGCCAGGAGTGGTGGTCGGAGCAGAAAACAACAACGCAACACTTAGCTCTGTGCAGACGATTCCCTTCCCGTCCCCTGGCCCAGGGTGCTGGCTCAGGGACCTCTGAAGTGGCCCACGTTCCCTCCCAGCCCTTGGGAAGAGGCAGGTCGGTTTGTGCACCTGGGAATCCACACGCACAAGCACACATATCCGACATCTTGGCCATAAGCAACGCCTGGATTTCAGGAGGATTTTGCCCAGCGCACTACACCGATGCTCAGGCCAGGGTCCTGGCAATGGGAGGTGAATCGGAACCGGCCAACGGGTAACTCAGGCGGCTGAAATGCTTCTGCTTCCCAGAGCTGGCGGAAAGAGCTGGAGCCTCGGGCGAGGGCAGGAAACCTGCACAGAGGGAGTGGGGGCGGCACGGAGCCGTACGCCTGCGTGGGGAGGGCCCGTTTCTCGTGCCGTGGGCAGCACTGGCCCGCGGTGCCACCGCTGCGCTCCTGCCGCAGAGGACAGGAGTGCGAGGGAGCCCCTGGGTACGGATTCATCTGCTCAGGGCATCTCCTCTCCGCCCCAGGGGAGGAGGGAAGCGGAGAGAGCACCAGGAGAAGAGCGAGCTTGTATGGAAGGCTGGGGGTAGAGAGGACCGAAAGGTCTTACAGTGGTGGTGGGAGACCTGGCTGAGAGAGCAGCCGAGGGAAGGAAGGCTCCCAGCAGCAATGGCTTTGTCAGGGACAGGGAGATGGTCCCACAGCCCAGGGGACACGTGCAGCCTGGACCCCGCATCCCACAGGACAGGAGCCTGCGCTGGCTGGGGCCCGCGGGCGGCAGGAGGGACACAGCTCCGACAGCGTCGCGGTGCCAAGCAGCCCGTGGTCAGCCCGGCTCCAGCCCTCCCCCTGCTCACCTCACTGTGCTCTTCCCCAGGCCGCCTCGCCGGTCACTCCCAGCCCTGGCCACAGCAGAGGAGGGCAGCCCGTCCCCTCCTGCAACGTGCCCACCAGCCTCAGGAGCGTGGGGAGCCGGGAGCAGCCGGCTGCGGCCGTGCTCCAGCCTGCAGGAGCCGCTTGGCACTGGTGGGTCGTTCCCCTGCATTTTGTTCTAAAAATCCTGTGCTGGAGCCAGCGGTGGCTGCTCCCGTCACCCCTCCACCAGTGGAGTCCTAATACACTCCTACACTTGGCACTTTAACCCCTTGAAAGCCATTCCTTCTAATAACAATAATACTGCAACGAGCTGCGTAAGAACATGCTCCCTCTATCGCATCCCCCCGCCTCCAGAACCCTCCCTGCTCCTGTGCTATCCAAAGCATTTACTGCCTTTGACTTAGCATATGCTGTACTAGGTAGTAGGGCATAGTCCATAGCGCTCAATAACGTGTGCCCCTCTGTAAATAACCTTGGAGTGACGTGAACAGTTTGATTCAAAAAAAACAAAAAACCCCACAAAAATGGAATAAACAGACTCTAGGGACTTGGCCAGTACCCCTCCTGTAATGTTCATTGTATATTTTTTTGATGTACTATAACTGTTGGGAAAAAAAAAAAAAGGAAAATATTTTGATAATCGAATCTCATCGCTTTATTGTGTTACTCAGTAAATAAAAGGAACAAGTATAAACAAGCCAGGGCTTTCTCGTCATTTTTTTTTTCCCCTAGATCCAGACTAGCTGAAGGGAACACGTGTTGCTGGGCAGGACGGGGACACCTTTCCCTTATCTTGTGGTGGTTCCGAGAGGAGAATCAGCACCGTGACAGATGGGCAGCGAGAGCTGCCACAGCCCTAAGCATCAGGGTGTGCAGGCTAAGCACAGACCCAGCTTCTCCAAGGTCATGACCGAGTCTGCACTGAGGAAGAGGAGGGCTGCAGTGTGGTGGATGTGGGCACCCTCCCCTCAATAACAGCATCTTGCCCTGCTCTGCACTATGCATTCACTGGGGCAGGATGACTGAATGTTTCTGCACGTAAAGGAGCCGCGAGCACTGCCAGGTAAGGGGCAATCTGCCGGGGAACAGTGCAGCACCGCAGAGCCAGCTGGGCTAGGACAGGGGAGAGCTGCTCTGACAGCGGCTGGGCTGGAGGCAGGGCCAGCAAACGGGCGCTTCTCAATGGTATCAGTAAACAGAAAACGGAGCAGCTAGAGAGAGAGGGGGGAATTGTTTCCTCTGGCCCGGCTGTGCTCAGCCGTGGAGCTGATCCCCATCTGCTGGCCAGCCCCACGCTGTGCCTCCCCTCTAGCAGCCGACGGCCCTCGGGTCTGCCAGCCTGTGCCCAGAGAGCAGAGGGGCGTCACTCGGTGAATCCCGGCTTTCCTGTAGCACCTCCAACATCTGCAGGGGCTGGGCAGTGAAAAGAGCGGTCCCTGTCCCAGTGCAGGGAGGTGGGTCACCTCTCTCATCCTCAAAGACCATCCCCAGCCCCGGGATGCCCATTCCTCATGCCACCGTGCTTCCCGCAGGCTTCGCGACACCAAAAAGGCTCAGCAGGAGGTACGTGCAAGGGAAATAGGGAGGTGAGGAAGAGGAGATGGCAATGGAAGGGAAGGGAAAACAAGGCTCAGCCATCCATGGATCCGCTGCCCTTGTTCTTGCGACTCAGGGGAAAAGCAGACTTGCTTTGTGGCTGTGTCATCTTACTGGCCAGGTAGATGAACGGCTCGATCAGCGTACGCCGGTCAGCCACGGACACCTCCCACAGCTTCACCTTCTCGCCCTTGGCCCAGTGCTGGGCTGCGTCATGGTCCACCCGGCGCTGCTCCTGCAGGTCACACTTGTTGCCCAAAACCACAATGGTGACCTGTTCAAAAAAAGGGTGAGAAGAATCCCTGAAGGTACCAAATGCAGAGCTGAGCGGTGCCGCCTGGCTCTGCCTTGAAGACGCTCAGTGCCAGGCCCAGTCCTGCAGCTAATTCCCCCTCCGTGCTAAGGCTTTTTAAAACACGACATTTCCCAGCGCTCCCTTCTGGCGGGTTCCCCTCCTGTTCGGGTCCGTGTGTCTCAAGCCAGCCCCAAAGTGGAAGGGCCTGTTGAGCACTTGCACACTCAGAAAGCATCCTGGGACAATAGCCAGTTACCACTGAGAGTCTTACGGAACAGAGACCCCTGTCACTGTCTTGTGGCAAGCTAGAGGAAAGGAGAGTCTCTGGGTGAGAACTTGAAGAAGAGGAGCAGATCCCACTCTGCAGCCCCTTTCCCCTGGGGTACTCACCTCTTTCTTGTCTTTGGACTTGTCAATCTCCTTCTTGAGGAGCTCCACCCGCTTGAAGGACTCCTTGCTGTCAGTGCTATAGACCAGCACGTAGCCGTCCGTGCAGGAGAAGCAGTGCTTGGGAAGCTCCAGGCCGTCCCGCAGGCCCCGTGTGTCATAGAACCGTACCTGCTCGCGCACCCCCCGGTCCGTCTCAATGGAGCCCACGTAAATGTCCTCCTGGGTCTCGATCATCTCGGAGCCTGCCAGAGAGGCAGGCAAGGGAGTCACAGGGACCCTGGCCAGGGAGCTGGCCCTGGCACAACCCGGAGAGCCGTCCTGCCGGGTGGCCTGGGGCAGGACAGCGAGTCTTTCCTCCTCCCCCACTGCTTGCGTGTTTAGGGGGTCTCCAGGCACAGCCTTGCCCAAGGGGGCCAGGCCCTGCCTGCCTGCAGCACAGGGGCTGTCTGGCACCCAGGCACCCAGGCAGGCTGCTGCAGGCTCCCTCCCCGTCCCCCCGCCGACTCACCGACCACATGGTTCCCGTACAGAAGCTGCTCCAGGATAGACGTTTTCCCGACGGAGGCCTGGCCGCACACAACCACCTTGCAGCTCTTCCCCATGCTGCCTCACCCAGGGCCGCTGCAGGAATCCGCCTGCGGAACACGGCTGTCAGGGGAGGGCTGCGGGGCCGGGGACCGCCAGCACCGCTCGGTGCGTGCACCCACGGCCCAGGCCGGGCGGGGACAAGGGCCCGAGGGGAGGCGGGAGGCCCAGCCCGCAGCTGCCGGCCACCGGGCAGGGGACGCGGCTGTGCCCACAGCCGGCCCGGAGAGCAGCCTGCGGGACCGTCCACGCCGGGCCGCCCGGGGCAGCGCTGCGGCCGGGCCGGGCTGAGGGGCCGGCGGGGCCTCACCTGCGCGGCGGCGGCGGAAGTGGTGCAGCGAGGCCCAGCGGGCCCACAGCGCCCTCTACGGGCGGGCGGACCGGGCCCTGCCGGGAGCCCCCGGGCCGCGGTGACGGCGGGTGAGGGGCCCCTCCCCGGTGCCCCCCGTGCCCCCGACCGGCTGCCCGGGCCGGGGCCCATCCCCGGCCTCCTCATGGCGGGCGGACCCCGCGGCCGCCCCGCCCCACCCCACCCCACCCCACCCCGCCCCGCCCCGCCCCGCCCTGCCCCGCCCGAGCACCGCTCGTGCCGGCCGGCGCGCCGCCGTCGTTGTCAGCGGAAGCCCCGCCCCTTCCGGCACCGCGCCCGCCCTCGCCCCGCCGCCCGTCCCTAGCCCGGCCCGGCGGTAAGATGGCGGCGGCGGCCGAGTGCGATGTGATCATGGCGGCGCCCGAGGGACCCGGCGAGCCCGAGAGCGAGGAGGAGACGCGGAGGTAGAGCGGCTGCCGCGGGCTGGCCTCGCCCCGCCGGGCAGGGGAGGGGGCGGCCGGTGTCCCTCCTGGCGGGCGGGGTGGGGCTGGGCTCCCTGGGCCGGGGCCCGGCGGGCGGGTAAGGCTGGGGGAGCCGGGGGCGGCCCTGGGCTGCGGGGAGCGGGGGGGGGGGGGGGGGACGGGGGGGACGGGGCCGGAGCGGCCGGTCCCGGGGCCTCGGTGCGGGGGAGCCGCAGGTGCTTGGCCGGCCCTTCCCGCGCGGGTCAGCGCCGGTGGCCGGGCAGGGCCCCTCCGGCCTCCTCCGCGGGGCCGGCGCGGCGCCCGGCGGGCTGCGGGAGCTCTGCGGCGGCAGCGCCAACGGGCCGCGAGCAGCGGGGCTCGGGTGCGCGCTGGGGTGCCGGCAGTTCCTGGCCACCGGGCAGGGCAGGGTGCGCTCCCGGGGGGGCTTCGGCCGGTCCCTGCCCGGGGCGGGCCCTGAGGGTAAAGGCCTTACTCCAAGGCGAGCCTCGTCCCGCAGGGAAGCGCTGGCTGCTCCCACCCGGGGCTCTGCAGCGAGGGCCCGCAGTCCCGCCCCGGGCTGTGAGATGCCACATGCGGTGCAGGGCTGTGCTTGCTGCCCGGTGACGCTTTATTTCGGGATGTCTTGGCTGCACGTCCCATGTGAGGTGTCATGGCCTCCGTGTGTACCAGGATTAGAACATAAACCCTGTGGTGGAGTCAGGCTGTTTTCAGTCAACTAGAGTTTGAGTGTCCTAGAAATATAATTAACATCCTTTCTATCTCGAGGCCACACAGGCTGGTGTCTGAAGAGAGCTTTCTCCCGTCACTGAGGATGAGGAGGAAAGTATTAAACTGTGATGTAGAAGGGAAGCTTCAAACTCATAGGTTTGAGTGCTCTTCTCTTCATCATACCCAGTTCCCTTGTCCCTGGTACCATTTGAAATCTACACACAGCAATTTTTACTCTGTCCTGCCTTGCTGTGGATAATGGGAAAAATGTCGGTTGCAGGCGAATGTTTGGGCAGAGTCCTGCTCTGAAAATGTTATCCTAATTAAAGAGCTTCTTCAGGTTCCAGTAACTGGTTTATTTCTAAAGTGATCTGGTGCACCTTGCCCAGGGGAGCAGTGTTGTCTGAGGCTGGGGGTGGTGGGGATCCCAACCTTTCTTGCACGTTTTCTTCTCAAGAGCAAGTGAGCTGGTTCCCAGCAGCAGCTGAGCGTTGCAGGCTCTGCAGGCAGTGAGATGGGAAGGTCCAATGTCTAGGAAACTCCGCTGGTTCTGCAGCATCTAATGCTGGCAGTTGGTTATCTCCTGGGGAACTGGGGAGGAGAGAACTATTTCTGTAGAAGGTGAGGCAATTGCTCTAGAAAATTATTCAGTGGATGGAATTAAAGGGAGGGAACAAAACTGAAAGTGGCCTCTGAGGAACAGTATTTTCAAAATAATATTGATGGCCTGAGGTGTTTTGTGCTGCTTGTTTACTGTCAGAAATTGAAGGCTTAAGGAGCCGCACTGAGAAGGAGCTGGCTTCCTGGTGATGTCATTCTAAGGAGTTAAATTATATGTTGCTGAAGAGGCACCTGAATGTTGCGCATAGAATACCGACAAGTTGCATGGCCTGTAAAGTTGGGAAAGCCCTGTTTATGGGTAAGTCATTCCTTCCCCCAGGCTAATTAAATGTGGTGGTTGAAATGTTAAAAATATCCAAATGTAAAAACCATGCTGAAGGCACAGTCATCTTCTGATAGTGACCTCTAACGTTACCCTTCCTTCTTCCTTCCCAAGTTTCATTGCAGGAAACCAGTCATGAGTAGGGGGATCTTCTTGGGAAAGGCTGAGCAGGTGCAGAAGTAGAAGAATTTGTGGGCAGCGTTCAGACCTCGCCCTGCTCTGAGGGGAAGGTTCAGCTGTGAAGAACAGAGGCAGTGTCGCGCATCTGGGTTTTTCTTGGTGTCAAAAGGCCAGTGCCGTAGTTTGTGGTTATTAGCATGCAGTGCTTTTGTTAGGTGCTTTCACAATGTTTCCTTTTTTGTTGTTGTTGGGATATTACTCCTTTATCTTGCTAAAAGAGAAATGTGTGGGTAGGACATGATTATTCTACTTCCAGTTATTCTTTTTGGTTGCTCAGAAAGTGCAGGCCTTACACACTCATGCCTTTCTGCCAGCCAGGGTAGATTTTCTTGGGGTCCTGTGCATTAACCTCTTCTCTACTTTGGCCCTTCCTGGCTTACATCAGTCAGTCAACTTCTGTGGCTGAATTGATCTAATGTAAATTAGGGCGATAGTCACTGTATTAGGGAGAGTAGTTGGAAGCTTAATTAGGTGCCTGATGTTTGTAGAACATCTTGAACTGTGTAAGGGCTGTGCAGGCACTCCACATTAATGGGCATGCACAGACATACACTTCAATCTGATTCAGTACAGCCTTTATGATGTGTCTGTGCTAGCTTCTATAAAAAACCAGCAACAATAAGTGAAAACCTTTTCTGAATCATTGCTGTAAGTCAGCATCAAGGGTTTCCATGTTCTGTACTTCTGTTTAGGAATTACAGTACGACAAGATACAGATACTTTGCTTAAGGACTCACCTTTGTCTAAATGCATGATTCTGTTCTCTGTGGCTTAATGAAAATTAGGAAATTAGCAAAAGTGGAGATCTGTTTTTCAGAATGATTGTAACTAACGCGCTGAAACAGCTGAAAACATGCCGAACAGCTCACTCACAGGTTAAGGGAGAGGAATAGAGTGTGGTCACAGGATAATTATTGTCTGCTGCTGCATAAATTGTGGGGGTCCTTATGGAAAAGGGTTGATGTAATTGCATTAATTTTATCTGCCGGGTAGTGGTGCTGTTAGTGCCAGCTCCTCTGCTGGGGAGCAGCTGATGAGCAGGGGTTGAGTTGTGGTGCGGTCAGGGACTGGTCCACCTGCAAAAAAATAACTTTTAAAAATTAATTTTAAAGGTTTCTAACCCACGGGGACAGTTTTTCCTTGGGCCCAGCTGGTCTGCGAGCTTGGGGTCACTGGAGTTTTGCCAGGGAGAATTTCCTTGTCATCTTCCTGGCAGCTCTAGATTCTGTCTGATGCGCGTGCTTAAGGCTGGATCTTTCTCCTCATTCTTCAACACTGGAGGATGTGGAAGCCTCTTAAAAAGAAGTATCTCAAATTGTTTGGAAAATATTATGAAATAATCTGCCTAGACTGGTGCTTTTACAGTGCTTTTGCTGCAGACTTTAGATATGTTGATGCCTCAGTAGGAAATCATAGTTAACCTTAGTAAAGCAATGAATGTGAAATTTGCCACACAAAGGAAATTGGGCAGAAGTCAAGAAGGTTTCAGACCTTGCCTGACTTTGGGTCACTAATTAGTTCGACAGATGTTGCCTGGAGGTTGTCGGGTGTTGGTGAGTAGCAAGAGTCTTTCCACTGCTATTTTGCGTGAAATAAGTTGCATCTTGGTCAGGCTCCTCGTGAACAAATGTCGTTACTTGACTGCTTTCACAGGGAGTGCTGGCAGGAGTGGCAGGGTTGAGTCGGCTGTAGGGGCACCGTTGGCAGGTAAGCATCGTTATGGGATAGCCTGAAGAAGGTTCCACTATTCCTGTTCTGCTTGTAAATGGGCACTTGAGTTTCCCAGGCTGTAAATCCAGCCTCTTTTACTAATATGTAATTACTTTATGATCTTATGATAATACAAGGAGCAGCACGAGCTGCTCACATAGTTGTTTCCTCTCCCATAAATTTGCAGAGTATTTGGATACTCTGAATTAGGTAGTCGCTTTGTACAGTATGCAAAGATGGTCAGTAGCTACAATTCCAGCCTTTTTCTTTAAGATGAGACATGCTTTTTTAGGGTGAATCATGTTGTAGATGCAGTTGTTTTACCATGTAATTCTTACAGCTGGCTGGCTTCCTTCATTTAGGCCTCTGTGGAAAAAAGCAATCTCTAGCTGATTCTAGACCCTTCTGTGGGTTTTCACGACAGCCATGATGTGACCCTGCCAGGCATGAGCGTGCCATTGCTATGAATTAGGCTAATACGGAGCTCTGCGAGCGAGGTGTGTTACATAACTGCGCAATTAAAGTTCAGGGCTCGTCTGGCCGTTTTCACTTACAGCTGCAGGGAGAGGTTTGGTTCATTTCTTTGGTTTCTTGTGGCATATTTTGGTTCTTGCGGCTTTTGGTCTTCCATGTTTGAGTTTGTCCTCGGGTACTGGGAGTGTTCTGGGGTAGAGGATAGCATGGGTTTTTTGTGTGCCTTCTGGATGAAACGTCAGTTACGTTGCTGTTGTCTGCTCTTGTGAGAGACTTGAGGCAGACCTTTGCTTTTATGTTTCAGTTGGTGAGTCTTTAGACTATCCATGCAGATATTTGCAGGTACAGACTCAAGATTTCCCTGGTTTGGGGCCTGCTGTGCCCAAGTGTTGTCACTTTCGTTTCTACATTGCAGCTAGTGGTAAACCTGCTCCTTGTTCAGTGGGGGGTGCTGGTGTGCGGAGAAATGTGTTGCATGGTTCTGCTCTGTGTTCAGTTTGGTCTCTACTGCAATAGGGTCAGCATCACGCTGCCTAGCTGCAGAGGGTGATCACAGTATATGTTATATATGATTTTGTGTTGTTTTCTGCACCAGAGACAGAAAACACGAACACTACGGATGGGAGCTTAGAGAGAGAGAGAGAGAGAGAGAGATTCCCTTTGCTCTGAATCAGAGTGTAAAACCTAACCTGGAGGAAGGGTTTCTAAAGCATACAGAGAAGCATACCCTGTGTATCTCTGTGGCCCACGTAGTGTTTGGCTTCCCTTCTGAGTCCTGAAAGAAGGCAGGGGAGAGTATCGTATGTCCAGTGGCAAATATGACAGCTAATTTTAAGCTCTAGACATCTGCCTGCTGTAAACTGTATTGAGATCACCAAACTTATTTTACCTCAGCAGCTGAGTAACATCTGACAGCTGAGAATCTGGACTGGATTTCAACCAAAAAAAATGCCGGATAAAGGCTCTGTATCCTATTAAAGAAAAACTCTCTGCAAGAATTGCTTAGAAAAGGCAGGTGTGTTCCTTTTGTCAGAGCATCCCAAAAAAGATTGCTTGGCCAGGACAGGATTTTGGAGCCTTCCTTAAATCCTAGATATTTTAGGGTTTTTGTCACTGTTTTGTAATGGAGGCAGGAAATGAAGTAGGAGTGAGGGTCAAGAGAGCTGAGAGAGCGCAAGTCTGCCACCTGCTTAAATGCTGGATTTCTGTAGCTGGGAAGTACTGCTTTGAGTGCGTGTACCTGTGTGCACAGCGTCTGTGCCAGCACGTCTAGACCCAGGAGGTGCTGTTTGTACAGATCCCCAAAGTTTCCAACAACTTAGAAAATTAGGTGTGTTGCGAGGTAGGTCTGCATATGTCTCGTTAGGAGCTGGAGTAGGAGGGGTGGAAGCCATGATCGGCACTCGAGCAGGGACAGCGTGTGGAAACTCTGAGGAGGAGGCAGAAGTTGTTAGGCAAGCGTGGGATTGTGTCACTGGTGCGCGGGATGGCTGCTTCTCATAGCTCTTCTGTTCTGGGAATGAGCAGGGGCTGAGCTTTCGGCAGGGCACGGGGAATAGAAGGAGCCTTGTGATCGTTCCTTCTCCCACCAGGCAGGCAGCGAGCTCCTCGCACTGTGTCCTCTGAGCCCCTGGGTGTGCGAGGGGAGCATCAGAACGCAGGGCTGCTGCTTGTCTTGGTGGCAGGTCCTCTAGGGTGACCGGGGCCAGAGCACTTGAAGAATTAGGGGTCCTGACAAATCTTATAAAAGAGGAAAAAAAATTGACTAGCTTGCAGGGAGAGTTACTCCAAACAGTTCCCTCCTTGTGAGCCCGTGGTACACGCAAGCAATGAAAGACAAGCTTCTTCCTGAGATCCTTGGTGCAACTCTTCCCTGTCTTCTGTGTCCAGTGTGGAGAGGCCCTGAGAAGACACTAACCTCCCCTCACAAAGCAATCCATTCAGCCTGGATCGTATTTTTAGCAAAGCACGATTCTTCTTCAGTTTCAAAAGTAGCAAGTGGGGAATGCAGCCTACATCAGTGCGAGATGCAGAATGATCTCATTCAGGCTGCAGCATCTGTTTGGATTGAAACAATTACCAGTGATATCAGGAGATCTGCATTTTTTCTTGTTATAGCCAGAGACCGTGGTAAACAAGAACTGTTTTCTCTGTGTGCTTTCTATGTCAGTGGAGCACGACTGGGGAGAGATGCTTCTGTTCTGTGTCTAGGATCTCAGACCACAAGCCTTGCATTTCCAGCAACTGGCTTTGCCTTTGTGCTTTGGAGGCAATTTGCTTTTTCTTTCACAATCTTTTTTCATCGTTAAGCTTTAAGCCATGTGAGCAATAGAAATACCTGTGTACTTCCTTTCTCCTGGTGTTATCCGAGGCGCTGTGACTTGTTGATATGTCAATCTGTGTTAAAGTAAATGCTTAAAAGGAAAATAGACCAATAAAAAAAGAGTAGAAAACAGTAATTCTGGTGTTTGTGTGTTTTCTCTAGCATCTCAGAACACCAGTGCTATGTGAAAGTTGGTTTTGCCATGTATCTGTTTTCTTTCTCCCGTTTTCCCAGCTCTCCCCAGCAGTTTGTTGGCAGACAGGATGCTCTGGCACTCAGCCCTTTAGCTGTATCTATTAGACGATGCTTCCTCATAACATGACAGGTAAAATTGCTAAAAGACTTGTGAATCAGGGACTCGTATGCTAAGCAGGTTACAGTGGTGGCTCAGATGAGTTCTGGCATTAATACTGTTCACCCTTTTCTTTAGATTATAAAACAGAGAGCTTCTGAGGGAAGGAACTTCAATAGGATCTGTGATTTTCTTTTCCATTTATGATTACAGAAACAAGAGAATAAAGTTTTGGTTAAACTACTTACTGCCAAGGTTCCAGAAGTGCAGAATTGCTGATTAGTTTTTCCACTGTATTTTGAATGTTTGATCTGTAATATTCAAAAAAGGTGGTGGCGTTTGGACACATTTTTAATCATGCAAAGTATGAGTCCTTCCGCTTGCGATACAGATCCATCCAACAGGCACATAATCATTGCTAGATCTTGTGGCCCCAGGGAAGGAGGAGCACGGAGGGGTGCTGTACTGCTGTTCAGGGTCTGGCAGTGTGCTGGCTTCTGAGGAAGAGCAAGGCTGTGGAACAAGCACCTACCTTGGGCAAGGTGGTGGGAAGGCTGGGGCGGAGGAGGTACGGCAGTTTCCCTTCTCAGATGGGGGAGTTCACCGTTTGCTGGAACGGGAGCGGGTGCAGCGGGGGTGAACTGAACCCGGAGCCCTGACAAGACCCTTCTGAGGCAGTGGGGTGCGTGTGCTAACCCGTTTCTTTGCCACCCTGCTACTTATTCATCCTATTTCAAATAAATACAGCAATGTGGTTGTGTGTTCTTTCTGTTGTTTGACTTCAGCAGAGTTACAGCAGGGGTGCATCTGGTCCATTGCTGGAGTGTAGCCGATAGCAAAAGTTAAAAATGAAAGTGAAGAGCACATACTTCAGCTGTGGCCCGCGGGCCCTCGGCGTGGCAGCTCCCTGTGTCTATTGTTTTGCCAGCTGGCAAAACTGTGATGGTTCAGTGAAAACAACCCTCTGCATGAGGCGGTTGTGTGGGAATGGCCAATGGCAAGCCTGAATGAGGTTAAAAACATGTGAACTTGTTTCAATACAATTCCCTTTGTTCTTTCTCTAGTAGGCTTGCTGAACATTGCTCTCGTTCACTGGTGGGGTCCCTCCTCCCTGCTTCGGCTCCCGCGCTGCCTTTGCCGAGATGTGCCCTGGGAGCGCCGGGGGGCTCTGGCAGCGCTCCCCCCTCGGCGAGGACGCTGCGGCTTGAGTTCAGTCTGTCCTGGGTTGGCAGCTTCGTAGTGAGGGCAGCTTCCAGTAGACAAATGCATTTCTTGCACAAGGATCTGATCTCTAGGTACTTCTGAAATGAAAATGCAGAGTGGTGGTTGACTCTTACCAAGTCTGCTCTGCACCCTCAGGTCTTGGATTTGGCAGCTTATTAAAATGCAGGACTAGTCAGCAGCCTTCCCTTCAGTTTTTGTTTTATATACTGAAAGAGGCTTCTCACTACGGTACATTCTAACAGTATGTCCTCTATAGCAAGAGCACCTCTTCCGCTCTTTGAATGTGTTGTAGCTGCCGCCTTCAGTGAAGACAGTCAGCTTCTATCCTGTTAGGTTTATTAAGAATGTTATTCGTGAAAGACAAAAGTCTTTGCTTCCTCTGGGCAAAACCCAGTCCTGTAACGTGCCCAAACCTGCATCTAATTTTTGAGAATTTTGTAAAGGTGTACAGAAATATAGAAGCGGATCACTTGCATTATACTTTCTGCGGTAGATGAGCCTAAATTTTTAAAGGTAAAGATTATGTCTGTCTTTATACTACCTGGTAGACTGAAGACTGGCTCTGACTCAGGCCTTTGACTGTTACAATAGTGTTGCCAGACACAGAAATAAAGCTCCTCAGCCCCAAGAGCGATTGAACAGCTCATGCTTACTCTGGAGTTGGATGGAGCTATTTGTATGTAAAAAGTCCCATGACTCTTCACTCTCTAGTCCTGTGTTCTCTGATTTGCCTTGCTGTTATTCACCTTGGGTTTCCCTGTAAATAGCTTTCCTGCAGCAAGTGGTGCAACGAGACACCTTCACTTCTGGATCCTTCTTTCAAGAAAATGCTGAAGCCCAACGTTTCAGCACAGCCTGGAAGTCACCCATGTTTGAGCCCGCAAGTGCAGCTCCGCTCTGGCAGACTGGGGGGTCACCCAGCTCTTTTAGCTTCCTTGGCTTCTGCTTCATTGCTTCAGCAAAGGTTATGTTCAGATCGGTTGGTAGTCATCCAAGAGGAATACGGTGATCTCTAATAATCAACTTCAACTGTACTGCTTGTGATATGGTCATTTCCCCTGTGCAGGTGATCTCCGCGACTGGGCTGCTCTAGCAGAAGATTGCTAGTTGTTGAAGGAGAGAGTAGCTGGGGCTCGTAGATATGCTGGCCGCGTCCCTGGTGGGACATGAAGGATGGGGTCTGAGCTGGTCTTTGTTCTGATGGTTAGAATTTGTCTTTGTCTGGGGCCAGAGTTCTGGTTGTGCAAGTGCTTTGGAGAGTGGACAAACAGTGTCTGTGTCTCTGACTACAGCAGTGAAGTCCGAGAAGCACGATGCAAGTCTTGACTGCTGTATCTTAGAGCGGGGTGATGCTTCTTTTGAGTTGGCCTCAGTTTTTACGTGTTAAACAGTCTAGGAGGGGAAGCAAGTGAACTAAATCACTGAATTTAATTCAGTGAAGCTGAATTAAACTTCAACACAATGGTACAAGTTCCCTCTCAGACTGCTTATCTAAAAAGGTGAAGGTAGATGGGAGAAGAAAAAGAAGGGTTTAATTTCCTTCAGGGGAAGCTTTGCTTTCAAGAGTTTAAGGGATGCTGCTTTAAACCATATGTTGTGTGTTTTTAAATGTCCTAAACTGTCTCTGCAAATGCTTGCTCTTGAGTGTGAGGACTATTTCTGGACCTGTTGCCAAGGCAGTGCCAAGCTTCTGCTTGAGGCTTACACCCTTATTTCTCTTTGATTTAGCTGTCTTTTGAATGTAGAAATTGTTCTTGGCCCTGCTTCTTAAGTATGTGGGACTACTTCTGAAAGATAGACAGCACTCTGTTTCTTGACTTCAGTGACTGCTGAGGTTATGCAGCACCTCACAGGAGCAGGCTGGTTTGATTAACCATGTGCAACGGAGTTTTGCTGGACTCTGAGAAGCCAGTGCATCTGAGACTGAAAGGAGGGTACTCAAAGGCGGCTTTAGTCTGCTATTGCGTTCCTGTAATGTTCAGCTAGGTAGTATCCCTGAGTATCCCTGTTCCTGGCCCTGGCAAAGTGATGAAGTATCTGAGAGGCAGCAGGACACGAGGTGTGCTGTTTTCTCATGGAGAGTGTGTACAGAGGAAATCTCGCAGCAACCAGCTACAAGCATTTTGGAGCACTGAAGAGTTGTACTAAGGTTGCTTGGGGATCAAATGCTCAGTCATGGTCAGAATCTGTTCTGGTGCTCAGTTCCTCTTAAAATGTGTTGTTTTGCTTCCTTTCAGAGAAGCAGAATCATTCAAGGAACAAGGAAATGCATACTATGCCAAGAAAGATTACAATGAAGCCTACAACTATTACACAAAAGCCATAGGTGAGAACAGTTGGTGATAATATTAATCTTTGCTGAATACCATGTCTAAAAATCAAAGCTGGTTATTGATTTAAAATATACCAGCAGGGTTTCTAACGGCACACGCTGGATGAAAACTTTTTGCCTGCTTTAATTACCTTGTAAAATTTCACCGGATTGATAATGCAAGTCAGCGCCAATGTAGGTGATTGCAGCAGTTCTTTGTTTCTCCTCCAGCCAGGATATTCTTAACATGAAACCAATCCAGCTTTCCCTCTAATGCAGGGTCAGCAGTGCTGCCAGGCTGAACACCACAAACTTTAGTTCTATGAGAGTTTATTCCTGTGTATAGTGTGGGGAGCAATAGTCTTATCGCTTGCTATTCAGAACAGCTGCTTGACCATCGTGCGTCATCTTAAGCCACTCAAGTGACGTTGTAAATTGGGAGGGAATATGAGTTTTTAATCCAGTCATGGCTTTTTAATATGTTCTACAAGTTGTATAGCTGCTTGCATTACACTAACAGCGAGTGCTCTTATGTCTTCTTCAGATACCTGTCCTAATAATGCCAGTTATTATGGTAACAGAGCTGCTACACTCATGATGTTGGGGAGATTCCGAGAAGCACTGGGAGATGCTCAGCAGTCTGTCAGATTGGATGATAGCTTTGTAAGGGTACGTGGAAAACTTCCTCCTTCTTATTCGTGTCTCAATACCCTTGTCTCCACCTGCTGCAGCTTGCAGCTCCCTTTTAACTGTCTTCTCAGGGCCATCTACGGGAAGGGAAGTGCCATCTTTCCCTAGGGAATGCCATGGCTGCCAGCCGCTGCTTTCAACGAGTTTTAGAACTGGATCATAAGAATACCCAGGCGCAGCAAGAGGTAAGAGGTTCTTGAAATTTAAATATTGCCAATAGATGGGGCTGTCAAAGGGAATGGATTGAACTGGTAAGCCTTTTGCTTCGAATTTGCAAGGTGGAATCACAGTCATCATTAGTAATGACTGTTTGCATGCTGTGAGGTAATGGGAAAAAGTGAGATGCTGTCAAAGCCTCTGTATCTGTTTTTCAGTAGACTGCCAGGTTGCACAGTTACTTCTGTGTGCGATTGTCTCTTCTTAGCAGAAAAGCGTGGAGGCTAAGCTGGTCTTTCACCCAGCACTCCAGAGGAGAAATGGTAAATGGTGGTAAGGGAACACAGAAATGGCTGATGCAGTATGTAGAAGGCTGCTGCCACTTTGATATCTCATTCACAGGGGTACATTTTCCTGGGCGACCAGTTAAGTCACTTGATTTCAAACTGATTTTCATGCCAGTAGAAGTATTCATGTAATCTGCATTATTGTTCCATGATCTGCAATAGTTTTTGCTCTGACGCTTTAGGGATTGGCTGCTTAAACGCTGCTTGATGGCGTTTCAGAGCAGTGACTGTCCTGCAACACTTGCTGTGTTCTCCTGTCTTTCAGCTGAAGAACGCCAGTACTGTGCTTGAGTATGAAAAAATAGCTGAAGTGGATTTTGAGAAACGGGATTTCAGGAAGGTAAGATTAACTTGATTATTTCCTGTAGCATTAAGAACTGACATATTTTACCTGGCCATTTTAGCCAGATGCATGTCTAATTTCCGTGCCTGACATTCACTGGGTCCTAATGGGAGGCATGGTACAACATACTTTTGCTATTGAAGCAGGGCTGTCTTGTGAACTGTAGTAGTTGTGAAAATGGCAGAGCTCGTGCTCTCTTAGCACTGAACGAATGAAAAGTGAAGAGGGTGACTGGCTCAGGCTGAATATCCTCTATTACTGTTTGCTTTGCAGGGTGAGTGGAACCATGAATGAGCTGTTTGATGCAGATTTTGTCAGCAGCAGCATTTGATCACGCTTTGCTCCTAAAATGCATAGCCAGGATTCTTCCTTCTCAACTCTTTTAATTTAAAAAAAAAAAAAAAAAGGGGCAGTCTGTCTGCCAGTATTATAGTGAGGGTCATTGAAGGAGGAATGCAGATCTGCGTGGGGCATTCTCCGTTACTGTTTCCAAATCTTTCTTCCCAAGGGCTGTAACAGGATGCAGCTGGTACTGACCTGATATAACAAGAAATGACAGCATGAAATCTGAAAGGCACCAAACACTTCTCATGCAACTGTTTCTGTTCAGTGGATGCATGTAAGGCCCAAGTTTGGCCCAGAAAGGAGATTGTCCAGCACATTAAGCACGCTGTTCAGGTCACTGACTCTTAGTCTAAGCTCAAGATTTTGGAAGGGTAAATCCCAGCTTTGTATCACCTGGTTATGAGGAGCAAATGGGATGTATGGTCAATCTGGATTTCAGGTGTAGCAATTGCCCTGCCTGTACTGCGTGTTCTGGGCTTTTGCATCTGTCCCTTCACTTCTCCCGTCTCACTTCACTGCGGAGGCTTGCATGAAATGTGATCTTTGTTTCTGGAGAGTTGCTCTTGCTCCTTCCTCACCCAGAAGCCATTGGCTTCTCAGTCTGGAGCACAGTGCTTCCCACAGCGGGCAATCGTGATGTCACGGGCCGGGGAAGCAGATGAACCTTGGTGGAACAATGACCCTGTTCTCGTGCAGATGTCCCCACCAGAGAGGCCGAGATGGAAAAGACCTATTAGGTCACCCTGCCCATTGCAGTCAGACCAGTGTAAGATCAGTCCCTGCACTGTACTTTTTTGTTTTTTGTCCAGTCCAAACTGTCTCAATCTATTGAATTTCTGTCCTTCCCACATGTCTTTATAATGCAGGAAACAGGGGCAGAATTGTCTTCCTTGGCTTTTTCTTTAGGGCCTACAATTTCAGAAGAGTTAAAGGGATGGACCTTCTACAGGTGTCCCTTGAATTTTCTGTGTAGGACTACGTCATAGTAACATAGCAGGTGCCACAGACCTTTGTACGAAAAGCCCTTTAAAAGACAGGACAAAAAACCTGCACATAAGGAAAATTTTCTAATGAAATATGCCTCCAGCAGCAGAGGAGACAGGTGTCTGCACGCTTATCTTCCTGTTCAAAGACAAGTATGAAACCTCAAGTGTGGTAATGGTGCAGCCTTTCAAACCAGGCCTCTGGCTACTTGCTTTGCTCACATTTGTGTTTTTTCTCGCACCAGGTTGTATTTTGCATGGATCGTGCTTTGGAGTTTGCTCCTGCTTGTCACCGATTCAAAATCCTCAAGGCCGAATGTTTAGCATTATTGGGTCGCTACCCAGAAGCACAGTCTGTAGCAAGGTGAGCGTCTGAAGGTCTAGAGTTTGAGTAACAGCTGGTGGTGCGTCCTGGCTGCTGCTTGTTTTCCACAGCCCGAAGTGAATGAGAGAAGATAAAAAAGAGATAGTCCTTAATGCAAATTGTGATGAGGAAGAGTGCATTAATTTATCCCCTTTAAAGTTAATCTTACCAGGAAACTGTATTTAGACTCAGTTAATAACCAGCAGTCTTGCTTGAGCAAGTTCCCATACTTTTTGCACATCTGTACCACAGGCTTGATAAAATAACTAAATCTTTTGGCGGAGGAAGCGTGCTTTTGGAGATCAGAAGGAAACGAATAGGGAAACATTTCATTTTTTTAATATGTCTCTCATTACAGTGACATCTTACGAATGGACTCAACAAATGCAGACGCTCTGTATGTCCGTGGTCTCTGCCTTTATTATGAGGACTGTATTGAGAAGGCAGTGCAATTCTTTGTCCAAGCGCTCAGAATGGCTCCTGATCACGAGAAAGCATGTCTTGCCTGCCGTGTAAGTTGTGGATACTGGGGATGGGACTGCAAAATCACCAGGATTTTTTTTTTTTTTAAACCAAACACCTAACTTGGTTCTGCTGGATCAATCCCTTCTCCCTCCCACAACATTATCATTCCCCAGATCTCCAGTAGCAAGTAGTGTGTCAAACCCTTCCCAAAGACAGCCAGCTGCTGCTTTAGCTAAAACTGAGTTGCTAGAAGTTCTTTCTCAGAAGACTGTGATACTTAGAAGACTGCCTCCCTTTCATTCTTCTTTGTTCATTGATCAGATATAGGAGCAATAAAACTAGGTCTATCAGTTCTAAAAGAACTGACTTTCAGATTCCATATTAGTGCCTACAGGTTGACTTGCATTTAAACACTGTTCCTTTCATGTTGCTCCTTTGCTCATTTCTACTCTGTTGTAGTTCTTTGACTGACTTTTTAAACCTGTTTACTTGTATAAGCTCTCAAAAAGTGAGATCCCATTCCTATTTTTGTTAAACACATAAATTTACTTCACCATCATGTTCTCATCTTAAACATTAGGCAACCTTTGTTCCCATGGAGCATGCCTGTAACTAGCACTGGCTGTTCCTTAGCGCTTCTCTTGGGGGAAAGGCAGAATGCTTACAGCTCGTTTCAGCTGCTGTAGCAAGGCTGTGACTTTTGTATCCTGTAATGGTGTCTGAAACCAAATTAGAACAGTTAGGTTTGAGGACCCTCACCCAGCAAAATAAGGTGCTTGGTACCCCTGAACCACTTACCTCATGTCCTTATCCAGGGTTTATTTTCTTTCAGAATGCCAAAGCACTTAAAGCAAAGAAAGAAGATGGGAATAAAGCATTCAAAGAAGGAAACTACAAACTAGCATATGAACTATACACAGAGGCACTAGGAATAGATCCAAATAACATAAAAACAAATGCCAAACTCTACTGCAACCGGGGGACAGTTAATTCAAAGGTAAGAAATGGTCGCCTGGCAGGTAGTCTTTCATCGTATTCCTCACCACGTAGTTTATAAATTGCAAATCAGTCATTCTGGAAAGCATAGGCTTCTCTGGCTGCTGGGGCAGCTGAGTCTTTCTAGTGCTATAGGCAACGTTTCAGGTTTTTGTACTTGCACAATGACTGGATCTGTTCCAAACAGCCAACAAAGTTGACTCCTGAAGAAACAAAACTCAAATACTTGGGCTGCACAGAGTGGGAGGGAGAGGAGGAATGTGGTTTAGCCTTATCTTAATCAGCATAAAGGCATCCTTATTTGTTTCCTTCCTGGTAATGAGGAGATTTGTTTTCTTTTCTTACTCTTCTTGTAGATCATCTGTCTTGTTTTGGGTTTTGATCTAAAAAAATATGACCTAATTTAAAAACCCCGGACACTTTCTCCGGGTTTGCTGTTGTATTTCAGTCATCCACTGTCCAGAGAAACAGTCAGTCATGTGATAGTGCTTCCAGTTTCCACCCTGCATTTCCTCTAGGCATGTTTCCTCCTCAGCTGTCTCTGTGTTGATGCCCGCTCTGCCAGCGTCGAGGCTTTTCAACACCCCCGCTTGGTCAAGAGACAGAGGCTGTTCTCAAAACCTGGGAAATGGGATAAGCTGGAGGCAGCAGTAATGGATATTTTACATGGCTGTTTGTGTCTGAAAACAAACCATGCTTTTTTTAAAAAAAATTCTTTTACATATTTTTAAGTTTATTTTCCTGTCTGGGAATTAGTTTGGACACAGAGTAACTTGGTTTTCAGATCATTCTCAGGAGGACCCTTGTTTCCAAGTGCATTTCTTAAAGAGAAGCACCACGTAGTTCTACCATTTCACTAGCCAAGCTTCTGATTTTTCCCTAGGGAACAAAAGCTCTGTATTTTGGGGGGATTGGAAAAAATTTCCTAGATGCAGACACACAAAACAGTGAAATTTTCCAAGATTCTTTACACCTTTCAGTTGCCTAAATTCATAATGCTACTTAGTAGAATTTGTTCTCTGATTGGGATTCACTTAACTTCTGTCTGACGTTGTAGCTTAGGAAACTTGAAGAAGCAATAGACGACTGCACGAATGCAGTAAAACTGGATGACACGTATATCAAAGCATACTTGAGGAGAGCACAATGGTAAGTAGACCTTTATAATGGACATGCTGAGCAGGTTTGTGGGTAGGAGCGTCCTCCCTACAGCACTGAGTGACAGGGATAACAAATCTGAAGCTTAACTGAATAAAAGGTTCTGTCTTAAGGGGCCTCTTCCTGATGCTGACGAGGAGACAGGGGAAGCTCTATGTAGTCTGTCCTGCCTGCATGGATCTGGGACTGCCTATTGATTGTTGTATTTAGGCAGGATTTGTTCTAAAGCTTGACTTATTATGTTTATAGATTAATGTAAGATGTTCTGTCCCAGAGAGCCTCTCTCTTAAGCTTTTTCAGAAGGGCCGCTGCGGGTAAGAGATCTTATCCTGGCAGAGCTGTTCACGCTTCCAACAAACCAGATTTTGAAATGGGATGCCCTGCTTCCCATAAAGGAGAAATCAGCTGAGACTGTACATATTTCAGCCCTAGATAATACTGCAGTGTAGCGCAGTGAGGCTGAGCGAGTTGTACAAAGGAAGGTCGGGTCGGTATGTCTCCTTTGTAACTCGGCACCAACCAGGGAAGCAGTCAAAGCTCTGTTCTGACTATGGATTTATTTGCTACTTTCCTCAATACTGATTATTCCCCAATTTGTGGCAAAGCTGCCTGGCTTATAGAGGAACCAAAACCGTTACTGCAGCCTTCCCGTTATGCATTCATTTTAATTTAGAACCTTCAGTGTTGTCTCGGTAATTGCTAAATTACAGTAAGTAGTTAGTGAGTAAGGCTGAAACACTAATAGACAGGCACACGTCCCTCTGAGGTGCCGAGATTGTCACTTCTAACCAGCGTTGCCAGTGTACAGCTCTGCACGAGCTTCAACTCTGCACCAGCTTCTTTGAAATCTTGCTGGCTGGTGTTAGTTCCTGCGGCTGGATAAAGTAATTATCAGATCGTTAAAGTAGAACTTGTGCTGCCAAATGAGACTGCAGTCTCCACTTGGAGCCCAAAGTACAGGTTCCTGTGCCAGGATTTCCCACAAATAGCAGGTGTCTGGGCTTCCAGTCAGTCCAGCAGTGACCCTTTGTGGGTTCCTCTAATGATTTGTCTTTCTGCAGTCCAGTGCACATCTTTTCCTTAATTCATACCCATCCAGAAAGCTTGTACCTGAACCCCCGTTTGGTATTTCCTGTGAAGTACACCTTGGCCACCAGTGTTTCTTTCCACAGTTATATGGACACAGAACAATATGAAGATGCTGTAAGAGACTATGAAAAGGTTTATCAGACAGAAAAAACGAAAGGTGAGCATATTGGCATTCTTTTTGTGTGCATAAGTTTCCTTTAACTGGCAATTTTTTTGTCGTTGCTTTTGTTTGCTTTTTTCCCCCACAGTATGCTCTGATTGGCAGCGTTTTACCCCAGCAGGGCAATAGTGGAAAAGTCCTCAGAAGCACTCTGAAATGCCTGTCTCAGAATCTGGTTTCTCTCCCAGCATTGAATGCTGAGAAGATAATTTAGCTTGTAGCTGAAGCAATGCACTAGGTTCAGAATATCTGGTTCTGGTTCTTGTTCTGAACTGTCGTCTTGCTTTTTTAGTAGCCCGAAATGAAACGGACAGAGTAACCTTAGTCCTTGCAGTTCAGTTTCTAATACTGGTTTAATAGCACTGAGACGTTTACCTACATTTGGAAACAGCCTTAAGTGAACAGTGAGGCTTTAATTAGCTACCTGACCGTAAATCCAAGTGGGGTGGTTACTTGTGGCACTCGAATCCCTCAACCCAGGTCATCTCAACGTGTTGGTCTTCAGCCTCTTTTAAAGCAGGAGGCTGTGCCTGACGCTAACGCCGCTTTCCTTTGGCATTGCGCTTCTTTCTAGAACACAAGCAACTTCTAAAGAACGCACAGGTGGAACTGAAAAAGAGCAAACGGAAAGACTACTATAAAATCCTTGGGGTTGACAAAAATGCCTCTGAAGATGAGATCAAGAAGGCTTACAGGAAAAGAGCACTAATGCATCATCCAGGTACCCACAAACAGTCCGTTATTAGAGCATGTATTGTTGCTTTGATCCCCTTGCTCCATGCATGTGCCCTGCGCAACCATCACTCAGAGGCAGGAATAAATATGAGAGGGAATTTCTGGACAGATAGCATTTCTGACCCCACAGATCTAAGTCTGTGACAGTAGCTGGGAACGTGTAGCATTTTCCATTTGCACTAGAAACTAAAAGCTTCTTTCCTGCTTGTTTTTGTATCCCTAGACCGACACAGTGGGGCAAGTGCAGAAGTACAGAAGGAAGAGGAGAAGAAATTTAAGGAGGTTGGTGAAGCCTTTACCATCCTGTCAGATCCCAAGAAGAAGGCCCGCTATGACAGCGGGCAGGATCTAGAAGAGGATGGATTGAACATGGGAGGTAAGTGTTCCTTAAGATATTCTACCATGGCAGCCTTTAAAAAGATTAGACCATTTAGAGTCTGCCTTATCCTCTAAAGCAAACCTCCCATTTGTAATAATCCTATGAATTGAGTCGGTTTGGTCTCTGAAAGCATTTAAATAGCAGATCTGCACTGCATGCTTCAAGTTGTGAACAGTCTAGGTTATGTGGTGGATGTTATCCTTGATGGAGCCGGCAGGTAGTAGCTGCCATTAGGCAGAAGTCTTTCACAGGAAGTGTAAAATAGCATAATAGAAAGATTGTGGGTCCCTAACTGCTGCTTATCCAAAGTTCTTAGGTTGCCCTTGTGACTGAAATTGTCTCTCTGACAACTGTTGCTTTTACCTGTTTTCTGCTACTGTCAGTGGCCCTGTTCTCTGCTGCTGGGTAGCAGTGCTCAGGCAGAGCAAGCTGTTTGTTTATAGCTTTTTGTCCGCTTGTACAATGCTTTACGGGCCCTCAGTTAAGTGACAATTTCTGAATTGTGGAAACTGTAACTGGCTGTTTCACTTCAGCTCAAAACTTCCTTCTCTTCCCTGTAGACTTCGATGCAAATAATATCTTCAAGGCCTTCTTTGGTGGGCCAGGTGGCTTCAGTTTTGAAGGTAGGTGGAAGCGTTCTCCTGTCAGCTTTGGAAACGTAAGTACGCAAATCACTTGACAGGACAGCCGAGTTTCCCAGAGTGGATGTGCTGTTCGAGGAGAGTATTTGACTTTTCCATAGAAAAGTATCTTAGCTCTTGGAAAGTTTTGTCTGCACAGCATCCCAGCTGATGGCCGGTTCTGGTTCTTTTGTGTTCAAAAGCAACGTAACACAAGGTTTCCCTTTTCAGGAAGTCTGTGTAGGCTTTGCCATCTAAGTGCTGCTTTGCTGCTTAGGAGTAGTTGACCATCACTGGGACACAGCTGCTGGGGCTAAAGCAACAGAAGGCGGTTCTTGGTCAGAAGTCCTGTGCGTGTGTATCACACCGCGCTCTCGTTTCGTAACGCTGAATCCTCCTGAGGGCCTCTGCCTGCAAACATTTTGAGGTGACTGGAGGCGATGAAGAAGCTGTTACTCACTGTCCCTTCAAACCTCACGTGTGGTGAGGCTTTCTTTACACACTTGGAGTAGCATGGCTTTATACAGCGCTGAGCGAGCTCTCAGCCCTTAGCTAGGAAGTGCACCATCAATGCACCCCTTAGGGAAGTGTGTGTTCCCCAAGGTCTTTTGTTAAGTGAATTTTGAGAAGTCTTGCACGCTTTGTGTACTGTTTACCTTCCTCTTTGTAAATCTGCCTCCTTTACCCATATTATCAGTAGTCTACTCTTGTTGGAAATTAGCGGCTGGAGATGCATAGCGAAGATCTCCTCTCTCCTACCTGTTCAAATGCTTTTGGTTGGATTAAGTACTGGCTTGGCATCAAGCTACTGCAGGATGGTAGTTAACTGTGATGTCTTTGAATTTTGAAAGTGCTAATATCTTTCATTTTCTTTTTCAGCTTCTGGGCCTGGAAATTTCTTTTTCCAGTTTGGCTAAAAAAAAAAAAAAACCAAACCACCCACACATACCTGATCTGCTTATTTTAACCTTGAATACGGACATACTTAGACTCCTTCCTTCATCATGTCTCATTGTACTTAGAGCAGTTTCATTTTTCTCGGTTGGAGACCTCTGTTTTGTGTGCTTTTGTGTGTGAAGAGGAAACCAGCTCGGGGAGGGGAAGGCTTGTGAATTTTGTTTTACTGTTAACTTTATTAAAAAAAAAAAAAAAAATAAAGCTTTGAATCTTTTGGTCCCTCCATGCTGGCCCGTACTTTCAGACTGTTCCTGCTCCTCAGCAGAGAGGATTTCCCTGAAGTCCTCCCAGAATCTCGACTTGTAAGAGGGTGAAGTAATCTCCTATTTTGTTTTGGTTGGTTCCGGAGTGCAGTATGGCAGCATGTCCAGGGTTTGTAGTAACTTGTAAGTTAACTTAATCTTCTGAAAATATTGCCAAGATTCAATCAAGTTTCATACAATCGCGTTTTACCTGCCAGCTGTCTTTTTTCTTTTCTTTTCTTTTCTTTTTCTTTTCTTTTCTTTTCTTTTCTTTTCTTTTTTTGCCATGGTTCTACCAGAACGGTACACTTGGGCATTAACTTAAATGATAACGTGTGAGCTTAACAATTTTGTATCAGAGAAATGCTTCTTTGGATTTCAAAGAGTGGCTGATGTGAGAATTCCCTGTGATGCAGCTAGAATTAAGGGCTTTGTGTTTCCACTCCAAGAATTGTCCTGTTGAAGGGAATATTGAATTAGCTCTGGGCTGAATTTCTTCACCGTACTTTTTTTAATTAATCCACTTGAACATTTAGTATTTGTGCTAAAACTTGATTTTGTTGAGCTTGATGTTTGATTGCGTGTTACTGATCCATAATGTGGATGAGCTCTTTCTAGCTCTGAAGAAATGCAAAGTAAAATTCAGGTTAATAATTGAAAACGGTTACTGTGTGCGTGCAGCAGTGTGCTCTCATAATGTTTACAGGAACTGTACAAATATGTTAAACTAGTCAAGTAGTTTTCAACTAGAAGTGATTTACTAGTCCAAAGAAGCAAGAAAATGCAAAGTCAAACTCTGAACTGACAGTCTGTCGCTTGCTTCTCTTGCACAATGTCAGGACAAGTGCTGGCGGGGGGAGCCTAAAGCCTGGAGCTGCGTGCAGCTGCACCGTCTCGAATTGAAAATGGATTTGGCCTGGTGGTACTGCCAGTTAACGTGAATGCTGTTTTATTTTTCACCATAAATGTAGTGTTACAGCAAGATCTCAGCTGGGAGAGGACGCTGCTTCCAGAATTCTTCCCTTTTCCCTAGAGAGTGAAGAACCTTTTTGACTCGGTGCTTTGTTCAAGCTAAGTACTGTCTGTAGAACGGTGCTGGAGCACAGCGCGTGGCGTTGTCTGGCAGAGCTTCGGGCAGTCTCGCTCAGAAGTGGGGTTTGAGAGAAAGTGTGTTGGCACTCGGCAACACCAGCGAGAAGGGCAGAGTCTCGGCAGCGTTGCTGTATCTGGAGCGTTTTGAACTGACCTGCGGTAGTGTAGTGACGTTTGGAGGGCTGAATTTTGCTTGGCTGAGAAAACGGGTGTTTGTACAAATACGTGCAAGACTCTCCTAGAGAAACCTGACACTAACTTTTATATAAAACCTGATTTAACTTCTTACTGCAGGAACAAAAATTGCAATGAATTCATTGCATGAAATGATTACTTTGAATGCTAACATCTTTGTCTTCCTTCCTTTTGAGGGCTGTACTTGTCCTGTTCAGTGGGACAGAGTTGCTAGGCTGCAGTGCAAGCGAACTTCGTTTCCAACAGTTGCAATAGTGTCGTGGTGCTGCCGCCGCCGAGTACTGCAGTCCTGGCGTTGTGTTTTGTCAGATTTTTTGACAATCTGCTTTCATAGAGGGAGGATTTAAGGGCTTAAATTCTTGTACTGCAGAATAAAGAAAGTATTTTATAACTCACTCAAAAGTCAGCTTTTAAAATGAGCCAATGTTGAGTAATATTTCCAAAAACAGGCTCTACAACATTTATTCTAACTTCCTTTGTACCAGTGTAACGTGATGGACTTGTCTGGATTGCACTGAGAGCAAAATAAGGTCCTAGCGTCTTTCAGACTCTGAAACGGTAATCGTCTGGAGAATTGAGATACTGGTCTATGCATATTGACACTTCTCCAGCTCTCACGGCACTTGTAAATCAGAGTTTACAGGACTTGTTTTAGTGTGGCATTCTGGATTCATAATGTCTTGTCCTGTGTGTATTGATATTACTGTACAGTTTGGACTTTTCTCAGTCTTTTATCACCGTGCAGAGACGTGTCCTGCATTTGTCAGTGGGTTTTATTATTATTATTATTATTTCCCCCTCCCCCCAGTTAAGTGCGACAGGCTTCCTTCTCTCCAGACTTTGAATGAGACCGTTCCTTGGAGGACAGAAGTGGAATGGTTTTTCTTCCGAGAGAGAAAATGTATACAGCAGATATTTATAAAACTGTACATGAGTGCATGATTTAATGTAGTTAAATATTAATATGGTGAGTGCCAAGACTTTTCTAAGGAGCGTTATAATGTGATTCAAAGTGCAGGCGAACACGTGCTCCCTTTCGCACAGCGCGCTGGGGTTTGTGGCGTTCAGGGACTCTCCCCTTACCTCAGGGCAGCAGCAGCAGCGCCTGGAGATAGCGGTGCGGTGGCTTTGTAACCTCCATCGTGTCCTAGCACGGCTTGGAGACACGGGACTCTGTTTCTGTCAGAAAAATCTGCTTAGATGTGCATTGCTTGAAACGTTACCTTTCACACTCGGTAGTTACGGAACATTATTCATGGGTTGTATTCTGTACGTAGCCACAGGGAACCTTGGTGCCATTTTTCCAGCTGCTACCACGCTGCGGACCTCCCTGGCTTCCTTCGGCTCGACAGGAGCTGCCAGACGTAGGAATTTGCCACAGAGATAATGAATAAGTATCTTAAAGTGGTGTGATGCCTGTGCTTTTTCTAGAGTGATAAAGAGCTAATGGGGGTGACAGGAGGCGGTTGCTGTAGGTGACACCCTTGAAGCACGAGCACAGTGGATACACGTGCATCGAGCCTTATTTAGAAGCGTACGGTTCCCCTCGGTGTGACTGTAGGCCACCACGTGAACTTGGCAGGTGGAGGAAGCCGATGGTGAAGCCCTTCCTTTTCATGAAGAGAGTTCTCTTTCTGGAAGTCGGCCTTTGTGATTATTGCAAGGTTCATTTTTTGGCGTGACAGCAAGAGCCTTGATGCTTGACCCTGACGTGTACCTGAACGTGCCCCCAGGCTCTTCCCCGCGCAGAATCCCTCATGCCCTGCTCTGCCTGGTGAACAGCCCGACGTACAGACGCCGAGCAGCTTTCGCTGCGTGGTGCACGTTTGCCCTTCGGCCTGCCAGCTCCCGCCCGGTGTTTCCGAAGGGGAATGGTTGGTGCTGTGAGAGCTCCTGCCGATGGGAATTACCCAGAGACAGCAGAGCTGACGTGGCTAAAAGCCAGACCGGGCTGGTGTGTAAGGGAGGGATCTTTTAGCGGATGTGATGGAAGTAATTGCTATTGAACAGCTCGGTAACTGGCGGAGTAGCTGTCGGCTTCCTCCGTGAAAGCTGTGAAACTACAGGGAAAATTGTGCGTGTGTGCGGAGCGTGGCTCTCGGCAGACCAAGCGTGAGCAGGGAGGCTCTGTTGTCGTGACTCTGTAGCGTTTACAAGGAGATAAGGAATCGTTTGACTATTACGCTTGCCCTCTGATGGTTTTTTGCCTAATCGTGATACTCGTGGCGTCTGAGCTGCTGTAGAGATAGTTTCAGAGAGTGAAATGCAGTTGCATTCAAATGAAAATGGAAGCAATTTCATGCTTTAAAAATGAAAACACGCATCAGTAACGTTAGTGTGTGGGAGATACTTGCATGTACGATGGTCGGACCTCTAGACCACAAAGCCTGGTGTGTTTTTTCTCGTGTGGATTTACTTCACAAATCTGATGCTGTGTCAGCTCCGCCTTTTGCGGGGGAGTATTGAGAGTCCTTTCCAGATACACTGAACCTGGACTTGAAATCAGCTGTAAAGACCATTACGATGCTTCTGGCTGCCCACTTCGACAGGCTCGTCGCTGTTTCGGCTACACGTGCTACATAGGAAAGTACATGGTTTCGTTTGTGAACTTGGAAGCGTTGCTGTAAAGCTGGATCCTTAGTGCTAAAGGCTTCTGACTGTTTTGTAAATACATTAATGCAAATTGGAAAAAAGGAGAAAGGAAAAAAAAAGATGTTTAGGGACAACAGTATTGTTATCGCTGGAATATTGCAAGTCCCTCAGCTTTCTGTATCTGACGGGGATACAGAGCGAAAGCTGCTGGGCTGTTGTTTTGTTTCCGATAGGGAAACCGGCTCAGCTCCTGCGCCCGCCCGCGAGCGCTGGTCTCCGAGCCGGCTGCGCGCTGGGGGGCTGCGCTCGGCCGAATCGCTCCTCAACCAATTGAATGACCAAAGCGTTTGGACCACACAGTGGTTTGCTCTTCTTTCAAAATTACTTCCTCAGTTTCAGTAATAACTAAAGATACTCACTTATCTTCAAGTGGATGGTTTGCATCCCGTTTAAATTTGTGCCTTGTACCCTCCCCTCCCCTTCCCTTTCTTAGGGAAAAGGACAGCTCGCGTGTTGCACCTACCCGAGTTTCTCCGAGCAGCGCCCAGGTCCGTCTCGGGCTGTTGCAGCCGTGCTGTAACTGAGGCTGAAAGGTGGCAGACTGGATCGCAGCGCTTCTGCGACCCTCCCTTCTCCTGGAGGCCGCTCGCGCGCAGCCGTACCGTTTTCTGGAGCTGTCCCTGTTGTCCCTGCTTACCAGGGCAGCAGGACCCGTGCTTGGCATGGAAAGACGATGCGTAACGCTTTGGCCTTCCTTGACGTACCCTGGCTTTCCCCGCTCCTGCAGAGTCAGGGACAGGATTACCCCCTCTTCTTTGAGTAGTGCTAGGCGAGTTTTCACTCTAGCATAGATCCGACCTCTGAGGGAAGGCTCTGGTATGAAATGTTGTGAGCAGGGTGCCGAGGCGCGGCATTGTCTGCAACGCGGTGTTACTGGGCTAGAGCTTCGGCATGATCGGGGTGGCTCGGGAAGGCAGGAGCCTGTTGGGAATGCTGGGTTGCTGCCTCTGGCTGGGTGTGCAGCTTGGCTGCCGTGCCGGCAGAGCCAATCTGACCTCGATTACCCCGTCTTCCTCCCTGCTTTCACTTCATGAAGCTCGTGCTTCAAAAGAGATCGTGTGAAGCAATGTTGGAGGGGTTGAGTGCGAAACAGCAAAGCGAGCGCCTTCATTGCATGCGTACCTGCTGTGTTGTAACGACATTAAGGAGTAGTCAAGACAAACCAGACGCCGATGTGAAGCCAGCTTGGAGAGGATGCCAGACCCTGTGCTGCAGTATTTATCTGAATCGAAATTCTGAATGTTTACCTCAGTGTAAATATCTCAACCTTTCCAGTGGGAGGAAAGGAGTAATTGCATGGAGCAATCGCTGTCCCCATCGCTTTGCCAAACACGTCATCCTCTCCAAGACAGGCTTCGCATCGGTACGAACACTGTCCCTCTTCGGCCCCTTACCTTTCTAGGATGTGAATGGTAAAAATGTGAATATTTGTTGTTTACTTCATTAGGCATAATTCATAATGATGTGTTTATATGAAGAATATCACAGACTGAAGCAAAACCATATGCAATTGGTTTACTTTATTATAAACTGTATATGATGTACAAACTAATAAAAACTTAAATGACGACAGTCTCACTGTTGTTCTTGAACAGGCAAATAAACAAGATGCTCCAGCTGCGCAGTTCAGTGCTGGACGTGACCTGGAGCACTGGGTTGTTCCCGGGGCGCCGGAGGGAGAGGGGGTCAGCGTGCTCCTGCGCTCCCACGGGAGCCGTCCTGGGCGGGCGCTGGGAAATACGCTTGTAAAGTTTTGGTGGAACAAACCCGCGAGAGATTCCCGGTGGGAAAGGCCCGAGCTGAGTATCGGGCACTCGCCCCTCTGCCGGCACAGAAGCCAGTAGGGTTCCTCTGTTGAAGGTAAGGGAGGATTACAGGTGCTACAGGGGCGTGCATATATAATTTGATGTTATAATGAGAATTTATTATCTTCTGTCTTTTGAAACAGCAGGAAGTATTTTGCTTTACTGGCAAACCTGCAGAGCGTACCAGGCTAGCCCCAAAGCACTCCTTGCTTTTGTTTTAAACATTCGGAGGAGAAAGGCTTCTTCCGCGGGCAGCGTTGGGCTTCCCAAGCAGGGGTTTCAGTGTGCGCCCAGCTCCGGGTCAGCTGTGCCCACGCCGCAGCTCCTTTACAGACAGGAGCCCAGCACACGCTTGCCAAACACCGTAAGTATTTACATATGTTAATACGGGATTAATTTCACAATGCAGTTCCCCAAACACTGAGCCATAGCGTGAGTTTAAACTTGTCCTGACGCGAGTCATTAGTTGAGCTTTGTGTTACAGTAAAGCAGTGGCCACAGATCCACTGAGCAACTGGCAGGCAGCCTGGCTAAGAGCAAAAACACAAGTTTCAATAAAACAGACTTAATAACAGAAGTGCTTGATCATTAACTTTTTCCCAGGTTTAGGTTTGAGCAGACTTAAGTTACACAGTTATGATACCTCCACTTACTTCCTAAATTACAATGTTACTGCCATCCTAACTTTTAACATTCAAGTGCATTAGAGAAAAGTAGTAAAATCCTGCATGAAGTACAGGTCTATACTTCAGACATGATTTTAGTTTCTATAAAATAAGATGGAAAAGACATGAGTTCATCTCTTCCACCCCCTGCCAAGGCAGGATTGTTCCCTACAGGACGAGGACGCTGGGCAGTGCTCGGTCCAGCCCACTCTGACACGTGAAGTGAAACGGCTGGAGCCATGCTACAGGAACTGAATGCCTCTCCCGCTATTTCACTTGTTTCCCTTTAAGCCCGCGACAGCCGTCTTTAAGAGATCACCTGGCCGTGCGCTTCCCCTCTCTCCGCTCGCCAGCGTGGCTCTTCCCTGCAAGGAAGGAAGCGTTCACGTGCCAACAGCGACCATGAGCAGGGGCAGAGCGCAGCTGGCGGGCTGCAGGGCCGACCTCTGCTCAAGGCCGTTGGATGCCCTGCTGCCTTCCGCCAGGCCTCCTCTGACGGGCTAAACTGTTAGTAACTGCCACGCTTGACAGAAGGGATCCACAACTGGGGCTCACTGGTTTTTACCCAGTAATTCAGCGACCAGAACGACTGATGTCAGTCCCTCGGGTGTGGGAGAAGGGGAGAGACATTACACAGTTCACTTGGCTTCAGACCGGTTACGTACAGGCTTTGGTCTGCCACCGCTTATAGGACTGACATGTAGAGACCTAACGATTGTGGTTCATAGGGAAGTTATAAAAGACCATAGCTGGTCTTCCTCTGAGGAAGAAAACAAGCAGAACACCACGGCTGGTTCTCTCCAAAACTCTTGCATTAAAACACACTCAGCAGCACTTCGGCTATTGACATCAGTTGTGACGGTTTGCCTTTGTCAGTCAGGAGCTGCTTGTTTTCTTCCTCGTTCCGAGGCCAATAAACTCTCTCCGCAGAGAGGCTTCACACTGGGGTTGGCAAAAGGGCTTACTTTAGTAAAGGTAGAATTATTTCTCTTTACACTTTTAAAGGTTACAGGAGTTACGTGCCTTTTAAAAACAAACCAACAAGCTACCCTGCCCATGCTCCTAGATGATGGTGCAGGAACTAAAAGCAGAGCCCCGTTTGTTGGTGCTCTGCGTTGGCACAAGTTTTCCTTTTCCATAGTAACCTGAGAATATTGCCTTCACATCCATCTTTTTAGAAAGGATGAGCATCCACATACCATTATCAAAATACAGCAGTTTCCCTCCTCCAATTTCCCCCACTTCATCCCCTTTGTTCCCTGCCTTTTCCAGTTTCACAAACTCCAGCAGATCGAGCCCAGTCTGCATCGCTTCGATGCCGTTGGCGCAGCCGAGGGTGATGTGAGCCCGGCTGCCTTTCGGGAGGCTGTCGGTGGGCAGGATCTTATCGGCGTCTCCAGGCCACAGCAGCAGTTGCTGTTCGCTCAGCTCTACGCGAGCGCCAACAGTTTTTGTTGTGATGAACAGAGCAGAAATGGACAAGGTGAAGCCTTTGCCGTAGGAAGCCTTCACAGCCTGGGAGAAGAGGGAGACAAGTCCAGAACACAGCTTTAACTGACCGCAGAGGGGTGGGATGTACAGCTGTGCGGTTGGTTTTACTGTCCACGAGCTCAGGGTCTTGGCTGATCACGGTAGCTCTTGCTTTGACATATTTGAAATACTGTGTGCAACTAGAAGATCATGGCCTGAAGTTCCTGCTCCATGAATTCAGAGCTGGTTACAGCTTTTTCCTTCACAAATTCCAATATTTAACTTGGGCTTATCTGTTTTGAAATAATTTAGCTGGAAGTGTAAACACCTTAATTCATCGTCATTCAAACCAAGCTATTGGAGAGGATGCTGGAAGTGGGGGTGGGGGGGGCAGGAGTTTTTTGTTGGGAAACTAACAGGAAATAGGCACCATCTCTCCCCCAGTTACGACTTTTCTATTGCACAGGCTGCGTGGACGTACTCGCTGTCCCTACGTTTGGCCTCTCCGCTCCAAGCGGAGCCACGTCCCCAGCCCACCCTGAGAGGCTCCTGGATCCCCTGCTGGGAAGGGGGAGGGAGACTGGGGTCGTGGGGAGGAGTCGGAGCCCCGGTACTCACTTCTTGCTGCGTGTATTCCTCAGCTCCAGCTGCTTTTCCAAACTCGGTGTATTTTGTGGTGCAGTGTAAGACCCCGGGCGGCCTCTTCACAAAGTAGCTGGTGAGATCTATTTTTATTTTGGGATCTTCGATAGCGGAAGCAACTGCAAATACAGGTAAACAATATTACTATCAAAAAATGATCCCCCTGATGTCACCCCACGAGCCTAAGTCCCGTCTCAGCTTTCTTCACCAACCTGTCCTTCATGTTTCATCTTTCTTACTGCTCAAAAGGACTAGATGGGTAAATGAAACTCCTCCTTCCACCTAGGCTAACAGCGGATGTAACCAGAAAGCAGAAGCTTCCACGCATCATCATGGCTCGTCTTAACCTTGACGCTGTACAAGTCCCTGAAGGGACAAGGTTGTTCAGTCCTTCCCTTTTCTCTCTGACTCCTCGCAGCGCCCAGGGGATGCTCAGCCACCTGAGGTAACGCTGCTGCCATCCGGGCCCAGCTCCCTACAGTCAGAGCTAAACAGACTTCTTAGGGACAACTGTTGCATGTATTTTTACTTGCAACAGCAACTTTGTCAACTATGGGAAACAGATTGGTAGCTTTAAACAGTTTGTCTTGTTGCTAACTTTAACTAGAAATTCACTTTAGCAGCTGACCAAACTTGTTCCTTTTGCTGTGTTAACATTTCATCACCAGAGTAAGAACTTGGTAAGATACTTCTATACATACAGTATTTACTCTCCTTTTTGAAGGCCTTGAGACTTCCAAGCTCATCTAAGAAGGCCTGGCCAGCCTTCCTCAGGATCTCTGAGCTTCTTTTGCTCAAAAACCACCCAAAATACATGGGTAAGAATTCCTTCTCCAAGCTCGGCTTCATCTTCTTCAGCTCTTCCACTGACAGTTTCCATTGATTCTTTTCCTTCAGCTGCAAGCAATCCATTCGCCACTGGGTTTTGGGCTCGGCAAAGATGACTTTGTACCGGTATTTGTCAGCAATATCAAAGAGTTGGTCCAGTCGTTCCCTCTCATGGTGAGTGTCATCCAAAACGATAACGCTGATGTCTCGTTTGCAATAGTCAACTAGATCCTCATCCACCTTTGAATACTCTTCAGGAATGGTGCTTCTTATTGAAGGTGTAATTTTATAGCTATCAACGGAGACGACCTTGCAGGCATCTTTATACCTATCTTGAATAGCCTGGGCGAGAGTGGACTTCCCACTGCCTGGCAGGCCTCTTAAAATGAAAAAGGTTTTAGATTCTTTGACTGTGGAGATGGTATCTTCATCGTCAAGGAAAGGGAACTGCAAGCTTTCGGGTCTTTCTTTCGCTGATTGAGTAGACATTTTTCTAAATATTTTAGGCAGGAATGTGTGACTCTTCTTTGAGAAGCCCCTGTTCTGAAATGCAAGAAGAAAGTATTTTGCAGGCTAGCAACCCCGAGAGACCGCGCGTTCCCACTGCACAAGCACACGCCGTCGAGAACCTTTGCTGGGAGGAGGGGGGCGCAGGGAACTTCTCCACCCCTGCGTCCCCTAACCTCCCCTGCCCTGCTCGGCTTAAAGCACCTCTCACAGCCACCCCGGCTGGTCCCGCAGCGGGGACCTGCGCCCTGTCCCACCGCCCCCCGGCACCGGCCTTCTGACCTGAGGAGCCGAAGGCGCAGCTCCGCTCTCCGCTCCGGCCTCGGCCAGCTGCGGTCCTGCCCGACCGGGAAGGGGAAGTTTTACCCGTCATGTGGCAGCAGCTGCCGTTTCACAGGCACCACGAGCTGCCACAAAGCTACAGCCGGGGCAGGGCACTTCAAGCGTCAAAGTTATTTCTGAACACTTAAACAAATACTCGTGGCTACTAGATAACAAGGGCGCAGCGTGCGGTGGGGAACTCCGCCTGAAAACGGGAAACGGAAAGTCCCAGCAGGTTGCAACAGCTGCTGCAATCTCATCGCTTCATCTGAATAAAAAAGGCCGCAAAGGGATTTAAGTCTGTCTAGGGATCCTCCGTCCCCACAGGAAAGGCTGTTTCTGAGTGAAGCCTGCGAGGATGCTGTCTCTCGCGTTAAGAACTGCCATTTCTTCACGCTACACTGAACATCAGCATCCCGAATGCCTCAGAGGAGGGAATTTGGGCTCCTCTTGCGATGAAGAGCAACTGAAATGGCTTCCAGCAAAGACAAACCCCCTCCCAGCAGCCGCTGAGCTGAACACGAAAGTGAAACCAGCCCTCCGAGCACCGCAAGAAATGCTCGCGTTTGGCAGCAGCGAGCGAGCCGGGACAAGCACTGCTGGGGAGCTGGCGCTGGCTCTCCCTCCCCTCCTGCCAGCAGCTCCGGTAACTGGAATCCCAGATTAATTCCCAGCAGGGCCTGGGAAAACACGGGACTGGAAGGAAACGAGGGATTTCTTCAACTGTGCGAGTTTTCAATAGCATCAAGGGAGCAACCACTGGTTTTCGGGTCAATGTGCGACCTCTCCACCTTCCCTCCCCAGCTGCCTCCTCGCCCAGCCCAGCCCCTGAGCGGCTCTCGAGCCGAACGCTGTGCCAGCAGCCACGGACTGATGCTGAAGGAGCAAGTTTTGCCTTTGATGCAAAAGCCGAGGGGTTTTACATACAACATAACTGCTCTGCCCATGGCAGAAAAAATACGGCTTTCCTGTTTGCAGGGCGAAGACATTGTTTAAAAAACAACTATTCAGCCGATTAACTTTTCTATCCCTTATTCCAGAATGTGGAGGTGGGTTTCGGTTCCAAAGCGCCCTGGGACCAGGACCAGGGCCCCACTGCTTCAACGGACGTGTTGGGCAGGGAGCGCTGCCTGCCCTGGGCTCAGCTCCTGTGCAGCACACCGGGACGGTGAGCCCCGAGCACACCGGGGCAGCCGTGCCCGCTCCCAAAGCCGGTGCAGAGTTCCTGCCACAAGAATGAATGGGCCTCCGAGAAGAGCGAGGAGCACACGGCTCTCCTGGGACCCCTGGGTTGCCTTCCCCATGGATTCAGGGCTCTCAGGTCATCGTACAAGGGGAAGCAGATGGCATGAGCCACCTCCGAGAGCTGCTCCTCCTCGCAGTGTAAGGGTCCTGTTTGCCAAGGGGGACGCTCGGCCCGAGCAGCGGCTCCGGGCAGGGCTGGGCCAGGCTGGCCTCGCCGTTCCTGCGGCCGGGCCGCGCGTGCCGAGCGAGGGCGAGGGCTGCGGCTGGGCCAGTCCAGGTCTTTTGCTGAAGGCAGCTGCTGGTGATCGCAGTAACTGTGGCCGCTTTTCAAACGCGCAAACAAAAGAACAATAATAGAAAACACCCTCCGGCCCCATTGTTCAGCCGCCAGCTTGGAGGATAATAGTCGCCTTCATGGGATGGGGCCACGTACGGCCCGGCCGGACAATGGCCCCACAGAGCCCCGCGTCGGCGGAGCGCTGGGCTCCCCGGGCAGACAATCCCCCATTGAGCCCGCGCCCCTGTCCCATCCCTCCCCACTGTCCCCACAAAGCTCCCGCTTGTCTCCGCACCCCGGGGCTCCCCGCGGGACAGGGACTCGCGTGGAGGGAGCGATTGCTCCAGGCATCGAATGCATCGAAGGTGCTCGTACCCCAGCTGCCCCCAGGGAGGGATGGGGCAGCCCGGGACCCCCGGGACGGAGCCGCTGCACCCCCGGCTGCACCGCGGGGACCCCGGGGCCAGGGACCGTTCCCGGCTGCGCTCCCCGCCCCCCGGGCCCAGCGCCCACGTCTCGGCGACGCCGCCGCCGCTTCCTCCTAATCCGGGAAACGAAACCCGCGCCTGGAAGGGGGGGGGGCGCCTGCCCCGGCCCCCCCACTTACCATGGTGAGGGTAGCGGCTCCGGGGCGGCCGCCGGTGCGGAGCGGGGAAGCGGCTCTGGGGCGGGCACGGCCGCGGACCCTTTCATAGCGCCGGGCCCCCCCCCCCCACCTCCGCCGCCGCCGGCCCCGCCCGTGGCCGCGCAGGCGCGGGGGGGAGCGGGGGGCCGGGCCGGGCCCTCCCGGGGGGGGCTGCGGGGCGGAGGTGGGTGTCCGGAGCCTCGGGCTATCCCCCCCCCCCCGCCCTCCGCCCAGCCTGCCCGGGCTGGGGGCTGCCGCCGCCGGGTACAGCGCGGGGGGGGGGGGGGGGGAGCGGCGCGGGTCCGTCCCCTCGCCCCACGCGTGGGCGCGCAGCGGTGGGTGCGGCGGGCTGGGTCCCGCAGAGCCGGGTGAGGGGAGGGGGGGCGCGGGGAGCGGTGGGGGCGCGGTGCGGGCTGGCGGGGAGGAGAGAGCCGGGCTGCCTGGGACCGGCGCTGCCGGGAAGAGCTCGTGTTTGCAAAGGCGGGAGCGCGGGGCGGGAGCTCACTCCGCCGCCTCGGGACGCGCCGCTCGGGTCCGGTGCTGGGTACGGCTGCGGTTCGTCTCCTCCTCCTCCTCCCTGCCTCTTCTCTGCTTCTCCCCTTCGCTCTCGTCCTCTTTATTTTCTTGTTCGTTTCCCCCTTCTTCTTTGTAGTTCCTGGCATCTTCTTTTTGCTTTCCATCTTCGTGATTCTCTGTGCTCTGTTCACTTTCCTCTCTGTACTTCTCGAAGTTGGCGTCTTTTGTGTTTTCACCGCTGAAGTCATAGTCTGGGGAGGAAAAAGCAATCTTGAACCAAGTTCCAGCACTGAGAAATCAGTGGGGCACGAGAAAAGAACGACCCCTGGCCTCTATCACCACAATTAGAAAGCTCTCCTCGGTTTTCCGCCTCACAGGACGCCGTTTGCTGCCGATGCAAGGTGCTGAGCTGCATGATGTGAGGGGAACAGACACCGGGAGCCGGCAGGCCCACCGCCATGCCTGGACTCCTCATCCGAGCCGAGGACGGGCGGGTGAAGGCCGGGGCTGCGGGCAGCAGCGGGCCCGGGGCCCGCGGGAGGCTTGGGCAGTGCCGCCATCTCCCGCTCGGGCCCGACATAGCTCCCGGAGGGGCACGGCCGGGCCTGGGAGCGCAGCTACGTGCGGCAAAGAATGCAGCGCTTTTACGAAGATTTTAATTCGGTACTTGCAAGGAAATCAATACTACGTGAACTCTAAGATGCAGCTGATGTTTTTGAAGGCCTCGCCACTCAGGATCTCACTCACTTGGTCACAGCCACTTTTACAGTCACATTTTGCTTCCGACCGCGCTCTGGGCCACCGTTCTGCATCCTGGGCACTGGAGCTGCTTTTTAAAAGCAGTTTTTTAAATGGATGGCACTGAAGAGTGAAACCTGGCTCCTTCACTGTTATCAAGGCTTCGTTGACATCCCTCACTTTGGTTTATACCAGCTCAAGATTAAACCTTCACTACCAAAAACCTGAAGCCACAAATTATAACTACGCTATGGCTTCACATATAAATTAATTCCTGCTACTGTGTACTAGTACAGAGGATGCAATATGGGCCAGAATTTTGGATGCCTGCTACCGGGGAATGGGGTGCTTTGTTCCCATGCCTCGGTCTGTGCCCCAGAAAAGGGAAGTGGAGATTTTGATATTTATGGGGCGCAGAGGTCTAAATGACAACTACCTTTAAGAGAGTAAACTGTCGTTTCTTCTCGTCTTTTGTTCAGCTCTTCGATGAAGCTTTTGCTCACGTCATCTAAGGCCTGAAAGTGATATGGCTTATTAATAAAAGCTCTAGAAATGCAGTTACATACCTAAGTTTTTCCTGTTTTCTTTTGATCTCTGCTATCATTACCTGGTCCTTTCCTACCGTAAAACTCTCTGCAACAATAGGCTTCATTTCTCCCTGCAGTGATTCCTACCTATTAGTATCCCTTATCAAATGTCTCCTCCCCTGAAGATTCCATCTCTCTCACACTATCATTTTTCTTCTGGCAGGAGAACAGGCTCCGCCTGAGCTCTGGACACCCACGAGGGATCACCACATAGGTACGTGTCTATGCTGTAACTGTTGCCTGGCACGCCGTGTGCGGTCAGATCACCCACAACCCACTGTCGGGTCAATGAAGGCTGGCTACCAGAACATGCAGACTGCTTTACCATGGGTCACTGGCCATGCCCAGATGTTCTTCCATGGTCTGATGCAAAGTGGTTTCTCTGGGATATTTTGGAGAGGCCAGACAAGGGTGAGCTGTGATCAGCAGCTGATAGCAACTGAGCACAGAGAAGGCACCACTGTATTCTGTGTGTGAAACCCTTGCCCCAGGGAGGTCAAAAGAAAATGTTCTCTTGACCTGAGCAGGGCTAGGGCTTCATCCTTTTATATATTGGACGGTTCATAAACTGGGGTTAAGTTTTCTGAGCCAGGAGGTTTCATAACTTTTAATATGTAAACTGCTTCTGAGGCTGCATTTCCCCTCTCTTAACACACTAGCTGTGTAGTGATGTTTTCTCAATTCACAGGACACTCAACAATAGTTACAGCTAACTTATTGATGCTGCCCCAAGCTTCTCTCCTCTTTGCAACAACCCACTTACTTACAATAATGATGGCCTTCTGAGCAGCTTCATCATGAATAAGCTTTGCTTTCTCAAGGGCTTTTTCGAAGTTCATGATTGCAGACCGGTAATCCTTTAATTTTACTGTAATGGACAAATGAAAACATCTATTTTAACCCAAGATCCAGAGAACAACAATAGTTAATCAAGCAAGTCTCCGATGAGAGGTCTTGATCTGAGCGGTTACTTTGGCTGTTAAATCACAGAGATGTTTTCACTAAGATGCTGAACAGACAGGCTGTCTCCATCCTTAGAGCAAACTTTGTACTAACGCCTTTACCTTGTGCTTGTGCCACTAGTACAGTAGCGTGGAGCTGCCACTCAACATCTCCCTCTTCATCTGCTGACTGCAGGGACTTCCGTCCGTAATTTTGGGCTGCTTCAGCATTATTCAGCTCGAGGTAACATCGGCCAATTTCGTGGAACAGCCAGGTCTTCTCCAGGCTGGATTTTGCCATTGGAATCTTATCCTCCCAACTTCAAGCAGAGAGTAAGAAAGGCAGACATTTACTGAATCTCACTAGGTGCAGTTATAATTTCAACCACTGATTCTATAAACAAAGGGTTCCAGGTACTGTTGGTATGAAAAATTTCACAGCCCCCCTTGCTAGCAGTATGAATAAACAAACTAAAAAGACATAATCTATTTAATTCAAAATACAACCTTATGCCTTTTCTGTTACTGATTTTACGTACGTGTCAATAGCTTGCTGGAATTTGCCGATTCTGGCATAAACCCTGCCAATGTTATCAAGAGCTCTGGATACGGCATCTGGCAGATCACTGCATTGAAAAGAAAAAGAAATTGTAGTAGCTAACGTAGTCTTGTTCCTGATACAGTCTGAGCTTTCTTCAGCCTTAATGTTTTCTTTGGTGCTCGACATGACTTGGGGCTAAGTGTTGAGAAGTAGAAGTAAAGGACCAGTGTCAGACTGAAAGTCATAAAATCAAGGTAGATTTTTTATTTTATCTACAGCTGTTGCAATTGACACCCCATAAGACACAGGGGAAAATGGTTTAGTTTTGTCTTTGATTTTTTTTTTTTTTGGTGCAAATCTAGCAGTCCTTGTGAAAGTCTTTCCACTTTTCTTTGCCTCAGTTTCCCTTTGTGGCCTTGTGGGTCCCACGGAAGTCCCCTACCAGCTCCTGGGTCCCTAACACTAAGATGATTTCTGTCCAAAAGAAAAGGGAAGACCCAAAAACGTGTCTGCAGTGTGTCTACAGACTCCTGGTAACAGGCCCTGCTCTCTGTGCTCTGAGTGAGCCTTTGCCCCATGCTAGAGGCAGCTCCTTCTATAATAACGTAGCCTGTGGACTTTAAATTTTTCCCTTAATTAGTCCTCGTTCCCATCTTCGGAAGTGGCCTGCTTTGACTACCCTTACCCTACAAATGAAAAAGCTGATGAAAGGAGAGGATAAATGCCTTGCTGGGGCGATGCGAGTCATTAACAATGTCTCCTCTCAGCCAGCTGAACTCCAGCCCCCAGGGGGCCAGGCCCCCCCAGTCATCGCTGCGTGCATCTCCTTTCAGTGTAACTTCACGTCGCTTTAAAAAAGTACTAAAATTATGGATCTCATTCCTGCCTCTCTACTGCTAATTCTTAACTTTATTTGGCGTAACTGGGGAGCGGAGATCACCAGGAGAGAGGCAGAAATTTCTTAAACCAATATTAATTTTGAGAAGTGATTTGTGAAAATGATAAACAATAAGTCAGTTACATTTTAAAAGCCCTATGCAGTATTGGCAAAAATAAAACCAAAATAACTTCAATTCAAGCAACTATTCAGTGTTTCCTCCTGTGCTTTGCAAAACTCTTACTAAATCTTAAGACTACATTTTACTCCATTCTGCTTTGGCTGAAAGAGCTGCAGAATGTGTTCTGTATGGGCAGGTAACTGTACCTCTTTTAGATAAATATGTCAAGCCTGCTATCGTGGTTTGAATGCAAATGATTTTAAGAGAAAATGTAGCAGAAAACTTGTGCAATTTAGAGCCTGACCTTCCTGAGAAGGAAACGCATACTAGAGGCTAAAGTGCTGAGGCTGGGACTTGTGTCCTCTTTTGCTTTGCTTCAGCAGAGATTTAGATGTGCCACGTGGTCTAGGTCCTTTAAAAATCTGCTTCAGGCTCCTTATTTTTGAAGTAGTGAAGATAGTAAGTCACTAGAGACCATGATACTTGGGCAGAGTCTGAATGCGTTGCCCTGTCAAATCTCCAGGTGAGAATTACAACATTACCTGATGCTAAAACATCTTAACAGAGGTACTTTCCTCTTTTCCCCATCCATCTGAACTTCTCAGCACTTACTTCTGCCTGGCAAATTCCAGATCCATTTTATGGCTTTGCAGAGCTGCCTCCATCTGGCCCATCTCTAACTGAGCATTCCCAATGCAGCTGTGGAGGTTTCCAATCAGTTCATTCTTGTTGGGAACTTCATCATCTGACCACCCTTGTATTGTTTTTAGCACACGCTCAGCTTTCTTGCAGCTTTCTTCAGGGGAGTCGCCAGTCAGCACTAGAGACAAAGAGGAAAGTTTAATGCCAGTGTGTGGACACAGTGATATTGGGGAAGTAAGACTACGTGCAGTTGTGTAAGCCTCGGACAAAGCTCGGGAAAGGTTAGAGCTCCTCACTCTTCATGCATCTCCTACACTCCTCCCTCCGATCTCCAAGAAGTCTGCCCCTGGGAGATGGTACTTGTGACCCTCACCTGGCACTACTGGAAATCACTTTCATCACAGCAAGTAAGGGGAAATGACTCTGGTAACACCTCACACTTGCTGAAGAAAAATAAAGGAGAATGATGCTTGTTGTCTGAAGGTTTTGAAAGCTCATAGCTATTGCAGCAGGGCAGTCTGGTCTTGGAGATGAAGTTCTAGGTACAGTACTTAGGTTTTTATCTCCTAAGTTAGCCTCTTGCCCTTTCCTGGTGAGCTCTGTTCATTGCCGGGCTACAGCGCTGCGGGAATTAGACTGCAGGATGTTTCTGACGCTACCTTCACCGAGCTGTTGTAGCTTAAAAGAACTGAATTGCAGTAACAACTAAATTCTTTTCCCTGAGTTGTAAATATGTAGCACAGGAAGAGAGAAAGAGACCAGAAGTGGCTGAATTACTCCTTCCTTCCAGACCGCTGTTTTTCAGCTGCTTCATCTCTCTGCAATGGTATTTTTGAACTATAGAAGTAATTAACTCCAGTGGCCTGTGTTCCCTCCATAAAACAACTTCTGATAACCAGACCAGAGGCATTTGCTCAGCATGCAGCAGTGGCCTACCTGGCTTTGATGTCTAACTGGTGTCCTGAAAACCAATCAGCAAGACCTCAAGTACAGAAAAAGCTGAGAAAAAAATGGGTTGGACTCTGTATCTAAGAAAGCGTTGGGAAAGGTGAAGAATACAAAAGCAAATACTTCCCCAAACTGCCTACTAGTGTTTGTTAATACTTGCACTGCTTCTATTGTTCTGGTCTATAATTACTATAGCAAATAATTACATGTGCCAATCATCATTTTCTTACTGCTTCCAGCCGGGACACCTACACATATCAATGTCCTCCATACTCTTCACAATGTATCTGCCAACCTCAGCTGGTTTTCGTTTCTTGTCCCGGATCCACCTTTGCTGCCTGAGCTTGCGCTCTCTCACACGGGCATAGATAGGCTTCTGCTGCTGCCAGAATTCACTGCGTGTGTCCAGGTAGGAAATGCCACTCAAAACCAGGTCCGCTACTTTGATGCCCTGCTTTGTGCTGCTCTCCATCAAATCTGAAAATAAGATGGTAGAACCCAGGAGAGTATTAACGTATATGATGGATGAAGCTGCAGTTCAGTGGGGGGCTGCTTGTGAATGTTTTTCTGCTCTGATAGATAGTCTTAGAAACTAAAGCCTTCAGTGCTCCTCAGAACTGATGCGATTAGGAGGGAAGTTGTGGAAAGCTCCCTTGCCGTTACCCATTCTGCATGTTTCAGCGAGCTAGAGCTGGTGTTCCCAGCCCCCAGAGCTGCCTCCTCCTCTGCCGACAAGAGCCGAGAAGGGGCCCATAACGGGCCAGCTGCGACGCGCGAGCACCCGGCCGCCTGGGCAGAACAACTGTGTGGGGCGTTGGCACTGAAATGGCACTTGGAAAAGTGGTGTGGATTAGATTGCGAGGTGGAAACTGAGAGGGCTTTTACATGCCTGGAAACCAGATAGCCCACATGTATTATTAATGCTAGTAATACCATAAAACCTGTGAGTAGACTAAGTTCTTAATTAATTACTTCTCTATTACTGGGTAAAGAGTTCCCTAGAAAAAAGACTGAAGGGGAATCACCCTTCTGCCTAGTTCTAAAATAAGATACTTCTCCGAATCCTGCATCTTGATCTTAACAGCATTTGTAACAAAACCACAAATGAGTTACAGTCTTATGAGCAATGCTTTGCACTTAATGCAAGTGTTAGTGGAATTTATCATTACGGCAGAAGTTAAGTAATTTGTAATGATACTGTTCCTGCTTTTGATTTCATCGGCACAGATTGCTTTGAGTTGATTTATTGTTCGTTATAAAAGCCTGCCATTTAATAGGGAAGGAAATATGCTCAGACATAGTTATGAATATTGGATCTGGCTCCAAAAATACCCGTACTTTCCAGACACCTGCCTCTCTCACGAACACTGCAAGCACTATGTGCTATGTGAGCTCCGATACAAATAAGGAAGAGTAGTCACAGGGATATAAAAGAAGCAGAAAAAAAAGAACCTGCTTAGAAGGAACTTTAAGTTAAATACAATGGAGAAATACCTTCATCCTTGAGCAACTTTTCTAGGTAGGCCTTGTCAGCATAAAGCTCTCCAAGAAGCTGTCGCTCTGTTTTTGGATTCCTCACAGGCTCCCGTTTCCTTGTCCATTTTTGATCCTTAGTCAGTTTGGTTTGGAGTTTCTGATCTGCTTTTTTGCTCTACAGTGAGAAAAAATAAAGGAAGTTGGGGGAGATCAGTGGGGAACACTAGAATTGGCAGAATTCTGTTTACACTCCATATAAGCCAACTTATTTTTTAAATAAAAGCAAAAAGTCAGTGATTGCTTTTGGTCATGAGCAGCTGAAATTTTGCACCCAATTGTGCTCCCTCACTTCCAGGAACAGGAGGGGGCATTCTAGTAAGAGCAAGAATGAGTTCTGCCCCAGTGTCTTGCACTGTCCTGGAGGGCTTCCTGGTCAGTGCTGGGGGAGGACATCAGGGCTGTGGGAAAGGCAGGTCCACAGTCAGAGAAACAGAGGCTGTAACTGCCAGGGCTTCTGAAACGTCAGGAGGGTATTGCTAAAGTTTCGCATTCAAAATCCCAACAATTACAGTGCTAATCTGTCGGCCCCTTCGTACAAATTATTTTTACCACTGAGTGCCCATAATTTCAGCTGAAAGAAGCAATGAGCATTCACTGCACTGACTTCAAAAGGAAATGTGGCTTGGCGTCTCGGAGCAACAAGGCACTACTTCAATGGACCACCCCAAAATTAAGCAATTGAGAAAGTGTCTATTATCAAAAATGTGAACCTTAAACATCAGGTAAAACCAAAGTAAATATTGTAGATAAAGGTACCCTGGCTCCAGCCTCGGTGCTGTTACTTATTAGCCTGTGATGGGTGATCAGCAACACCCAACAGAAACAGTCAGGCTGGTAGAGAAATTTCAAACTGGGCTTTGTTTCTCCATGGTTGCTCTTCCCTGCCTTCTCCTTTAAATTTTGTGTAGCTTGAGCCAGAGCTACATTAAAAGCAGGTGCATAAATACTCTCATAACAGATCAGTGGGCTTCCTGCGCTCAGAAGGCACTTCACTACACCAGCCATATCCGCATCCATGTTGCTGCAGAAACTATTAATCCTCTAATGCCTATTTCAGAAAGTATTAGCATTATAACAACTCTAGTTAGCTTCTATAGCAAGAGCTCTTCAGATTGTACCTCTGCCTGCCTGCTTATAAAGCACAGATCCTCTTTATTCTCCAGTTTAACTGAGGATGGACCTGCAAATACAGAGAAAATACTTGTTAGTGTTCGAGAGTAGCAGTGCAGAGGCTTTAGAAATTAAAATGACCATAAATGTGCCAAGCCTATAATCTTCTGTTTGAAATAAAGCTTTCTACTAATTCTTTCGTATGAAATATGTGGATGTTGGTATCTTCTGTGGGCAGGGAATACAGCTCATAGATGCAGCTCCCGTCGGGTTTTTATTTACTATTTTCACATGGCACCAGGGGGCTCCCATCACAGCGCCGTTTTCCTACAGAGACATGCTACATCCTGCGTGGAAACGGAGGAAGAAAAAGGATTGCAAGTTCTTCTGAGGGATCATAGCTGAAGCTTAAAATGGAAGGAGAGCTCATAAGCAGAGGGATCTCCAGCAATCCAGAGAACTATTTTAAAGTTTTTGTGCACTGACATTAGGGCAAAACTCCCATTTCCTTTTTCACTCCGACATCCAGTTCTGCTATTCAGATTGCACTCTGGCAGTGGAGGTAAGAGTGAAAACCAGCTCTGTTTTGGCCTCATCTGAAGGAAGGAAAGGGCTTCACGTGCTGTTGTGGGATTTCCTTCAGCAAGGCAACTGGGCCAGGATCAGCAATGCGAGTACATGCGTATCACAGAAGGTAGGTGTTCCTGAATCTGCCCGGCAAAGCAGATTCAGTAAAGCAGTTTTGGGGATGTGCCCTGTTAATGTGTGTGCATTTCCCAACTATTTAAACATCTAGATCAGATGCTAACATGTTTCCTTGCTTCTTTTCCCCTGCATCTAGGAGCTATCGCTCCATTAAAAAAATGTCTTCTTGGTTTTTAATCTGTTCATTTGCCTACAGCCCAGATGCTTGAAGGCATTTAAAGCCCTTAGCTCAGTACATCAAGCATGGCAAGCGTTTCAGCTGAGAGCTGCAAAGATACCTAGGCATTTCTGTTAAGCTGAGAAAGCAGCAGTAACGGAGGAAAGCAAGCCAGATCTGGAAACTTTCCTTGTTTTTTTAAATAAGTATCACATATGAAAGAGCTTCAGGCTTTTACGCAGCTGGGAGATGAAGTTAATCTGTGGCACTGGAGGTGGACTGCAATTTTGAAACTGATCTCAGGGGGAGTAAGGCACTTAAATATCTCAAGGATCAGGGCCTACGTGTATGGGGGTGCAGCGGGGTGTGTCCTGGCTCTGTGAAGGGACAGGCTGTCCGGGATCCACCTGAGCTGTCTCTAACTAGCCGGGCGGGTTTTACAGCAGCCTTGCCAGCTACGCACAGGTTGCTCGGTGCACGTGTCTAAGGTGGCAGCCCCAGCTGAGGTGTGTCTGTCTGCCTGAGAGCGGGTGCACGTCCTGTCCATGCTTGTTGGCGTAGGAGAGCGTTGCTAAGAGAAAAACTAAGGGAAAAGAGACAAGTTTTCAGTTTGCTTTGAACATCACTAGGTCCTTGGCCTTTCCTGCCTCCTGCAGGACTCCATTCTATGATCTAAGCCAGAAATTATGAAAGCAGTGCTCCATTGCAATAGTCAACAGTTTCGTTGGTCTTATGCAATGTAAATTGGAGGAAAGTCAGGATCTCAGGAACGCCAGTCTCAGGTAGCAAGGCAAATTTCATTAGAAACTTGGAATATTAGGATAAAGATCTCAAAATGGATTCTGTAACCAGTAGGGCTGTAAGTAGATGAGCTGCTTTGTTCTGTATCACCTAGAACATTTTCATGGTGACTTTGGAAATTTAAGTTAGTGTCATAATTTGCTTACATAACTGAAGTTATTAGACACTGTATATGAATAGGCCTTCAGCCAAAAAAAGAAGAAAAAAAGAACAGCGCTGTGCTCTTTTTGGTGCTTCCTGGTTTCATCCGAGAGTGGCCACTGAGCGCATGAATCCAGAAGCAAAGAGACTCTGCTCTTGCAGAGTCCTTGGGTCACTTGCTGAGCTAATATGCCATCAGCTGTCCACCGAACAGCTTCTGGCTGAGCTTGGAGGGGCCATAAAATGAAACATCTTACTTCCAATGCAGTTGACAATTGCCTCCTGGGATTTCTCGATACCCAGCCTGAACTTCTGTAGTTCTGGACGTAGTCTGTAGCCTCGATGATAAAACACTAACGCAAATTCAAAATCACCCATGGTATATAATGTCTCAGCTTTTTGGTAAAGTCCCTAAAACGACATTTGGAAAAAAAAACACAGAATAAAAAAGAGAAAAAAAAGCTTCAGAGATCTCAGTTAATTCCCCGCTAGGCAGAAGTGAGAGCCCTATGCTAGCACATTCTGCGTACAATAAAATCCAGTCCTGGAACTCTTTCTCAATTGCTGACTAAGCACCTCCACTTCTCTGGAAGCAATAAAAATGTCAAAAGTGTGTTTAGAGTTAGCTGTTTCTACACAATACCGTCTCCCAGACCCTTCAGCGTCTCCCAGATAAAAGACCAGTCCTTGGCCACCCCAAACTCTTACCACTTCATGCTGTTTACCTTGGAGAATGTTTTGTCGTTTTGGAGAGACGCTTCAGCATCTTTCAGGGAATTTTCTGTGTCTCCAAGTTTCAGGTAACATTTTGAGCGGGCAACTAGACAGTGCTTGTCTCCTGCTCTCAGCTTCAGCGCCTGGAACGCAGCAGACACGGATATGTCCTCAGTGCTGGCTCAACAGCACAAATACATACAAGCACGTATATTTGATGCAACCTGCTCTGTCCCAACATGGATCTTGATGGATGAGGATAAAACCACAACATTTTTAATGAAAAAAATATTCTCTTGATGGTCACACGTTCCCTCTGCTGCAGCTACCCCCCCCCCCCCCCCCTTTCCATGCCGTCGGTGCTGCAACCCCTCTCTGAGCACTCCCCGCCGCCGGACGGGAGCTGCACCTCCTCACGCTGCCCCGCGTGTGCCACCTCCCTGCAGGCTGTGACCTCCAGGCGCCCTTGGGGACACTTCCCTTCGTGCCACCACCTCGGCGGGCCGCCTCTCCCCACGCTGCCACCTCCCCTGGCCGGGGCTGCCACGTTCCTCCACGTGCCCCTTCCCTTCGTGCTGCCACCTCTGCCAGCCACCCCCGCCTGAACCGAGTGCCACCGCCACGCACGTCCCTTGGCGGCCGCCACCTCCGAGTGCCACCTCCTGCCTCCGCGCCACCCCGGTGCCCTCGGGCCCCCCTCCCGCCGTCCTCGCCCCTCCGATCACGCCCCGCCACCCCGCCCCGGCCCCCTCACGTTGTCGAAGCAGGCCAGGGCCTTGCCGTACTCGCCCCGCCGGCACAGCAGCGTCCCCTCGGCCATGAAGCTGGGGAAGGTGCCGGCCGGCACGGTGTCCGCCGCCGCCGCCGCCATGGTCAGCCCGCCGCCGCCGCCGCCGTCGCCTGGCAACCGCTGCCGGGCAACGGCCCGACTTCCGGCGCGGCGCAAAGCCCCGCCCAGGCGGTGAGGTCGCGGTGGCGCGCCCGGGGAGGTTTCCCGCGCTCCGGCTGGATTTTCCCGCGCCGCCGCCGCTGTGACCCCCCCGCCGAGCGCGGTTTCTCCGGGCTGCAGCCCCAGCCCGCGGCCTGCCAGCGAGGCGGCACGGCGGGGGAGCTCGCTGCTTCCTCCGGCCGTGGGGCCCCGCGCCACGCGCGGGCGTGGGCCTAAAATGAACGCCGCCCCGCCGCGTTCCCGCAGCAGGGCGTTGGGGAGGCCCCGCCGTGCCGCTGACGGCCAGTCCGCACAAGCACGGCGGTGCGGGGGGAAGGCAGCGCGGGGTGGGCTGGTCAGAGGTGCGGTGTAAGTAGGGCACGCGTGGGTGGCGATAGAGGGGTGCGTGGGGAGGGGCTGCGCGGCTTGGGAGGGAAGGAGATTCGCGTTTTCCACCAAAATGTGTGCGGGCTCTGGCTGAGGGCAGTCGGGGCTGCGCGCCGGGTGTCTCACGCTTCGTCTCTCCTGACCCAACCTGTCCGACCGACGGGGGATGCGGCGCCCGTTGGGGTTCTGTTCTTACCCCCGCGTTTCCAAAGCCCTGCGCTGGAGGCACGGCCAGAAAGAAAGGGGTTGTGGGAGCACAGGCGCTTGGTAAAACCGCTTTGCAAGAGCATTGGTGGCAGTGCCTCGGTTACTGCTGAACGTCGGGCTGAACAGGTTCCTCTGCTCAGCCAGGTCACAAGCTGGTGCCCACCGCAGAGGTTTCACCAGGGCAGCCCATTGCCTCTCTCTGGAACAAATATATTCCGTACTTTTTGGTGTTTGCTGGTAGCCCGTGGTGCCAGTTTTATCACTGCAGTATCCAATCCTGGACAAACAAATGATGAATGAGGGATGGTGCTGGTTCTCTCCTCCTGTGAGCAACTTTAGTCTTGACTTTGTTTTGGCCTCGGATAAGACCCTGCCAAGATTAATGTTTGAAGCAATTTGTTCCTGCCAAGTGACTCAGAGTGGGCGTGACATGTCTGTCCTGCTTGGAGCCTGTAAGATTTAACTTCACCGTGGGGAAAATCACCACTGCTGCTGGGTTCTGGATGCAGCTCAGGAATGACATGGCCTGTCCTTGCGCCATGGCTCCTGGGACGGGGCTGGAGCGGCCGCACAGCACCGCAGCGTGGGAGGGAGGGAGGCAGGGTGTCTCATGTACGGGTGGTGAGACAAACACCAGTTGAGCGCTGGAGTGGGAGGCCAGCGTGACACGCCCCTGTCCACAGGGAGTCAGGCAGAGAATTTCAGAGAGTTTAAGCTTTTGGTAACTGTCTTCTGTGGAGACTTTCCCCACTGGCACTGCCGGGTGTGACATGCTCTCCCCAATGAGATGGGCAGGAGCATCATGTCTGTGTCCACCGGCCCCCCTCCGCACGGTGGCTGTTGCAGGCCTGTGCTCCAGCCCGGTGACAATGTCATATGGGCCACAGCAGACCTCGCCTCTGGAGCAAGGCCATCTGCTCTCGTCAGAGACCACCCCAGGGTGCATCCCTTTGGCATTGCTGATGTGTGCTTTAGTCACAGGTTGGAAATTCCAGGGAAAAAATGAATGCGCGATGATTATTTCTGACAAGTGGAAGAGATGTGATGTCTGCCGTTAGAGGCTTGTTAGAAAACGGGGCCGTCGGGAGCAGGGAGGCGGGATGGCCACGTCCTGCCCGAGGCCTCGCGCCGCCTCAGAAGTGTCTCTCTCCCCTGCCTGTCGTGTCCCTGATCTGTATGCGTCCCGCTGCCCTGCGCAGGTGAGAAGCGCCTGTTGGCCCCATCCCTGGGGATCACGCTCCCGTGGTGACGTACGCCGGTGATACTCCGTTCCCGTGCAGGGCTGCTGTCCGCCGGTGACCGGCACAGGCTCCGGGCAGTAGCAGCACTCCCCGCCGTGGGCACCGCCGGGCGCCTCCTGCCCCTGCACTTGCGACCCCCATCCCCGTGGGAGGTTTCTCGGCCCAGCTCCGGGGCGATGGGGCGGGCGGGCGGGCGGGCTGCCCGGGGGCCGAGCGGCACCGGCAGGAGCGGGTGCAGGCGGGGAGCTGTGAGGCCGCTCCGGCGTCAGGCGCCCCAACGGGGCCCGGAGCCAGGCGAGCCCAGCGGGGAGGCCTCTCTGCTCTCGCCGCCGGCGGGGCGCGCTGCCCGGGGCGACGCAGAGCGTGACGGTGGCGTAGCGGCGGCCCTTTGCTCCGGCATGACGTCAGCGGCGTTGGCCCACGACCCCCCCCCCCCGGGGCTTCACGGCCGGGGATAGGCGGGAGCGAGGGGCGGAACTACGACTCCCACAAGGCCGCGCGGCCGCGCCCCACTGGCGGCGGCCAATGGGCGCGCGGCCGCCGCTCAGGCAAGGCACACGTGGCGTCGGCGGCAGCCAATGGGCGTCGGCGGCGCCCGTAGCCCGATGGGCCGGGGAGGCCGCGCCGCAGCGAACAAAAGGCGGCGGCGGGCAGGGTGCGGGGCAGCGCGGCCGAGCGGGCGGCCAGGTGAGTGTCGGGGCGGCCGCTGCTGCACCGAGCGCTGCAGCGGCAGGGCCCGCCCCGCCCCGGGAGGGCGGCGGCGGCGGCTTCGGCTCCGTCTGTGCAGGCGGTGGGGTCTGGCTGGAGCGCCGCTCGGCCCGGGCGGAGAACGGCGGCGCCTACGCGCTTGCGGCGGGAGCGAGGCGGCTCAGCGCCTCTCCCGCCCCGGGTGGGAGGTGTCTGCATGCCGGGAGCCCGGGGGAAAGCAGGGGCCGGTAGCGCTGGTCGATGGTCGCAGCCGTCCCCGGCAGCAGCTAGCTCGCCGTACGGCGGGCGGGCCCCGGGAGCCGGGCCGCAGCCTGCGGGAAGCGCCGTGGTTTTACTCAAGTAGCGGGTTTGCAGCTGGGAGCGGAGAAGAGAGCGTCCCGGTGCAGGACGGAGCCGGAGCCCCGTGCTCCCTCCTCGCACCGCCGCCCCTAACCTTGAGGGAGGCGCGCCGCCTTTCAGCTGAGGCTTCCTCATCAGCTGAAGGAGAAAAGACAGTCGTGTCCGTGTCCGGTGGGGCCCTGACTGACCGGGACGTTTCTGAGGCACGGTCTGTTTGCAACGGGCACCGTGCAAATATTTAACGAGGGGCTGGGAGAAAGAGCCCTTGTCTGTGCCAGCGGCAGATTCAGGCTTCGTCTTTGCACGTTCGTTCCCTTCCTCCCTCGTCTGGGAAGCCCTTTGCCAACAGCGCGCGCACCCCTTCTCCAGAGTGAAAATCCCTTTGTGGTGGTTGTGGAGGCAGCCGCCGCCGTGTTGGGGTCTCGTTCCGTTCTTGCTCTCGTAGTAGCAGGCGGGTGGGTAGCCTGTGTCTCTCTCGGTTCCTGTGAATGGATCCGACAGTTCCAGGAGCTGCGAAATGGCTGTTTTCCAGCTCTTTTGTTTGCTACCTGCAAACACCTGCTGTTTATCTTGCTGCTTTGGAAATTCTCTTCCTCTTGTATGGACCTCTCTTCTCTCTGTTAAACTACATTTGTTGTCTGCAATAGCGACTAAAGATTGAACACTTATGTGCATCCTGAATAGATTGTCTGTAGATATCTGTGTTTGTTTTGTTTCCATAATTGGGTTTGGAGCTCAGAATATCAGCTCTACTGTCTAATGCTGTTATTCAAACCCTGTAGAGTTTTCTGCATATGAGACTTCTGTGTGAACATGCAGAAAGCGTGCTCTCCATCCTGCAGCTAGCGGTGCTCTTCCTACTGTTAGCAGCTCTGCTTGAAGTCGGACCCGATACAAAGGACAGCCACAATTGGGAATCCTGCCCAGCCGTGCAGGCCAGAGTACGCACTGCTCCTGTCCACTTTTCAAGTGATGTGGGGAAGGATTTAAGGAATAAACTTGTTAAGGACCTTGCCCAAGGCTGCAGAATAAGATGGTCTTTAAAGACAGAATTCCAAATACCCCACTTCTGGTACTAGATGCTTACCAGGGCATTTGGAGCCTGTCTGCTGCTCTCCGTTAGCCAGGCTTAACTCGGTTTGTAGTCTGTTCCCCTCCCTGGCTGCTGTTTTGTTCTGAAAGGTTCCGTGTCTGCAGGGAACCTCCTCCAGAGCTGGGCATTCCACACGCTCACTGCCTTAGCAAGTGCACCTGCTTGCTTCACACCAGAACGGTGCCAGGCATTTCATAACGCGCAGCATTGAGGTATCTCGACCCGTGAAGTTTGCTGACGGCTGTGGGGCTGCTTCTCTTGAGCCCTGTGTCCTCTGATAAAAGCACGTGTGTTTGCCAGGTGGAAGCTGACGTAACTTTTTGCACTGCTGTGGGCTGAAAATGCTGGCTAGTCTTGAACTGTGTTAATAAATGACCTGGGATGGAGGGGGAAGGTTGCTTTACAGTGTGGTTTTGTTGACATAATTATTGGGAGAGAGCGCATGAAATCTTTACTGGAGAGGGAGTCCTTTTCTCCCAACGAAAGCATTGCTCAGTATGATTGGAGTATGGTACTGATCTGGATCTAAGAAAATTCCATGTACGAGCGCCGTGTTCTATATGAACACAAACTGGTGAAGCTCACAGAGTTATACCTCTGAGACCAGAAAGGGTTTAAAGAAAAATAAACCAAAGCAATGTCTTTAATTTTTTTTTTCTCCCCTTGCAGAGTAGACCATGTTGCGCTGAGTAGTGCCACATCATCTGATCTCTTTGGGAGTCAAGGAGAATTTACCCGGGTTCTGTTGTCAAGAATGCCTCTTCTTGTTTCCCCACCTTTTTTCCTTTGAACTGTATTGCGTTTTCCCTTCAACTAGTTGCTAGTGTATTGGCGCAGACCTATCAGTTATGTCACAGCAAACACAACATCCAGCTCTTTAATCCTCATCTAGCTTGCCACCATCACACTCGGTTTTTTTCTCTTGTCAATACACTCAAGAAACTTTCCCCAAGCATAATTTTTTTTGCATATTTGACAGGTGACATGTTTTGAGGGAATAAGTGCTTCTGAGCCCTCAAAAATGTGATCTAATCCATTTCTCTTACTTGCTCTGGACTTGCTAGCGAAGGCTGAAAACCAGCACTTTTTAAATCAGTGGGTATGGATGATGGTATAAAGGTCTCTGATGCGTAGTAGGGAAGCTGTTTGTTTTAGAGCCTCAGTAAACGAACACAAATCATTCACGGAAATCAGTGACGCTTCCAGAAATAACTTATTCTTACACCAGTAACCCAGTTGTCAAACCAAGACTAGGTGTGTGACATCTGTCAAACAGAGCTCTTTGCTGTCCTTTACTTCTTAAGCAGAGGCATGCTTCAAAGGCAAGAATGGTTCTGGTAACCGGGGCTGACCCTGCTTTGAGCTTGAGGTTGGACTAGGTGACCTCCCGAGGCCCCTTCTAACCTGAACTATTCTGTGATCCTATGATCTGTTGCATTTTAACTGAAAAGTTCACAGCGTGTACTGTGGAAAATGCTTTAAAGTGGCAGTAGATTGTCCTTCACTTAGCGAGTTTGGCCAGGAACCAACTGTGTTTCCATTGTACACCCCTCAAAGGAAAAGGCAAGGCAGTTTATAATAATTGGATCTGAAGGGTTGTGATAGTGCAGGTACAGTACGGAACTCGCAGAATGACCAGTAAATCATTGCAGGCAGCTAGAGAGGCATTATAGGTTAGAAACTGTTAATTCTATCTGCCCCTATCCTAAATCTTGTGCAGCAGAGGATACATATTAAGAGCAGACTGGAAAGGGCATTTTGTGCTGCTGACATGAATCTACCATTGTGTGTGGTGGTTGCAAGATCTGGGGCCTAAAGTCCTAAGAAAATTGCAGTTCAGTCTTACCTAACAAATCATGAACAGAGCAGTGTCTGGGAGTGAATCAGTAGAAGAGAACGTTATCCTATAGCTTGTACTTGGTATAGCGAAAGGGATTATTTTTTTTTCTCTGCACCCCCTCTGTTTTTCTTCAGAGGTGCATCCATTACTCTCATCAGCCATAGCTGGTACTGCAGGTGCTAAGCATGACTGAAAATAAGATTCTCCATGACAGATGAGAGTCCTAACCTGCCTCATTCTTGGGAAACTGCAAAGATTCTGCTCCTCTACTTCTGTGGTGACCTGCAGTGCATGCTCCTGCTCAGTGTTTGCAGAACAGATGCAACCAGTTAATGGAGTCTGCTCTGATTATGTCTCTCTGGTTGATGAGGGACCTGCATGAGCACATACAGCTAGGAATTGCTGATGCCCTATGGATTTTTTTTTTTTCCTGCTGATCTTTTAGCTTAACAATTCAGCAGACTGAAGCAATTGTTTTGTGCTGTCTATCCCATGAGAAAGGCAGGGTTGGAGCAGCAGAAAAACCTGAGTGAGGGATGTGACTAAAGACTTCCTAATGATAAGGAAATGTCTCGGTGAACCATGGGCAGATAAGGGCAGAAAAGCCTCACTTCTGCTGTTCTGTTGCCATGACACAAAGATTTTGTCATTTTTCATCTACTGCTATTGTAATAATCCTCTAGGTTTTCTCTCTTTACCCCAGTAGTGTTATTGCAAAAATGAGGTGATGAAATTGGGAGAGAAACTAGGGGAGCAGCAGAATGTAGTGGCATAAAGGAGGCCAGTCAAGTTTCTGAGAGATGAGCGACTTCACAGCGCCATGTCTTGTGGGAATGCCCCCGTGTTTTGTGTCCCTCAGGTTTAAGCAATCCCATGTACGTCACTGTTGTTCCCACTGACTTTTTTTTTTTTTACAGGACTGTTTTTAGTAAGACCTGAGGGATGTCCTGGGTCCAGTTTCCTGCAATTGCAGACAATTACATCTTGGTCATTGGCATAACTAGCATCAGCTTGATTGTTTTAATTTGTAAATGTGGACTGAAGATCTGCAGTATTGTTCAGGGGCTCTGTATCACCCTGGAGAAATGAAAAATACTTAGGGTTTTTTTTTTTTTAGATTAAGAAATATGTTTGCCATTTTCTTTTATCCATCTGCTTCTACTGCAGTGAAATGTGACACTTTTTCTCTGGGACTGGCCTTTAGCATATTGTAGAATAGGCAGTTGATGGATTTCTAAGAGCTTTGAAAGCAAGGGCATTCCAGCTTTCTACTAGGCAAAATAAATAGCTGCAGGTAACTTGGGAGCAGGATTTGCTCTCAGAAACAGCACTGCTTTAAAGCAAAAATCATAATGGAAAGTTTTCAGCACTACAGTACAGATGACTTACTGTAGCGTGTGTGTGTGTGCAGCTGTGAAGACAAGGTAGCAGAGGTGTCTGTGGGAATTGAATATGTCTGTGCATGCTTGCAGAAAAAGGTTAGGTGGGGTTTTTTTTGGTAGGCTTTTTTTTTTCTTGCAGCTCTGCCAACTACTAGCCCAATGTATGGCCACTTCTGTAGCTTTGGAAAGTCTTCCTCTGTAGCTAGCCTGTGGCTGACCGACCATATAATAAAGCTGTAAGCTTTTGGTCAGAGAAGCTGGCATATTCTTTTTGACAATGCTTATCTGATGCACAGACAGTGCCTCATAATTAAGAAAAAAGCTGTTTCAGAATGGTACCATGAAGCTGGTCCACAATTAGTAGAGGATAGATGCAAACCAGTTCTGCAAACTCACTTGAGATTCTTCTTAGTCTGATGTAGCAAACTCTAGTTGGTTTCTAGTAGTTAAACCATTCTGTCTTTTGCAGCTTCCTTGCTAATAAAGATTAAGCAGTCAAAGCAACTCTGCTAATCTTTGAATTTTTAATGCAGATTACAACACAGCTTACGCTCCTACAGTTTTGTGGCATTTGCAGGGCAAAGACGGGCAGAGAATTGCAATCGGCAATAGGATTTTGTACAGCAAATACCCAGTTGCTCCACAAGCACGAGAAGCCGTGTCTGCAACCCATTCAACACACAGGTCATCTGTCAGCTAGCACCCTTATGATGTGTCTGGCCACTGCTGCTTACCTGTGGCAGATGGCTTCCCCTGAGACTGTTGCACACTTTGCCCCCCTTCACCTCCCTTTCCTTCCAATCAAAATTCCTATCCTTCTAGAAAGCTGTGGTGGTTTACCACCAAGAAGAGATGAATGTTTCTCCAACTTCAGCGTCTGTGCTTAGCTTACAGCCAGAATTGCAGCCTACCTAAGAAGGTTATGCAGTAAGCCTTGCAGCTCCTAAAATGTTTGAGGTTAATCCACTGGTACCCAGCATTTCCCCTTCACTGACTCTGCTTCCTCTTCCGATACATGCTGCTGTTATTTGTTCCCTGATAGCTATGTATAAATCTTCCCCTTGAGATAACTACATTATCTCAATGTCACTCCATCTTTTGTAATTAGGAGCACCCGATGGAAGTTCTAGATTGCTTCTAAAGTTACTGCAGAATGGCTGCTCGTAGCCCCAGGACTTGACATAATTCAGTGGCTCTCAATGTTTTCCTGAGACAACTCTATTCCCACAGCATCTCTGAATACATATTTTTAGGAATGCCTCTTAGAGAGCAAATGAAGCTAACACAGCAGCCTCAGGATAGCATTTGTTTGGGCTGTGACGTTAAAGGGGGCTGCAAGGGAGGACGGAATGGTAGGATGTGTATCTTGCTATGAGGGGCCAGACAAACAAAATGTGCTTGGTCTCCTTTGGCTTGTTCACAAGAGCTCCCCTCTCCTTAGCCTGTGCTGACTTCGGCACTGGGGTAATAAAACAAAGTGGGGTTACTTTTAGCAGACTAAATATTAGGTGCAAGTGTTTATGGTGACAAGAATGGGGTTTTGATTCTATGAAGAAAGACAGGGTGCTTCAGAAACATTGCCTGATGCTGTTTTGAAATGGGATTAGATTGTAAGCTGCACTGCAATCGTGTTGGAGTTTTACATAATTATCTGAAAGCAGGAACACTGGTTTTTTAACATCTTTTACCCTTTCTGTAGCTTCTCCTTTTCTACTTTAACACTGGAATTGTGTTTGAAAAGATGTTAGCAGCAAATTTGACTGCCAGTTCTTAAGCCTAGTTAACAGCTTTCAATATCAGTACTTCCTCAGTCCAACCTGTTTCATTCTAGAGGCATACAGAGAATGCAACCTGCCTCCTACTACTTCTTTCCGCAGAATAAGTATTTTTTCTGTTTATTGGGGGGGGGTGGACCAAACCTCTTTCTTCCTGCTCTAGGGAAAAAGGTCTTTAGTGATGGTTAATTATTCCCTGGCAAATTTTGTGCTTGCTTATAGGATGAATAACCCAATTGATTACTAATGGTTATTACCCAGAAGGTAGCACAAGAAATAACTGTGGAATTTTTAAACTGTTTCTCTCTGTGGGTCTTAAGTGGGGCATCTATTTTGTGATGGCATGGGCAGTTAGTCAGTCTTATTGAGCCATTCAAATACGTCACTGTCCAGATACTCAGATGGAATCTGAGCGCTTCTTTTCTGCGTTGGTGCCTTTCTGCTTTGCAGCTCTCTCAGAAACCATCCTAAGCGTGCTTTTGTGTTTCCTGCCACACTGGCTGTGCTTGGGGAACAGTGACATGACCTCCAGTCACTCAGGATGCAGCCACTGCTCGAGCTTCACTGCCAGCAGTCTGCCCCCTCAGAAAAATCAAAACTGCTTGTTGACCTCTGGCTGATCACAAGACTCAGTTCTGATGTTTGACACATCCAGACAGGTTCACTAGGAGGAAGTATTCTTTTAAATAAATATTTATTGCAGCTAAAAATAAATGCATCTTTGACACCTACAACTTTGTTGCTGCATGTCAGAAAGAAAAGTTACAGCCTTGAGATTGGAAATAATCTACTTATGTCAGTTTAGAATATACTCTTTAAAAGAGAAGAAGGCCATCTCCAGGAAAGGCATGAAATTAGGAATTTTTTTAAATGACTCTTCTCAAACCCCAAACTGTCTGACCTTAATCTTCTATGTTGTCTTGAGCATCTTATTCTGTAGGGTATGAACCTGCTTCCAAGACATCTAGGTTCTGAAAAAAAACAAACAAAAAAAAGATGTAAATGTGTTCTGGTTCTGATAATACTGGGAACATTTTCTTTTCCCTTTAGAAAAAGGTATGGGGGATTGCTAAATTGCCTGCAGTCAAGCTCAGACTGGAAATGTGGCATGCCATAAGAAAACAAGTGGGAGGGAGGGTTTTCCTCTCCTGTTGCCTTGTCACTCCCTGCTACTGAACTAGAAGAAATGGTAGGTGTGTTACATAGATCCCACAACAGCAGACCCGGGGTGCTGTGTAGTTTGAGACAAGCTGCCTTAGCTGAGCGCTCCCCTAGATGCGGGGGGATGCTCTGAGCTGGCAGGTTTGCTAAAGGTGCAGTGGTGGCTGGGACAAGCTGCAAGGATTACGCCTTTCCCTGCAGGCAAGGCTGGACCAAAGTAGTGTTCAGGGCAGGGGAATGGGGTAGAAGTTTTAAGCAACACTAATAGTTCTTGCTCATCAGGTGAGTTTTATAGCCTTATTTATAATGCGGAGACACAGCCCCAGCTCTGTATTTGCTTTGGTTTTGCATTGAGCTAGGTGATGGGGAATTTTCTGTGAGAACTGAACTCTGTTCCTGATTGCTCTTTTTTTTTTTTCCCCTCCCAATTCAGACTAGGTAGCCATGTCAGCCAAAGCCATCTCTGAGCAGACGGGGAAGGAGTTCTTGTATAAGTATATCTGCACATCCTCTGCCATCCAGAACCGTTTCAAGTATGCCCGAGTCACCCCAGTCACTGACTGGGCACGACTCACCCAGGACCATCCTTGGCTTCTGAGCGAGGTAAGGAGAGTGTCTTGCCTTCCTGTAGTGGCTCAGCCCCGGACAAACCTCTGCCCGCCCAAGCTGCTCCCTGTCAGGCACGGCACGTCGTGCTGTGGCAGGTTGTGAGCAGAACTGTGCTCTGGATCTTTCCTGAAGGACCGGTCGCTGCTGCTGCTCTGCAACATTCATTTGCAACACTGATGAAGAAACAAGCCTTGCTTCAAGGCTGTTGTATCACCTTCTAGGGGGTCTGATTATAAAATTCCTTTAAGGACACTGTGAAATACATGAGCAGAGATATCTGCAAACAAGAAGCTGCTAATAACCACACAGAAGGTAAACGAGGCTAATTCAGACAAAGCAAGAGTCTCTTGAGATGTCAGTCCCTGTTCTCAAACCCTTACTTTCTGAAACCATGGAGTGCTTTCTCTGTGGCTGGCTTTTATGTTCAGTTAGGATACCGCTTAGGTTTCCTGCGTCCAAGCAACACATCAGAGAAAACTTTATTTTTTGCTTTTTCTATGCAACATCTTTGATATCTCTGTGTGTTTCATAGCCATGTACTTTCTGCAGAGAAAGCATATCCAGAACTCTTTTTATTAGTTGTCCAAGCTGGCTCCTTTCCAGTGGTTAATTATATTAAGTCATTGGTTGGTAGAACATGAATGTTTCACAGTCCTTTACTGACTAATAGAAGCCCTACACTAAGTAATTAAATGTTCCATACTCAAGTGCATGAGTGAATTGCAGGAAGATATCAGCAGTGCTTCTAAAAAGACTTGCAGAAAGCCAGAAGGCAGCAAGGATGCCATCTAGCCTTTAAGGCAGAGTTCTGTAATGCTAGAGACGGCTACAGGGTCCAGCAGAAAGACCACGATCAGTGTTCTCTACTGCAACGTGTTATGTTCTGACTCTACACTGTAAGTTGCTGAAGTTCCAGGACACATCAGCTGTACAGGAGAATGGCACCCATTTCTTATCTTTTTTTTTTTAATATTTGCGAGCTAGAGATAAGTGTGTTACCTAGGAACAGCTTTCCATAGGTATCTTAGAAAGAGCCACTGTCAGTTGACTAAAATGTGCATGACCGCTGGCCCTAGCCAGTCTCATATGCAAAGTATGTAGTGACAGCAGGAGCTTTCTTTGAAAGCAGCTGACTGTGCTTGCCGTGTCTCTAATAGTTTCTCCTTATGAGCCTCTGCTCACAGAGAAATATTAATTTCATGATGCATCTTACAAAGACAGTTTGCAAAACTGATGGGATGCTGTACACTTTTCAGTGTGGTTTTTTTTTTTTAACAGAAAGTGAGTACATATACCCCATCCTAACAACTGCTTTGAAAAAGTTATCAAAGTTCATCAAAAAAAGTCAAACTGTCACCTCGGTCTCTGATGTATACTCACGTCTGAGTAGAAATAAGGCAGCTCTTCGCAAAGTACAGCGTAAAAAAACCTGCAGGCATGTTGCACCAGGAGATGGATTTGCCAAGAGGTTAAAGAAATTCTGCAAGGACGTTTGCTGTACAGAATTTATTTAAGTTTTTGTTTCACTATCTGCAGAGAATCACTCGACTAAAATCACTTTCTAATGCTTCTTTCTTTTAATCTCTCTTGCACAATGTTGTAGCGTCTAGTGGTGAAGCCAGATCAGCTCATAAAGAGACGTGGGAAGCTTGGACTGGTTGGAATTAACCTCACTCTGGATCAGGTGAAGGTTTGGCTCAAACAGCGTCTGGGCCAAGAAACCACGGTGAGTGCCACCTTAGCAACAAAAACATAAGACTTCTTGTTCTGTCTTTTCTGCCTGCTTGCATGATAGGAGCTGGTGTGCAGGTATTTCTCTTGCTTATGGTGGTTTAAAATGCATGTTATGCTGATGCCAAAGCAAGTGAGAAACTGTCCCACATGTGAACTTCCTGCTGGTAAATGAGCACTGATAAATGACACGCCTTGACAGGGAGCGCAGCTCGGTGCTCCCTATTACCGTCTGCTGTCCAGGTCTGCTGTGTAGGGCCTGTGTGGTGGGAGCTCAGCAGGAATTAGTACCATTTTGAAAATCCCTTCCACTTGGGAGTCAGCAGTTGATAGCTCAAATGCTGTGTCTAGTTGGCATAGCTGCTTCACTTTAATACCCAAGGCAGATCTAACAAGACAAGTATAAAAGCTGTCATAAGATTGTCCTTTTCTTGTAGCCAGCCAGTGTGCTTTGGCTGATGACTGAGTGTTACTTCAAGTCCTTATTTTAACTCAGCGCTGGCTTGTAATATTTATTCTCCTGGGAATGACACTGCAATGCTAATGATAAAGAAACACCTGCCATCCCAGCTGCTGTGTTTCAGGAGCTGACAGAGTTCTGCTGCCTCAAGGAAACTGATGCCTTGACCCTACTGTGATTGATTTGCTGCTGGCTTCAGCACCAAGGTGTGCAGCCGAGCCACTGAGGCTTGCCCAAAGGCCATTATGAAACAGCAGGCAACTGCATCTTGTGTGCCTGCCCATCAGGAAAACGATGGATGTTGAAATCACTTCTTTAGCACAATACAACAACCACATCTAAAGGATGTTTTTACTTGTGCCAAGGACTTCTAACCAGTGATGTTCACTCCTGAAGCAGTGTCCTCAGGAGCAGGGGGTATCTCCTGTGGCCTGTGCAGGAGTGTCCCTTGAGCCAGGAAACTTGGTTTTGGACAGCAGGAAAGCGCCTACGCAGGACAGTTCCTGGGACCTTGCTGTAGCTGTCTGTCCCTGCAGGAAGAGGCTAAATGGTTCTCTTACTCTTCCATGCTCACTGACACCACTTTCAGGGCGAGTGCTGGGCAGAGGCCTCTGCTCCTGCCACTCCCTGTCTAGCTCAGGAGTTCCCTCATGTCTGATTTTTTCAAAGCTCCAAGAAGAAGCTCAAGCCATCGCATTTCACACTGCACTAAGCAGTGCTCTGTAAAGGTGCTGTCTCTGGGACAGGAGATGAAGAGCAGCCATTCTGGTGTAATTCTGATAGCCATCTGTCCTGTTAGGAAAGGGGAAGGTGACTGACTCCTGTAACCGATGAAGTTCCAATACCCTGGAGCGGCACAGCAGCATGTCTAGCAGTGACAGTGCTTGATGCTGTGCTGGAGCGGGAGGAGTATGGTTCCAGGAAACATGGTGGAGAGGTGCTTGGGAGGAAGTGATTTTAGAGTAATGTTGATTAATTCTCAAAACTTGCCTTATGCTGTCATAAATGTGGATACTGGACAAGCATTTACTGGTGTTTGTCTTGTTTTCTGCCTACAGATTGCTAATGCTAAGGGAATCCTAAAGAATTTTCTGATTGAACCCTTCGTCCCTCACAAACAGGTTAGTATACCAAATAAAGCATTAAAAAGTGCTTTTAAATCTCTTTTGATTTGCATGCAGCTTAGATGGATTGATACAGTGGAGAAAGCAGAAGTTTGTGAGTGTGCTGTTAAGCTGACAGTGTCGATGCATGTGGTCAGAGCTGTGTGCAGGCACAGCATTAGTCCGTGCAAAGAGCTGTTAATAATCATGTTGGTTGCTGTTAGTCTGCTGGGAGGAGTCAGATCAGCTCAGAGGGACCAAGTTGGTTGGTCAGGGCAGCTCACAGCTCCTTGAATCTGGTACTCCCGAGCACGGATAACAAACTGTTGATGTGAGATATCTCAGTTTGTGCTGGTGAAATATTCATACTCCGCCATGGTTTGCAGGAAGGGTATAATTACCCAAGATATAGGTGCTTTCAGTGCACACAAGAAAGGACCCTGTTTTGCACTTCAGTTGTGTAAGATGGGAGCAGTTTTCTCCAGAAATCCCTGGCACATTTCACCAGGATGAAGCACTCTGGGCCCTGCCACTCTCCGTCCCCGGCCAGCACAGCCTGTACAACCCTGGGGAGTGTCTGGGCTGCTCCAGTGCTGCTTCTCCTTGGAAAGCTTAGTGGTGTGCTCAGTTGCCCCTTCCCTAGCATTGACACAGGAGCTTCTTCTTCAAGGTCTTCTCTGGGTGTGACTTACTAATGCTTGTGCCTGGGTCTGTGGTGCAGGAGGAAGAGTTCTATGTGTGCATATACGCTGCCCGTGAGGGAGACTACGTACTCTTCCACCACGAAGGGGGTGTGGATGTGGGAGATGTTGATGCCAAAGCTCAGAAGTTGCTTGTGGCAGTGGACGAAAAGCTCAATGAATCAGATGTAAAGAAATATCTCCTGCAGCATGCACCAGCAAATAAAAAGGAGTAAGTACAGATGCCCAGTTCCGGGAATGGCCAGCCACCCAGAAGCTCCTCTCCTTTATTTCAATGCAACATCCCTTTGTTCTGTTTCACCCTAAAGCTTGCTCTCCTACCCTTCTTGCTTTGCTCAAGAATATGCCGTGCATCCTAAATCCAAGTTCTTTGACCTTATCCGAGCCGCTTGTAAAACCTGAAATAAGTGTTCATAGTGCTTTGAGCCTTTACTTGACAGGAGCACTTCTCGGTCTACTGAAGTCTTGACCTTTGAGATGTTGGAGACATTGAATTTTCATCCTTTGTGCCAGCATAGAAGAGTCTCTTTTATTTAGTAGAAATGGTGATAAGATGTGAATCTGATTGCTAATTCAGAAATGTACTCTCCCTTACTCTGGCCTAGTCTAAGAAGGTATTCTCTTGCTATTCCTACGCTTACTGCAAGCTTATCTGTAGATCTCAAAGCTTCTTCTGCACCTCCTTTAATTAGATGCCTATACCTAGTTATCTTAACATATGTCATGATTTTTCCAAATGTAACGTAATCACTGATGGCATTGTTCAGCACTGAAAGGCTGAAGAAGCCTGTCACTAATGTAGTTTACTGCAGTCTCTTCCCTATCCCAGCTAACAAAGCTTAGTTCTGACAACGATGGATTTCTGTCTCTCGGTGAGATTAAACAGACTCAACATCTATATGACAGTTGTGAGCAACTATGTTCTCAGCAGAGTTTGGCGGAGTGTAATTAAGATGAGTCATCAAGGTCTTCCTTTCCTTGAGTCATCACCCAGGCTTCTTCCAGAGAAGATGAAGGAGAATGAAAGAAATTGATACAGAGTAGATTTGCAGATTGCCACTAATATAAATGAAGCAGAGCAGGCTGTGCTTTATATTTGGCTGCTTTAATGAATTTGTGTTAAATTTTTTTACAGCATCTTGGCTAGCTTCATCTGTGGCCTGTTCAACCTTTATGAAGATCTATATTTCACATACCTCGAGATCAATCCATTAGGTAACAGCTATTTTTGGGAGCAGGACTTTCTGTTCTAGAATACTGAAATGTGTACTTTATCCTTCTCTGTTTTATGTAGTTCGCCACAATACTAGGTGGTGTATGCAAAAGAAGTACAAGAGTGGCTATGATGTGTCCTGGAGCTATTAATTGAATGAATCCAAAATGAGGACTGCTTGCAGGTGTTCTCTGTTATCTAACTTCCTGGTAGAAATGAAAAATTCCATCAAAAGGGATGTTAAGTCAGGACTAAGGAACGTAAAAAATTGCTCTGTTGGATCAGAACAAAACAGCACCTGAGCCAGGGCCTGGTCCCAGGACCATGGTCACTAGTTAATTCTTAAGGGAACTCTCTGGGTTTGGTAAATACAATTAAATGACCGAAGTGGAGGAAGGGGAACAAAGGTGACCTAGCTTTTTTAATGATCTCTGTGTGGTATAAAAATTTATGAGTAAATCTGTAATGCATGTCTCTATAAAACAGAGCTAATTCTGGTATTTTTTTCAAATGCAGTGGTGACTAATGATGGTGTCTACATCCTTGATTTGGCTGCGAAGATTGATGCAACTGCTGACTACATCTGCAAAGTGAAATGGGGGGATGTGGAGTTCCCCCCTCCCTTTGGCAGGGAAGCTTACCCAGAGGCAAGTAACAACCCACTCTGGCCCAAATCCCTCTATTGTGGACTAGAAGATTAATTCCTCATTGCTTTTATGTCCATGGCATTGAGGTTTTCCTCTCTTGTGGGTTTTGTTGCTGTGTTTCAAGTACCTTGGCATTGCTAACCATGATAACAGCTTGTACAAACCTGTGTATGGGTTGCTGTAGTACTAGGACTTCTTGTAATCATGCTCTGAACCACAATTGCTTTACATCTTTGCTTGGGTGTTGTTTCAGTTCTTTTCTTTAATTCAGAATTGACTTTTTTAAATGGAGGCTTATATTTAACTTCCTTCAGCTATTTGCCAAAGCTCTGTACTTGTACAGTCTTCCTTATATGGTTCTTGCCTGCATTGCTCCCCTATCAGCATCATTATTTTTTGTTGGAGCACTGGTTATTGACAGCCTCGTGGCAGCTGACGCTCCCTCGGTGTTTCAGTTACAGCTTCTGAGAGCAGAGTAGCAGTTGTGTGCAAAATCTGTATGCGAGTATGAATCCAGAGAAAACAATTGCCATCTCTCAAACTTCAAAGTAAAAAGTTGAGATGTTAATACACCTGTTTTCCTGAAAAGTGATGACCAAGAGGAGGCCTGCAGGCAAACTTTTTGTTTTAAAGTTAGAAATGCCTGTTCCCTCTCAGAATTCCCTGGGTTTGTCCTGCTGGTTGCATAAACACCGCTTCATACATAGCCTCCCAGCAGTTTCAAAAACTGTTGGAAGCAGAGCGCTCTCCTTAATTGTTCTGTTACTCATTTCAGGTGACTGTTCTGCTGTCTCCGAAAGGATTTCTGTCCTGACTTTTTCATTTTAATAATTATAATTATGCTTCAGTTGGGGGAAGGTTTTTGTAACATGGCCAGGAAATCCATTTAGCTATTTCTCTCCATGTAGCTTGCTGGATGCCAACACTTAACTCAATTTGCTCTTAAAAGGATTAGTTCAGTTTTTGCCTCTCTGAATCATCCCTCTGCAAGTCACTGTGAAGGTTATTATGGCAGTGCCTTCACTGAGAATTTTAATGAACTCCCAGTGAAGTGCTTCTCAACAGGCAAGCACACTGTGATACAGGAACACCACATTGAGCCAAATTACAGCGCTCTCAGCGATTACATTCTTGGCTGTAGCACAGCCAGAGAGTGTGTAGCCATGGGTGTGTTGATTTTAAATTTCCTCTGGTCTCAGTCTGCAGACAAGGTCAGAACAAGACTCCTCAGTTCAGAGGCATTTGATTTTGTGACTGTCGTATGCGGAACCATGAAACCTGGGAGCTTCCCAGGGCTGGCTGAGCAGTAAAGACCACTGTTCGTGGACAGGCCAGTGTAGTATAGCTTAGTGGAACACACCCAACAGTTGGCTGCATTTCCAAAGTTTTTCATGTGCAAACAGGAAAAATCTGCTTCTGGATTTGCACTCTACAAATGAAGTAATATCAAACCTGTTTATAGCAATCACTGGTGACTTCACCTGGGACAAGCAAGAGACAAGCCAGCAGGCCTTATAAAGACGACATATTCTTTGGAAGGCGTATTTTTTTTTCCCCCAACAAAGAATCAAAATTTGAGCATACGCTCAGGTTGATCCCCTTTGAATTTGTTACAGAGAGAATGGCGCATGCTGTCTATATCCAGTCCAATTTCAGTGTTCTGTCTTGGAGAACACCTAACACAAATTAGTCCTGGCCCCTGAGAGATGAAGCTGGGTCTCCGTGTCTTACAAAAATGGTGTTTGTAGTTCTGCTCTCCCCTCAGTTGCAGTTGAGAGGAGATGTGGGAGCTCTGCGTGTCCAAACGGGCCCAGCACTACAAACCCTCTGGTTTGGAAAAGGATGCAGAAGGAAGTTTAAATTGTGTGCTGCTCTGTCTGCAGGAAGCCTATATTGCTGATCTGGATGCAAAGAGTGGAGCCAGCTTGAAACTCACTATTCTCAACCCCAAAGGCAGGATCTGGACCATGGTGGCTGGTGGTGGTGCCTCTGTGGTTTACAGGTAACAGGAACAAGGTTTCCAGAGAGGGGGGTGGGTTTACAGTGCTGGAAGAAAATAATTGATGCAGCCTCTGGAAAGGAGACTCTTCTAAAGCGATCTTTCCCACGCCATGACTGCTTGGGACCTCTTCAGAATGAAGAAGCTGTGCAGATTTCTTACCAAGATGTGGAACATAGTGTCCCTTAGAGAAAACTTAATTCTGGGCGGTTGAGATATGGTTTCGTTTTGACTTGGAAAGGAACAAGCTGGCTGAAAGCTGTTTATGGTAATATCATTGCTGTGGTAGTCACTGAGTTCCCACCATATCTAGGAAGTATAACAAGATTAATCATGACTGGCACCAAGAGGAGAGCAGCCTTGTTTTCAGCAGACAGCATGATCTCTCTGTTACAAGTCCCACTTTCCCAGGAATTTGGAATGCTTTATGAAGACCTTTATAGTAACTCAAATTATAACTAACCTCTTAAAGAACTTTTTTTTTTTTACAGTGACACCATTTGTGACCTAGGAGGTGTGAATGAACTGGCTAACTATGGGGAATACTCAGGAGCCCCAAGTGAGCAACAGACCTATGACTATGCTAAGACTATTCTCTCCCTCATGACACGAGAGAAGCACCCTGAAGGTAAGGGAGTCGCTGCAATTTCAAAGATGTTCTGCTGTGAAGCTGTGTGTGGGGAAAAAACTGAACAAATCCGGGCTGTTACTATGCTTAGACCTCCCTGGCAGAGCTTTTAGGGTATTGCTGCCTTCCAAGTGAAATAGTGATGATTTCTGTCAGAGAAGTCCTGCTTCAGAGACGGGGCTTGTGGTTTTCCACGTAGCAAAGAGCAAATGTGGCTCAAGAGATTCTTATCAGGAAAATTCTTGCTTGATACAAAGCTCTTATCTTCCAGGCTCTGCTAAACACAACTTACTGCAAACTATTGGCTAGTCTGAACTGCAGCATTGTTTCACTTTATGTCCTAAACTGCTTCATGACCTTACAGTACACTGTGTTCTTAAAACAGTTTTATTGATGCGTGTTTCTTCCCTCAGGTAAAATCCTGATCATTGGAGGCAGCATTGCTAACTTCACCAATGTAGCAGCCACTTTTAAAGTAAGTGACTATTCAGAAGTATCAGCAAATGCCCACAGTCATCAGCCCCAACCCATTCTCCCCAACTCCATGTTGTGCTGAGGCTGACAGTGCATCTCTTACAGGAGTTCTTGAGATGATGGGACAGGGTACACATCGGGCTGCCCAGCTCACCTGTCCTGTTTGTTTCTTTTAGGGCATTGTGAGAGCGATAAAGGATTACCAAGGCCCTCTGAAGGAGCATGAGGTGAGGATCTTTGTACGAAGAGGAGGCCCGAACTACCAGGAAGGGTTACGTGTCATGGGAGAAGTTGGTAAGGACCAACCATTTCCTTAAGTTTTGTTCTCCCATCTTGTTTCTTCTATCTGCTTTCTGCTGAGCCTTTTCAAGGTTAAATGCTTCACTCTGGCAGAAGCTCATCTTGTTCCTTTTTCCCCCCAAGGCTGACTGTTCTTGTATGCCTACACAGGGAAGACCACTGGGATCCCCATCCATGTCTTTGGCACGGAGACTCACATGACTGCGATTGTGGGCATGGCGCTCGGCCATCGGCCTATCCCCAACCAACCGCCTGCCGCAGCCCACACCGCCAACTTCCTCCTCAACGCCAGCGGCAGCCCTTCGGTGAGTTCCTTCCCCTCCGTGAAAGGGAACGCTTGTGAGGAGCCTCCTGAAGGCAGCTTCCCCTGTCTGAACAGGTCGGAAACGGATCTTGGCCACCATTGTATTTGTACAAAGCTCTAGGAAAACTGAAGTGACTCTGCCTGCATAGTTTATCAGGAGGGGCCCTCCCAACGTCCACCTCACTCGTGCAGAAAATGTGACCCCTCAAAACCAACAATGAGACTCTTGCATCTACTGGGAACTTGGTCATTTAGGAGTTTTCCCTCGCTTGACTGAAATGGTCCTATCTCAAAATTAACTTTCTTTTGGTTTTCTTTGTAGACTAGCATAGCCAAAGTGGCCATCTCCTCCTACATGCTCCAGGCCTTAACTGGCATGCTGTCCCTTACTGACTTGGCTTCTGAATCTTTCAGACTCCAGCACCAAGCAGAACGGCTTCCTTCTCAGAGTCCAAACCAGATGATATTGCTCCAGCCAAGAAGGCAAAACCAACAGCACCTCTTGGTAAGTCCAGCATTTGAAATGATGGCTAGCAGTTCTCTTCTGCTCCAGAAGACAGAATGTGGACTAGACTAATGCTTTTTTCTGCATATAAAGGGAAGCAGTTTTGTGGTACCTGTCTATCTTTGTTTTTAATTTAGTTAAGTGTTTTAGAATGTTGTCACTTGTCGTGCTATTAGCTCATACACAAGGTGAGTCAGAGTTGCCTTGATCTGGGATGTTCCTTTGAAGGGAACAGCACGGTTTGAGAACTCCAGCTTTCCCATGTCCCCTTACACAAGGCCAGCAGACAACAGGTTAGAGTATCTGTGCTGTGGTTGCTGAACTGAGGCCTGCTTTCCAGTTAAGTACCTGGGGGGTGTTCCCATGGGATGCCACTGGAACAGTGTAGGTATTCAGAAAGTCTTTCTTGGTACATGCTGCAGCTTCCTGGATGAACACTCTACAGTTAGTTCAGTAGGAGTTGTGACATACTCCTCACACATTTAGGGTTAGAAGCTACTTGGTGGTGTGTGTTTTTGTTGTTTTGGGTTTGTTTTTTTTTTTTTACTGAAGCTTGTAGGAAGCTTCTTTAGCATGGTGATATGCAAGAGCTTTGGCAACTGGCAGCTTTTTGGTTGTATTTGTTGGAAGCCTTATTGGGTAAGAGCATGTTGTATGGGGGGAAAACAGCACAATTAGGCAGGTACAGAATGTGAGAGTGTCCTGGTCCTCCTCCCTTGAATTTGAGGAGATACTGGCCTTGTTTACAACAGTATGACATGATGATGGCAAGATTCAGATCTGATTCTGGTGAAACGCATCACAAAACCCACTACTGCTCTCTTAATCATTGTGCGCAGAATTTTGCATGAGCAATGCTTCAAAAAGACATTGAAAATGTGCGCCATGGAGCTTGCAGTGCAAGGAACTGCCACCTGAACCTGAAATGTGTTTGTGCTGGGATAAGCAAAAAGTTTCTAGATGGCAAAATGCAAAATTTCACGTCCAGATATTTGGAGAGGAAGTACAGTGGGGAGTGCTCCAGTCCGCTTGTTTTTTAACAAAAGCAAAACCCAAAAGGCCTGAGTGCTGTGGGGAGGAGGGAAGCTGCAGCACCCCGCCACAGGTGCCCTGCTGTCGGGATGACAGCAGCCAACTCTGTCATATTGTTGCATGAGTGATTCTCTCTTTAACAGATTCAATCCCAGCTTCAAGACCTGGTTCAGGTAGGACATGTGTGACTAGCTGAATGTGCCTGGCCTTGCTGGCAGCTGACTTTTTTAGTTCTTGGTTTTGTTGCTGTGTTTTCTCTCCAAAAGTTTGCAGTGTTGTCTGGTCCTTCCCTTCCCTCCTGCCCAGCATATTTAGCTGTCACCGTATGAACTTTTCATCTGTTTTTTCAAGTGCAGATCACATACTCCTTTGCACAAAAACTTATTATTCCTGGGGGAGAGAGGGACAGGTCTCAAACAAACTTTAACTATTCTTCCCTTCCCCCCTACAATCATTACAGAGAAAAACAGACCTAGGCATATTGTGAAAAGCTCTGTTCTCTTTGCTTTCAAAAAGAAGGAATCATTAACTATGCCTAATGACTGGCACTGTTTCAAAGGGGAACAAAACAGTGCAGGTGCCGTGCTTATGAGCCTTGAAGGGCACAGAAAAGTCACTGAATTAACTAAATGTTCTTATTGCCTTATCAGTTCAGCAAACCATTAAAGCTGGTGCTCAGTGAAGTTATGGGGACTTCAAGCACTCTTGAGCTCTGTGCTGGATGACAATAAACTGCTGAATAGGGGTCAAAGTAGAGTTTCAAGCCATCTCCCCTAGCATAAGAGGAGGGACGGTAGAAGGGGAACTCTCAGATCCTTCCTGTGTGGTCTCAGACAAATAGCATCACCTTTCTGGGCCTGCATTTTCCTGTTTCTATGAATCCTAATATTACCTCCTTGCAGGCACCCGCAAGATAAGCGGAATTTTTCAGGGTAGGCAGTTTCCTAATAGCAAGTCATGTGGCAGTGCATCTAAACTTGTGAACACGATGGGTTGGAGAACAGTGACTGATTTCTTGTTAAGGCCAGAAGAACAGTATCCTGTTTAATCCCTAATGCTGTTTACCTTTGATTCAAAGCCAAAAAGAAATTAGCAGTAGACTGAGTTGGCATCAGCAGTTGGAACAGCTCTGAGTTCTTAAGAGTTTTATAATGAACTCTGCCTGGAGTCAAAGGGAGGAACTCAACATTTTGCTGTGACAAGTGGTGTAAATATACTTTAAGCAAACAGTCCATCCTCACTAGCTGAACTGTTGCCTTTCCTGTGACTCTGTCCCCCGAAGCCAAGTTTTGGGCCATGTATAAATTCTTGGAGCCACCCGGTTTGTGTTGGATTCTGATCATCAAAAAAAACTGAAAACAAAGGCTGAGTATGTAGAGCTCCTTTTGCTTTCTTTGTCCCCTCCATTTCCTGCTTTTCTTTTTATTTCCTATCATCCTACTGTGGTGCCCTGACAAACACAGGAGGCAAACGTCCTGTGGTTCTCCCAGACTGTAGGCCATACGCAAATAAATAAATAAAATTCAAAGTTCCCTTCTTCAGCTTTGCAGAATAAAACTATCTGGGAGGAACATGAATGGCCCATGTGAGAAGAGGAAGAGGCACTTATCTCTCCTCTCTTACACCATCTCCCCCATCCCCGCCCGGTCCCCAACCCCATGATTAAGCACTTGCCCATTTTGTGAAACCCAAAACCTGGCTATTGTGTTCAGAATCCTAGGAAGGGGGATGCTGCTTCATCTAAAGTTTCTTCCTTAATTTGGACAGTGTGGCCACTGTTCACCTGCAGTTCACCTGTTGGGTTCAGTTTGGAGGGAGGGGAATAGGCTCGTCTGGGAGCCTTTCAGCAGACACTTGGCAAAGTTGCAGCTTTTGTCTTGCACAGATGTACATTTTGAATATGTTTTGTTTTTGTTTCCACACACCCCCCCCCCCCCCCCCGAGCAGGTAAAGCTACAACCCTGTTCAGCCGTCACACCAAAGCTATCATTTGGGGGATGCAGACACGGGCCGTGCAAGGAATGCTGGACTTTGATTATATTTGCTCCCGGGATGAACCTTCAGTAGCTGCCATGGTTTATCCATTCACGTAAGTAGCCTGTGTTGACTGCATTATTTTTCTGACTGTTTCCCTCAAATTCTGCTGTTAGCTTCCTCCTCTTCTGGTCTCTGCTGTTCTTCAGTGTAGCTCTGCCCTAGTCTACATCTCTGCTTTAACACCTTCTCCTATGCTCCCTTCCACCATCAGGTTGGCTTTGCAGACTGCTTCCTGTTTCCCTCAACCATTGGTTTCAGGCTGCTCTGTTGAAACAGCTTAATGTTAACCACAGAATTTAAGTCTCACTTCATGCTCTTTCAAAGGGTGTCCAAATTCTGCTCCTTCACTCAGCAAGTGAGGAAAGCATGACTAGTTGGGCTTTCTAAGCTAAGCCCACTGGCTTAGCAGAGGCAGTAAGGCTATGTAAGGTTTCTTCCACTCATCTACTGTTTGCTGCGTGCTTGTCTGAGACATCTTGATTTGTGCCTGCAGCAGCTGGAATTTTCCCCTCCAAATATTAGCCAGAATTAGAGCAGCCCTGCTAATAGAGTAAAGCAGTCTGTCTGTCATGTAGCCAAACAAAATTAAAAAAAAAAATAAAATCCTGTTCATCTTGTTCATACTCTTCCCTATAGTAGCAATAGTTTCTTAGCAGGCAGGAAGTGTGCGGATCCTTCAGTGGGAGAGAGTTCTCTTGTGGTATTCACCCTCTTGTACCTTATCCCCATAGCTAACGGGGATGAGAGAGGCTACTGGGTGTTTCAAACTGCCCTCAGGAGGAACCTCCAGAGCACAGCTCTGCGTAAGCTCTTTTGTTCTGGTACCTCATGAGTGGGGGGGGGGGGGGGTGTCTCCCTGTCAAACAGGGCAAGTAGCGAGAAGGAAAGGAGCGGCTGTCTGGCCTGCTGCTGAGACAGTGAGATGGGAGCCCATACAAAGGCAGGAGGTTTGTTTCATTTCTGTGGTATTTACAGATGTCCAGGATAGCTGACGTCTAATCAACCTCTGTCCTGCAGAGAATTTTGCCTCTTGACAATTAAGTACCTTGTACTGTTAGTCTGCAGCTCTGATGATAATTGCAGCTCTGTAATAACTTCTCAGCAAGTGCAAACCTCAGGGTACTAAAACTGAGTGCAGGCATAGCCACATCTTATAGATGAGTGGCAACCCCTTGCAGTGCCACAGTTGTTTAATGAAGAAAAAGCAATAGGGATTAAAAGTTTAAGGCTACCTATAACTATCTGATTCTGCTTGACCTTTTGGAGGAAGCCAGGCTGGCAAAACCTGGAATGTTCTGTTACAAATGTACCAGTATGGGAACACAGCCAATATCTCTACACTTTTAAATGACCGAACAGTATAGACTTCAATGAAGTTCCAGTCGCAGCATCTACCATATCTAAAAGACAACACCTACAGTGAAACTTTCCTAGGTGCATCTCCTTCAGTGTGTGTGGGGCAGGGTGGGTAGAGTCTCACTGTGGCAGAATTGGAAAGCTGACTGGCCCTCACATTGCTGTCCTCGCTGTTCACTGCAGATACTGGTTTCCTGTTCCCCCAGTCTCGTATTTGTTCCAGTCCAGTAATGCAGCTTTGCATGCATCTCATTCATTACTCTTTCTGTGCCTCATTCTGTCTTCCAGCTTGGAGTAGAATTGAGGCTCTGGTAACTTCACTGTGGGAGAGCTTATTCATCTTGCTGGATGCCTCTGTCCCCATTAGCCCGTCTCCTTCCATATGCTGCTCTGTTCTATACTCTGAAGAACCTTCTGCTGTTAGTATGGTCCCTCCCCATGTACGCTCACTTCCTAGTGAGTGTCTCACAGTCAGTCTTGGTGTCTGAGAATTGGGGTTTGTAAACTCCTCTGTCTGCATGCATTGTATCCCTTTGTCTTTCCAGTAGTAGCCTAAAGGGTCAGGGCTTTTTCATCTTCTCCTCCATAGTGGTGACCACAGGCAGAAGTTCTATTGGGGCCACAAAGAAATCCTGATTCCAGTCTACAAGAACATGTCAGATGCCATGAGGAAGCACCCAGAGGTGGATGTTCTCATCAACTTTGCATCTCTGCGCTCTGCTTATGACAGCACTGTTGAAACCATGAATTATCCACAGGTGAGTGAGGGATCTAGAAGCAGCCCAAGAAAAGAAGGAAGATCTTGTCAGCAGGGTACCAGTGTTTCTTAAACCGTGATGGTATTAGCAAATTGTCTTGGTCTTCTAACTTGGCAGATAAATACCTCAATTCTAACTCCTTGTAGACTCTAAGGAGGATACTGGAGTTGCATAGCAAATTCTAATGCCAGACTTGCAACTTTTGTAAGAGGAATGCAGCACCTCTTGGTTAGGAGTAATTACTTCGGGTTGGTTAAAATCTAGTGCTGCTCTAACGTGCAAGGGGGAGAAAAAAATTCTCTGAACAGTGCATTGAGGCTGCTGTCAAGATCACAGCAGACTGCGGATCCATGCACTGGGCCTTCCTGTATGAGAGTGCCCAGCAAGACCTCCCAGAGGTCTGACAAGAGGCAGAAGCTGATCGTGCCCTGTGAGCAGATGTTTGCCTTCTCTGTCATTAGGGTGGTGACACTGGGGGGTACTAATGGTTTTCTTTATCTTGATGCAGATCCGCACCATTGCCATTATTGCTGAGGGCATTCCAGAGGCCCTGACACGCAAACTGATCAAGACAGCTGATAAAAAAGGAGTCACTATCATTGGGCCTGCAACTGTAAGTACTGGTGACCTTTTTCTCCTCTTATCCATCTGTCTTAATCTTCAGATCGGCTTCCTCTGAAGGATAAAGTATATCCTACAATCCATTTTGTCTTTAGTCATATAAAGTGCGTGTTAGTTTCTCATTTTAAGGTCATGTTACTGCCTTCCGCTGTTTGTATAAATAAAGACAAGACTCTTACAGAAATGTTCCTAAGTTTCATGTATATTTTAAAGGGCTTTACATCTTTCTCTAATTTTCTTGTAGGTTGGTGGGATCAAACCAGGTTGCTTTAAAATAGGCAACACAGGAGGCATGCTGGATAATATCTTAGCATCAAAGCTGTACCGTCCTGGCAGCGTGGCTTATGTTTCACGGTCTGGAGGAATGTCCAATGAGCTCAACAACATCATTTCCCGAACCACTGATGGGGTCTATGAAGGGGTGGCCATTGGAGGAGACAGGTAGGAGTCTGCATCTTCAACACAGGCACCATTTTTTTAAGTCAGTCAACAGAAGAATTGTTAGTAATCTGGGGGAAGAAGGGCAGGTTGGCTGTTAATTTTTCTTCTTTCAGAAAGTTCAACTTCAACAACAAATTCAACTTCTGCCATTTTCCCTGTATTCTACCCAGATATCCTGGTTCCACTTTTATGGATCATGTCTTGCGTTATGAGGATACTCCTGGAGTGAAAATGATTGTAGTACTTGGAGAGGTGAGTGAGACCAGTTCACTCCTATCTGAGAAATACCCAAGTGTTTTGTTTTGGAGCATCTGACCTGGCTGCAAGGATGCTAAATAACAGCTGCAGATAAGAGGCAGCTATTAATACTGTTCTTGAATGTCTGAATTTTTATTTCATGCTTCTTTAATCAAAAGAAATTGAGTGTATTCCACAGACAAGCATAGTCTCCCCTACTTTTTTTTTTAAAGTCAAATAAGGAGGCTTTGTTCTGAGACTTCAGCTGTTACTCAATGAAAAAGGACCAAAAAAAAAAAATCCAAGTAGTGCTTCTGTGTGCATCTCAGAGCTGGTTTCTACAAAAGTGCAAAGTTTTGAACCACCTCAACTCTCTTTCTCTCTGCAGATTGGAGGCACAGAAGAGTATAAGATCTGCAGGGGTATTAAAGAAGGTCGTATCACCAAGCCAGTGGTGTGCTGGTGTATTGGTACTTGTGCCACCATGTTCTCTTCAGAGGTATGTGCAAAAATGGGGGCAAATGCATGAAGTAAGTATATATCCACGACAGGAAGAAAAAAGCCAACTTCTCTCACTGGGCCTAAACCTTCCAGGATTGCCAATAGCAACTTAACATGCAGAAATTAATAAATATAAATGGTAAAAGCTTTTGTGCTTCTGTAGTCTGCCACTGGAGATTTCCAAGGGATTCTGCATACTTGTAAAGGGAGCCCAGAAATCGCAGGGAATGCAACAGATTCTAATAGGCACCTGCATCTGGAGTGGGAATGGTAAAGGTGCATGTTAAGCAGCTCTGGAGAGTGGGGGACCTTAGGGAGGCAGAACGTCAGTGGAAGAACCTGGAATGATTCCAGACCAGAAAATGCCCTGCATATTGCAGTGCTGACTGTAGTTGCAACCAAGAGTTCTATTAGCCCAAATAAGAAGGCAAATGTGCAGTCACTGGTATTCCTCTGTCACCAGTTTCCTAGTCAGTTCTTTATTCTGTTTTACTCTCTGCAGGTAAACAACTTGTATTCCTTACTGCTGTCTCATTTGTAGGTGCAGTTTGGCCATGCAGGAGCTTGTGCCAACCAGGCTTCTGAAACTGCTGTTGCAAAGAACCAAGCCTTGAAGGAAGCTGGTGTGTTTGTTCCCCGGAGTTTTGATGAGCTGGGAGAGGTCATTCAGTAAGTCACACTAACGGGGCACATTCAGCAGGGGACAAAAACTGTTAGGGCACTGATTCCAGCCTGATAAAGGAATATATTCCTGCTTAAGGAAAGCAACTTCTATTCATTCTGGGTTTTTAAGGTCTAGATTAAGACCACCTCACTTGTCCTTTTAAGAGATACTTAAGGTAATAAACGGATTCTCTCCCTAGGTCTGTCTACCAGGATCTTGTAGCTAAAAGAGTGATTGAACCAGCTGAGGAAGTGCCGCCTCCAACTGTGCCAATGGATTACTCCTGGGCAAGGGTGAGCTGTGCTGTTTTACCTGCTTTTTGGTTCCTTAGAAACCAGACAGGGTGTTTGTTGTGATTCTGGATGCTTATGGTGATAATGGTGTTGCCTTGGGGTTTTATCTTGCACTTTATGGTGTTATCTGTGAGATCCCTGGCTATGCTGGTCCTAGGCTGTGGAAGCCACTCTGAGGGCAAGCTTAAGGCATTGTTGTTTGACCACTCTGCCTCCTACTGCCCCTTGCTTCTAACGTGGAATGTTTAAAATCCCATCTTTATGCTGTGATTTCAGGAGCTGGGTCTGATCCGCAAACCGGCTTCCTTTATGACAAGCATCTGTGACGAGAGAGGTCAGGAACTGATTTATGCTGGGATGCCGATCACTGAGGTCTTCAAAGAAGAGATGGGAATTGGAGGGGTTCTGGGCCTGCTCTGGTTTCAGAGGAGGTGAGGCAGCTTTTTGTGAAAGCTCCCAAATTCCTTGGCTTGAAGTTTTACTTGTTTATCAACAGACTTTTAAGCACAAAAGTAACTCCAGGATTCCTTTGTGAACATAGATTCATTGGAAATCTCTGTATCCCCTCCTCTGAGACCATATCAGCATTTCAAGGCTTCATACAGTATGTTTTAGTCTTGGGATGAAGTTTTCCACAAGTTTTGTGGTGCATTGAGGAAATGTCTCTATTCTAGGCCTGTTTCACTCTCTCTGACTACTTGCTTATTATAATTGTCACCTCAAGTCTGGAGAGATTGGGGATTTTACAAACATTTCCTAACCAGCCTACAGGGAACCTTCTGAATGGCAGAAGTTTGCTGCCTTCAACTGATCAGGCTTTCATTAGAGGCACCCTTGGCACTAGCTGGAATCTCTGGCTCAGCAGAACAGGATGAACAGAACTGTAGCACAGCCTCATGGCTCCCCTCAAGGGGACCCACAGAGCTCACTGATCAGTCAGCTGAGTGTGTGCAAACTCAGCATACAAAACTGACCCTCAGCTCTGAACTAAACAGCTCCTGTGGAAACTGAATAAAAATCTGATCTCTGAGAAAGATATTAGGATGTACTGATGGGTATTGTGACCCTACAGCTCCCTTTCTCTGTTCTACTTCTTTCAAGCATACACCTAAAACAAAAGTCACTGTCCAATATAACACCAAGTGTCTTGTTGCTCAGTTTGCTTTACAATAAATGACTTCTGTGTCTCTTTCTTGCTCAGGTTACCAAAGTATGCCTGCCAGTTCATTGAGATGTGTTTGATGGTAACAGCAGATCATGGGCCTGCTGTATCTGGAGCCCACAACACCATTGTCTGTGCAAGAGCTGGAAAAGATCTTGTCTCGAGTCTCACTTCAGGCCTTCTTACTATCGTAAGTACCTAATATCCAGAAGATTTAGCTTTGTTACTCATTACTCCGTCTAGGTTTTATTACTATTAATTTAAGATTTAGATTGGCTGCAGAGCCATGGACAGGTTGTGTCTGTTCACTCACACTTTGAATTTGTTGAATTCAACTCTAATACCTTGATGCTCCAAGTTTAAAACCTAGTCCATTTTTCTAGTAAGCAAGACTATTTTGATGTGTCTCATTTGAGACTAGAAATATTTTGTAGAGGCCAAATTGCTGTCAGCATTGTCCCTATATGGTTGCCTAGTCTCTTCCAAGACTGACAAGTAAAAATGTGAATAAAACAGACTTTAGATTGCATTTCCCCCCACACTCTGTCTCTAGTGGAGATGCGTTGGCCACATATTGGCACTTGTGTTGAGTTATAAACAGATGCTTTATCTCAGGTGCCTGCCTAACTTTAATTTCATGAATGCTGCAGTGATAGGCAGGGCAGATGGGGAAGATAATCTTGTGCTTGTTTTGTACCTTAACTGTGGAGTCCTTTGCTATAATTCCCTTTATGTATTGCACCCAGGGTGATCGGTTTGGTGGAGCACTGGATGCTGCAGCTAAAATGTTCAGCAAAGCCTTCGACAGTGGGATTATCCCTATGGAGTTTGTCAATAAGATGAAGAAAGAAGGGAAACTGATCATGGGCATTGGACATAGAGTCAAATCAGTAAGAAAACTGCATTAGTACAAATTGGAGGCTTTTTTTTTTACAAAAGGGTGGGGGAGAGAAAAAACGAAGGAAAGAAAATGAGCAACTTCCAGAGGCAGCTATTGACCAAATTCTCCTAAACCTACAAATAGTAAAGCTTATGGCAAGTACCTGTGTAAGAGGCAACATCAGTGACTGTAATATGTTCTTAACTTGCAGATAAATAACCCAGACATGAGAGTTCAGATTCTCAAAGACTACGTGAAGCAGCATTTCCCTGCCACCCCACTGCTGGACTATGCACTTGAAGTAGAAAAAATTACAACTTCCAAGGTGAAATGTGCTAGTATTTAGCTCCTCTTGAGCACTCTTTCTTACTGGAGGAGAAGTGAACGGGGTTAATACTGTATTTTAATAGCAGTGCTGCATAAATTGTTGCTAGGGTTTTGTTTTTCTATGGTAGACTTGAGGCCAAGTACAACCACAGTTTAGTAAGGCTGAAGACATTTGTTGGACACCAGGAAAATGCTGACCAGCCAACACCATTATCTGTGTTGTCCACTGTCCACACTGGAACTGCTGTATTCTTTAAACCTGAGGCAGAGCTAGCACACGTGATGGGCTGTGGCAGATAATCTCTGTGGTTTGAACGAAATGCAGGCCCATTGGGGCTATTTTTCCATCATTCGCATTAAGCATGGCTCTTGCTCAAGTTGCTGAACAGCCTTCTTTATCGCTAGGCTTGTGTGTCCACAATTATGGGCAACCCTCAAATTACCCTTGAGGATGGAAGTTGCCAGGTGACCATCATTTGCTGCTGTTAACACCTTTATTGGGGTGTGTTTTCATTTCCTGCAGAAACCAAATCTTATCCTGAATGTAGATGGCTTTATTGGAGTCGCCTTTGTTGACGTGCTCAGGAATTGTGGCTCTTTCACACGGTAAGTATGTAGTGGGCTGTTTCTCTTAGATCATGGTCCTATAAAAATGATGGGAGCCAGCTCATGTGGGGCCAGGATTTCAAAAGGACATTGTGAAGGAAATGTAGCCTGAACTTGGGGGAAGAAAGCTTTCAGATGAATTCGGTGTTGCTGCTGGCGCTAGAGCAGACTCACAGCCTTTCTACGATTGATTCCTTAAATAGATCACTATGAGGAACTACTTAATTTCTTTTCTTTTGCAGGGAAGAAGCAGATGAATATATTGATATAGGAGCTCTTAATGGCATCTTTGTACTAGGCAGGAGTATGGGATTCATTGGTAAGTTTGCCACGTTCCTGCCCCTTCCATCCTACTGGGGCATGCCCTGCCACCATGAACGCAAGACAAATGTGAACCTCTGGGGGACACAGTCTAAACTGCTAGTTGTAGGAATCCAGAAATCAAAGTTGTTTCAGGGCAAAGTAAGACTAGGAGGAGGAACAGAAATTTGTAACACAAACCACTTTCATTTTAGGACACTACCTGGATCAGAAGAGATTGAAGCAAGGTCTGTACCGTCACCCGTGGGATGACATATCCTATGTTTTACCAGAGCACATGACCATGTGAAACCTGTAGTATTGCCTCAGAATGTCACTTCAAGAAGACAGAAGCCTGCACAGAGGACAGCCACAAATGGGACTTGGATGTATAAAGGCCATTGGTACATAGACACTGAGCTGCCTGGTCAAACTGTGCAAAGCAACTGTTTGATAAGAATAGAAACTTACTCTAATAAAAACCAAAACTTGTGATATTCCATATGTTACCTGCTGTATTTAATACTGTCTCTCACCCTTTTATTTTTCTACTCTTGTTTCATTTTGTTCCCAGAAAAGACTTTGAGGGTTTGGAGGGGGGAGTTTTGCTCATAGGGCGCAGTCTTACTGAACTCATGGAAGATCCATTAGTCTGGTAACAAGCTGTAACTTTTCCCGATAGAGGGGAAAGTACTCATCCTTCCCATAAAAGCCATGACTTGGGATTTTTTTGTTGTTGGTTGTTTTTGTTTACTGTGTTCTCATCTTCAGTCTGATTTGTATCCTGAGTAGTGGGACCGCTGCTGATGTATAACCAATGTTACTCAAACTCTGGTGTAGTAATTTAAAGTGTAAAGTTGTAACATACTGCTGTTAAAACTGTGAAACTACATGTATTCTGGTGTCTGTATTTATGCAAACAACTTCTCATTTACTGTTGGATTGCTCATGTTATCTGCAGATGCAAAAATAATCTCAATAACTTCAGCGTCCTACTTGTCTGTGTATTGTAACCTAACTCAAATAAATGATACACTACTAATTTATTCTTTTTCCACTTCTGGCTTCTAAAAGTTGGTCCTAAACCGTGTGATGTGTGACAAGCTGGGAACCAGTTATTTAACAAAATACCAAACTTCAAAGTAATTATTCCTCTCTCATGGTGTGTGTTCTAGTTGATTTAAAAGAAGGAAAAAAAAACCCCAACAAAAACCACCATACAGACTTATCCTAATATGTTTCAGTGTAGGTCAAAAAGATGAAATTTAGCAAAGTAGAGAAGAACCAGGAGGAAAGAAATCATCTGTAATTGATATAGTATTATACAATGTGTATCGTGTTGTAAACATGAAATAATCAACTACAGCTCACTTCATTAATAAAAAAAAGTGTACCTTAGTTAGAGTGAGTGAATTCCTCATGTAAAGTCCCTTCCCTGCAGGCTTGCCTGAGAGTGCAATGTTAAGGAGAAAAAATAATCAACGGGATAGCTCAAGGCTCTGAAAAGAACTACGCGTCTATTTCTGGTCTGTGGTACCTCTGCAGTTTGGCAAAGAGCTCCAATCCCCTTGCAACTGCAACGTGCATAGCGAGCTACCTGCCTGCTCCATCGCAAGGATCGCTGGCAGACGCTGCGGCTGTCGCACCGGTGCCCTCACCAGCCGACCCAGCCCTCGCCTACGGCACCAGGGGCCAGGTCAGGCTTTAGCCCCTGCGTGGGGCAGGCCCAGCAGCTCCCTCCTGACGGGTTTTTCGCGCTCGCCGGGCGGCAGCGCCCCGGGGGCCGAGGGGAGCGGGTCCCGCCTGCCCCCGTCCCGCCTTTCGCCTGAGGCGGGGAGGCTGGGGCGGGTGCCCCTGCCGCGGTGCTGGCCCAAACGCCCCCTCTGCTCGCTGGGGAGCGAGGGGGACACTCACCTCGGTCACATCCCTGCTCCCCTCAGGGCACCCCTTGCCCCCAGGTGGCGGCGGCCCGGGCTGAGGGGACGGGGCACCCCGGGCGCTGCGCTTGTACCAATCCCCCCCCAACGCTCCCTCCGGCCGCCATTTTACCGGCGGCGGCGGCGGCGCCACCTCCCCGCCAGGGGGCAGCGCCGCGCACGTCACGCGCGCCGCCGGCGCCCCGCGCGCAGGCGCACTGGCCGCAACCCGCCATGTCGGACAAGATGGCGGCGGCCGCGGCCTCCCCTCAGCCGCAGCCGGGCCCCGGCCCGCCGGCGGCGGAGGCGGAGGGCGGGGGCCCGCGCGGTGGCGGGGTGGATGGGGAGGCTGAAGCGGAGGAGTTCGGGTGCCCGGCGCACTGCTCTGACCTGGCCTGGCGGCAGAACGAGCAGCGCCGCCACGGCCTGTACTGCGACATCACTCTGGCCTTCGGCGGCGGGCGGCCCGGGGCGGCCCGCGAGTACCGGGCGCACCGCTCCGTCCTGGCCGCCGCTACCGAGTACTTCACTCCGCTGCTCTCGGGGGCTTCGCGGAGTCGCGGTCGGGCCGTGTGGAGCTGCAGAAGTGGAGCTCGGAGGGAGGCCCCGACCCCGACACGGTGGAGGCCGTCGTCGGCTTCATGTACACCGGCACCATCCGTGTCAGCCCCGGCAACGTCCACGAGGTGCTGGAGATGGCCGACAGGTGAGCGGGGCCCGGGGGGGTCTGGCCGCGACCAGACCGGCGGCAACCGGGCCGCAGCATCACCCCTGTTCGTTTGTTCTGCAGGTTTCTACTGACCCGGTTAAAAGAGTTCTGTGGAGAGTTTCTGAAGAAGAAACTCAACCTCTCCAACTGCGTTGCGGTTCACAGCTTAGCCCACATGTATTCCTTGAATCAGCTGGCCCTCAAAGCTCAGGACATGATCAGGAGAAACTTCCACAAAGTTATCCAAGATGAGGAGTTCTACACCTTGCCCTTTCATCTCATCAGAGACTGGCTCTCAGACTCAGAGATCACAGTGGACTCTGAAGAAATCCTCTTTGAGACTGTTTTGAAGTGGGTTCAGAAAAATCCTGAGGAAAGAGAGCGATACTTTGAAGATCTCTTTAAACTGCTTAGATTGTCTCAGATGAAACCCACTTACCTTACTCGCCACGTCAAGTCTGAAAGGCTGGTATCGAGCAACGAAGCCTGTGTTAAATTAGTGTCTGAAGCCGTGGAGAGTCATGCCTTGCGGTCTGAGAACTTGCAGTCTGGTAATCTACAACATTCCACTTGTCCTGTAGCGCTGTTGCCGCGTTTTGGACAAAACATGGACGTCATTATGGTGATTGGTGGTGTGTCAGAGGGAGGAGATTACTTGAGTGAGTGCGTAGGGTATTTCATCGATGAAGATAGGTGGGTAAACTTACCGCACATACATAATCATCTTGATGGGCATGCTGTTGCTGTGACAGAATCTTACGTTTATGTGGCTGGCTCCATGGAACCAGGATTTGCCAAGACTGTAGAAAGGTACAATCCAAACAGAAATATTTGGGAGCAAGTCTCAAACCTCATAACCAGAAAGCATTCTTTTGGCCTTACTGAAGTTAAAGGAAACTTGTACAGTATTGGTGGACATGGCAATTTCAGTCCTGGCTTTAAAGATGTGGCCATTTATAATCCCGAGCAAGACAAATGGCTTAACCTGGAGTCAGCACCAAAGATTCTTCGTGATGTCAAAGCTGTTTCTGTAGAAGACCGGTTTGTTTATGTTGCTGCTCGTACCCCAGTTGATAGTGATAGCGAAGATGGATTGAGGGCGGTTATTATCAGATACGATGCTGAAACAAGGCAGTGGCAGGATGTGGAGTCTCTGCCACTCATTGATAATTATTGCTCTTTTCAGATGTCTGTTGCTAACACAAACTTTTACCATACAGCATCGTGCTGCCCCAAGAGTTACCCTATAGATAATGAGGAAGCCAAGATAAAGATCTCTGGCAGGGCCTCGGATGAAATACTTGAAAGCTTACCCCCAGAGGTTCTTAGCATTGAAGGAGCAGCTATTTGTTATTATAAAGATGATGTTTTTATCATTGGGGGGTGGAAAAACAGCGATGATATTGACAAGCAATACAGGAAAGAGGCCTATCGTTACTGTGCTGAGAGAAAGCGCTGGATGCTTTTGCCTCCTATGCCTCAGCCTCGCTGCAGAGCAACAGCCTGCCATGTGAGAATTCCCTTCAGATGCTTGCAGGGAACACAAAGATACCCTATGCCACAAAATTTGATGTGGCAAAAAGATAGAATAAGGCAAATGCAGGAAAGGCAGATGCAGGAAATACACCGACACTCCCTAAGCTTACGGAGAATGCCACGCTCACAGATTGAGTGCTAGTTTCTGGAATATCACTCCTGATGAATCTAGGAAATAACTGTGCTAAACCATTTTGTTAGGCTTGATACGTCTTTATAAGACATGAGGGTGTTGGTTGGATTTGCTGCATAAAACCAGCATCTTTTCTGTATTGAAAATTAAGAAGCTCAGAAATTGAGGATGGATGGGAGTTGAGAAACTATGTGAATCCAACAGTATTACTTAATGGTGCCCAGGGAAAAACTGCAGCCTGTAACGGGCTGTGAAATATCTCCGGGAACATTAAGTCTGTTATTTCTCTCTTCAGATCTTTGTTTTCAAGGATTTTTGTAGAGTTAATCTCTAACAGTTCTATTTTGAAAATCAAAGATCTCTGTCTTAATAGTTCAGTGGTTACATTTGTGTGTGCTTGAAGGCACCTGTTTTATTTGCACTTACATATTGACATTCCTTTGATTCTCTCCTTCTCAGTGACTAAACTTCACATATAATTGGTGTTAGTGTACTTAGCTTTCCCAAGTTGCAGGCAAGTGCAATAGTTATACCTATATATGAAAACAAAAGCACAATCTTTCTTTATAAAATTACTTCAGGATGTTTCTATGTGTATTAAATATTTTGTATCTGTATGTTGTAGAGAGGCTGCAGAGTTTGTTTATAAACGGATGATTGGTACAACACAAGACACTTGCTAAAACAGAGGACTTGAGGCAGTAGATTTTTTTTCAGGTGTGTCTAAAGATGCTTTGAGTTTGTCTTTGACAGCTTCATTAGAAACTTGGGTCAACAATCAGCCTGATAAAAGGTGTGAAAACCAGCGAAGTAGCCACCCACCAACATTAACTATTCACTTCTATCAGTGTGGATTAGTAAGGATGAGATTATTTCACAGTAATAGATTGAAACCTGAGCTATTTGCAGATCCTTTCACAAACGTTGCACGCGGTTTAATTCTAGTGAAAAAGTGATTAGAAGAACCCCCACAAGCCTGCTTCCAGCCTGTCTTTGACAATCGGTACCCTTTGCCTTCGGTATACTTTCCCGAGAAACTTAGTAGCACAGTAGCTGTGCTGCAGTGCTCCTTAACACATCAGCACTTGGTGTTCCTCCTGAAGTGAGATAGTTGAGTTTTCATAGTCTCTAAATAGTTGAATTTCCCTACTTACTGTGGCGGTAAGATTTAAGCTGATTTAAATACCTTTTGGCGTTTTGAGGTGGTTTTACATAAACCAGTGCCCTCGTTGGCTCTGGTTTGCTTACTGCTATACTCCCAAGGAACAGAATGTGGAATATTTCCTTTAGAGTATCACTGCCTCTCAGTTAACTGTCCTGCTGAACACTCCTTCTCCCTGATCCCAAGAGCTCCAGGACGGTTTAGGTTACTAGCAGATTCAGTGCATCCTTCCTACCTCCTTTTCTTCCCCATCCTTCCCTTCATTTGAATGTTCCAGGTTTTCACATGCAACCTAACTCAGGATCTTAGGGAAGGGAAAGGGAGGGGTAACCAGGGTGTTCCAAAATTTGTGTAGACAAACATTGTTGGAGAATCTGTTTACTGTCTTTGGTTCATATGATGATTTGCTGGTGTTTTTGATGTGGGCAACTTCTTTGCAAAAGAACTTCTAAACAGTTTGGTTTTTTGTTTTGTTTTGTTTTTTAATTGTTTAGCTTTCTGAGCTGATACTTCTCATTTTCCAATTCAGCAGGCAACCTAGATCATATCTGAAACACTGGGTAAGTCTTTCAACCACATAGTGTGTAAAGGTTTCTGTGATGTGTACATCCCTTAATGCTCCACTTTGCAGTTCACTTGCCACTTTTGATATCGATAACTTGTCTTTTTGTAATAGAATAATCTAGCCTTGTTTAAAAAAAAAACCAAATGTTGAAAATCTTAACAGTTTAGTCTCAATTTACTCATCTGTGGTAACTGTGTTGTATTTTATTTGCCTGTTGGATTGTTATGCAAGGGCAGATTAAATTGTACAATGCTGGCCTAATGCAAGAGAGGAAATAGGTGAGCTTGTACAGGTTTAAGGCTGATGTTTAGAAGTGACTGTTACCAAATCAGCTTATGCAGGCCTGTAAGCAAGGGGTTAATCAGTGGAGTTTGGCCCATGAACTTTTGCAGATTTCGCTGGAGTAGTTCAAGAATTACTGCCCCTACAGCAGGGTTTGTGAATAGAAGTGTGACAATGCCTCACAGCTTTAGTACTAAATCCATTGATTTAACTTAAATTTGTGGGAGCTGATTTTAAGATACTTCACCGGACTTTGCATAGAAGCAACTGAGAAGATTTTACGTACTCCATCCCACTGACTTTGCTGTAGGGATTTAACAAGCAGCTGAAGGATGGTAGCATGTCAGACCATCACAGCTCTGTCAAAACCCTCTTGTTGTCTGTCAACAAATACGGACAATTTGTAGGGAGAAATACCAGGATTGTTATTTCTGTTGGAATATGAACTAAATAGTTTAATGTGTGGCAGCATGCAACAAAGTTAGATGCAAGAACAAACTTCTTGCAGTCTTTCTTTTTCTAAGCAAAATTGATATTGCACTTAGAACTTTTGGCTGACGTACAAGCTGTATAGTTTACTAAAAACATTCCACTCAAAGACAATGTCAAAACAGCTTAGTGTCTGGACAGCTTAACTTGTGAATGCCAGCCGTGATTCTGTATGTGATGCACTATATCTCCATATGCTCTGTTTGCATGGTGAGTGACGGGCACTGTGAACAGCACCAGTTTGCTCTAACTTTTGCTATGCCAATTCTATGGAATTTTTAAGTAGTTGGGGTTTTTTTTTAGCCTTGACTTTAAGTGGACCAATTGCATTGCACATGGTTTTTAACTGACAAGTCTAACTCTCCATTGTATCACATGTAGGTGTGCGGAAGAATTGCATTATTGACTCTGGCTGTAATTTAGCCCACTAACCTGTGGATCGCTTAACAAATTCCTTGTGGCCCTTGACTGCCGTAGCTTGCTGGGTGTTCATAAAATGATCCTATAAACAAAAGCCTGGGAATTCTTTCAGTGTGTTTATAGTGGCTAGTTAAATGTCAGTAAGATCCTAGTGTGTATTCAGTAAGTATTAGAAGGCTGACTTCTGGCCTTCCTAATGTAAAAGAACATCAGGTGGAGTTTTTCCTCCTCCTTATGACAATCATACCTCTATACCTGTACTGAATACATGCCACAAAATGCATGTTTCATGTCCTGTCTTTTTGCTCAAAGTATTAGTGGAGTAGGACACATCCTGCCTAGCACTCGGCGGTCATTGTAGTGATTTCTAGGTGCCATATGTGTACATAATATTTTACAACTACCTGAATATTCTGTTAGTATGCTGGGTTTGTACGTATTTTTAATAAGACTCTCTTGCACATAGTAGGATACCACTCCAGAAATGAAGAAAACATGCCAACTTTTTAGCATGCATTATGAATAACTATGCCAAGCATTCTGCTATACTATTTCAATATAATTTTTCTCCATTACACTAAATGTTAAAATCAGAACTATTGGCTCAACTTGTGTGTCACGGAATAGACTGATAGCTACTGACAAACTGAGTCACAAAAAATTGCAACTTTTTAGGTTATTTTTAACACAACCTTGTAATAGTCCGTTGTAACATTCAACGGGCTTAAAAAAGCAAGCTTAAAATAAGTGGTTTATGGCTTAGATTTATTTTCAGCCATGTCCACATTATGTTAGGCTATAAATCATCTCTCTAATCTGACAGTCCTGAGTGGAAGTCTGATAAAACAGGTGCTCCTGAGGATCTAATCCTATTACTAATATGAATGTAAAGTGTGGAACTAACGAGATGTTTGAAGACCATTAATAGTCAGATACTCCTCATAGGTCCATGTCTCTGTGGATCACGGCAGCTGTACTCTCCTGTTGATATTAATGTAGACTTCAACAGATTGCTTGGGGAAGCAGCACTCCTGTACTTACTTCCAGTAAGGTAAAGTAGTATGTGTGTATAGGCCGTTTGAAACAAATCCTACTGTAATGTTCTTTACCTTAAATACACTGTACTAAAGTTTATTGTAATAAGTGAATTAATGAAAATAAACCTTTTATTTCTCTAGCATTCTGTTGCACCTTTCATTTTTTAAGTTGCTCTGTAGGCTGTGGCCGATACACACATTTTGCGGTGCCATAGAACAAGTTTCAAATACTAATTATTCATTTGGCCTGTATCAATTGTTTTTATTTTAGAATAAGTGAATACATTCACTTGCTGCTCAGAAGACTTTATTAGCTAAGTGGAGCTGTTTATACGGGCAGGCTACTTGTTGAAGAGGTGAACCTGACTTCCTTTGAAGAGTTGTCCACGTAGCAGTCGCGTCGGGCAACGTACTCCCTGACGTTAGATAGACCTGGCACCACACAGCAGCTGAGAGCACTACGGTATATGCCCATGTCGTGAACATCGTACCACTCGTTAGCGTTTTCATCGTAACACTCAACGTTGAAAGTAGTAGTAAAACCGTTAAAGCCACCAACCACAAACAAAAGATCGTCCACCACTTCAATGCCAAAGTTGCTGCGAGGATTGAACATGGTGGGGACTGTGCGCCATGTGTTGGCAATGGGGTTGTACGCTTCCACGCTCCGAAGCCGGTTGACTCCATCAAATCCTCCTACCTGTGAATGCCAAAGGTACTGAGCTGAACTAGGCCTTTCCTCGCCCGCCAAGTCAGCCGAATCATTTCGCGCACCAGTGAGACGGTAACTGGTCCTGCCTCACGACTTCAGTCTGAGCATTGCTGAGAGCATGCCATCTCACGACACAATGCTTGCTTGTCGCAGACTGCTCCCTTGTTCTTTCTGGAGCTTCCAAAAGTTTTGTGCAACTGTCAGATTTGACACTTCTACAGAGTTTAAACGCAGTACGTGGATAGGATAAACAGGACCGAGTGCATGTTCTGTGTGCTAATGCTGTTAGCAGCAGCAGAAAATAATTTCTTTGCTGCAGCTGCTTAAAAATTGCCCATAACAATTTCATAACAAAAAGTGTGCAGGCGATAATATTCTCGGGAGGCCTATCAGCCATTCTGGCTCTGACTTTCTTCCCTAAATCTCACTTTAACAAGCAAATGGCCAGCCTGAAAATCTAGGAAATGCAGATCAGCAAAAGTAAGCACTCCAAGTGCTGGGGGGTGTTAGGGCAGAGGTACCACGTCTCCCTTACCGCGTACACTTCGTTTCCATACGCAATCACACCTACTCCGCTTCTTCTGCTTCTCATTGGGGCTATAAAGGTCCACTGGTTTGTTGTGGCATCATACACTTCAGCGGTGATCAAGCATTCGTTTCCGTTGAACCCACCACATATATACACCTGTTCGGAGGAGGAAAAAAAAGTGTGAGCAGGGCAGTTACACTCGGTGGGAGAGCACGTTGAAGAGAAAATGAATGGTGTGGCTGGATTTTGGGGGAGTTTTGTTCTGGTTTTGAATGGGAATGGTCCTGTCGTCCTGGGTTTGAAGTAGTAGAAGTATAATGAGTTATTCAGGCCAGCAGGATTTAGACCCTTTATTTCCTGAACTGCATGAAGCAGATAGGCATGGTATGTCACTTGTGGCCAGGAAAAGTACTGTCCGGCAGCAAGTGGGCATTGGTGGTAAGCAGCTCTGGAAGAGTTTTAGCACTCCTGTCTGCATCTCCGCCACGCCAGTCAGTTGCTGCCTCTTAGCTTTATACCTGTAGCTCCAGGATTTAATGAATAAGGTTTACGTGAACTTTCTTCCTCTTTATTTTAAATGATTCATCATGTTAAAGGGAGCATTTGTGACCTTTCCTGCTCCCACAGCTCCTGTTTTCTAGCTAGATGACGAACTCGGAGCGGTAGCTGTGGTTATCAGGTACGTGGCCAGTAAGAGGCTGAGCTCCGTGAAAGTCCCTACCTCGATGCGTGCCATATGAAAGGACAGGCACTTGCTCGCTGTGTAACGCTGCGCGCTGATGTTTGTTTGTTTCCTTATCCTGCTCACCATACTTCAACCTTAACTGCTTTTAATAGTCTCACGGTCCGTTTACCTTTTCATGCAGCGTGGTCGCACTAGCATCGCTTCTCTGCTCGTGCATGGGGGCAATCAGTGTCCACTGGTTCGTCTCTGGCTCGTACCGTTCTGCTGTGTTGAGGCGCACGTATCCATCAAACCCTCCCATGGCGTAGATGAAGTTGTTGAGAACGGCGACGCTGACGTAGCAGCGCCGCGAGTGCATGGGTGCAACCTGCTGCCATGTTTTCTTAAGTGGGTCAAACCGCTTGACGCTGTTGAAATAATCCACGCTGTCAAACCCTCCGATAACGTAGACAAAGCCTTTTAAATAAGCAGCGCCGTGATAGGCAAGGGGGCTTTCTTGCTCGCATGTGACGTTCACCCACTTGTCTGCACGGGCATCGTATGTCTCAATGGCGTTGGTTGGGCTCCCCCCGCTCCAGCCCCCGACAGCAAACAAGATGGCATAGGGCAGGCGAGGCCGACTGAGCGGGTTGGTGAAATCAGAGTAAGATGGGCCGTGCGTATTGAGGTTGTACATTTCTGTCAGTGCGTTTATGATGAGAACTTTGCACTCCTCATTGTCCTTCACATAATCGTGCGTTTTGACATTGTTCATGAAGTATTCTGCTTGCATCAGTGCCAGTCGAACCTGAAAAATGCAAAAAGGAGGTTAGAATATTAATGCAGATGGTTTACACCTTCCTGGATAGCTCCAACGCTGGATGGCTTTGCTTTAAGGCTACAGTGTTGTCTAAAGCCTATTAGAGAACCAGAGAATTAAATGTGTAGTTTTTAGCTAGTCCAGAAAGGGGTGTGCAAGGGTAAATCATTCGATTTCGTGGCAGGGAGTCTGCCACTGCTTTGGCACGGTGCTTTCCTGTACGCAGACTGAAACTGCCCTAACGCCTGCTGCTATTTGCATAGCTTGTCTAGGCGAATGCTTGTAAACTGTGTATGTAGAGATAACGCCGTCCCATGTGAACTTTGGCCCTTCCTGGATGTGAGGAACAGTTAAACTTAAGCTCTAAACACGAGGAAATGCGCACTTAAAAGGTCTGCCCCAACCCCAGCGCAGGATCGTCAACCCGTGCCCCAGCGCAGCAATAGCCTGACGGTCTGAAAGCTGGCTTCTTTGTGAGCAGCGTTAGGAGGCTGCAATTTCCTCCAGTCTTACACAAAAAGCAAAGCGGCTCTGGCTGAGCTGCCCCAGGCCCGGCTCTGCAGAGCCGCCCTGGCCCACGCCGTGACAGCACCGACCTTGCCCAGCAAGACTGCGATGTGCTGCCTCCTGTTCTGCGGGTCGTGAGCAATCCATTTCAGAATGGCCTCGAACACGGCATCTTCTTGTTTCACATTGAGCTCATCCTTCTCAATGATGTGCTTTAGCTCGTTGATGGAGAGGTCAAGAAACTCTGTAGACACCTTGGACATCTTCTCGAAGTGATGGAGGATGAACACATAGGCTGCTTCTCGCAGGTCGGGACAGTGGTAATAATCTGTGAGTCTGCAGATGCCGATGCAATTTTCCAAGCATAACTGGGATTTTAAGAACTCACAGCACAGCCTGATGATGCCCATGATATTGAACTGGTCTGCTGCGGTTAGCAAACTTTCAACGTTGTCAGCCGTGACCGGTACTGTCCTGGTGTAAGCGTACTCGATAATGAGCCTCATCATTTCAGGTGAAGTGCCAGGGATTTTATATACTATCTTCTCTGCGTTGTTCCAGCTGCTGGTAAACAAAGCCCTGAAAAAACAAAGCAGTGCTGGGGGAAAAACCAGCTTTGCTGCATTAAACCCTGACCCCGTTATCCCCTGTGCCTTCTTCCCCGGCCCCAATTTGGGCACTGGCAGTAGCCATGCTGGGAGGCCGTGTAGTTTGTTAATTAATGTTTTACTAGCTGGTTGTTTTAAAAAGGAGTCACAGCCTCCGGCTGTGGACAGAGAGCAACAGGGCGAGTGGTCACCTTGCTTCAACAAGAATACCAGAGAATAATGGTGTGTGGGGAAGGAAAACCTCCCGCCCGATGGCAGATAAGCCAGGCTGGCCACACTCCCAGCCCTGCACCGCATCTCGGGGTTCATCAGACACCACTTCCAGAGCTGCTGTTAAATACTAGGTTGTGGATTAATTCTGGTGTCCAGGGAGGTACCAGGACTGTGGGGAACTGCTGGATGAGAGTTTTAGTGCTGGTGTAAGCACTGGAGACTCACTAAGGCAGTGTGACCCAGACTAGGAAATACCATTTGTCCCCATCCCCTCTTGTTTCAAGCACTGACCTGAAATAGTGACTGCAGCTACAGAGGATGTTCTTGTGAGCGTTGAATTCAATACCATCCACGCTGATGATCACATCACAGAGTTTCCCTTCCAGGCGAAGCTCATTGAAGACAGTGCAAGCCATAGCACTCATCTTCCTCTCCATGTGTGAGGATGAATATCCGGTGGGCGCCAAGCTATCGCCCATATTGAAGCCTGAGGCAGTGGAAGGTGCTTCTCCCTGAGGTGCTACAGGGCTTTGTCCTTGCCCTCCAACATCGTCTCTGAAACCCTGTCTGTCAGGTGGTTCTGGAATATGCCCCACAATGAGATCACAGACGCGAGGGGGGCCCGGGACGGCTGCGGCAGCGGTGCCTGGGCTGGCGGGGCTGCGAACCCCTCCGCAGACAATGGGGTCCTGGTCCTCCCAGTCCCCTCACTCCATGGCTGCCCCCAGCCTTTGCTTAACCACGGCCCAGATTACACTGGACCCTGTACCTACACCCTGTTGATGGCTGCTCTGAGCAAAAACAGCCTTGTGATTCCTCTGCAACTTTTTAATGTTATTTAGCCTAGGTATAAAGCTCCCCAAATGTAGGCACCAACTGCCCTTGTACCAGCTCACACAGGAGGAAGCTGAGACACAGGCTAATGTCAGTGATGAAGCCACAAATACTCTGTCACTGCCGTATCTGCTGCTAATTTGGAGGGGTGGAAGATGCCGCCCGGGGCCAAGGGGAGGAGAGCGGGGGGACAGGGAGCCCCGTTCTGACCCCTCACTGGCTTAACTCACGGCCAGCTGCTTTTCCTCTGTGCTTCAACATGTCTGTGGGTAACACGGGCGCCAAGGAGCACCTCTGTGCGGGTCTCAGTACTGGAAAACAGTTTGGACTTTTTCATGTTACTGTCGGGGTGGAGTTTTTTTAAGTTAAATGAGTTTTGTGGTAACGCTGGGGGAGGCGCGACGGCAAAAAGACAGCTCTTGCCATGTACTGTTTTGTTTGGTTTTTTTTTTTTTTTCCTTTTAATTTTTATCTCTCCTTTCTCTTTCGCCTTCCTGGCTCGGAGCGTGTTGCAGAGGAAACGCAACCGCAAGCGCCGGTACCGGCCGGCCCCGCCGGAGCCGCTTCGGGCGCGGGGCGGAGGCGCAGCCCCAACCGCACCGCAACGGGCGGCCCCGGGCACCCCACCGGCCCCGGGCACCCCACCGGCCCCGGCACCCCCCGGGCACCCCCCGGGCACCCCCCCGGCCCCGCTCCGGCCCCGGCCCCGCCCCCGCGCCGGCTCCTCCCCGCGGCTGCGCGGCCCCGGCGCGGCGCGGCCCTGCCCGGCCTGGCGCGGAGCGGAGCGGAGCGGAGCGGGGCGCGATGGTGAGCGCGGGGGCTGCGGAGCCGGGGGCCGGGCCCGGGGGTTGTAAGGAGCCTGGGCCGGGCTGGGGAGCAGGGTCCTGGGGGAGCGTGGCCCTGGGGTAGGGGGAGACGGGGAGCACGGCCAGGATGGAGAGCACAGCGGGGGCTGGGGGGGGCATCGGTCCCCCGGGAGCTGCGTGGGATCCCGGGGGCGTCGCTGAACGGGAGGGGGGGGTCTCTGCCTGCAGGTGCCTGAGCTGGAGAAAGCCACGGTCCGCGTACAGCAGCCGGAGCGTGTGATGGGGATAATCCGGTCCATCAAGGAGCAGGGGACGAACAAGCTGCAGGTACTGGCCCTGTTTGGCTCCGGCTGCGGTGGGGCTGGCCCAGCTGAGAGCAGGCGATGCATCGCCGTCACGCTCTGTCCTTGTCTTCAGCTGCCCTCCCCTTCCTCAGCCTCCCCGGCCGTGGCCCGGCTGCTCCCAACCCATGTGCAAGGAGGCACCTTCTACGCGTTGTGCAGATGGAGAGGGAGAAGCCCCGAAGGAGAGGGGAGGACTGGGCTATTGCTCCTGTCGAGGCCCATGCTGGTGGCTCTCCCTGGATGGGCCTTTTTCTTCCCTGTTATGCAAGCTATAAATATGAGCCAATCCCCAAACAACCCCCTCCACCCACGGCAATAAGTCTGCAGAATTAAGCCATTTGGTGCTGATAAGAGTGCTGGGGTGGGAGGGGTGCTGGCTGTCTCAGATGAGGACATCTGCTTCACGGCTGGCGGGAGCGCCAACGTGCGTTGCTGCTGTGCCCCGCTGCGAGTCTGCACCCTCACATGAGCCGTGCCAGTGCTGGATTTGCATCCTTGCAGGCAGCAGCACCCTTGGCTAGCTACGGCAAAGGCAGAGTGCGCTGGGTCACACACAGATTTGGTCTTCTCTCGCCTTCCAGGTCATTTCTGACTTCGACATGACGCTGAGCAGGTTTGGGTGCAACGGCAGACGCTGCCCCACTTCACACAGTGAGTTGAAGCCATTGTTTTTACTGTTGCTAATTCTGTTTGTTTTCCGTGTTGGTGTTCTCAGTCTCCGTGGCTCCTGTTTTCCTCTGCCTCCCTCCTTTGCCAAGCCTGACCGCTCCGTCTTGTTCTCTCTCGGTGCAGCTCCGGGCCTCGGCTGCTTAGAGCAGCAGCTGCTCGTCGGGCAGCCCACAGCCCGCTGCAGAAGCTGTCCCCTGCTCTTGGTGCTTCTCCTTCTAATACTCGCGTCCTGCAGCTTGCTGGCGTTGATGCTGCTCTCTCCCAGCTGAGCAATGCCCTACGATCAGTGCGTGCTGCGGGTTCGCAGTGGGAGCTGCTGCGTTGAGACCCTGCGGCGAGCCTGTGCTCGGGTCGATGTGCCACGTGTGGCTCGTTTTCGAGCAGAGCTGGCACTGGAGACCCGGGATAGCTGCCTTTTTGAAAGCCTTTTTATGTTTCTGGGCTACAACATTGGCATTTTATTGTCTTTACAGATATCCTCGATAACAGCCATGTTATCAGTGAGGACAGCAAGAAGAAGGTAGGTGCTGTTTTGTAAGGCACTGCTTCTTGGCTCTGTGTCTTTCGTCCCTGTCACCCATTGTCAGGACGTTGTACTGGCTCGCATGACATCTCTCCAAGCTGTGCCTTGCTGCCAGGAGAGAGAGTGGGGCAAGTGTCCAGGCTGCGTTTCAGCCAGTGGTGATGGAAGGAGAAGTTAAAAAGGGAAATTTCATTTGCATGCTCAGCTGTGGGCATTTTCGATCTGGTAAGAGGAGGAAGGGGGGGTGTGCATCTGTACCTGCGGTATTCAAAGCAAGGTGAGAGTCAGCCAGGCTGCCGCAGCGTTAACACTTCCTCCTGAGATCTCCACATTTGCTTAGAGTGACGTTGCTTAGTGAAACGGTTTTGGTTGTGTTCTTCGTTAGGAAGTGTGATGCTTCGGAGGAATTTAGAAGTGCCTTTTTTGTTGTTTACAATCTCTTTAGACGTGATGTTCACTCTGTTCTTTTTCCATCTGTACAACGCTCCAGCTGAAAGATCTGCTGCACTATTACTATCCCATTGAAATCGATCCCAACCGGACCTTGGAAGAGAAACGTCCCCTCATGGTGGAGTGGTGAGTGCTTGTATGCAATGAGCTTGACCTTGTCCTGGCAACTTCTTGCCCCCGAGGACTACGAGACACAAGGCTTGAACTGTCTCCAGGCTTGGCGGCAATACTGGGAAGTTTTAGTTGTTATCTTTCTGACCGCCTTAAGATTGCTGCCCGGGAAGCTCACTCTGCTGCCTTTCCCTAGGTGGACCAGGGCCCATGAGCTGCTGTCACAGCAGAAGATCCAGAAGGGTGACATAGCCCAGATTGTCAGAGAATCGGATGTGATGCTGAGGTACGGGCTCGGGGTTCAGCTGCCTGCGGCCCTTTCTCTCCTGCCACTGTGCAAGCAGGTCTCCTTGCTTTCACCCTGATCTGCACGCCGTCTCCACAGCGTGGCAGATGCAAATCTCCCTTCCTTCCTGGGGCCGAGCTCTAATCACGAAAGAGCCGAAAGTCAGCGCCACGAGCCGCAGCCTGAGCTCGCTCCCTGGCTGCAGGCTGCTCCGTTCATGCGTGACACCTTCCTGCTCAGAAACCGCTTCCATCTCCCTTGAGTCTTGGCAAGGAGCGGCCAAGAGGAGGGGTGATGGGCAGAGCTCCCTGTTTGCAGGGCAGGGTTGGGGGGCAGCATGCAGCTCCCCTCTTCCAGGAGAGATTTTCTCTCCACGCACTGTAACTGCTGGGCCTTATCCAGGCCCTTGGCTCAGCATCAAACTTCACCCACAGCACAAAAATGTCATGCTAAAACTTGCTGTTAAAGCTGGCCTTGGCAGCGATGGTCCTCAAACTGGCTCAGGGAGCCTTGGTTTGAATGGCCTGCCAGTCTCAGAGAGGAGATGGTACTGTATGTCCAGGTTTTCTTGAGCCCAAGTTCCCCTTCTGCACGGGAATCGTGTCCTGGCAGTTACACGTTTGTCTGATCGTCCTCACAACCAGTCCGACCTGTTGCACACCTCTAACGTAGGGTTTCTGAGTGGGCTGGCAGCACCCGCTCTCGTGGGCGCGTGTCCAGGCACGCCGTGCCTTGTGCCCCCGGTGAGAAGCTGGATGCGTTCGGGAAATGCTGGGCAAACCGCTCGGGTGCTGCGTGTTCCTGTGCAGCTCCCCGCTAGGTCGCTGCTCCCGGGAGGGGTCTGGGGTTCTGCTGCTCACCCCTTGCACGCACAGTGAACGCCACAGAAATGCTCGTGCCACAAAAAGCTCATGCTTTTTGCAGAGCTCACGCGTGCATTTCTGTTTGGGAAGTCCTGGGCAGAAATACGAGCCTCGCAGCTGGGCTGAGAGCGCTCCCAGCCCACGGTACACCAGGCACCTTGCTGCGAGCCGGGAGGTGGGAATACAATACTGTGTAATGGACACTTCTGCTCTAGGGATGGATTCAATGAATTATTTGATCAGCTGCGTAAGTACAACGTCCCCCTGTTCATCTTCTCTGCTGGTGTCGGTGACATCCTTGAAGAGATTATCCGTCAGGCCAACGTCTTCTACTCAAACGTCAACGTGGTGTCCAACTACATGGACTTCGACGATAATGTGAGTTTCTGCATCACGTACGTGCGGTGAGCTTGCAGAGAGGAGAGTTGTTCGGCTGGAACTGAGGGCTGCCATATGTTTAAGAGAGACACCGCTAGGTTAAAAGCTGCCTGGTAACATTTCTAAGTGTTTGATCCCTGTAGATGGAGCTGACCCTTTGCTGGGTCATGGGAGGGCTCTAGAGGCTGGCCGTGGTCTCCCGCCCCATTTGCTCTGCCTTCAGGGATTGCGACCTGCTGCCACCCTAGCAGCCCTCTGCGCATCAGCACTGGGGGTGTTAGAGGTTCCCCTGTCCTCCCCGGGAGCTGGGTCAGCGGTGAGAGAGAGCAGAGGACAGATGAGGTGGGCAGGCAGAGTGCAGGAACAGCTGAGCATCTGCTCGCGATCTCAGGGACTCCTCGCCTTTCAAACTTGCTTTTTGGTGGCAGAAAGGGCGCTGCCGTCTCTCTGTCCAGCGCTGTGTGCTCCGTCCTGGTGCAGGGTGAGGATGGAGTTAACTGACCGCAGAGGTCTCTCCTGATCTGAAGGCCAGATGTCCTTTAAAGCAGCTTGGGAGGCTTTTGTTGATGTACTAAAGCCTGAAAAGTCCCAATGCTCAACAGAAAATTGCACGTCTCTTACAATGAAGCCCTCTGTTCCCACGGGTAGTGTGTTGGGGCAGGCAGTCCTTGGGGGAGCATGGGACGGCGTGACAGTCCTGCCTTCTGCAAGGGCTCTGCTCTGCCCTGGGGCTCCCCTGACTGCGGCTTTCCGTGGCCCCTGACCAGCTCCAGGGCAGCGCAGAGCCCTGAGCAAGGCCTCCAGGATCTCCATCCTTTGGGTTTGTTCTCAGTGTCTGGGAAGGGCTTGCCCTGCAGAAGGGGACTCCTGGGGACTGTCTCCAGGTGTTCCGTGGCTCCTGGGTTTCCAGACTCCTTGGGGTGTCTCCGAGATGAGAGCTGGTGCCCTGTGAGCATCCCTGCCGTTTGCCCGTTCCAGAAAGGGTACTGAGGCTGCGGCACAGCGGAGGGATTGCTGCGGGATCAATTTGTCTGTCCTCTTTGCACAGGGAGTCCTCACGGGTTTCAAAAGACCTCTCATCCACACCTACAACAAGAACAACAGCATCCTGCAGGGTACGGAGTATTTCCAGCAGCTGAGCACTAGGACGAGCATCGTCTTGCTGGGGGACTCCATGGGTGATCTGACAATGGCAGACGGCATTCCCAGTGTGGAGAACATCCTCAAGATTGGCTTTCTCAATGACAAGGTGGGTGTGAGAAGCAGTTGTCTTGCTTCCCTGCCAGCCTTCCCCAGGTGCGAAGCCTGGGGGGCAGCAGAGAGGGACCGCCGGCTGCCCGAGTGATTTGGGGGCTGCAAGAGAGTCGTACGAGCTCCCGTGAGGTGGGCAGAGGGAGCCAGGGGCATCTGCTGAGCTCCCGGTGCACCTGGGGCATTATCAGGGCGATGATTGACCCCTCTTTTCGGTAGCATCAAGAGATGCAAGGGCTGTGGGTGCAGCATCTTCATTCTCAGCTGCTGGTGTTTACAGTCCTCTCTTCTCTGTGGCCCTCTCCTCTCCACCCCGTCCCCGCGGCCGCGCTGCAGGTGGAAGAGCAGAGGGGGAAGTACCTGGATGCCTACGACATCGTGCTGGAGAGCGATGAGACGCTGGATGTCGTCAACGGGATTCTCCGGTACATCCTTACTGAGACATGAGGTGGGAAGGCAGCGTCCCAGCTCCGGCCCCTCAGCAAGACGCCTGGGCAATGTTCTTCCCTTGACAAAGCTGGAGCAGATCTTCTGGTACCTGCTGGACTCCATCCTGATGCTGGGCAGGCTCCCTGCCCTGGCTCTCGTGTGTTGTGCACATCCCGACCTCACTAACCCGCTTCAGTCAGCCCTGGAGCAGGAGGGGTGAGATGGAGGAAGCTTCTCCACTCCCTTTACCCCGCCTGTGCCCAGCTCTGCTGCTTCCCACTCGGACTTCATCCCACTCGGACTTCATCCCCGCCACCGTCTGAGGCCACAACAAACCATTTCATGTTTCAGGTAGAGATGTTCTGCGCTTGCTTCAGCGGCCAAGCGCGGAAATGGAGATTGTTTGCTGTGGCTTTAGGACAGACCCGTTTTAGGTGGAAGCTGTTTAGTTTTACTGTGTTCCTGTCTGAGAAAACAAGTCTCTCTCTTTTCCTGTTTTCTGTGGGCTTCAAAGTGCCCGGGCTGAGCTGCGGTGGTGCCGCCTGCCAGTGGGCTGGCGTGGCCCTGCCAGGCACAGCATCGCCCAGCCCCGCGTCCCCCACGGAAACCCTGCAGCTCCCTGGCCCCCGTGCCCCAGCCCTGCTGTCCCTCTTGCTCCGTTACAGCTCTTGCTGTAAAAAAAAAAACAAAACCCAAAAGGCTTTTCCAGTCATCCCTGCAGGGCCATGGAGCTCACCTGATGCTGCTGCACAAAGCAAGAAGTAAGTGTGTCTGCCGAGGGGCGGGCTGGGGGGGTTTGGGTGGCGGCGGCGGCGGCAGCAGCAGGCTGGGTGCTTGGAGCGGCGCGTTTGCAGCCCATGGGCGTGGATGGGGGAGGAGAAGCCAACGGCAGCATTTTGGTTTTTAAGGAATATTTTAGCTAACCATGTTTCTGTCCTAAACTTCTGGGCTGATCCTGGGCTCTCGGAGCAGCAATAGAAAAAAACCCTCTTATTTCTGTGTAACCTCTGGTAACGTAAAGAGTAAAGCTATGACAGCCCTGACTCAGCAAGGGGCAAATTCAGACCCTTACGTGGGAAACCGCTTCCACGTCCCGTCCTGCCGCCCACTCTGATGGCGGCAGGAGCCCGTGCTGGTGCAGGGTGAGCTCGGATATGGCTCTTTGGGGGCTGTTGTAGTGTGGGCCAGCATGGGTCGGCAGCCCCTGCCCTGCCGCCTTTGGACGGGGCAGCTCTGGCTGGTGAGCTCCGGACTGCTCCGGGTTCAGCCCTTGCTGCCCTCCACGTGATGGATGAGTAAATGTGACTTCTGAAAGTGCAGGCTCCGTTCTCCTTGTTGAAATAAAAACGTTGGCTGAAGCTGGGCCACGGGTGGTTTGTACCCAGCGCCGAGGAGCTGCGACCGGAGCCGCTCTCCTCCCCGGGGCTGGCGCTGGCAGCTGCATCTCCGCTCCCCAGCTCCAGGTCACCCCCATCCCTGCCGGCGCCCGCCGGCCGTCACCGGGCGCTCTGCGCTGGAGCTGAAGCACAGCCCATCTTTGCTGGGGGATCCCGGGAGCTGAGTTTTGGTTTCTCTCTCTCTCTCCTGCCCGAGCCAGCAGGTGCTGGAGCCTGAAATCCCCCGGGCACCACGCTCCCGGGGACGGGCGAGGCTTGTCTCTGCGCCGCTGCCCGGACACGCAGGAATGTTTCATGGCAAAGTAACCTGACACAAAGGCAAACTCCTTGGAAACCAGTAGGAATTATTTATTTGGTGCAAGGTAGAAGTCATCGTTTGAGGGGTTCAGTCTGACCCTTTGCACTGTTCGGTTCTTACATTTCTTTTCTCTCTGTCTGCCAAGACACTGTGCAAAAGCTTTTAGAGCCGGTGGGAGGTGATGGAGCCGTGCTGGTCACAACTGGCAAACCTGAGAGCACCGAGTTAATTAGCTGCATTTAGGCATCAAAATAAAATTGGGCTGATTTTTCTCAATCGCTGAGGGCTGTTGCTGCAGGGCAGGGAGATGCGGATGGGGATGAAGCTGCTCCCCGAGGGCCTGGGTGGGAGAGGTTTTCTGTTTTCCTTGTCCCAGCTGACAAGGGGTTTGCCAGGTCCCACCCCTGCTGTCTCGGGGGGCCCGGGCTTTCTGGATGGATGCCTGTGGGGTATGGGGGTCTCACCCTGGGAACCTGGGCCCCCTCCAGCCTCTTGTCCTGGGGAGGATGGCAGCAGGGAGCAGAGGCTGGGCCAGCAGCGGGGATTGGCACAAAAGGCTTCTCTTTGTTTCTCCTCTCTAAAGAATTTTATATGTTTATATAAAAAAAACAAACCCCAACCCTAAACTACAAAATGCTGCGGTTGAAGTGGAGGGGAACCCCCCCTCCTGCCTGCCTGCCTGCCCCAGGAGGCAGCACGGGCAGGCGAGGAGGCTGGAGCGGGATGTGCAGTCGCTGGCTGAGGACGCAGGGGCTCGGGGAGGGGATGCCGCTGTCCCGGCCCTTCCGTGGGGAGCTGAGAGCAGGGGGTCGAAGCGGGGTTCGGCAGCAGAGCGGGGCAGGGCAGGGCTCCAGGGTCTGGCCCTGGCATCCTCGGTCCCGCTCCGCAGCAGAGATATCGTCTGCAGAGCCGGGGAGCACGAGGGGACGGGCAGTGCGTGGAAACGTGGGCGCTGCCGTCCCCGTGGGGTATCGAGACTCCCAAGAATGTGGGTGTTTCCCACCTTCTTGCCTGGGTTTATTAGCTGGGGGTTGGTGAGTTTTCCTTCCCAGGAGGAACACATCAAAAAACCCCCAGTTAAATAATAGGGGGGAAAAAAAATCAAAATATGCCCCCCCAGCCCAGGGCTGGGGAGGGGCAGGGGCAGATTCCTGGGGCAGCCGGTGGGGGAGACCGGCCATGGCATGGCCAGGACGAGTCCTGTCTCCAGGGGAGAGCGGGGTCCGCTCCTCAGAGCTCCTCGTGGATCTTCTCCTGGTCCTCATCTGACTTCAGCTTCAGCTCCTCGGAGGTGATCTTCCCGTCCTGGTTGCGGTCCTGGTTCCTGAACATGTCGGCGATGACTTTCTCCGGGTCGGAGCTGGGCATGAGGCGGCCTTTCCCTTCCGCCACCTGAGTCTTGATGAAGGTGGAGAACTGCAGCGGGGAGAGAGGAGAGATGCAGCTTTGCTCCACGCAGCCGGCACGGCAGGGAGCACCACGGCCCGCGCCGAGGGCAGCAGCCAGGCAGCAAGGACGGGGCAGGGACAAGAGCACGGGCTGCCCTCGGTGTCCCTGCCCACATCCAGCAGCGATGCTCTGGGCTGGGGTGTTTTTCCTGCACAGCTCTTCAGGCTCGCGAGTGCCTGGGGACAGCAGTGCCCTTCGGGTGCTGCTCCCCGGGGTGGCATCGCCTGCGCCCCCGTTTCCTCCTGCACCCCGTAAGCCCACGGTCTGGCGGTGCTCGGGGCCCTCGCTCACCTCCTCAGCGGGGATCTCCCCATCCTTGTTCAGGTCCATTTGCTCGTAGAGGTTCGCCGGTGGCTCCCCGTGCCAGATGAAGAGGTAGCCCTCGGGAACCCCCTCCTCCATGGAGATCAGCTCCACCTCGAAGCGGAGCACGGCGCTGCCTGGCACCCCCCGGGCTGAAAGAACAAGCGAAGGCTGCTGCACCGCAGGGGAGCCCAGCAAAGCGCTGGCCCCTGATGGGCAAAAGCCTCCCAGCCCCCAGCGAGGGGGGTGAAGGAGCCCAGCAGCGGTGCAGCAAGGCAGAACCCCCCGATTTGCAGCCGCACGCCGCTCCCCTACCTCCGCTCTCCCCGTGGCCCAGGTGGGGGGGATGATGAGCACCCGCCTCTCCCCCGCGCACATGTTGAGGAGGCCGCTGTTCAAGCCCTCGATCACCTTGTTGGTCCCCAGAGTCACCTCCTGGGGCTTCTCGTAGTCGTGGCTGCAGGAGGCACAGAGAAGACCACGCAGCTGAGAAAGCCCCTCGGACCCAGAGGGCAGCCCCGCCATGCCCCGAAATCCTGTGCCTTCCATCCTGCTGTGCCCCAAAATCCCACACCCTCCATCCTGCCATGCCCTGAAGTTCCACACCCTCCATGCCGTCACACCCCAAGACCCTGCACCATCCGTCCCGCTGTGCCCCCAAATCCTGCACCCTCCACCCCGCTGCACAATCCCTGCTGCCCCGTGGCCACGCAGCTGATGCTCCGGTGCTGCCCGCTGCAAAGAGTTGATGCTCCCAGCGCTGCTCCGGTGCCCGTCCGCCCCCCAGCTCAGCGCCTGCCAGGATTTGGCCCTGTGAAGGAAAGGTGTGCTCGGGGCAGCCCGCAAGCAAGCACGCACGAGGAGAAGAGCTTGGTGCCGTCCAGCAAGGAGCAGTTGTAGTGATAGCGGACAAAGTCTCTGTCACGGGTGGTGACGTTGCAGCCCTCGGGCCGGTACACGGTCTCGATCTCCACCGGGTCCGCGGGGTTGTGGAAGTCGATGATGTGGACGTCAAAGATGAGCACGGCTGAGCCAGGAATTTTGTTCCCTGGAAGAGGAGGACGAGGAGAGCTGCTAGGAGAGCTGCTGGAGCGCCGTGAGACTCGTAAAGCCTTTCCCTCCTTCCCACGCCCCATGACATGTCCGTCCCTCAGGGCCCTGGCTCTGCACGTGTTGGCGTCAGCCGTTCCCCTGCCCACGACGCCCGCTGCAACACCCAGAGCCCTGGGGGTGGTGGTGGCCCCCAGGGTGGGGAGCTGGCCCCGCTTGGCCAGTGCTTTCCCGATGTCAGACCCACGGTGTGCCAGTGCACAGGGCTGGAGGAGGGGATGCCGCAGCCCGGGGCTGTGCCGTGCAGGCATGCCGGACCCCACGGGGCTGCGCTTTACCTGTTCCGTTCTCCCCGTAGGCCAGGTGTGGGGGGACGACCACCCGCCGCCTCTCTCCCATGCAGACCCCTTGCAGGCCCTGGTCCATGCCAGGGATGATGTAGCCCTTCCCGATGTAGGTGTTGTAGGTGTGATTGTGGGAGTAGCTGCAGCGAGAGAAGCACCCGGTGCTGTCGTGCAGGAGAGCCTGGCCCGTCAATCCCTGCCACCCATCCCTGCACCCCAACCCGCACCCGTCTCCCAGCCTCTGCCCTGCTCCCCCAGGAGCCAAACCTTGCTCCTAGGGATGCAGCAAATGGTTATTGTCTTTTTTAGCCTATTTCATGCCCGTTACCACCCTCTCCTCCACCCCCCCCCGATTCTCAGCCTCTCCTTGCAGCCGGCTGCTGAGCATGGGGCAGGAGAGGACACGGGGGGATCTCCCCACTCGGCCGCTTCCCTCTCCGCACCTGGAGTCGAAGAGCGTGCCGTCCATGAGCGTGCCGTTGTAGTGGTAGCGCACAAAGTCCCCGGTCACAGCCCTGCGCTTGCAGGACTCCGGCACCTCCAGGTGCTCCAGGAAGATGCCATCCTTGGGGTTGTGGAAGTCCACCAGCAGCACGCTGAACACCAGCGACGCCTGCGGTGGGATCATGGTCCCTGGGGAGGGGACACAGGTCAGCCTGGACAAGGGTCCTGATGCACCGTGGGGGGCTCTGTGCAGAGCTGGGAGGGAAGGGGCCGGGCACGATGGGGTTGATGCCTGACTCACCGTAGCCCTTCTCCCCATAGGCAAGGAACGGGGGGATGATGATGCTCCTCTTCTCCCCAGCGCACATGCCCAGCAGCCCCTGGTCCATGCCCTTGATCAGCCAGCCGGTGCCCACATAGGTGTCATAGGTGCTGTCCTTGCTGTAGCTGGTGGGGAGAATGAGGGGGGACGGCTCTGGGGCCACGCCAGCTCCCCCAGCCTGAGCGGTGCCGCGCGGGAGGCTGGTTTGGGGGTCAGGGAGCTGCACTGGCCCTGACAGGGTGCGGGGAGGGAGAGCCCAGGGGAGGCTGCTCTGACTGGGGTGCAGTGTGGGCCCCCACGTCCTGCCCCAGGCCAGTGTCCCCTGGTCCCGGCCATCCCCGGTGCCCCCAGCCCAAAGGCAGAGGGTGCACCTGAGCTCCAGTGCCCTGTACCCGAGGCGAGGGTGTATCCCAGTGCCAGTGTGCCATACCTGGAGTCGAAGGGAGTGCCATCCAGCAGCGTGCCGTTGTAGTGGTAGCGGACGAAGTCCGAGTTCTCCACCGTGCGGTTGCAGCGCTCCGGTTTGGACAGGGTGGTGATCTGCAGCTTGTCGTCCTTGTTCCAGATGTCCAGCATGACGACGTCGAAGTACAAGGTGGCGTCTGGGGGGATCAGCCCCGCTAAAGGGGCGGCAGCGAGGACAGAGCACCTTAGGTGGGACCAGCGCTGAGCCCAGGCGAGCCAAGGGCTCTGTCCCCTGAAGCCCTCCCGAGCCCGCTGCTGCTTGGGGCTGCTGGCCACATGTGCCAGCCCCCGGGAAAGCAGCAGAGCCCGGGGGGGCAGGACCCCTCACTCCTGGGGAAGCCCTGCTTAGGCACCACTTGCCCTGGCAATGGAGCTGCCCTTCGCCAGCACCTGCCAGCCGGGCACCGGACCTCTGTCCCCACTAACGCCGGCCCCGGGGGCTTTGCTCCCTCCATCCCCCCGCGGTGCCGCGGCCCCTTACCCACGCCGATGCTGCCATAGCCCAGGTGGGGGGGCACGATGAGGTGACGCCGCTCGTTCACGCACATGCCCTGCAGCCCCCGGTCCATGCCGGTGATCAGCCGCCCGACGCCCACCACGCCGGCCACCGTGGCCCCTCGGTCGTAGCTGGGGCGAAGGGACAGACGCGTCAGTGACGCGGCAAAGGGCGAAGCCCCCAAAGCTGCTGGTGCTGGGGGTGCTCATGCCAGCGCCGAGGGCTCGGGGCGGATCCAGAGCCAAACCACGAACCCTGCGAACACCGAGGGACGGCGCGGGGCTCCCGGCTGCCTGCCCCCCGTGGGGACAGAGCAGGGGGACGGGGCTGCCCCCTCCCAGGGGGTGCAGGTAACCCACCGCAAACAGTGGGTCCCTGTGCTGCAGGCAGAACCCACAGCTTAAAAACATTGATGCTGACGGGATCAATCCTGCGCTGCCCGGGGTGGAGCTGCCTCCCGCAGCACTGGTCAGGGCTCTGGCCCTGCATGCCCAGCACCCTGGAGGCAGGGGAAGGCGGATCGGGCCCTCTGGGTGCAAAGGAGGCGGGAGGTGCTTTCAGTTGGGACCGAACCCATCACCACCCTCCCCAGATCTCACCCGGTGAGCTGGGCTGGAGGCCGGCAGCTCCCGGGCTGTCTGCTGCTTCCAAATCATTTCGCCTATGGCACATTTGGAGCTTTATGCAGTGAGAAGGAAATAAGACGTCCCAGGCCTCATTTTTAAACTGCAAATTTGTTTTTATTTTTAAATCTTAAAATACTCCAAGAAGCAACTGGGGCCATTTCAGATAAATTTAAATCCTTCATCCCCTTTAACATGCAGCTGATGCTTTCTCCTGGCAGCACACTGCAGTCGTGAGGACAAGGAATTATTTTAGCGGCGAACGTCCCCAGGCTCCCACTGCATCTGGGGCGTGCAGCAGCAGCAGCAGCAGCGGCACTGCAGGGCTCAGTTACTTTCTCCCCCATTCATGCTCGCAAGAAAGACAAGACACATTTAACCGGAGCAGAATCCCTTTGCTTTCCAGGGCTCTGAAAAATGCCCGTCTGGAAAGTTTTTGTTCCTACATGGGGCTGGGGCTGAGCCCCAGCACAGCCCAGTTTGTTTCTGTCCTTCCGCTGTGTCCCTGATTCTCCCCCTGCTCACAGTGGTGCAAATCAGGGACTGCACCAACATAAACACTGATTTATAGCCAGCTTGAGTGGAGCAGGATCAATGCATGGGCCGAGGAAAACTACGACTCGCCAGAGTGAAGCCTCTTAGGTAATGAACGGGTTTCGCCGCTGCCACGTTTCAAAGTGCTTTAAGCGTTTTCCCTGCCTGTGCAGCACATGCAAATACATGTTCCTGAGCACAAAATGTCTCACTTAGGGCCAAATCCTGCCCATGCCCGAGACGGGCTTCCCCGCGCCCCGCGGCACCCCAGAATTGAGGGCGTGCAGGCGCTGCGAGCACCCACAGGGCTCTGCAGGCTCCCCAACGGGCGGGGGGGCGGGGGGGGCTGCTGCAAAACCCGGGGGGGCTGCTGCAAAACCCAGGGCGGCAGCGCGGGCGCCCGGGCAGGGGCTGCTGGAAAGGGGCCGGGCAGGGGCTGCAGCCCCTGGGGCGGGGGGCTGCGCTCGGTGGCTGGCTCGGGGCCCCCGGGCTGACACGTGTACAGGGCTCCTCGGGCTCCCCGTCCTCGCCCCCAGCACCCACCGCAGGCGCCTGCCAAAAGCCCTCCTTGGGGTCAAAGCTGCGGGGCCCGGGGGCAGGTCCGAGCAGGGAGCTGCCTGCTCCTCGGCTGGCTGCCTGCTGGCCCTCGGGGATGCGACGGGGCGACACGCACGCGGGCTGGGGAGGAAGGCATGCAGGGATCCCCTCCGCAGCACGCAGCTGGCCGGGGCCGCATGCATTTGGTAAAGAGCCGAGGGCGATACCTGGAGTCAAACTTTTTGCCATCTTTAAAGGTCCCATTGTAGTGGTAGCGAATGAAATCCCCCATCTGGACTTCTCGCAGGCAGATTTTGGGGATATAGTATCTGTCTATCACCACATCTTCCAGGGGGCCGGGGTCGCCCAGGCCCAGGGCCCCAGGATGCTCAGGAGGAAGACGAGGCTGCCCGGGGACATGGCGCTGGGAGGCTGCAGCCGGCGGAAAGGCTCGGCCGGGGGGAAGGCGGAGAGGTGGGGCCAGCCCGGCCGCCCCTTCCCGCGGGATGCCTGCCCAGCCCCGGCCTAGCTGGAATTTCTGTACACGTGTACCCCGGGCCTGGCGCCTCGGCCTCGCCAGCCACGCTCCCACCGCCAGTCGCCCCGCGGCATCGCCGGGGCAATTCCCCCGCAGCCGGCGGCAGCGGGGCTGGGCGGGAAAAGTGGCGGCAGCAAAGCTCCACGTCAGGAGGGTTTCATTTTTTTTTTTTTTTTTTTTTTTTTTTTCCCTTCCCTGGGCAGTTCCTTCTGCGGAGGAAAAAGCTGGAGAGAGCGATTCGGCAGCCAGTTTGTGCAGCTGGAGGTCCCACGCCAGCCCCGCTCGCCCCGGGTCCTAGCGCTGCCTGCGCTCCTCCCAGCAGCCTCTTCCCTGCCGCGGCCGGGGTTATCGCTCCCACCGCTCAGGGTGCTGCCGCTCGGTCCCTAGCAGCTCGGCAGAGTAAATACAAGGAATTCAGTGTTTTAATACCATCTGCTGCTCTTCAGTCTGCTGCTGACAGATCTTTTACTGAATGGCGGTGATTAAAAATGTGAAACTACCCCTCTGTCTTAGACAAACAGGAACAGCACTAAATGCACACATACGTGTTGCCCGCACGTCCCCGCTCCCCCAAACCCGTCGGCAAGAGACAGGAACTGTGGTAAGAGCCCTGGCGAGTCCCAGGTGGGAAATACGACAGGCCATAAACCCAAACCGAAACCTGGGTTCTCCGAGGCACAGCGCTACTGGGGAGGGCAAAAGCTCAAGCCCAGCGCCATCGGCTCCCTTGAGCCCGGACCCGGGGTGCTCTGCAGCTCCCCAACACACCGCGCAAGGGCTGAGCAACCTCAGTGCCGCTCGGAGTAGCTGGGCGGGATGTGGGGCTCTCCCCATGGCACAGTGGGGTCAGGGCCTGACTCTGGGGTGATGGCATCCCAGCGTGTGTGCTATGGAGCTGCTCGTCTGCAGGGAGGTGCTGGGCAGTGCTAACGGCCTCTGCTCCGCAGGAAGAAACCTCAGCAGTGTCCTGGCTCCTGCCCTGCGCTGTTACGTCCCTCAGTGCCACTGTCCAGCCAGCAACAAAGCGCTGGGCTTGGGCTGGGGCCAGTGTGGCCGTGCCGAGGCCTGGCGCGGTGCAGCCCTGGGGCCTGGGATCTGGCACGGCGCAGGGCGTGTGGCGTCCAGCTTGGCACCAGCCAGCAGCAGGACCAGCTCCAGGCACAGCCGGGCCAGGGCAGCCGGCCGGCTGCCCGGGGCAGCGCAGTGTGGCACTGCGCGCACGCCGGAGCACCCCGGGGCTGCAGCACGGGGTGCACCCCAGCACACCCCGCTCTGCAGCCTGCAGCACCCAGCGCACCCCCGGGGCCGTGCACCCCCGACCGCATCCTCCGGAGCCCGCAGCGTGGGGCGCAGGCTGAGAGCGCAGGGCGCGCAGTGACTCCCCGCAGCGTGGGGCACCGAGCCCGCCGCGGGGAGGGCGCAGCACTGCGCACCCCCCCCCCCCCGAGGGAGCGCACCGCGGAGCGCGCAGCACCGAGCACCCCCCTGAGCGCACCCCGCGGGCGCTGCGCCAGCCGCGCAGAGCCGCACTAAGACCCTGCGCGCCCGGCGCGCACCGCCCCTTCCCCGCCGCCCGCCCCCTGCGCGGAGCGGTGCGCGGCGCTGCGCGGGCAGTGCGCGGCGGCGGCGGGGATGGGCGGCGCGGCGCTGGCGCTGCTGCTGGCGGCGGGGCTGTGCGCGGCGCAGTACGAGGAGTACAGCGTGCGCGGGTTTCCCGCGGCCGCGCTGGAGCCGCTGCAGCGCGCCTACGCGCGGGCGCTGGCGCAGTACGCGGGGGCGCAGTGGGCGGAGAGCGCCCGGGCGCTGGAGGCCAGTCTGCGCCTCCACCGCCTGCTGCGGGACAGCGAGGCGCACTGCCACCGCCGCTGCGCCGCGCCCGCGGAGGGGGCCCCGCGGAGGGGGACCCCGCGGAGGGGGACCCCGCGGCGTGGGAGTGGGAGCGGGAGATGCAGCTCTTCGGGCGGCTGCTGCGCCGCGCCGGCTGCCTGCGCGCCTGCAAGCGCGACCTGCCCGTCTTCCAGCTGCGCTACCCCCCCGCGCAGACGCTGCGCGACTTCCAGCGCCGCCTGCCCTACCAGTACCTGCACTACGCGCTCTTCAAGGTGAGGCGGCGCGGCGCCCCGCGGGCGCGCAAATGCCGCGCAACGTGGCTCGTGGCGGGGGGTGGGGAGTGGGGGGCGTCCCGTGCCTCCGTCCTGCGCCGCTCTGGTCTGCGCCTCCTCTTCTGCCCTCCATCCTGTGCCCCTCCGCTCTGCCCCCCCATCGGGCGCACCCCATCCCGTGTCTCATCCTGCACCCCTGTCCTGCGCCCCTCATCCGGTGCCCCTTGTCCTACACCTCCTCTTCAACGCCCCCGTCTGGCAGTCCCCCATCCCGTGCCCCCATCCCGTGCCCCCATCCTACACCACCAGCCTGCACCCCCTGATCTGCACCCCCTGAACCCTGCTCCCCTCTATCCTGCACCCTGCTGTCACGTGCTTTCCCGTCCTGCACCCCCTTCCTGCACTCCCCTTCTGGCATCCCCCCCGGCTCCTCCTGCGCTGTGGCACGTCAGCATCATCTGGGATGCATCAGGCAGGACGTGAGGGGTGTGCCCGGGACTGGGGGCCCCTGTGGTTGTCCCCCCCACCCCGCCTTGTGTTGCCCTGGCCCCCCAAGGTCCCCCTGGCCAGGCAGAGCGTTGCCTGGGGAGGGGGACGCAGGGGCTGCCCCAGCCGAGGGGCCCGAGCTGGCGGGTCCCGTGCCACTGTGATTGCTGCGGGACACGTGTCTGGATGCTACCTCAGGGAGAAGCGCTTGCTCAGGCTGGCAGTGCAGACGTGGAGGGAGGTTTCGTAAGGGATCGCCCCGGGGTGACCCTCCTTTGGCCAGAGCTGCTCTGGCAGGGGACACTCCCCTCCCCAGGCACCGGCGCTGGTCGGGGTCCCGAGGCGCGCCGCTGGCCGGCTGCCGGTGCGGATGCTGCTTTAGTGCTTAGCGCTGCTGCCCTGCTCACCTAGCAGTGGCGAGGGACAGCCTGGCCTGCATCCTTAATGCCTTTTCCTCTTGCTTGCTCTGGCCAAAACCCATTTCATGGATAGTTCGTTCAACCCCCCCAATCTCGCTCCCCTGAAGTTGCAACACGAGAGCTCATAAAGCAGCAGGGGAGCGGGGGCGGCCCGCCCGGCCTGGTGGAAGTGCCCGAGAAGAGCGGATGTGTGGATCAAACCCGCACCACGTGGATCGCTCCTGGCTGGATGCGGGGGTCCACGAGGGGCTGAGCTGTCCCTGCGCCCACCATGGCCACAGAGGGGGAGGTTGGTGTGGCTAGATTTCTCTGCGTTGTCCATGGTCCCGGATCCTGTCTGTCCATCGCTGCCAGTGGATGACTGGGCTCGGGGCTGGCACTGTGGGTGCCGGGCTGTTCCCCCCCTGAGGACTAGCCTTCTGCCCACCAGCCCGGGGCTCTGGCTGGGTGCTGAGCCCCGCACAGCCGCAGCGTCAGCCGGCTGCCCCCGTGGCAGCCTGCTGCACCAGCTCTTCCTCCCTCCCCAGTCAAATAAGATCGAGAAAGCAGTGTCCGCTGCCCACACCTTCCTGCAGAAGAACCCCAAGCACGAGATGACCTTGAAGTACCTGAACTATTACAGGACGATGCTGGACGTGGATGAATACCTGGTCGACCTGGAAGCTCAGCCCTACGAGGTGAGGAGGTGACGGGGCTGGGGCGGGAGAGGGGCCCCCCGGGGTTCGGTGTGCGCCTGGTCCTGCCGAACCCCGAGGGAAGCGGCTCTCCCTCGCTGAGCCCTGGTCGCTCACCTCCTGCCCCCAAAAGAGCGTCTCTGTGGGGCCCGTGCTGGGGATGGAGCCGCCTTGGGGAGAGTGGGGCAGGTTGGTGCCGCTGGCGGGCAGAGCTGGGTTGCGGCATCCAGCGAGGAGGTGAACGGCGCCCGCTTGGTCCCTGGCAGCCGATATTCGTGCGGTCGGTGAAGCTGTACAACAACGGGGATTTCCGGAGCAGCGCGGCCGACATGGAGCAGGCGCTGGCTGAGTACTACAAGGCGTACGAGGACTGCCTGGCCGGCTGCGAGGGCGCCTACGAGCTGCAGGAATTCAAGGACTTCTACCCCGCCATTGCAGGTGACCGGGCAGGGGGCTGGGGGCTGGCAGGTTCGGGGGGGGGGGGCTGGGGGCCGATGGGGCGCAGCGCCTGACGCCTCCCCCCAGACCACTTTGTTAGCGTGCTGCAGTGCAAGGTGGACTGCGAGACCGAGCTCACGCCCAATGTGGGTGGCTACTTCGTGGAGAAGTTTGTGGCCACCATGTACCACTACCTGCAGTTCGCCTACTACAAGCGTGAGTGCCAGCGGGAGCAGGGGACTGTGCCCCCGGGGCGCCCCAGGGTGCTGCGGACCCCTGGGCGGGGTGTCGCCCCCCGCGTCACCCAGTGCTGCTCCCCGCAGTGAACGACGTGCGGGACGCGGTGCGCAGCGTCTCCAGCTACATGCTCTTCGACCCGGGCGACGCCGTGATGCAGCAGAACCTGGTCTACTACCGCTTCCACCGCGAGCGCTGGCGCCTGCAGGAGGAGGACTTCGAGCCCCGGCCGGTGAGGACCCCCCAGCCCTCCGTCCCATGGCTCTGCCGGTGGCGGAGGGGCTGACGCAGCCCCCGCTCCCTCCCTGTGCCCAGGAAGCCGTGCACTACCACAACCGGACGGCCGCCCAGAAGAAGATGCTGGACTTTGCCCAGCAGTACCTGCAGGCTGATGACGAGGTAAACGACAGCCCTGGCGCAGGGTGCAGCCGGGTGCTTTTGGGGGTGCTGGGTGGTGCAGATGGGTGCTGTGGGTACCCTGGGGCAGGGCCTTCCTCGGGCGGGGGGTCTGACCCCCAAACCAGCCCTGGAGAAGAGGCTGCAGACGGGGCCGCTGAGCCCCGCTGCCTCCTCCTGCCCGTGCCGTGCCGCAGATGGAGGTGGACGGCAGCGAGGGGCCGGAGGCGCAGGACCTACCCTCTGACGGCGAGTTCGAGGGCGAAGGCGACTACGAGGAGGGCTTCTTCTCAGAGTGGTGGCAGGAGCCCAAGACCAAGGGGGACAAAGCCGACCAAGGTTCCTGACGCCAGGGCCGGGGGCCATGCCGCGGGGTGGGGGGTGGCTGCTGCCCGTGCCCCGGTGCCACCGAGCCCTCCTTGTTTGCAGAGACCCTGCGATGAGCCAGGCGAAGGGGCGCCCGGCCCCGACAGAGCTGGACGGTGGTGGCCCTGTGATGCCATCCCGGGGACGCCGGGCTCTGGGCTCCTGCCAGCCGCCGCACAGAAACTTGGGCTCGTGGGGAAGGGCTGATCCTGCCCGGTGCCCTGCGGCAGCGCTGCCTTTGCCATCTGGACATCTGCTGCCCTGAGCCCAGCCCGATTCCCGTCGGTCGAGCACCAGCACCGCCGAACCTCCCTGCCTGCCCAGGAGCTCCCCCCGGGCCACCCCTGTCCCCGATGTCCCCGGGAGCCCTGGCCAGTGGCAGTGCGCCGCAGCACTGGGGTTTACTGTGTCCCTCAGCTCCTCCCCAGGACCTGTGGACGGTGCGCCAGGACTGACCCCCGTGTTGTCTGGAGGGGTTCGGGGGGCTGCCCCTGCTCTGGGAGCAATGCACGGTGCTGCTGGAGCTGGGCATGCATGCCGGTCCTGCCCCTCCTCAGGGCTCCCCGGGCTCCTACCCTGGTGCATCCAGCCTCCCAGCCCCCCTGCCAGCCCCCTTCGGAGCCCACGGCCCGGTGCTACAATGGGGCTCCCGGTGTGCCGGTGTCCCTGTGCCGCCGCGTGGCTGCAGCCTGGCGAGGCTGCGTCGCCCGTGCCCTGCGTGTGCCTCGAATTTCCGCCACACCAGCCCTCTGTAGCCTTAAGCTCCGTTAATTTAATACTTCCCGACTTGCACAGTCGCTTTTTTTTTATATTTACTGGTGCTGAACTTTTAATAAAATCTGGACCGGTCTTTTCACAGCTGCCTCTGCCTCGGGGCTCCCTGGGGCTGGGGTAGTGCTGCCACCGTGGGAGCCGGGTGCTCAGGGTGGGAGAGGCCCTGCTGTGGGAGGGATGGATTGGGGGGCTGGATGCCCCCATAAAGTGGGGGAGACCCCACAGGGGGGCTGGGGGTGGTTTGTGGGGCTGGGGAACCTTGGGGGTCATGAGAGCAGCCAGGCTCTTGTGGGGCTGGAGGGGTCCTGGGAGGGCCACGACCACACTGGGACCCTTATGGGGATGTGTGACCCCCCCGTTGTGCAGGGGAGGCTGCCAGGTGGCACGGGGGGGCTGCAGGGGGGGCTGGGGGGCAGCATGCCTCACCCCGATACGGGTGTTTGGGGTGTGATGTGCATCACCTGCTGGTTGGTTGTTTTGAGGGGGGTGCATCACCCTGACACTGGTCCTTGGGGGTGCATGGTCCTGCTGCTGGTCCAGAGGGTGCAGCCTGCGTCCCCCGATGCTGGTCCAGGGCAGCACGGTGGGACGACCCCTGTCCCGCCGGCGTCAGGGCGTTTCGGAGCCCGTTTCGGAGGCCGCTGTCGCTGCTGACAAGCCCATGCCTGCCCTGGGCATGGGGCGTCGGGCAGCGTGCGGCCGCCTCGCTCCTCCCTGCTGCGCCGGGCGCATTCCTGCTCCCCGTGGAAGTTGGCTGCAAGGACTGAAACCAAGAGGCTGAATCATGGCGTTCGCCCCGGGGGAGGGAAGGGAAGGGAAGGAAGGGGGTGGCGGGGAGGCTGCCAGCACCCCACCCTGCCCTGCCCTGGAGCTCCCATTTGCCAGGGCTTTCCCAGCTCTGTCCTCCCCACGCAGCGCTGGGCACGGGGCTGGGGGCCGGGGCTGAGCCCCCCGACCCGCGGGCAGGGCTCGGGGCTCGGGGCAGAGCTAAGGGGAGGCAGCGCTGGCGGCGGGAGCAGCCCGTTGCACCGCTGCGCAGGGCAGGGCTGTCCTGTCCCCCGGGAGGAGCGGGGTTTGTCACCGATGGGTCACGGCCACCCTCGGGAGGGGAGCACCAGCCCGGCGGGGTGCGGCCGGCAGCGCTCGCACCCGGATCAGCGGGAAGCGCTCAGCCCAGCGCGCTGGCGTCGTGGCCCGGGGGGGGGCAAAGCCTTGTTTATCTTCCCAACAAGCTGGGTGAGGGTGGCACAGGGGCCTCCGCCCTGCTCTGACGCACGCCTGGGCACGGCGTCCCCTCGCCAGCCCCAAACTCATGTTGGGGCACACAGCTCCTCGCTCCCACTCCTCTGCTGGCTCTGGGTGAAGCCCCTTGCAGGGGTCCCCCCCTGCTTCCACCCGCAGTCACCGGGTGCAGAGGTGCCGGCTGGGTCTGGCACTCCCGGCAGTGCTGGGCAGGAGTAGCAGCTCTGTGAGCAGCGGTGTGACCCCAGCAGTGGCTGGGGCTGCGAGCATGGCCACCGTCCCCCGTGGCATGCAGGGCCGGCAGAGCCGGGCTGCGGGGAGGTGCCAGGGGTGCCGAGGTGGGATGCAGGGGCATGAGCAGGGATACGGAGGTGGGATGCAGGGGGGTAAGCCTGCAGGACTCCGTGGGTTAACACCATGAAGGCAGCACTGCGCTTCCCTGACTCCCCTGACCTTGACCAAGAAGGAACATAAATGAGTTTTTTTGGCTGTCATCTCAGCTGTGCTGCGCCGTGCCGTGCTGTGCCGTGCTGTGCCGTGCTGTGCCGTGTGCCCCTTTCGTCCTCGTGCTGGGAGGGCTCTCGCTGTGCTTCGGATCCACAACTCTGCGCACAGCGATGGAATCCCGTTTTCTTGCAGGGGCGTTTGAAGCTCCGTCTCTCACCTCCCCCCAGAGCTGTGATTTCCCGACTGACTCAGCGCCTGCAGACAGATGTGCCAGAGGAGTGCGCAGGGGCTGATGGCGGGGGGTGCAGGATGCGTCCCCTCACCCCCATCCGGGGCAGAGCCCTCCTGCTCCCCAGATCCAGGGGGCTGGAGGCCTGAAGATCCCACCATGGGCTGGGATGTGCCCTGGTGCCGGGTGCTCGATGGTGACTCGGGCGCTGGGTGACGGAGGCTTCGCTCGGGGCCGGCAGGGAGACGGTGAGCTGGGACGCGGCGGCAGCACCCAGCTGGACCAGTCTGGCCAGGGACGGGGGTGACGCAGGCTGCCGTCAGCTGCCTGAGCCCTTCCCCAGTGCCTCTTGCTGCTGCTGCTGGGTTCCTGCCTCGGTTTCCCCACCCGGGCGGTGTGGAGCCCCTTCCTGGAGCCGGGTGATGCTCCAGGGCCAGACCCTGCCCCACCGCTGCCGCACTGCCGGCTCCGTGCCCGGGCACCGATCGATGCAAACACCGTAAATGATGCAGGAGGCAGGGGTGGCCCACGCGGCGCCCACGGCATGGCTGCACGAGGGCTCTAATCGTGCCAGGCCAGGCCGGGGCAGGCGGGAGCAGGGAGGACAACAGGGGAACCAGGAGCGGCAGGATGGGAGGGGGGCAGCCCCGAGCCCCCTGCCCACGGCCCCTCGCTCCGCTCCCCTCCGGCCCCTCCTGGCCGGGTGCTGGCCGCAGAGCCATGCTGCAGCCCCCGCGGGACCGGGGTGTCTGCAACCCACGGGTGACGCCGGAGGTGTGTGGGGAGAGGCGGGCGCTGCCCGGGGGGGGGGGACACGCAGGGGCGAGGCCATGGCGGGGCCCGAGCTCCCTCGCAGGGGTCCCGGCCCCCCACGCCTGCCCTGGGGGTCTTTGCACCCCACGTGCACACCCTGGTGTGGGAGGGCTCCCCGCACCCCCCCCATCCGGGGTCCCACCAGCCCCGCAGCCCTCGGGGGTCCCCGCACCCCCGGGGCTGCCCCCGCCCTGCCCAGGTACGTCCCGGCCCCGCCCCCTGCCCAGGGGAGGGTCCTTGGCTCCGCCCCGGACCCGCCCCGGACCCCACCTCGCCCCGCCCAGTGACGTCACCCAGGTGGTGTTTTCCCCCCCCCCGGCGGTCGCGCCCTTCCCCGCCCGCCGCCGCGCCCCGCCCGCCCCGCCCCGCTGTCCAATCGCCTGCCGGCGAAGGGCGGGGCGGCCGCGCCCCCGCCAATGGAGAGCGGATAAACACGTCCGGCGGGGGCGGTGCCCGGCGCGCCGCGGGCTTGACGGGCGTGCCGACGGTCCAATAGCGGTCCGGCGGCGGGTGGGGGGGCGGGGCGCATACCGGGGCGGGGCGGCGCGCGGGGCGCTGCTCGCCTTTTGTTCGGGCAGGAGCGGGGCGGGCGGCAGTGTCCGCGCAGGGGGAGCAGCCGGCGGGTGAGCGGGGACGGGCCACGGGGACGGGGCAGCAGCGCCCGGGGGGCCGGGCCCGCAGCCCGGGGGGGCCGGGGCAGCTGGGCGTCCCGGGCTGGGGGAGCGCCGGGGCCGGGCGGGCTGCGCCGTGCGGGGCTGGGAGGAACCAGGTGTCCGGATCGGGCAGCACCGGGCGCCCCGGGTCGGTTCTCCCCCCCCCCGCTGCCGCCGCCCGGGGCGGGGCTCCCCGCAGGCGGCAGAGCCGTGTGCTGCCCGTGAGCCCGGCTTGTCCCGCGTGGGGCCGGGGCGAGCGCCGCGGTTGTCGGCGGCCGAGCCCAGCCTGCGCGGATCCGGTCGGGCGGGTCCCTGGGGCGAGCCCCGCGGGCAGCCGGGCTGTCCCAGCCCCCGCTCCCCGCCCGGGGCCGCAGGAACGAGTTTGCAAGTTGCGCCCCCGGCCCACGACCCCGCGCTCCCGGTGCGAGGCGGCGGCGGCTTCGTCCCCGGCACCGCCCGGGCGCGCTCGGAGTCGCGGCTCCACGGGCGAGGCGGCGGCGGGCGAGGCCTTGGCACGCTGCTCGCCCAGGTGGCCGTGGGGCTCTTACGTAAACCGTGGCTGCTCGGTGCCACGGCCGGCGTGCCGTGGGTCGTGCCGGGTGGCCGCCCACGCACCCGCTCGAGGCCGCACCGGGGGCCCCTCGGTGCCGCCGTCCCCACCCGCGGTGCCCGTGGGCTGCCCCTCGCCTTCAGCCGCGTGGGCGGAGTGCTTTCCCCAGGCTGGGGGTCCAAGGGGGTCGGGAAGGGATCGGGGTGGCCTGGCGTCACCCGGGCAGCCCCTGCCATGGGGTGCAGAAGCCTTGGGCACCGCTCTGCTGGGCGGGGGGGTTCCCAGCTGAGCCCCCCGCCAGCGGCTGACAGCGGGTATCCGCGCAGGGAGACGTGGGGGGAGCGAAACTCGGCTGTCTTTCTGTCTGGTGTTTGGAGAGGAGAGAGCGCTTTAATTGCGTTCGCTGAGTGATTAGCTTAATTAATCAGGTTTACAGCGCAGATGAAAGGATAATGCTGAAATGTTGCTGGGAGTTGCCCGGAGTGGGAAAACACAGGCTGTCGTATGAGCAACTTGGAGAGGTGTTTGTACTGCGAGAGGAGCGTGAATGCTGGCTGGGAGGGCACAGCCACCTGCCAGGGACGGTCCCGGGTGACCTGTGCCATGGTCGTGCCCACACGGGTGGGAAGGCAGCAGCCTGCACCCACTCTTGGCAGGCTGCAGCCTCCCTGCACCCCGCTGGCTTTCCCGCAGTGCTGTTGGGGTGCCTGAGTGAGCCCCATGTCTGGGGTGATGTTCCCTGTTGGCTTCCCGGTGCTGGAAGGGTGGTGGGGGCCGGGGATGCCCTGTGACCCAGCTGGGTCCGGCCCCCACGGTCGCTGCACCTCCTGCTCCAGCCCACGTCGCGCCGGTTTTGGTGCTGGTGCCGCTTGCCAGCCCTGACACCCGACAGTCTCGGGTCCATCTGCCATCGGGCTGGCGGGGAGCCGGGGGCGAAGCGTCTCCCTGCCAGCTGCCGCGGGGATGGGGCTGGAGCGGTGCCGGGGGCGTTCGCTCAGGGCTGTCATCTGCATCCAGGGCGGGCGCGGTGCCCGCGGGGTCTGCTCCTTTGCCCCGCTCTCGGGGGGAGCGGGTGTCCGGCCCAGCCGGTAACGGGGCTGCGGAGATTTTAAGGTCCCTTTCTGTGTCCTTGTCAGTGCTTTATCAGAGTCATCTGGAAGGGTGCGGGGTGCCCAGTCTTTGCGTATCTGAAGCCTGTAATCGTTCATCGCTTTGGAGGATTTCCATAAAGGGTCATGAAAAACCCATTTTACTGCTAATTTGGCTTAAACAAGTTGGCCATCAGGACAGGAACGCACAGAGGTCCTGGCATCAGTGGCTGAGGGTGTCTTCCCCTCCAGAGCTGGCTCCTGCGTGGGTGCTGGGGGAGACGTGGGTCCCCAACGCTCGGGAGGCTTGCGGGGCGCTGGGGGAAGGTGGGGCGGCCGCAGCAGGGCCCTCGCTTCCAGACAATGGCGTTTACAGTCTATTGTCTGGGCGATGTGGCGTGTCCTCCCCGGCTCCAGGAAGCGCGTGCATCCCGGTGGGGCCGAGCCGGGCTGCGTCTGCCGGGGCTGGGCATGCGGGCGATTTGTGCACTGTCCCCAGAGCATCGACCACCTCAGCAGTGCGGGCGGCTTGTGGCTTGGCTGCAGCCGGGGACCTTGGAGAATTTCCCCTCTGGTCCCAGCGCCGTGTTTCAGCGCAATATTCAGTGCTGTCCTAATCCCATTAACTCTCCCCTTTGTTTCCCCCACCTGAAATCCTTAATCAGCTCTCGCAGCTGGGCAGGCAACTGCGGCGCAGCTGCACGGCTCTTTCAGCTCGGGCTGTTCGGTGATGACGGCTTCCCTTCAAGGCTGTGGTTTGGTGTGGGAGCATTTGATGGGATTTGGCTTTTTATTGCACTTCCAGATCTCCGGGGTTTAAGACGGCGCTTCTGCCGGGCGCGCTGCTGCTCGCAGATGGCAGAGCCTTTGGGAGCGGAGCTGCCCTTGGCCCCCGCTTTGCAAGCTGGGGAAGCGGAGCCTCTTTGCAGAGAACTTGCAAGACTTTAATTGCAGCATCTGTACCGAGGCTTGTGCTAGTCTTGAAGGTTTAAATTAGACTGGCTTCTAATTAACAGAAGTTAAAAGGAAATGTAATTTTTATTAAAACAATACAAGCCTGCCTTGGACTTCAGCTTTTACCTTGACTTCAGCTGGTGCTTTCCCACCCAGACAGGGTATGTGGGGCACCCAGCATCACCCAGAGCCGGGGCTTGGGTGGTGGCTCTCAGTCCCGTGAGACCGTGGGGTGTCCCAGGGCGGTCTGTGTGGATGGAAGTAGCTGGGATGGCAGCTCGGGAGGACACCAGGGCTGCATCAGTGCCTTGAATCCCTGCAGCGTCCTCTGCTTTGGGAGGGTTGGTTTTACCCCACTTTGTCATGGACACTGTGTGGCGACGCGGTGGAGGACAGCAGGGGTGTGAAGGCACAGGTACTCCCTCTCCAAAGAAGTCTTAAAACTTGACCTAAGCAGCTAAACACCACCTCTGTGCTTAAACTGGGTTGGCTTTGGAGCTGCGCAGGCTCCCGTGTGCAGGTGCCTCGATGGGCAGAGCTCCTTGCCCTCTCCGCCTCCCACCTCTGGCGCAGGAATGCTGCACGGCTCGTCGACGGCTGCGGGGGGAGATGAAGATGTTTCTAATTAGGCAGAAATTTGAAATACCCTTCTAAATATGCCAGCCCTGATGGGTTTTGCTGTGGCTGCTGACAGGCCTGGAGGCATTTCAACACGCCTCGGTTGCTCGGCTCCAAAATCGCTTTGCAAACAGGGCAGGAGCCTTGTGCTGCGCCTGCGGATGCTGGGGCTCGTTGGGCAGCTTGGCAATGTCTGCGCTCGTTTGAACCGAGCGAGTCCTCGGGCTCCTTCTGAGACCCCGAGCAGGAGCCGGAGCTGGCGGCTGGGTGGAGGTGGAATGCTTGGTGTTTTCCAAATATCCCACGCCTGGGTGATCAAACCCGCAGGAGGCGGTGAGGGCGAGCGAGCAGCAGTGCCCTCCCGGAGGGGATCCTGCTCCGGTGCCGGAGGGAGGCACGGACACCGTGGTGTGGGATGCGCCATGGTCCCGCATGGCTTTTGGGGGTGGATGGCTGGATAAAGTGCGCGTGCTTCGCTGGTGGGGGAGAGACCTTTGGCTGCTGTAAGGAGCCCTGCCGTAATCGCTGTGACGTGCGGACAGAGCCCTGGTGACAAATCATTAACTTGCTCCGACAGGCCGGGTGCTGACGGGTGTTGGTGATAATTTCTTGTGAAGCGTCTGAACTTTACAGATGTAATGCAGTTGGATGGAGAAATTAAGCCGGGGCTCAGCAGCCCCGCATCCCTCCCCACTGCCTCGGCTCCTCTGGCAGCATCAGGGCCAGGTGGGAAAATCCTGTGTTTCTGGACACCACGACTGGAGCTGGGAACAGCCTGCGAGCCTCAAAGCCTAAATTTAGAGCCTGTAATTATCATGTTCTTAAAGGACAACTTGTTCTTTGTGCTCTTTAAAACAAAATAATGATTATTATTTTCTTATTCAGATGGAGTTATTGTGATTAATTGCACCATGCCAGTTCTTTCCATGGACAAGTGGCAGGTTCCCATCTTTCCCAGCAGTGTTTCTAATGAGATCAGCAAACTTTAATTGAGGAGGGAACGTGCCTATGTGGATTCTCCTGATCCCGGTGCCACTGCAGATGGCAGGATCTGTGCCAGCAGTTGGGATGCGGGGAGGGGAGATGGGCTGCCAGAGACCCTCGCAATGGGTCTTCAGCACATGAATGTCCCTGGGAAAACCCTCCCGGGCCTGGGGTCCTGCCGTGGGGCTCGCAACATGTGGGCAGAGCCAGCCAGGCACGGCACAAGAGCCGTGAGAGGGGGACCTGATCCCAAATCAAGGCTGCTGGATCCATGCTGGTGCCCAGCAGTGCTGTGCACGTCGGGCAGGGAGGTAATGTGGGGCGAGCTGGGGCTGTGCAGGGCACGGCGTGGGCAGCAGGGCTCCCCGGGGAAGCCCAAGCCGTGGTGCAGCAGACTGTGCTTTGGCACAGCTCTTGCATGAGTCCCGGGTGTCCAGTGGTTCCCAGGGCCGTGGTGCCCCGTGCGAGGGCTCGGCTGCCCCATAGCGTGCTGCGGGGGGTGGGTGTCACGCCCGGTGTCGTGCATGTTCTTGCAACGGGAGAGCACTTGATGGATAATACCTTGTCATTTTGTGATGTGAAGTGCCAAAATACTACAGCCTGGATTTGGCATGTGCTGGAGCTGTCAGTAGCTGTTAATTTGGGTGCAGGCGAGGCACTTCCAGAGGCTTGGGGAATGTGCTCTGCTTTGATGGAGACCATCAGCCGAGCAGAGCAGGTTGTGGCGGAGACGCCGCGCTGCCGGGGCTGCCTCTGCTGCTGGGAGCCTGGCCTCGCCATGCTCGGGGGGGATGTGGCACCCCCTGAATAGCAGGAGCGGGGGCTTTGCATGGGGCTTTTAGCAGCTCAAACTTAACCTCAGCAGCAGCAGCTGAAAAATAAATAGGGTTTTAGAGCTTCCTCCAGTGAGGGAGCCCAGGTCTGAAGAGCAGCCCTTGCACCCCTCCCTGCCCTCCCCAAGTGACCTGAAGTTGTCAGAGTTGGTGGGGTGGCCAAGGCCGCTCCGGACGTTCGAGCGCCGGCAAACAAAGGCCATCGGCTCCTTTGTGTGCAGGGCCAGGACGGCCTCGCGCCGTTACAGCCCGCTTTCTAACCAGAGGCCGATCCCCTGTCGCCTGTCTCCTCCTCATTAAACTTCAAGCTGCTCTCATTCCCCTTTGAATTCTTCCACTTATCTTCACTGTAAAGCCCCATTGAAAGGGCTCATGGTAGCTGGGATCTGACTCTAATGCTTCCCATTGATGCTGGTGAGGTCTTGAAAAGCTCCTTTCTCTGCCGCCTCCTGCTGCGCGTTCCTGCGAGGGATCCTCTTCAAAACCATTGAAGCTTTTGTACGGTGCTGGGTCTGTTGCAGTGTCTGTGGAAGCTTCGTTAGCTGCTGCCCCAGCTTCGTTAGCTGTCGGTGCAATGGTGTCACTTCTGGGTGCCTCTGAGCAGGAGGTTGCAGGCGGTGGGGGACCTCGGGGTGCAGCTCTCCTGGGTGCACTGAGCCCGGGTGCCCTTGCCCCTAGGAGGGCTCTGGTGCTGTGGCTGTCAAGGCTGCTCTCCCCCAGCCTCGCTGCCTGAGCAAGCGGTCACTAATCCCCTGGCTGCTCCAGGAGGGTGGGGAGGACTGGAGATCACTTGCGTGTAGCGTAAGTGCTTCTAAAATAGAGTCTTTCCTTGCATTGCATTTGTTGAATTGCCTCTTTCCTTTTCTTAAAAGCCTAAGTGACTGTAATTGCAGTCGCTCACACGCTTCCCACAGCTGAGTGTGGCTCTGGAGCGGGGGCACCTCCAGCGCTGCTGCTCTCTGTTCCCCGTGGGGCCGGGAAGGATGCGTGCAAGGACGGGGCTCTGCGGTGGGCTACGGCAGCCCCTCGGCCAGCATCCCACACTGCTCCGGGCTGGCGTGCTCTGTGCGGCAGCAAGGGCAGACCGGAGCTGCACGTGATGTACTCGGCCTGCCTCTCACACCCACTGGCCCCCAGGTCCTGGCGCCTGCTCCTGTGCAGCCCCTGCCTGGGACTTGGGATGTGGGGGTGCTCTGTGTCCCCCACCTGCTCACTTAGGGGTGACCCCCCGGTTGGGGGCATGGCTGCTCACCCCACGGACCGCCGCTCCCCAAGAAGTCCCTGGGCAATAGCTATTTTTGCATGAAGCAGCATTTGTGGCTTCCCTGCTGCTGTTTTGGGCAGCTCACCCATACGTCTGCTGGCTGTGTCCCGCCTGCGTGAGGCCGAAGGCTTCTCCAGGCGGCCGGAGGGAAGGGCTGGTCAGGCCTGGGGCTGCGTGTTTGCTGGAGACTTCCTCCGCAGACAGTGTCCCGGGGGGGCGATGCTGCCTGGATGCTGATCAAATGGTTCTGGGGGCGGATGAGCTGCTGGCCGGTGCCTTACAGCCGTGGGAGCTTCCTCTGCCTTCCCCGGTGTTCCTGGCTGTGGGAAGTTGTGGGAGGGGGATTAACCTTCTCCTGGCTCTCCCCTACTTGGGGGTGGCTGAAGCCCCTGCCTGCCCCATGTCTGAAGCCCCCTGCGTGGCTCAGCCCGTTTCCCAGCGTGGTGCTGGGGGCAGGCTGGAGGTGCTCCCCCAAACCTGCTGTCCCCTCTGTGGGGTCCCCCACATCTGCCTCGCTGTTTCCTGGGGGGTTTCTCACTGTTGGGGGAGTGAGTCCTCTTTCCCCAGGGGTCCCAGCTCTGTGCGGGCAGAGGGGCTCAGCTGGGGCTCGGTGGTACCGCTCTGCCCTTGCTGTGCTCCACTTCCCGCTCTGGTTAATAGCCTGGTGGGAGGGAGGTAAGGGTGGGCTCAGCAGCAATCATCCTACCGACAAGCCTGGCTGTGGAGAGGGCTGGAGCCCACCCAAGCATCCCCCATGCTCATGGCTGACCCTTCCAGGGCATGTATTTTAACATGTGCCCCAAATACCCCCTGCTTCTCCCTCCTGCAAAAACTGCTGCCCTCCCCTTTGCCGCTGGCAGGGGCCCTGTCCCGCTGCAGCCATTCAGCACCAGAAGCCTCGCTGATGAACGGCTCCTGCTGAAGGTGAACCTAGGCGTAACCAGCATCCCCTGCCTGGGGGACTGCCTGTCTTGCTCTGATCCTGCTGAGGAGGAGGGAGGACATCTGAGGACAGGGAAGAAGCTCATGCCAGGCGTCTGGCCCTCGCTGAATGACAAGCAGAGGACACTTGACACAGGGTTCACCAAATGTCACTGCTCGCCGCTGGAGCGTCTGACATTTGCTCCACTGGCCCCGTCACCTTGGGTGCCACTGGCCTTGCTGGCTGCCCGCGGTGGTGAGCAAACCCCCCAGGGGCTGCTGGTGGGGTGATGCTCCAGGGGAATGATGGATGCTGTGTTTAACGAGGTGCCCGTGGTCCCTTCTGGGGGGCTTCTGGGGAGGGAGAGTCCCCCAAGCTATGTAACACCCATCCCTGGTGGCCCCTCTCCCTGCTGCTGCAGGGTGCCGTGCTCAGACGGGTCTGACACGGTGCTCATTAGCTTGGACCCGCTCTCCTGCTCGGAGCTTGTCTGGGGCCAACCACCTGAGGTTGCGTCTGGGCTCTGAGGAGCTTTGCTGGCTTTTGATGTCCCTGGGGTGCCGGCGGTGCAGACGGAGGGGGTGGCGGGGGGGTGGTTCATGCATAATGCAGGGCTCTGTAAGAAGCTGGTGTCTGAGCTGAACTCACGGAGGTTTGAAAAATTAAGTGCCTGTCAAATGCCTGTAAATTGTAGAGCAGCCATTACCGGTTGACCAACGGTGCAGGCAGCACCAGCCCCTCCTGCCAGCTCCAGCTTGCTGCTGCCTGGGGGTCCCTGCCCTGGCTGGGGTGGGTGCTTGGGGTCCTTACACCCCTCTCTGTGGTGCAGGGAGCTTTCCTGCCCTCTGCTCCGCTCTCCCCTTGCCCACCTTGTCCAGGGCAGCTTTCCAGTGTTGGCCTGGGGTTGCTGGGGTCCCTCTGCCGCAGCCCTACTGCGGGGCTCTGTACCCCAGCTCCTGGCTGGGTTGTGCGATGGCTCGCACCAGTTCCTGCACCGTGGCAACTTGCCCTGCCGGTGCCGGCAGAGCGCTGTCCTGCCCACCGTGCTTCCTCGGGCAGGATTTAGCATTGCTTTTCTCGGGCTTCCCGACACAATTTGGAGGCTCTGCTGCCATGGCCGGGGTGACCCAGCTGGGAGGACTTGCTCTCCCAAGCACTGATGCAACAGCTCATGAACGCACACGGGGGGTGTGTGGCACTGTGCCTGCTCCCGGCTCAGCACAGGGGCTCTGCTGGCCGAACCCTGCTCTGGCGTGGGGTGGGGAGCGGAGCCGGGCTCGTCCCTGGTGCCGTGTGTCACGCACCGCCCTGCCGCACCAAGCGGAAACCCCAGCTCCCGCCCGCGCCCTGCCGTGGGAATGATCTGCCCCCGCTGCCCTCCATTAGTGGGTCCCTCTCTTGCTGCCTTATAAACATGCATTATGCACAACCCATTAAAGCCGGAGCAGTACTTAGTCTGCAGATTGCTGCTTGACAGCTCAAAAAAATATCGAATTGACAGGAGCAGCGCCCTGCAGTGGCTCCCGGAAGGTGGCTGGGGGGGGTGGACATGGTGGGATGCATCCAGCCGGGGAGACAGGAGCATGGCAGGGCTCCTGCCTCCCACCCAGCTGCTGCTCCCCGGGAGTGAGTGTTTGTGCCCGGGCTGGGATTTTTCTCTGTGAGCGCCGGCCTGTGCTCGCTCCTTGGGAACAGCCGGCAGCGCTGGGGCGAGCCGTGCCAAGCCCATGCGCGCCGTGCCCTGCCGGGCCGCCCCACGCAAGCCGCGTCCTTGGCCACCACCCGACGCCCTGACTCAGCCGCCGGCATGGTGGGGGGCCGGGGCTGGCGGGGGGCTCGTGCCCCGTTCCTCTTGCTCCCCCGAGGAGGGTGCTGGGGCCCGAGGCTGCCGCACCAGCCTGGCTGGTCTCTGTGAGCCCCGAGCTGTGCCGGCGGCTGGAGCGGAGCCAGGGGCGCGCGGCCGCCCTGGTCCAGCTTGCTGGATGAATCAGTGCCGGTGGAGGTGGTAATTACGCCTCTGTTTGGAAGTGCGGTTGCTGCTGCACCCAGCTATGCCGGGCGGCAGCTGCTCCCTTCGCCTCTTATCGCCTCTGAAACTCTGACTCATCCCCACCCCTGCGCGGCCTCCTGTGCAGCCGGAGCAAGGGGCAGAAATCCGGTGGATGCCTGGGCAGTGGGTCGGCAGCAGTAGGGCTGGCTGGGCGCTGTCTCCATCCCTCCCTGCCTGCCTCCGTCCCTTCCCTCCATCCCTCCCCTCCTGGCCGTGCTGGGGAGGGGGGCTGGATGCGGGGCTGGTGACTCACAGCCCTGCAGCGTCCGCCTGCCCCGATGAGCTCAGGGGTTAATCCATGAGCCATCCTCCCTCCCCCTGCATCCCCAAATTAAAGACAAGGGAAACCCAGCCCTGCTCGCAAGCAACCTTGGCTGGTTTGTCCTGAGTTTTGGGATGTGCTGGGCTGCCCTGTCCCGGCACCGTGCAGCCACGGCGTGGTGCTCGGCACAGCATGGGGAGTGCCCAGCCCCGGACCACACCATGGGCACTTGTGGTGCTGAGCACCCACTGGAGAGCCGAGCCGGTGGCTTCGCCTGGTTATTTTTAGGTGCTTTAGGAGTGTCCCAGAAGGGCTTCTAAAAAGGTTCGTTTTATTCTTGGAGCTCTAGCCCTGTGGCTGTCCCCAGCTCTCTGCCAGGTCCTGTCTCTGGAAACCAGTCTTTAAAAAGCCCGTGGGCAGCTGGGGGGGCCTGGCTGTGGGGTCCCTCCGTGCCACGCAGAGCCTGCTCACACCTTTGCCACCGACGCGGTGAGACATGGCGTTGCGTGGCAGGCGCTGGCTGACGGCTCAGCCAGCCGTGCGCGGTCTGCGCCGGTTGCAGCCGCGGTTCATGTCTGAACACGAGCAGCAAAGTGCTGAGCTGTGGGTTCGTCATCCCGGTGCCGCCTTTCATCTTGCGTGGGGGAGGAGGGCAGATAGCGATCTGCTCGATCTGCTCGTGGGCTGCGCAGGGGCTGGCTGCCCTGCCGGGGTCTGCCGCGCGGTTCGGTGCAGGAGGGTGCTGCGGTGACCTGGGCTCTGCCAGAGGCATAACTTCTCCCCTCCCTGCCCTGCAGAGCAGCCATGGAGGTGATGAACATGATGGAGCAGCCGATCAAGGTGACAGAGTGGCAGCAAACCTACACCTACGACTCGGGCATCCACTCCGGCGTCAACACCCAGGTGCCCTCCGTCAGCAGCAAGTGCCTCGGGGACGATGACGAGGTCTACGGGAAGCAGTACACCATCAAGAAGACGACCACCACGAGCTACTGCCAGGGAGGGAGCCAGAGCCAAGCGCAAGGTAGGGGCTGCAGGGCTGGGCACGTCCGCGAGCTCAGCTGCTCGGTTCCTGCCTTCCTTTGCCTCCCCCATGAGCTGTGCTCCTTCTGGGCACTCCTCCACGCCACCTTCCACACCCCGGGAGTTGTTGCTGCCTAAAATATGCTCCCTCCTGTCCTCCTTCCCCGCGCCGAGAGGCTCTTGCGTAGGGGCGGCACGCAGCCAGCCCGCACTAGTGCTGAGCTGTGCACACACATCCGAGCGCGCCGATGGGTTGGCTCGAGATAGGAACAGCTGATCCCGGCCCACGGATCGGCCGTCTGCTCTGCTGCCTGTCTGCCTGCTCGGGAAACCTGTCTCAGCGTGGCTGGCAGAGCTGCCAGCGTGTGCCATAAAGCCCCGCCGGCCAGCCCGTCTTCTCCCGCTGCTGCGAGGGCAAAGCAGACGGAGACGCAGCGCCCAAAGCCAAAGGAGATGCTTCCCCCAGCTTTATCCCTTAAGAGAGGGCTGGTTTGCTCCACTCGCCTCTGCGGTTCCCCTGTCAGCGATGGGCCCTGGAAGGTTTAATCGGCAGGTCCCCCGGCGAGGCAGAGCCCTCCCGAGCCCCGCGCAGTCCCTGTGCCGCAGACCTGGGGACCGTGGGTGGCTGCTGCAGCATCTCTGCCCCTCAGGTTGCGCTTGTCCCGGCGTCCTCGATGGGGAAGGCCTCCGTGTCCTTCTCCTAATCCCCAGTGCCAGCTGGTCCTAAGTTGCAAATATCCTTAATTTTTTAATTAATGGGCCTTGTGTGACAACTGCCTAATCATGCTGCCTAATTGAGTGTTGTCTTATCTCTGTGCTGCCGTATCCGTTTACGCTTTGAAGCACTGGCTCCTTGCAGAGCGTGCTGGGACTGCTGACGTTGCCGGTGGTGTTGTCGCTAAGCTCTTGCTCAGCTAATTGAAATTGGAAAGCAGGGCTGGGAGTGCTCATCAGAGAGAGCCCGAGTCTAACGCTGCCTCCCCATCTACCCCGGCAGCGGACATGGAGGCTCAGCTGGCCATGACCCGGGCCCAGCGTGTCCGGGCCGCCATGTACCCCGAGACGGTGGAGGATCGCTCCCTGCTCATCACCACCCAGCTGGAGGGGCAGCAGACCAACGTGCAGCGCCTGGCAGAGCCCTCGCAGATGCTGAAATCGGCCATCGTGCACCTCATCAACTACCAGGACGATGCCGAGCTGGCCACCCGCGCCATCCCGGAGCTCACCAAGCTGCTCAATGATGAGGACCCGGTAAGGAAGAGTGGTTTGCCTGCACGTGTCTCTGGGCTTTCAGCTGCTGGGCTTGCGGGGAGCGCTTCCCCAGCCGTGGCAGCACAGCCGGGCTCCCATCCTTGCGGGGGTCTGTGGCCGCCGTCCGGCTCCTTCCTCTTGAGAAAGCTCTGCGGTTGCCTCCGCCCTGCAACAGGACTGAGCCCACCTCTGCCCACCCACATCTCCTCGCAGCTTGTCCTTGCTGCTCGGACACGGCTCTCCTGCCCTGGCTTTGCACAGACACTGAGTGCTTCTTGCCGGCTCTTGGTGCTCCAGCCCCCCCTGCCCTCCCCCTGCCCGTCCCGGCAGCACGCCTGTGCTCCGTGGTCCCGACCGTATGCTGCCTGCTGCTGTGAACTGCAGCGTAGCTCCTGGAGCATCGTGGATCAGGATTGTTAAAAATAGCAATCCTCGCCTGCGCTGCTGCGCCGGCTCTGCCGCTCCAGCGCCACCCTGCCCGGCACGATGCGTGGCAGCCCTGCGCCGGCTCTCGCTCGGCAAAGTGGGATCCCTCCTGTCCCTGCTGTGATGGGCAGCAGTGGGACCCCCTCCCACCCCCCGGCTTCTCTCCCCCCGCCAGGTGGTTGTCAGCAAAGCGGCCATGATCGTCAACCAGCTCTCCAAGAAGGAGGCGTCGCGCCGCGCCCTGATGCAGTCGCCCCAGATCGTGGCAGCCGTGGTCCGCACCATGCAGAGCACCAGCGACCTGGACACGGCCCGCTGCACCACCAGCATCCTGCACAACCTCTCGCACCACCGCGAGGGCCTGCTCTCCATCTTCAAGTCCGGCGGCATCCCCGCCCTCGTCAGGATGCTGAGGTACGAGGGTGCTGGCGGGGGGTCCCGAGAGGACGGCAGAGCCGAGCGGTCCCTCCCGGGCTGGCAGCCAGGCGAGTGCCTGGGCTGGGGGCAGAGGAGGGGAGGGCTCGTGCTGCTCCTAGACGTGGGTCCTGCTTCTGCTCACACCAAAACAAGGGAGTGGGAGACCTTGAGCCTTTTAGCTTGCAAAAGCCCCAGGGGTTTGCTGCGTTTGGAGCCTGTGTGGGGGCAGGAGGAGGGGAGCAGTCCCCCACGCTGCCTTGTCCGTGGGGATGGGGCTCAGTCTCTGCTCTGCCCCGAGGAGGAGGTGTCCCTTCCCCGAGGGCTGCCCTGGGGCCACGCGGCATGGTGGCCTCACACCGGGTCCTGCTGAGGGGTGCTGGGGGGGAGTCGGGGCTCGGGGCAGCCGTGCGGGCTCCACTGGCAGCCTGGTGAGCCCGGAGGCAGCTGCCCGCACTGACGTGGCTCTGTGCCGCCTGCCTGCAGCTCGCCGGTCGAGTCGGTCCTCTTCTACGCCATCACCACCCTGCACAACCTGCTGCTCTACCAGGAAGGGGCCAAGATGGCTGTGCGCCTGGCCGACGGCCTGCAGAAGATGGTTCCCCTGCTGAACAAGAACAACCCCAAGTTCCTGGCTATCACCACTGACTGCCTTCAGCTCCTCGCCTACGGGAACCAGGAGAGCAAGGTGGGCCCGGGGAGCCTGGCCTGCCCCGCGGCGCGGGGTCCTGCCGGAGGGAGGGCAGGAGGGGGGTGGTTGCCCGACCTTGCTCCTCACAAGACAGAAGCCCGGGAGGCAGGGGTGGGAGCTCCCACCGTCTCGGCCCGCGTGCCCCCCGGCTGCAGCTGGCAGCGGAGCAGTTGTGCTGTCTGCAACGCTGCTGCGTCCGACCTCTCACAGGTGGAGCGTCCCCGAAAGCGCAGACTGTCCCAGTCTGGCCGGTAAATCGGCTCGGCTGCGTTTCTCCCCCGCTGCTCCGGGCAATGCCTCTATCTTTGTTCTTTGGCTGCTGCTCTCCTCCTACGCACAAGTCGTCCCGGCCTCGCGCGGAGGTTCGGTCCCTGGACCTGCTCTGACGCTGGCTGGATGGGGGGCTGCTGCCCATCCTGCCTGCAGTGTGGGGCGAGGGACCCCGGTGCGCAGGGCTGGGGTGTCCTGGGGGGGCGGTGGCAGTGCATGGCCCCGGCAGGGGTGACCCGAAGCACCCCTGCATGCCGAGGAGTTGGATCTCCTGCCTGACTTGTGTCCTGGCACGAGCTGCGGCAACCAGAGTGGTGGTCCCAGCAGCCCAGAGCTGCCGCACGCCCCGACCCTGGCCCTTCTGTCTTGCAGCTGATTATTTTGGCCAACGGAGGACCTCAGGCCCTGGTGCAGATCATGCGCAGCTACAACTATGAGAAGCTGCTCTGGACCACGAGCCGGGTGCTCAAGGTGCTGTCGGTGTGTCCCAGCAACAAGCCTGCTATCGTTGAGGCTGGTAAGAGGGGCTGGGGGGCTGTGGCAGAGCTGGTGTCAAACGGGAGGAGGATGGTGGTGTCAGGATGATGCAGCTGAGGGTGCCGTCTCACAGCTGATGTGCGAGACAGGCAGATGCCTTGCACGGCCAGGTGAAACCGCCTGCGTGTGGCCTGGTTTCTTGCTCTAAAAGGCTGCTGAGGTGCTTTCCTGGCACCGTGCGTGAGCAGGATCTGGCCCAGGTGGCCGGCCGGGAGCTGTCTTCCCACACAGCATTGAGCCTCGGCTAAGCCACGAGGCTGCATCGTGCGTTGGAGGCGGCAGTCGGGTGGTGCCCAGCCCACGCTCACCGCGCAGACCCACTGTCTCTCCCTTCATCTCTCTGCTGGGGCAGCTTTGGGTATTTACAGCTGGGCGGGTGTCTCCTTCCCCGGCAGGCGGCATGCAGGCGTTGGGCAAGCACCTGACCAGCTCCAGCCCCAGGCTGGTCCAGAACTGCCTCTGGACCCTGCGAAACCTCTCTGACGTGGCTACCAAACAGGTGAGTCTGCGGGACCCTGAGTCGTGCTGCAGCGCAGCATTTCGGAGGCCTCTCCGTACCGGCTGCCGGGCTGCCCCTCACCCTCTGCTCGTGCCAGACTGAATCCAAAGTGACGTCCTTGTGCCATTTCCAATCCCTGTGAGCTGCGGCAGCGTGTGTGCCTGGCAGAGCGAGGGGATGCCCAGCTGTGCCTGAACCCTGCTGCAGCAGGGCTTTGCCTGGCGTCGCGGGAGGCTGCTTACTGCCCACGGCTCTTCCCGTGCCAGCCGGCTGCCAGCACTCATGCCGCATCCCCGGCGCAGGGCTGAGGCCGCCGGCAGTTGCTCACACGCTCAGCGGGGCATCGCTGGGCTGCTGCTTGCTCTGACTCGGGGAGCCCCCGGCAGCTTGCCCTGGCGCTGGCCGCCTGCTCGGCTCCTTCCCCAGCGAGGGAGCTGCCATCAGAGCTGCTGTCGAGGCGGTTGTGCCCGTGGGGCTGAGTGGCAACCGGTGCAAGGGTGACCCCGAGCTCTGCTCTGGGGTTGCTCTCCCCAGCCCTTCCCTGCCTCCTGATGCGTTCCCCATCTGCTGGGGCCGCCTCTCCGTGCAGATTAGCGCCTGATGCAGCGTGGAAACTATTTGGGCTGGCCTGTAACCATCCCTGGCTCTGCGGATTGAGGGGGGGACGTGGCCATGGCGCCTTTAACTCCTTCCTGCCCCGCTGCTGGCTGCCTGCCGGCATGGCTGGGACCAGGGTCACCCCAGGACTGCTCGGGGAGCACTGGCGGGTGCATTGTTTGCACTTCCCAGCAGAGAAAAGCTGCTGGAGACATTAAACTCTAAGTAAAGCCGCACATGTCGGGAGCGCCTGTTGCTCACGCAGTGCCGGCATCGCGGAGAAGCGGCTCTGGCTGCAGGGGGATGGGGAAAGGCATGGTGTGGGAGGCACAAATGCTGTCTCTCCACCATTGCTGCCTGCTCTGGCCCGTGCAGAGCTGGGGGGCGCGTGGGGCCGGGACATGGGGTGCTGGGGGGCCAGGGTCCGCAGCGAGGGGCATGCGAGCTCCAGCGAGGGTAGCCACGCAAGCCTGGGTCTCGAGGGGAGAGGGTGCCAGGTCTGGGAGGAAGAGCACGGCTGGGGGCTGGATCCTCTCTGCGATGGCAGGAGCCGTCCTTGCAGGAGGGGGCTCCTCCTCTCCAAGGGTGGGTGTCTGTCTCACCCCGGGGGAGCAGCTCTGGCTCCCCGCGCCCGGGCGACAGACACAGGGGACGGGCGCGGGGCTGCAGCCCAGCCGCTGGCTGAGCCCAGATCCGGCTGCGGGGGGGCTGGTCCGACCTCCCATCCCCGCTCCCGCAGGAGGGCCTGGACGGCGTCCTCAAGATCCTGGTGAACCAGCTGAGCTCTGACGACGTGAACGTGCTGACCTGTGCCACCGGCACCCTCTCCAACCTGACCTGCAACAACAGCAAGAACAAGACCCTGGTGACACAGTCGAACGGGGTGGAGGCCCTGATCCACACCATCCTGCGGGCCGGCGACAAGGAGGACATCACCGAGCCGGCCGTCTGCGCTCTCCGACACCTCACCAGCCGGCACCCCGAGGCCGAGATGGCACAGAACTCGGTGCGGCTCAACTACGGCATCCCCGCTATCGTCAAGCTCCTCAACCAGCCCAACCAGTGGCCACTGGTCAAGGTAAGGGGCCGGGGGGATGCTGGGGGTGGGAGGAAGCCAGTGGCTGGGCTCGAGCGATCCCCTGGCTGCTGGCCCATGGTGGGACGTGCTGCTGAGGGGGTCTGCAGCTGGTGCCGTGCACGGAGCGATGGCAGGCTGCTGCCGCTGCAGCCCTGGTCTCCTTGGGCTGCGTCCTTGACGGCAGCTAATGGAGGAAACGGCTCGTGCCGGCTGCTCGGCTGGAATCAATACTCACCCCGGCCTCCCCCGTGGGGAGGGGGCCAGATCCGGTGTGGGAGGAAGCTGAAGTCAGCCTGTGCCACGGAGGGGGATGGGGTGGGACAGGCAGGGGGAGGGGGGCCCGGCTGGCGGGTCCCGTGGGGAGCACATGCTGCTCTGATCCATGGCCGAGATGAATCTCTCCTTCCCCGCTTCTCTCCTCCAGGCTACCATAGGCTTGATCCGCAACCTGGCCCTGTGCCCGGCCAACCATGCCCCGCTCCAGGAGGCCGCCGTCATCCCCCGCCTGGTCCAGCTGCTGGTCAAGGCTCACCAGGACGCCCAGCGGCACGTAGCAGCCGGCACGCAGCAGCCCTACACGGTGAGTCCGTGCAGCAGGGTCTGCCGGGCGCGCCTCTCTGCCCTGCTCCTGGCACAGCCTGGCACCCCAAAAGCCGAGCTGTCGCTGGGGGGTAGCCTGTGCCCACGCTCAGGGTGGTCGTGCCCTGGCGTGGGGCGCGCCGGCTGCTCCAGGGCCCCGGCTGAGTGCTTCTGCCCTGGCAGGACGGAGTGAAGATGGAAGAGATCGTGGAGGGGTGCACGGGGGCACTGCACATCCTGGCCCGGGACCCCATGAACCGCATGGAGATCTTCCGCCTCAACACCATCCCTCTCTTCGTGCAGGTCAGGGGCTGGGGGGACGTGGGGGCTGCACTTCGCCACCTCCTGCCCGGCCGGCACAGCCTTGCAGTGCCAGGGCCAGGGAGCTACGGCACTCGACTGGTGGCACCCGCGCGTGTCAGACTGCATCAGGAGCACGACAGCTCCTTGCTGGCTGCTTCACGTTGCCGCTAATCTCTCCTGACAGCTCCTCTACTCGCCGGTGGAGAACATCCAGCGCGTCGCGGCTGGTGTGCTGTGTGAGCTGGCCCAGGACAAGGAGGCGGCGGATGCCATCGATGCGGAGGGGGCCTCGGCTCCACTGATGGAGCTGCTGCATTCCAGGAACGAGGGGACGGGTGAGTGCCACCACACCGGGCCCTGTGCCGAGGGCTCTCTGCCACCTGGCATCGCCCCAGCTGCAGCTGGGCCGGGGCTTCTGGTGCTTCGGTGCCACGCAGCACCGGGAGCTGAGGCTGCTGCCCTTCCCCTGCAGCCACCTACGCGGCCGCCGTGCTCTTCCGAATCTCAGAGGACAAGAACCCAGACTACAGGAAGCGTGTCTCCGTGGAGCTCACCAACTCCCTCTTCAAGCACGACCCGGCAGCCTGGGAGGCGGTGAGCATCCCGCTGGGCACAGAGACGAGCACTTTTCCCCGGGGAAACCAGGGCCTCTTGGGATGGCCCCGTCCTGGCTCCAAAAGCTGCCACCGCTGCTTCTGACCAGAGCTCGGACGGGAGCGACTGGCAAACGGGAGGAGGCGGGGGGTGGACAGGCTGTGGCCTCAGCTCTCCATCAGCCCTGGGTCATGGTACCTGCTACCTGGGACGGGGCTGGGCACCACGTAGCCCCTGAGCATCGTGCACACGTGAGCACGAATCCCCTCTTCAATTGCGTCACCTTCTTTCCTAGGCTCAGAGCATGATCCCCATCAACGAGCCCTACTCAGATGGTAAGTACGGCGCCAGCTCTTCCTGCGGGGTCCCCCCATGGGCTCTGCTCTGGTGGGGTGGTTGCCTCATCTCACCAAGCCAGGCTGGTTTTTAAAACCTTTCTTGGGTGGCTGCCAGCAAAGTGCCAGCCCGGCCTGCCTGGGGATGCTCAGGGGGATGCTCAGCTCCCCGGGGAGCACATGCAGCCGCTCCCCTGTGTGCCTGGGCTGGCCCAGAGGCCTGGGGCAGGTGGGTGGTGGGTGGCCCTTCTCTCCTTTATGGCACCACGTGCCACACGCTGCCTCAGGCGGGGGGACGAGGAGGAGGGTGGCTGAGGTCTGGAGAAGTCTCTCGCCGGCGGGAGCTGAGGTTGCTGCGTCCCTTCCCTGCAGAGCTGGACCCCGGCTACCGCCCCATGTACTCGGGTGACATCCCCCTGGACCCCATCGACATGCACATGGACATGGACGGGGACTACCCCATGGACGCCTACAGCGATGGCGTCCGAGCGCCCTTTCGCTGACCACATGCTCGCCTAACCCGCCCCGCAGCCCCGCACCAGGTAGTTGCTGGCGTGTACCCGGGGTGCTGGCGCTTATCGAGGGCGCGTTCAGTCCTGGAGCGGGGCGGGTGGCCAAGGGAGGCAGGGCTGGCTGCTGGCACCCGGCGTGCTGCGGGGTCCCTGGCGCTGCCGCGGGGTCCCCGGTGCTGCTGCGGGTCGGCATCCCCATCGCCGTGTGGGCTCGGGGGGCCCCGGGCTCTGGTCTCCCCCAAAATCCCCTCTCGGTTGAGTAACGGGAGCTCTCTCCTGCGGCGCGCAGGTGTTTTCTCCATACAGAAGAGGGTGGCCCCAGAGCTGAGCATTCGCAAGAAGGACTTGGGAGACAGAAGTGCCTGAGAAGACAAACTTTTCCATTCCCACGAGAGGTTTTATTTTTCCATTGTTTTTCTTCGCTGTGGGTCTGTGGAGAAGGTCCTTCCTCCTGGGACTGCTTCGAGCACCTACTGCCGCATCCAGCATCCAAGATACTGTTTCTGAAGCTTTAAAACACACAAACCCTGCACCGTTAGCGACCTTTCATTGGCAAAATAGTCTTTTCTATGAATATATATTTCTTTTTTATTTTTAATATGGTGCCAACGGCTTTTGCCGTCTTTAAGTTTGTGCTTTCTAACTTCCCCACTATTTGTTCTGCGTGTTAGTATTCTAGGAAAGGAATCTAACACGGGAAAACCCTTTACTTTCGGCAAACTCTAACTTAATCAGGCCAATCCAGAGTTTGCTGAAAACAAAGGGTGCCGTGTCCCAGGACCTTCGTTTTAGCCATCGGGATGTCTGCGGTTTAATTCTTTCCGATCAGCCGTTGGGGAGCTGACTTTGTGTACCTGCCTATCCTACCAGTACCCATAGAGGAGTGACTCCAGCGTTAGGAACCATGTCCTTGTACCGATCTCTTGTTGCACATTTTAACCCGTTTCCCTTCTTTTTGGTGAGTGGTGTGTTTCCGTCCCCTCCTCCCTTATCTAACACATTTTTTAAAGAGGCTCTAGATCTGATGGTGGTTTAATGCTTCCACCGGAAAGGGATGGACAATTACTGGAGTGTGGTTCAGGAATGGAAGATTTTATTATTTCTGTAAGTTGTTTTTGTATAGACCAAAGCAAAGAATAAAATAACCCCCCCAGCCCCGTGTTGCCCTGAGCCTGTTGTTCTGTCGGCTGGGGAAGGTCAGTGAGTCCCCGTGGGGCAGCCGGGATGAAGATGCCCATCGCCCTCCTCGGGCCAGGCGCTGGCGGTTCCCTCCCGTGGGGCAGGATGGCCTTGGATGAGGTCGTTCCCGTGCTCTGCACCCGCTTTTCCTGGCCGAGGGGCTCAGGTGGTGGCCGGGGGGACAAGCAGGCTGGGCCGCTCCCTGTGCCTCGGGGACAATGCTCGGCAAGGCACAGGCCACCCGCTCGCAGCCCCACGGCACCGGCAGCAGCTCCCACCGTCAGCCATGCACCCGGACTCGTTGCCAGCCCTTCGCTCGCTGGGTCGTTAGCATGCCGGCTCCGTCCAGGCGGCTGTCTGCTCTGTCAGGAGGTAAAAACTCCCAGTAATTAAGATGTTTGTTCATTAGGCAGCATCACCAGCGTCTCCTCTCTGCTGCTGTGCAGAGCTCACTTTAACGAGCTCTGGGGGATAAACGCGCCGGTTGGGAGCGAGCCCCGCTGATTGATGGAGCGAAGCCTGGATGGAGCCGCAAGAGGCCAGGTTGAAAAAGTGATTTACTCAGTCAAACCTGGTTGCCTCCTTCCGCAGCCCGGCTTCATAGCGGGAACAGATGGCGGGAGGAAATACTCTCAGCCGAAATGCTAACTCTGACAGCTGCGCCCCGGGGAGGGCGATGGGGAAGCAGCGCCGGGCGCCAGGCGAGGATCGTGCTGGGAGGTGGAAACTGTCTGTTCACAAAGTTACCCACCAACTTCAGAGCTGCCCATCTGCTCGGTGGCCGCCTCGACATGGAGTTGGGGCCAGGGACAGACACTGCTGGCCACCCTGGGCTTTCCCACGGCACCGTTTTGGGCAAGGCGGTGCAGGCTGAGCCCGGAGGCAGGAGATTGCCTGCAGCAGCTCCATGTGAGGCTGCAGGCAGGGGCAGGGCTGTGGGTTTTGCCTGCTGGGGTGTACGTGCCAGAGGATGGAAGGGTGAAACACGGGTGGCCCTGGGACACCCACGTCCCCGTTGGGTTTGTACCTCTGCCCCGTGCATCCATGCTGTGGGGGATGGCCGGGGGTGCGGGGGCTCCTTGGGCAGAGGTGGGGGACCTGGAGAGGGGAGTTGGGTCACGCAGCCATGTCTGCACTCCACCGGTGGCTCGGGGTGCTGCGATTTCTGCATCGGTTTGGTGAGATACCCACCACCGTGATGTGGGAAGGCAGCTGGAGAGCCAGGACATCGTCCCCGACCCCCCGGCTCCAAGCTCTGCCTGCTGTAGCACGGCTCGTTCTGTGCAGCCACTGGCAAGACACTAATCAGCCCGACACGGCTGCCGCCAGCGCGGGGAGATGGGGGGACGTGATCAAAGGGAGCTGGAAACAAAGTCGCAGCCATTCCTGCTCGCTGTCAGCATCGACCTCTGTCCTCGCGCGTTCGCTCGGCTCCTCTGTTGCACCCAGCCGTGCTGCGGAGGGAGGCAGGGGGCTGGGGAGGTGGGTGCCCACCACGCAGGGGGCCCAGGGTGCTGCAGAGTGCGGCAGGACGTGAAGGTTTACACGCCTGTTGTGGTGTGCTGTGGTCGGTCCCGGTAGCAGCCTGGGCTGGGGCGGGAGCGAGCCAGGGACAAAGGCAGCAGGAGCCGGTCTGGGAAGCGGGGCTGGCTCCAGCACTGTCCCGCCGGCTTGGGGGAACATCCTGCACTGAGCTCAGCCCCGCGGCCACAGCCAAGCCCCGGTGCGGCAGGGATGCGGCCGCGCTTCCTGCTGTGGCCTGTGCCAGGACCAGGGACGAGCAAAACAACAGCTGCTTTCCGGGCAGCCCCGGCAGAGCTGAGCACGCTTCCGGAGGGCAGTGGGGCCGGGGTGGCTTGTGGGACAAGGCATGGGGGCCAGGCAGCCCACTGCCTGCTGCTGCCACTGCCGCAACAAGAGACGGATCAGTGACAGGCAAAGGGAATAAGCCCCCTGTGCGGGGGGTGGGGTGGGGTGGGGCAGGCTCCCAGCCTGTGCCAAGTCTTGCCCTTGTCCCCTGGGGCCCCAGCAGAGCTGCCAACGCTTTGCTGCACCCCAAGCATCCATGCCTGGGTGGACATGGGACGTGGGCTCCAGCCTTGTGTGCCCTGGGATGGGGGTTCGGCCGTGCCGAGCCTGGAGCCCCCCTTGGAGCTCCCAGCCAGTCCCACTGCGAGTATCAAGGATGTTCCCGGTGTCAGATCCAGCTGTCCCCGAGGTGCCAGCGGGCCTGGAAGTGCCCCAGAGCATCTGCCCCAGGAGCGGATGGCCGCAGGACCCGACACCTCCTGGGGCCATGGGCAGGGATGTGCCCCTCGCCCACCCTGGGGTCCCCTCACCGGGGCAGGACTGCACGTCCTGAGACCCCCCAGTCCCACCGTGACAGGGCTGCCGGGGGGCACCGCCGGGATTTTGGGGGGGGGGTAAGCGGAGCCAGAGGACACCCGTAGCAGGACAGCCGGAGCGGCTCGCGGGGTCCCCCGGGGAGGGCAGGGCCGCGGCGGGGAGGGCCGGGGGGCGCCCCGGGAGGCGGCGGGCCGGACTACAGGTCCCGGCATGCCCGGCCGCGCTCCGCACCTGCCCGGGGAGCGGCTTTTGTTATCGGCGGGGCCGCGGGAGCGATGTACGAGGGCCCCGCCGCCGCCTCCGCGCCGGGAGCAGCGCCCAGCGGTGAGTGCGCCCCGCGCCCCGGCACCCCCCGGTGCACCGAGACCCGCCGCCCCCCCGGCACCCCCCCGGTGCACCGAGACCCGCCGCCCCCCCGGCACCCCCTGGTGCACAGAGCTCCGGCACCCCCGGGTGCACCGAGCCCCCGGCTCTCCGGTATCCCGCCCCCGCCTCCGGGGCGCACCGGGTCCCCGCTGTCATCGGGTGCACTGTGCCTCCAGCTCCCCCCGGTGTCCCGCTTTCCCCCGGGGGCACCGAGCCCCGGCACCTCCAGACACCCCGAGTCCCCGGGCAGCCCCGGCAGGCGAGCCCTGGGCCGTGCCCAGCCGGTCCCCGGGGGTGTCACAGGCGGCGGCTGGCGGAGCCCCCCAGAGAATTTGCCTTGTCTCGCCCCGTCTCCCAGCACTCGGCTCCCCCCACGGCCCCACTCCCACTCGTGGGCTTTGACACCCATAACACATTTCCAGGCTTCGCTGCCGAAGCCTTCGCCCCTCACCCGGGCAGGATTTCCCGCTCCCTCGGTGTTAGCGGCTGGGGCCTGTGGCAGGGACGGGGTCCTGGGGGTCCCGGGGGATGGTTTGGCCGCAGCAGCGGCTGGCTGGGGAGGGGGCTTGGCGGCAGCAGCCGGGATCTGGCTGCGCTTCGTGGTCCCCCGTGCCTGAACCAGGAAGTCTGCGCGGGAGCAGGGAGGGTTTTCCGGCTCTGCGGGAAGAGGCTGATGCTGCTGAGGGTGTTTCTGCAGGGGGAAGGGAACGGAGGGCTCGGCCCCTCGGGCTCAGGGAACCCAGGGGGTGATCAGTCACAGCAGGGGCAGAGCATTGGGTGCTGAGGGCTCACAGCAGAGCAAAGGTGATGGAGCCAGAGCGGAGCTGTGGGCTGGGGAGCCCGTTCTGGCGGAGAAGCCAGGCAGCATGCAGGATGAACTGCTGGGGCAGGAGTCCATCCCCGACGGCCTCGGGTGCAGGGAGAGACCCATTTCTGAACGATGCTTCAGGCAGATGCTGCCTCCTGGGGTCGCCTGAGCATCCGGACGGGATCTAACGGGATGTGGGAGCCACAGCCCGGCTGTGTCCATACCCTTCCCTGCACAGCAGCAGGGATGTTCTCTGCCCCTGCCCCAGCCCAGGGGTCTCTGCAGGGACCCCTCTGGGCACGTCCCCTGGGCTGGGGCAGGGCAGAACTGCAGTTACCCCCATCCCAGTGACAGGACTAAGCCACCACCTCGTCCTCGCCCTCACCCCGCATGTTGGCCTTGCTGCTCTGCAGCCCCCTGACCCAGGCACTTGCGGAGGGGAGGCTCCTCGCTCGGAGCAGCCTCCCCTCCCCTCCCCAGCCCCAGGCCCCTGCCACAGCAGCTGAGGGGAAAAAATAGCCCGGAGCGAGCCCAGCCGCCCCAGCGCCGCTCAGCTGCTGCCGAGCGTTGGCACCCGGGTGCGGGGTGGGGAAGGGACTTCGGGTCAAGCCCAGCCCGGCCCCGCTGCAAGGCTGCACAGGCAGGGAGGTGCCCGGGCAGGAGCTGCATGACGGCATCGGGGCAGGGCAGAGAGCAGCGAGCGCAGGTCTGCACGTGCACCCAGGCGTGGGCTGAGCTGGGGCCCCGCTTCTCCTGGCCCGCCATCGCTGGCCGGTGCCTTGGGTCCACCGTCCTCCTGCTCTCGCCCAGCTCCCCGCCAGCCCTCGTGGGGCAGGTCCCCAGGTCATCCGGCAGCCGAACGCTGGTGGCTGGGGAGACAGCGGGGTGCGGGGGCAATGGAAGCTGCTCGCATGTGTCTGAACAAGGTCCCCCCCAGGGAGAGTTAATGTACGTGCAGGAGCTGGGCCAAAAGGAGACGCAGGGCTCTGGCAGCCCTGGCCGAGTGCTGACTCACCAGCCAGGCTCCCTCCCCAGAGCCAGCGGCAGCACGGGGAGTGGGGCAGCAGCAGCCCAGCACCTCGGCACGGTGGGTGCCCTTCCTTCTCTGGGGAGAAGTGGGGAGGGAGAGGGTCTGTGAGTTTGGGGCTGGGGAGCTGTTCTCTGGGCAGCACGATGCAGGATTGGGCCGCCTAGGTCTGGTGGTCCCAGTGCCATGGGGCAGAGGACTGTGGGGCTGTGGGTGTGCTTCGGGGTGTCCATGTTGCTTTGTGCTTGTCCTTTGTGCTGGGGAGGATCCGGCCTCGCTGGAGGGAGGTACAGGGTGGCCTGGCCTGGGTGCTGTGGACGTGACAGCAGCCATGAGCGTGTGCGGGAGAGAGGGCAGCAATGCCCTGGCATGAACGTGTTGCCAGGGACGAGGGGCTGCTGGTGCCACAGCCCCCACCATGGCAGAGTGGGAGCAGGGGTGGAGATGGGGCACGGGGCTTGTGCAGGAGGCTCCTGCCCCCCAGGGCAGAGGGGCAGTGGTGCCAGCAGTGGCTGCAGCCTGAGCCAGGGCCACTGGAGGTGGCAGGAGAGCAGGAACGTGCTGGTTTTATGGCCTGCCTCGTGATGTGTTTATGGCTGGGATGGGATGGCTGTGGATGCTGCCCAACCCTGCCCTGGGTGACACTGGCAGGTCCCTGCTCTGCATACTGGTGCTGATGGGGTGGAGGATCACAGCCGAACTTTGCTCTCCGAGGTGGGGCTCCTGAGGGCTCCCGCTGGCACCACGGCCGTGTCCGCCCACTGCCGAGCAGCTCTACAGCTCCTTCCCCTGCCCGCTCCTGCAGGCAGGGACCCAGCAGTGAGCCCGGGGGGAGCAGGGTCCTACCCCATCCCTTCGGAGCATCCTCTCCCCCGTCTGGCACTGGCGCTGATCCGGACATCACCAAGTGTTCACTTTGGTGCTGAGCTCCCCGTGTCACGTAGCGGCTGCTGCAGAGGCGGTGCTGAGCAGGTACGCTGACCCAGCGCCATCCCCGAACCTGCCCCACGTTCAGCAGCAGGTGGGGGCAGAGCTGGGGCCTGCCCCGCTGCTGGCTGTTCCCACGGCCCCCCTGTCCCCACAGCAGGCCGTGGGCTGGCTGGGGAGCGGGGACACCCGAGCCCTGGCCGTGCTGTCCAGGTCTCCGCAAGCCCCCGGCCTGGCAGATGTTGCCCCCAGGGAGGGTGTTTGGCCAGCTGGCGGGATGCTAGGGCACACGTGGATGCCTGAGCAGGGGCTTCAGGATGTGTCCCTGGTCCTTAGAGCATCACCCTAACAGCTCCTTCTCCCCAGGCAGGGGCCAGAGAAGGGACTCTGCTGCCCACCAGCGCTGCTCCAGGGAGCCGGGGAGGAAGGTGCTTCTCCCCATGGCAGCCGGCCCCCCCACATAACGCCAGCCAAACTGGACACCGCGGTCCTGCAAGAGACCCCCCCCGGCCAGCACCTGCCCACCTGCCACCTCCGGCCCAGCCCGGACTCACCCGTCGCTGCCCTGCCCCACACCGGCCCCACGTCCCACGGTTCGGCCACGGGCAGACACCGCGATGCCGCGACCATCACCGGTGGGTAGAGCCGGGCAGTGCCGGTGGGTGGCCCTGGGGACCGGGGTGAGGGGGGTGAGGAGCTGGGGCAGCTCCGGGCTGGTCCTTCGTCCTGTCCCCATCGCGTGGCCGGAGCTGAGCCACCGTCCCGGCATCCCTCGCCTGCTGTCCCCAGCGCCGCTTGGCCGGGCAGAGCGTGGCCAGGAGATGGCAGCAGGACCCTGCCCACAGAAAGCGGGGGGGTGAGGGGGGGCGCAGGGGTCCCTGTGTGTCACCCTGCGGGGGACCCCCAGTCCCCACACGAGTGGCTTTGGGAGCAGACCCGGCTGGTGGCACCAGCCTCAAACCCCGAGGGGACAGACTGGGCTGAGGGGTGCAGGAAGCATTCCCCCGCCACGGCCCCCCCTGCACCCTCCTCCTCCCGGGTGACCCCCACCCTCGGCTGACACCGTGCCCCTCTGTCCCCAGACCTGTGCAGCGGCGATGTCCCCGAGGTGGAGATCATCAGCCTGCTGGGCGAGCAGCTGCCCCGCTACACGCTGCGGGCTGACACCTCTTCGGCTACGACCATGACGACTGGCTGCGTGCCCCCCCTGGCCCCCCGGAGCCCGTGGCCCCCCTCACCCCCCGGCAGATCGAGGAGACCCTGCAGTACTTCCGTGAGTGCCTCGTCCTGCGCCGTGGGGCCGGCGAGGGCAGTGGGGTGCAGGCAGCACCGGCTGGGCTGGGTCGGGGCCGCGAGGGCAGCACAGGAGCTAATCGCCCCTAATGGGATTGACGGGCTGGATTTCCTCACCCAGAACATCCCGGGCTAATTCTGCGAGCAGCTTCTGTTGAGCTGAGCCAGACGCTCGGAGAGAGCTTCTGTCATGTCCCGGGACCCCCTGCACGTCCCCGCTCCCCCCGCACTGTGCCGTGGCTCTCTGGGGTGGGACACTGGCCAGGGGACGGCAGAGGGTGCGCCGCTGGCCCCCAGCGCTGCTGCCCCACCAAACACGACAGCCTGGAGGAGCCGAGGGGAGTGCGGGGCTGCTGCTGCCGGCGAAGCCCCCGGAGCTGTGGGGTGCGGGCGCCGAGGGGGAGACACCCACAGCCCCCATGTTCGGGCAGGGGCAATGCCCCACAGCGGTGCGGCGTGGGGTCGGGGTTCAGCGGGGGGCACAGACGGATTATCTCTGCTTTGCTTCTGCCTCTGGCCCGCGTGTGGTGGTGACAGGATTAGAGCGAGGGGCTGGGGGATGGATGTGGGGCAGCGGGAGACAGATGGGGCTGAGGGCCTGGCCCCACTACCAGCCCAGCTCCCATCCCCCTGCCTGCGACAGGCTGGGCTGGGGACTCGTGCCCTGCCCGTGCTTGCAGCCTTCTCCTCCGGCTGCTCCCCTCCCTGTTCAGCAGGCAGCGGGGTGCGGCCCCCCAGCCATCAGCACCCCCCTACCCTGCAGCAACAGTGCAAGGGATTGAGCCCCAAACCCTGTTTGCGTGCCATGGGGCAGGGAGCACCCAGCTCAGCCGGACCCCGGGCACCCCCATCCCCTCTCTGTGGGGACAGCCATGCTTGGCCCCAGAAGCCCTGCAGGTCACGTTTCTCCATGCCTCCGGTGCTGCTTGCGTGTGCCGGCATGGAGGGGGCCCACGGTGCCTCATCCCTTTACCCAAACCTTTAAGCTGCCGTCAGAAATAGCCCCCTGTAATCTGCTTGCGCAGAGACGCAGGGGCCCTGCCTGGAGGGGCAAATCCCCAGGCAGGGGATTAGGAAGAAGCAGCTCCTGCCTGTCCATGCCAAGATGCACGCTTGTGTCCTTGGGGTCCCTGGGGGGTGGGTGCCCAGGTGAGCTGGCTGGGTCCCTGCCCTCACACTCTGCCATCACCGGCAGAAACACCGGTGCAAGGAGCAGGGAGAGGCTGGGACTGAGGGCGCCTGGCTCCGGCTCCAGCTCCAGGAGGGGTCCAGTGGTTATGGCAGGACGTGGTTTTGGGGTCAGGATCCCAGCGGGTGGGAGTCCAGCAGGCAAATTAAGGCATCGTGTGGTGATGAGGGCCAGCTCCAGCCCTAGCCTTGTCAGTTCATCGATTAGTTCGGTACTAACGAGGAACGGCATTGGGGCAGGCAGTGTGTACGTTGGCATTACCAGCATCACACTCAGCGCGCTGTGGTGCCATGGCGTGGGGTCCTTGGTGCAGCCCCGCTGCCCTCCAGCCCGTGAGGCTTGTGCTACGTGCCAGCCAGCTCCTCCATAATTCAGCACAGCATGATTTATTCAGCTCTCCTGCTTTGGTGCTGCCTCTGCACGAGTGTGGTTGTGGGGGAGCTGGGGGTGCCAGCCAGGGAGTGCGGGGCAGCCTGGATGGGGCACAGGGGGGCCAGGCTCGTGCCAGCCCGCGCTCAGAGCAGGGATGCGCTGAGCAGGGCAGGTTGGAGGGAGATGGAAAAGCCCTTTCCCAGCTCAGGGACCCGGCAGGTCCCAGCACCTCACTGGGCACCCGCATGTGCAGGATTTGCGGTGAGCTGTGTTGGTGATGATAGGGGGACCCAGGCCTGGGGCAGAAGAGGAAGGCTGGCCAGGCAAAGGGCAGGGAGCTTTGGCAAAGGCTGTACTGTGGCATAACCTGACCATCACGGGGACCCCAGCCCTGCACACAGTCTGGGTTTGGGACGAAGGACCCGAAACCTCTCCTTGTCCCTCCTAAGGGGCAGAAGCCGCTGCCTGTGCATGACCCATTGGGTCAGCCCTGCACAGCTGCTGCTCAGGGACCAGTGATCCCTGTGTCCCCTCTCAGCAGTCAGCACTCACCACCACCCATGGGGACCCCTGTGCCCAGACCCTCCCTGTGTCCACGGGCTGGGGGCCGGGAGGTGGGACACAGAGCCCAGCTGCACCAGCACCCCAGGGCTGAGCAGGATTGTCCTGATGGGTCCCCAGGGTGCCCCAACGGCGAGCCTGGTCCTGGGGTGCCTGATGGGGAGTGTGCCTTCAGGACGCCCTGATGGGGACCGTGTCCCCAAGGCGCCCCGGGAGAGCGTGCAGCCGCAGCGAGCCGATCCACGCCGCGGCGGAGCGGGGGGAGCGGGCAGCCCCGGGCAGCCCCCGGCACCCCCCCTCCCGCCCCCGGCCCCGCCGCCCCCGCCCCGCTCCCGTCCGGCACCGCCCCCGGCCCCGGCCCCGGCCCCGGCCGCGGTGGGACGCGCCCGGGCAGGTGCGCGCAGACGGGGCGACCCTATAAATAGGGGCGGGAGCGGGCAGCTCGGCACGGCTCGGCTCGGCACGGCTGGCTGCGGTGGGCACGGCACGATGGAGATCTGGAGCAGCCCCGCCGCCTACGACGAGCTGAACGGGAACGCGGAGCGGGGCGGCGGCGCCGACCCCATCGCTCGGGAGCTGGAGGAAGGTGAGGGTGGCCCGGCCCGGCCCGGTTCTGCCCCGGGGAGCGCGGCTGCGGCGGGTCCGGGCTCCCTCCGGGGTGCGCGGAGCGGGGCCGGAGCTGGGATGGAGCGGGCAGGGGGGGCCGGGCCGGGGTCTCTCCCCCGGGTGGGTGCCGTCACCCTTCCCGTCCGTGCACTTCCCCCTCCCCGCTGCGGGGTGCGCAGCCCCAGCCCCGCTCGCGGTGCTCCATCCCAAGGGAGCTGCCGCCTGGTCCCTTGGGGACCCCCTGGGTCACCCTGACCCCAGGGAGGGTTGTCCCCGCGCCGGTGGTGGCGGGGAGCAGGCAGAAGGATGGGGCGAGGGCCCCCGCCAGGTCTGCGTGTGCCCATGGGGATGGGGGTCCGCTCTCCCGTGGGGTGCGGGTCCCCGCATCGTGCTGGCCCCCGCATCATGCTGGATCAGGCCCGCGGATGGGGCGGGTGTTTACGTGTTTGCCAGCGCTGCAGCCCCCAGTGTCTCCCAGCGCCTGCCGCTCACTCAAACTGTAACGATGCTCATGCTCTAATTATTTCCAATTAACGGCTCGGGGGCCTGACGAGGTGCAGTTGGGGACCCCTGCAGGGAGCGGGCCCTGTTGGGGCGCGGGGAGGCGGGGTGAGGCTGGGGCTGGGGCTGGCCCCTCTCCCTGTGGACGTGCCCACTGGGGTGCATGCCCGCTGGGGTGGGGGGCAGCACCCGGGGCAGTGGGGACCGGACAGGGACGGGGGTGGCAGGCGGGGGCATTGCCATGACAATGCGCGCACCATTATACAACCCCAGCTGGGGCGGCGTAATGGGATTTGTGTGGCTGAGCCTCTCCCGTTAACCCACTTTGTCTGCCCGGCTGGGGAGTGTGGCCGTGGCTGAGGACACAGGTCGAGGCCCCAGCGCAGCCAGCACTGCTCTGCCAGGGGCGACTGAGGCACGTGGCCTTGGGGCAGTCACATATCAAAAGGGAGCAGCAGGCAGGGCCCGGGGTGCAGGCAGGGCCCAGGGCTTCGTGCTCGCTGCCGGCTCCCTCCCACCATGCGGCTCCAGCGCTGCCATCTGGGTGCGTGCCCGGCGCTGTCTGGCAGCTTCTGCAGGCACAGTTGGCAAGATTGATGTTCGGGGGGACAGACGTCCCCGTCCTCGTGCCACCTCTCCCTGCCAGAGACCCAGATAGCGGCAGGGGAGGAGGCAGGGCTTTAGCTGGGGCCCAGCCCGATGCAGTAGCACTGCGTGGTGTTGGCGTGGCAGGCAGCTGCCTGTTACTGAGGCAACCTGCCTGCAGCTGCCTCTGCCCCTGTTGCTCAGAGTGTGGATCGCTGCGTTGCTGCAGCTGGAGGGCATCGGGGTGGGTGTGGGGTGCAGCGTCCCGAGAGGATGTGCTCGGCTCTGCCTCGGCCAGCATCTCCAGAGAGAAACTAGGGCAGGGCTGGCTTCTCGGGGGGAGATCTGGGGGAGGGGGCTGGGGACAGATTGGAGGGGACGCTGCCTGCGAGCCCGGCTCGGCATGGTGCCACCCACGCTATTTATACTGGAGCTCCAGCCTCCTTTTTGCTGGAGATGTCACCACCGATCCTGTCTCTGCTGCCTGCCTTTCCCCGTCCCTCCTTCCCGTCCGTGTGTCCTGCGGTGGGGCTGGCAGTATGTCTGGGCTGGGGTGGTGGGTGCAGTGAGGGGGGCTCGGCATCTTTCCTGCCGCCCCAAGATGTGGGCAGGGTTGAGGGGTGAGGTGAGAGCACCCTGTTTCCCATGATGCTGTCACGGCTGTGAGCATCGCTGCCTGCCCCTGCCCCTGCCCTGCCCTGCACCATGGCCGGTGCTGCCAAGCAGATAAAAGATCCTTTCTGGTGACCAGCGTGGAGCAGCTTTGTGCCGCCTGTAGCAGCCGCCTTCCATTCCCTCCACTGTGCAATCCTGGGGCTTGCTGATAGGAAGCAGTGACACGGGGCAGGAGGCAGCGAGGGGACGCTGCTGAGTCCCCGGGTCGGCGCTCCCGCAGTGTAGGGGTTCACCCTTCACCCTTCTCCCCCAGTCCTGTGCGCTGAGCGGGTGGTCAGGATTACGAAGACCTACCACGACATCGATGCTGTCACCAACCTGCTGGATGAGGTATGCTGGTGCCCACCCCGTGCAAGGGCTGGGGGCCGGTGGCACCCTGGGGGCGCAGGGGTGGGCGAGGGCTGGGGAAGAGGGGGCAGAGCAAGGGCCGGGCCCCGGCTGACGCAGACCTGCCCCTTGCAGAAGGAGCGGGACCTGGAGCTGGCGGCGCGCATCGGGCAGTCCCTGCTGAAGCAGAACCGGAGCCTGACTGAGCGCAACGAGCTCCTGGAGGAGCAGCTGGAGTTGGCCAAAGAGGAGGTAATGGCCCCTGGGTACAGGGTCTTGGCCTCAGCCCCCTGCGTGCCCGGCCCGGGGGCCGTGGGCAGCCGTGGTCCCCTCGGTTGTGCCCTGATGCCCCTTCCTCTCCCAGATCGCGCAGCTGCGCCACGAGGTCTCCATGCGGGACGACCTGCTCCACTTCTACACCACCACGACGGAGGAGAGCGAGCCCACCTCCGCCACCTCCACACCGTGAGTGGGGGGTCCCTGTCCCACCGCTCGCCCGGGGCAGGGCTGCTCCGGGGGCCGGGCAGAGGTGTTGGGCAGGAGCCGTCACCATCCCTGGGTAGCACCAGGGCTGGTGCTCCCTTCAGTCCCACGGCAGCCATGGGTCCAGCCCCACAGAGCTGGGTTGCTGCAGATGCCTGCCTGGGAGCTGGGGGGAGTGGGCAGGGGGCTGGATGGGCAGTCCCATCCCACCTACAATGCGGGTGCTCAGCACCCTCCCTGCCATCCCCAGCCTGCGCCGGCACGAGTCCTCGCTGTCCCTGCAGCAGTACTTCCAGTACGACACCTTACAGCAGAAACTCAAGTGCCTGGAGGAGGAGAACCAGAAGCTTCGCATGGAGGTGAGCGGAGCCGGCTGGCGGGATGCCCCTCTCTGTGCCCACCTCTGCCCCCCTCGCTGCCGGGGGACCTGAGCTGGCCCCTGGGGAGGCTGGAGGTCCTGCCCGTCACGCTCAGCCCCTCCAACCCTCTCCCCCAGGCCACCAACATCGCAGCCAAGACCTGTCAGTACGAGGACCAGGAGCAGCAGCTGATGATCGACTGTGTGGAGCAGTTCTGTATGTGGGGCTGGGCTCCCGGGGGGCAGCTCCTCTCTGGGCTTGGGCTGGGGGGGTCTGCAGGCACTGCCCAGCATCGCTGCATGGGCTGGTGCTGGGGGGCCGTGCCCCGGTGGTGATGGACCCCACGCCTTCCCCAGCCGAAGCAAGCCAGCAGGTCGTTTACCTCTCTGACGAGCTGGCCCGCAAGGCGGAGGACACGGTGCGGCAGCAGGAGGAGATCAGCCAGCTCCTGGCGCAGGTTGTGGACCTGCAGCAGAAGTGCCGCACGGTGAGTGTCCCCTGCCCGTGCCGGGGGCTGCTGGAGGGGCGCGGGGCACAGCTCCCTGACCTGCCCGCTCCTGCCCGCAGTACGGCTCGGAGGTGGAGGAGCTCCAGCAGCACCTGGCCGTGGCAAAGGAGGTGCAGCAGCAGCTCCGGATGGAGGTGAGCCCGGGGAGGGCCTGGCCATGGGTGCCCCGGCCGGTGGGGAGTCCTGCCCTGCTGCTGCCGGGGCTGGCCCTGAGCTGCGCCTGTGCCCGCAGCTGCGGGACCTGCAGGAGAAGTACGCCGAGTGCGGCGGGATGCTGCAGGAAGCCCAGGAGGAGGTCAAGAGCCTGCGCAGCCGCAGCCTGCCCAACAGCACCGTCAGCCGCTACAGCGCGCCCAGCCTCCTGCCCGTGGTGAGCGGGGGGTGCGGGCAGGGCTGGGCAGCGGGAGGGGTGGGGGGCTCTGCTCTCCCCTCTGCTGACACTGGGTCCCCCGTGTCTCCAGGACTCGCTGGCAGCTGAGATCAAGGGGACAATGAGGAAGGGGACGGACAGCTCCTCCTCGGACTACAAGTGAGTGCTGGCATCAGTGGCTCGTGCTGGACCACGAGACAGGGGTCCCTGGGGGGCTGGCTCAAGGGTCCATCCCTGCCTGCTTCCTGCCCGCAGGAGCTACCTGCGTGTCTTTGAGACGGTGAAAGCAGTGAACCAGGCGGCCAAAGCCAAGTCTTGCTCCGAGTCTCCCCACAACATGCCGGGCTCCAAGCAGTTGTCAGCCGCCCCCTCCGGGGGGGCCAGCACCCCCCGCACCAGCTGCTCTGGCTCGGAGGGCGCCCAGTGAGTGCCGCAGCGGGGGCTCGGGCCGGGTGGGACAGAGCCGCTGCCCCTGCGAAGGAGCTGGGGTGTTGGCGAGATGTTGATCGCATCGGAGCATTAATCAATGCCGCAAGCCTGGGGCTGGGGGAGGGCAGGCGCGGCCGGAGCCCACTGCCGGCTCGGGTCCAGCACAGCGGGGCGGGGGGTGCGGTGTGGGACCGTGGCCCCGAGCACCCTAACGCTGTGCCCGCCGGCAGGGGCGAGGGGGCCGGAGAGGAGCCCCGTACGGCCCCGGGCCGGCAGGACCTGGAGGCGGCGGTGCAGCGGCTGTCGGTGCGGCAGCAGAGCCATGCCTCGGAGGAGCGCTCCTTCTTCGAGGTGGAGCGGGAGCACAAGCTTTGGCGGCTGAGGGACGGGGAGAGCTCCAGCGGCTTCCTCACCCCCAATGAGAGCATCGTCTCCACCGGGACCAACTACTCGGGGGGCTCGGAGCTCACTGCTGGCTCTGGCTTCTCCCTTGGCTCCCTCACCTACCTACCTGACAAGCTGCAGATCGTGAAGCCCCTGGAAGGTGAGGGCTGGGGGGGGTCTTCCCGGTGTGCAAAGCTGGAGGTACCGGGAGGGTCCCATGACACCAGCTGAGCCCCCCCCGGCTGTGTCCCCCCCTCCCCAGGCTCTGTGACACTCCACCACTGGCAGCAGCTGGCACGGCCGAACCTGGGTGGGATCCTGGTGCCCCGTCCCGGGGTGCTCACCAAAGACTTCAGGCAGCTGGACATCGACGTGGAGGAGGTCTACAACCTCAACGACCTGGAGGAGGACGATGTGGATGCCAGCTCCTTCCAGCTGCTCCCTACCTCAACGCCCGCCAAAGCCAAGGAGCGCCCCGGGGGTGAGCGCGGGGCGAGGGGGCGGAGGGGACGCGGCCCCCGGGACGCCCCTGCCCTCCTGCCCAGGCTGCCCCTCGCACCACGCCACGCTCTCCCCTCTTGCAGCAGCCTGTCCCTGCCGCCCGTCCGTCCCCGTGGGGATGCTCCATCTGCAGCTGCACGAGGGCTGTTCTCCTGCAGCCGCCCTGGCGGGGTGAGCCCTTGCTGTCACGCTGGCGTGCACCCGCTGCAGCCCGGGCGTGTGGAAGGGACAGGTCTGGGAGAAACGTCAGCTCCTGTTCCCGCTTGTGCTCGCAGCCCCCTCCTCTGAGCAAGTGCTGGACCCAAATGCTCCTGGAGATGTGCCCCATGCATGCAGCTTTCTGCTGGCGGTGGCAGCTCACAGCCCAGCTTTGGCTCTCCCGTCTGCCCAGAGCCCTGCTCCCTGCCTCTGCCTGGGTCGTGCCCGCCCTCCCTGTTAACCCGGTGTCTCCTGTCCCTTCCAGTGTTCCTCTCTGTTAACAACCTCCCCCAGACCCCGTCTACCTTCACCATCACCACCTGCCACATCCTCCACCCCACCACCGAGATCACCACGGTGACACCCAGGTAAGGCGCGTGGGCCCCCCACCGCCTGCACTGCCTGCACCGCTGCCCCAGCCCCCTGTCCCCCCCCAACCCTCTCCTCACCCCGTGCCTGGCTCTGTGCAGCTCGAGGAAGCAGTGGGCTGGGGGCCATCTGCAGCCCCTGACGCTCTGAGAGATGCCTGGCACTTGAAATGTCCCAGAATCTGGCTGCTTGAGCGGCCGTGTGCCCGGGCTGCGCAGCCCCCCCGGCCTCTGCGCTGCAGCACCTTGATGGGAAGAAGAGCCTTCCTCGGGCTGGACAAGGCTGGGCTCACCCCAGGGAGCAATTCCCAAGGGACAGAGCAGTGTGTGCTCCTGGCGCTGGCAGCGAGTTCCCTTCCCTGGGAACGGACGTGGCTTTCCTCCTCCCTGCACTTGTGCATCAACCAGGACCTTTCCCCAGGCTGGGCTGCCCATTAATTAATGAGCACTGTTGCTTAGCCCTAATGAGCCCCTCCAAGGCTTGTTGGGGGTTGGTGTGAGCTGGAGTTCACTGTGCACTGTCAGACAAAACCCTGCGTGTTTGGAGCAGCAACCGTGTCCTATCCCCGCCTGGCTGCCTGGGAGCTGTGGGGGGCATGGCCGCAGCCCCCCCAGCACCGTGCCATGAGCTTCGGGGCCCTTGGGCAATGCTGCAAGCATGGGGGTCTCCCGCAGCCCGAGGCTTGTTAGGTGAATGAGCGTGTAGGAAGGAGGAAAGGGGGCCCTGCCCTGCCTGAGGACCCCCTGGCCCCTGCAGCAGCATCCCCTGGAACAGGGCCCCCCACTGACCCCCACTTCTGCTCTCTCTTCCCCTCCAGTCTGTATAACGCCGTCGTGCCTTCTTGTGGGCCCTTTGAGGGGCTGAGGCTCGGCAGCCCCTCGCCGGAGCCCTCTTCCCCCACGCTGGCGCCTGGCCCCGGACCCCCGAGCACCCCCATGGGACTCATCAGGCTCTTGCTGGTGCGGGGCATCTCCGCCTCTGTGCCAGGGATTGGGTCGTGGTGGGCCCCCCCCGCCCCTCCCGGGAGCCCCAGCATGCTGACACCCGGCCCTTCCCTGCGCCCGGGGGGCAGGACGGACCCCCGCCCAGGAGCAGCATCTTCAGCTTGAACCTGGTGGAGAAGCTGCGGCGCCTGGGGCTGGACAAGGTGGTGGCCAGAGGGGAGATGTCCTACGCCCGGGGAGAGCGCAGGGGAGTGCTGACATGATGGTACTGCAGAGCCCACGCGCTCAGGATGAGATGCGTCCTCTTCGTCGCCCATCCATGGGGAAATGGAGACGGAACGGGCTTTCAGCCTCAGCTTCTGGTGATGCCCCAGGACCTGGCAGCACTCCCAGCACCGGCTCGCGGGGGCTTTGCCCTGGCTGCAAGGACACAACCCTGCGGTGGCCCGTGGTCCCGGTGTGACGCTGCCCCGGCCCCGTGTTACGCTGCGGCAGGGGTCCCGTGTGCAGGGAGCTGCGTGGGGTGATGCTTGCGGCCCTGGGGAGAGCCAGCTGACCCTGTCCCCCGCTGTGGGGGTACGGACCCCTCGCAGGAGCCGGTTGCTGGCAATAAAAACTGTTCCTGCCTCTGCTGAGCCTGTCTGAGGAGCGAGGGGCAGCTCGGCCCTTCGGGACTGTCCGGGCTGCTGCAGCAAAGGACGATGCTCAGTCTGGGCTCGGGTGGTCCCGGGGGGGACCCACCAGGGCCAGGGTGAGACCTCCCACCCCGGGCTGGGCCCCTGGCCAGCATCTGGGCTGACTTTTAAAGGGAATGGTGGTTTTAAACTCTTTCCTGCCCACCGAATAGCAGTAGCACCAGCACCCCCAGCTCGGGACGCCTGAGGCGGCTGTTTGTCAGGACGTAGCTGTTGCTCCCACCGGCTGCGTCCCTCGCCCCAGGCCCTGCCCTGTTCTCTGTCAAATAAATGTGAAGTCACGAAGCAGCTCATGTGTGCCGTGTCTGCCACTGCGCGCTGTTGGGTCTCTGCCCTGCCGTTCCTGGTGGGGCTGCGGGCAAATCCCACCTGCCTGCCTGCCCCCCCAGCGCTCCCCAGCAAGGACGTGAGCAGCAGCAGCCGTAGTGCCAAAGCTTTATTGCAAGAAGAAACGTGCACTGAGCATGCTGGTGCTCTGCATGGCATGGCCAGCCCGGCAGCTACACGGCATCGACTGAGTCCTCAGCGCTGCGGCGGCCGAAGTCCATCCAGTCGGGGTAGTAGTGGTCGTGCAGGGCCTCCATCCCCTCGTCCCCGTAGCCCTTGCGGTTGCTCAGCTCTGCCGGGGCAAGGGCAGCAGGTTAGAGCTGCCGCGGGCTGGGGGCTGGCATGGGGGGGCCGGGCTGCGCCTTATGGGGGCCCCCGAGGGCTGCCCACCCTGCGCCTCCCAGTACCTGTGAAGATGTGGGGCAGGAACCGGGACATGAAGTGCTTCTGCTCCTGGGACAGGGACTCGGGCCAGTCCCGCCGGACCAGGCTGGCAGGAAGCTGGTGGGGGTCCCCTGCAGCACCCGGCACCTCCACCGCGGGCCGGCACAGGCAGGCGGTTGCCACGATGGCGAGGACGAGGCTGATGCACACCTTCACCTCCATGGCTGCGGAGAGACTGAGCGGGGAAGGGGAGTGGAGGGGCTGCGGCCACCGAACCGGGGCCAGGTACTCAGCCTGCGGCGAGGGGCGACCCGTGCGGGGAGCAGGGTGCTCATCCCCAGGGCACGGCCAGCTCGCAAGTCCCCTCCGTCCTTCCCAGCGGGTCCCCCAGTCCCCTCCATCCCTCCCATCTGGTCCCCAAGTCTTCTCCGTCCCTCTCTCCCGGCCACTCCCCAAGTGCCCTAGAATGAGAATGAAGTTGGAAGGGACCCACGAGGACCATCGAGCCCCACTCCCTGCTCCTCGCAGCCTACCGAACGCTAAACCACACGACTAGGAGCATCGTCCAGATGCTCCTTGCACTCTGACAGGCAGGGAGCGGGGTGCTCATCCCCAGGGCAGGGCCGGTCCCCAGGTCCCCTCTGTCCCTCCCAGTGGGTCCCCAAGCCCCCCGGCCGGTCCCCGCCGGGACTCACCTGCTGGCTCCGGGGCTCGGCAGGCGGCTGGGTGCCGGGCAGCCCCGGCTCGGCCCCGCTTTTAAAGGCGCTGCCGTGGCTGCCCCACCCCGGGGCGGCTCCGCACCCACCCGCACGTGTGTGCCCAGACACACGGACACATGGACACACGCCTACGGGGTTGTGGGGGGGAGTCTGCGTGTGTACAGACGTATGGCTGGAGACTATATGAGGCAAGTGGCCATGATTGTATGTATGCATATATAAATGCACAGCTATTTTATTTATCCATACCTAGCTAACTATCTGCACTTGTGTATTTTATACATACACACATATAGAGCAATGTATGCACACATACAGATATGTATGTGTATAGATACATATAAACATATATAGGTATAGCTGTATAGACACATGTGTAATGCATATACACACATCTATGCATAGAGTGCATACACATATAAATATACACACACATACATGCAGAGCTGGATAGAGATATATATCCATATATACACATATATAGACACACATGCATGTCCATATACATACATAGATCTACGTGCACATATACATAGGTACTTGTACATGTATAGGTATGTTCCTATATAGCTACATATGGACATATGTAAATATAAATCTAGGCAGAGCTAGCTACAGGGTACTTGGCCTTGGTTGCATGTATGTATATAGAAAAGTATAGCTATTTACCTAGCTGAACATGCATACACGCGCACGCACGCACACCTATATATACATATCTATACACCCACATACATATGTATACATATATACATAGAAATACTTACATAGAGAGTCCTATATATACATACACACACACACACATACATGCAGATATTTATGCATGTAGATACATATACATGTGCATATATAACTAGCTAAAAGGTATACAGCTGCAGATGCAGATGTCTATATAGATGTATACATAGGTGTAGATCTAGACAGAGGTATAGAGCCAGAGCTGGGGGGCTGTGTGTGGCAATCGGCCCCTGCGGTCAGTTTGTCTGTCTGTCATAGAGACAGTCATGCATAGATAGCTGACTATACATATCTATATGTAGACATACAGAGAGCGAGAGAGCGTGGACATCAGGTAGGTTTATTTGCAAGCTGATTGTATGGAGCAATTGGGCCCAGCACTGTGTATGCATATATACCTATATATATGCGTGCGTGTGTGTATAATTTATATCTGTCTAAATACATACATAATTAAATGCATACACAGCTTATACATACACACATAATATATGTGTAACTACATCTAGCTATAAATGGAGGTATAGCTATAGATACAAAGCTATAGTGATAACTGATAGCTAGATGTATAGATGTGTACACACATGTGTGTGCACGTGTGTGGTTGGAGCCTATATAGGGCAATTGGCCATGGGTAGGTGCATGCATATATAAATGCATATCTATATGTCTATGTATACACATACACACAGACATCAATAGATAAATATATAGTTACATAATTACATACATACATACTTGCATGCTCGTGCTGGTGCGTGCACTCTCTCTCTCTCTCTCTCTCTCTCTGAACACACAAACGCACATAAGATGATATATCTAGGTTTATATAGACTATAGCTTTAGCTGTAGATGTAGCTATAGACAGAGAGACAGAGAGAGAGAAAGAGAACACGCACATGTGCAACCATGCGCTCACATACATGTTCATATGGACGGTAACTCTACGGGGCACATGTATCGCTATGTAAAAACCACACAGGTATCAGTAGCGATAAATACATGTATCTATATGTATACACAAGTATATAAAAAGACAGCTATAGATGTTGGGGGGGGGAGAAGGTGTGCATGTGCATATGTGGCTGTATGTCTATATGGATGGAGGGGAATATATGGGGCAATTGGTCCCAGCAGATTGGTTGGTATCTACAAACACATAGCTATCATCAGGCTATCTGTCTACCTATCTAGATACATACTGGCATAGGCAGCTATACATACATATAAGGAGCACTTGGCCCTGGCAGTATAATATACTAAAGTATACACACACACATAAAATATATTTTATATTATATATGTATTATTATATTTTATAATATACTATGTACGAAGATAAATTTTATGCTACTTTATGTATTATAATAAACAGCAACTATACAGTATAATATATAACATTCTATACAATATAAAAGATAGATAATATACATAAAGTATATAATTGTAATAGATAGTGTATATCTTATTCATCTATCTAAACACATACATATATTCATATGTATACATATGGCTACAGACATATAGCTATAGATATAGACACACATGTGCACACATCTGTTTGTATGGAGGGAGACTACATGGAGTAATTCACCCCAGTGTGTGTGTGTGTGATATATACACACATATACGTGTGGTTCTCTGTGTATATACGTATATGTGTGGAGACTATATGGGGCAATTTGCCCCAGTGGCATGTACGTGTGCGTGCGCGCGCGTGCACACACACATATATGTCACTCTGTGTGTGTATGTGTACATGTCGATGTACATACGTATATGTGTGTATATATTTGTGTGTGCATATATATATATATATATGTACACACCCCCCCCCCGGGGCCAATTGCCCCATATAGTCTCCATCCACATAAACATCCATGCTCATGTACGTATGTGTTTATATCTATATGTATACATATGTATACATATGCATATATATACATGTGTTGAGATAGATACATAAGCTATATCTATTATACATATAAGTATATACATATGTCTACATATATATCTCTGTGTGTGTATACACACGCACACACGTATCTACACACCTACATCCACGTGTGTGTATATATGTATACATACATGTAGATATAGGTATAAAGACATACGTGTGTGTGTAGGCATATATGTCGATACTGATTGACAACCTATGGGGCCATTGGGCCCGTCAGTATGTATGTATGTGTGTGTGTGTGTGTGCACGCACGCCATGCCCTGGCCGAGGTGACGGCTGTGTGCAGGGGCTGGGGGGCAGCTCCGGCTGCTGGGGGCTCACGGGGTGTCTGGGGGTGCCGCGGCCGGGCCGCACCGGCTGCGTGCTGCCCCGCCGTGCCCAGCCCTGCGGTGTGGCTCCGGCTGCCGCTGCCGCACTCGCCCTGCCGCAGGCTGGCGCCAGCCGAGGTCTCTTTGCCCCCAGTTACAAACACGCTGGCGCCGGGGGCTCCCCCGGTGTCACGGGGGTCCCCAGGGTACTGAGCCTCCAGCTGCTTGGGCTTGGTGGAGCACACAGCCGGGACAGAGGTGCTGTTGGGCGTTGTGCCCTTTGCCAGGACACACGCCCCGGAGCAGCCCTCTTAGCTCTTCCCCCCACCCCGAAAAGCTTTGGGGTGTCGTGGAACGGGCGGGCACTGCTCACCGCCTCTGCCTGCGCGTGGGGACAGAGCCCGGAGCTCTGGCTGGGGGCGCACGATGCCCACCCCAAGGCTCAGTACTGCCCTGCTGCCGAGCATGGCCTGTCCCAGCGATGCCCCCAGTAAATCCGTCTGCTGCCACCAGTCTTTTCTTTCAATATCAATAGTTCCTCTTGCCCGCATTCACCCTCATCTCGCTGTATTTGTAGAGAACATTTGTCTCCCTCCTTCAATAAAACCCGCGTGAGCGACATGCCACGATCGGGTGCGCTTCGCTGTCAGCCCGCGCCCCGCGCCCGCTGCGTTTGCAAAGAACGCTATCGGTGCTCCTCAAACAACCCCAAAACAAATGGGCTTTGAATGGGCCGGAAGGCAGCAGCGCCCTGGCACCTCCCGTGCTCCGCAGCGATCGATTGCTCGCTCTGCGGAGTGTTTTTTACAAGGAACAAACAAATTGTTTTGCAATTTCTGGCTTTTAATGGCTCAATCTGGGCCAAATGAGCCGTCAGGGTGACGGGGACACAGCAGCCGCTTCCTCCACCGCGACGGGCTCGGCAGCCCCTTGACGCAGGTTTGCAGCCTGACCCGCGGGCGCTTGGGCTGGTCCCTTCTCCCAGCCCTGGCCGCACCGCGACAGGACGGACCGGGGAAAGCCAGTCAAGGCCGTGCTTGCAGCATCCCTCGCCTCTGCCCAGCCGGGTCCGGCTCTCCAGGCCCAGCCTGGGCCAAGCTGGCAGAGGAACGCTGGGCCGAGGCGGTGCCTCCCTCTTGCGTCTGAACGGCTGCGAGCAGCCTGGCAAACCCCAGCGGGGAGAAAGCCCGGCTCGATGGACTCAGAAAGGCCCCGGTGCAGGCAGGGGAAGTTGAATTTTTGGAGCAGAAGCAGACCAGCGATTGTGCTGCGTCAGGCTGCAGGCACGTACACATCCCTCCGCGTGAGTGCCGGCCTCGACGCTGCCTGCACTCGCTCTCCGAGGTGCAGGCAGGGCTCGAGGTCATCTGCCTTCTCAGTGCACTTGGAGGTGCTTTGCATAATTGCGGCAATTTGGTTTCCAAGAGCAAAGTCTCCCAGGAAAGTCAATGGCAGTGAACCGAGCGCTCCAATGCAGCGCGCGGAAAGGGGGTGGAAGATCAGGACCATTGCAGGCAGCGAGCGAACAAGCAAGACTCTCTTCTTAGAAAGCTGCCAAAAGCGCGCGTGGCTGCCCGGGCAGCTCCCCGCGCTTCAGCCACCACGCAGGGGGCAAGCGAACCTCACCGAAACACCCCGGCCCTCGCAGCGGGCAGGCTCACGCCGGCAGCCCCAGCATCACCCGCCGCGGGATGAGGGGGCCGGGGCGCCCAGGAGGGAAGCGCACGGACCACCGGACAGATCTTGGTCCATTTCACGTTGCTCTTCTGCAAAAGGCGTTTGCCAGCCCCCATAGCCAGAGCTGCTCTAAAACCGTGCGTTTCACCCGAAGCGACGTCGTTCTTGCTTGTTGGGGGGCTCCTAAGCTCAGAGAGGACAAAGGCCCCCCCAGCCCACGCCGGAGCCTGGCCCCGGGTGACAGAGAACCCCGCTCCTCGCCGCAGCGGTCTCTCTGCCGGAAGCAGAAGTGCTGACCGGCCCTGCCGGGCTTACAGGAACACAAGCAGCACAAGACCCAGTGTGAGGGTGAAGAACTCCGGCCCAGGAAGGGAATGACTCAACCCCCACCCACTCGCAGGCTGTTTACCTCAACTCCGGTCAGGGACCAGAAGGCACGGCACCGAGGGTGCTCCTCTTCCCGTTCCCGCACCGGGTGACACGGGGGAACGCTCCCCCGCAGAGCTCTCGGGGGCCGCAGGGCCCACCCCAGCGCCGCTCCCGCCAGCGAGAGGGAAGCCCACCGGGCTCCCGCCCTGACCGCGCCAGAAGCGCTGAGCCAGTGTCGCTGCTTACAGAAAGCAAGGCACGTTGGCTCCAGAAAGCAACTGAATCCACCCAGCAAATGCTTTTGAAAACCATTTTTATTTAAATAAGACTTTAAATACATTACATAAAACATTAAAAATGAAACCAAAAATCTGTTACTTCACAGGGCATTAGGCAGCAGTTGCTAGTAACACATAAGCTCTGCGGCTCTATCTACAATGATTCTCGTTACGTTAGTCCAAAATTGATCCCTTGTCAAAAGTTTAACCCAAGGTAACGGTTCCTTCGAGGACGCTAGCCCGGTATCTCGGGGCTTGTAGGGTACCAGCGCCCGCCAGGCCTGAACTGCAGACATCCAGCCTTGAAGTCACTCTTCAGTTACTCCTCTTGTTCAACGTCAAGCTTCCCCAAATCCCTCTGCCACCAGGAGCCAACACTGCCTGGAGGGAAGGCGCCATCTCCCCGTGCCATGTCACAGCTGGCGCTCGGTGCCTCGCTCTGTGTAGGACCGCGGGAGGCACCGGGAGAATTACCGTCCATCGGAATGGAAGAGCAGCTGGACTGAGGAGCGATCCGGACAGTCTCTGGACTGACAGGCCGAGTCCCTTGGCTTAACTTGGAACATCTGGTTACTTTTGGCTTCAGGCTGGACCATGCCAAACGCCCGATTTACCTCTGTTAAATGAGGGACAGCAAGACGAGATAGCATGGGCTCTTGCCAGTTTATTACATCACCGAATTACACTAGTCCAGACTGAACAGTGGACCCAAGATCATTACATTACACAAACCGGCTGGTTTTAAACTTATGACAAGGGACAGATGGGAATTTCATGGTAAGGAAATCTTCTTGCATAAAGCTTCAGTGACCCACAGGCACTTAAAACCCATGGACTTTCAGCTGGTCGTCTTTAGCCAGTCCAATCTGCAAGAAAGAAAATGCACTTTACAGCGCACGGAAGCCGAGAGGCCTCTGCGCACGCCCGTACGCCATCCACGCTGCAGACGCTGTAGAACTGTCAAATTTCTGCTCCCCCCTACAATACGAAGATTAGACTGCAAGTGCAAAGCCTTGCTGGATGGTATTTGCCTCAAGCAAGAATTTCAAGAAGAACAGAAAGAGCCACCTCCATCAGCCCGCTCTTGTAACGCTAAGAAAACTGGAACCTGCGTGGTTATTAACATAGAAACTCGTGTTTAGTTTAACGTTTAGCCAGCACGCGCAGCAGACCGAAGATATCCTACCTCCACGAGGAACTGGCATATGTTCTTGCGCTGGTCACCTTGCAACTGAATCACTTCTCCATATTCAGGGTGTTCAATTACAGTACCATTGCAGGCGAATTTCTACAACAAAGAGAAAAGCCTCCTCAGTACGACCTCGGTCGCCAACGCCGCTCCCAGCCGCCGCCGCAGCCCCCCTCCCCCCCCCAGCCCCACCACCCGCGCAGGCGAGGAGCTGCACCCCAGCTTGGCGGGCTGCTCCGGCAGCCCCCCGCGCCCCTCCGCAGCACCCACCTTTTTGAAGGCCTTCACCAGTTTCTTTTTATCGTAATCATCCGCGATGCCCTGGACTGTGGTGAGGGTCTTCCTGCCGTTCCGCTGCTGGATCCTTATATGGATGTAGTCCTCAGTGCCGGCAGGGAGCAGGTCATCACCCTTACTTGCATCAGCAAAGGGGTCTGCGGAGAGCGCCCGTCAGACCCCGGCCCGCCGCCGCCCCGCCCCGCCCCACCGCGCTCCCAACTGGCCAGCCCGCCCGCCCGTCAGAAACAGGGCCCGCCCCCCGCGCCGCGGCTGACGCAACCGGCCCCGGGAATAGCAACTGCGCCACGGGGCGGGGCCGCCCCAGGGCGGGGCCGCCAGGCCGCTCCCCCGGCCCGGCCCGGCCCGGCCCGGCCGCCGCACAAAGGGCCTCACCGAAGGGTTGGAGGTTCTGGATAGCGGACATACGATACGCTTCCCTTCCCTCGGCGGAGGCGGCGGCGGCGGAGGCGGCGGCGGAGGCGGCGGGGCGGCGGCGGCGCGAGCGGCTCTCGGCGGAGGATGCTCTCGCGGCGGCGGCTCGAGACGCTGTCAGGGGGGCGGGACTGGCGCCGCCCGCTTATATACCGCCTCCGTGTGACGCCAGCACGCACGGGAAGCGAGGGCGGCGATTGGCCGCCGCGCGGGGGCGTCACGCCGCACGGGAGAACGCGGCCGCGCCCCGGCTGGCGCGAGAGGCGCCGGGCGCATGCGCGGCGGAGGCCCGGGCAAGGGGGGGCCGGTCTCGCGCGGGGCGGCGCATGCGCAGTGCGGCGGGCCTTGGGGCCGCGCCGTGCCCGGGCCTCGGGGGCCTCTCGGGGCCGCGCTCGCCCCGGCCCCCCCCCGGCCCCCCCGATCCCCCCCCTCCCGCCGCCCCGCCGGCCTCGCCCGCGGCCTCTGCCCCGCTGGCGGCCCGGCCGGGCTGCGGGGCCGGGGGAGCGGTGCCCTGGCGTGGGGGCCGGTCCGCGGGGTGTGTGACACAAGCCCGGGTGCAGGGCGGGATCCCCGGGGGGGCACGGGGATCTCAGGGGTGAGGCAGGGCCCTTGGGTGCAGGATCCCCGGGGTGGGACGGGAGCCCCTGTGCTGTGCGGTGCTCAGGCTCCCTCCCTGCCGGGCCTGTGCCGTCCCCTCACCAGCCCTGCAGGCGACGGCCGCGCGTCGTCCGGCTGCGGTCAGCGGCTGCAGCGCCATCCGGACGGACGTGGGAGCGGGAGCCGGCGGCAGCGAGATGCAGTTCGGTCAGCCACATCCCCGCAGCCCTTGCAGCCACACGGCGCGAGGGCCGAAAGCCTGCCGGAAAGCTGAGCGGAGGTGTCACCGAGGCCCACGGGGCTCCCGCGGGTGCAGGAGGCGTTTGCTCACCAGCCCGTGTCGTGCGGAGAGGGCCTGGGTTTCTCCCAGTCAGGCAGTTTTCTCTCCCGATGGTCAAAACACACAGGAGTCCCCGGCGCTGCCGGCTCAGGGCTGCCGCTGCCGCATCCCGCTCCCAGTTACCTTGCGTGGGCCCTCGCGGTCGGGGTTTGGCCTCGCTGAGCGCAGCACGGGCAATTTATCCGCCCTGTCCCCACCGCTGCACCGCTACGGGTGCTTTGTGGATGACATCTCTACAAGCTCCAGCCTGAGAAGACTCAGACTCAGACTGGAGAGCTTGCCTGTGGATGTGTGTTTGTCACTCAGCTATCACCATGATGACAGCCACACTTGAAGCAAGTAGAGAGCCATATGCAGATAGAAATCAGGCTTCTGCACTCGTTTTCCAAGGCTGCTTGGCAGGGAGGTGCTCTGAGGACACCAGGGTGCTGCAGAACACGATGTTCTGGAGCGAGGGCCTGGGGGCTCTTTGATGCCAAAGGGAAACGCTCAAGGCATCGCCCGAATCTGCCAGAAAAGGAAGCTTTTTTCTCTTTAAACATGTGAAACAAGTCCCCTTGCACTTACTGCATTTCAACTCAGACAGTCAGACCTTGGCAAACTTAAGTCCTCCTTGCAGGGTGAACTCAGTCCCTCTTCGCTGTCTGTCCGGTGCAGCGTGGCTGGCATCGGCTCATCGCCTCCCCGGTTCCCGGCTGTGCTGCATGGCCGGGGGATCGCGATGGCCTGGCTCGGCAGGGACATCCCGGTAACCCTGGTCACGGCGCTTGGCCAGGGGCAGTCTCTGGCCTTTTGTAATGTGCTGAGACAAAGGTGTTTGCAGGAGTCGGCTCAGCAGAGCAATGAGCCCAAACGTGACCTGGAGCGGGGGGTCCCTCGGGGACCACGTCAGCCGCTGGCTTAGGGGCTGTGCTGCTGGGCAAAGCCGCTGGTCATTGCCTCAGAGCCCCGGTCGCCAGTCAGTGGGAACTGGTGATCTCAGGTCTGGTCCTTGCCTCGAAGCCCCGTGGATGGAGATGTGACTGAACATATTTCAAAACCAGATGCGTTTAATCCTGCTGCTGAGTCCTAATTTGGGGCCAGGAGCCTGGGTCTCCGTGTTCAGTATAAGCTGCTAAAGAAAGACAATTTATCGCTTTCCTGGTGCCTGCTCTGTGGCTAAAAACCCCTCGCAAACTGACGAGTGTCTCCCAGCACTGGCTCGGCACAATGCGGAGCAGGGGCTGCTGGCAGATGAACATCACATCCAGCTCAGAGATGTATTACATGTTCTAAAAATACACTGAAACTCCAGATATGAAGGACAGTAAATCTCCTACACAATTAATGGGGTCAAAAGCCATATAGATCCAGACGGAGCGTAAACTCTCCTCTGGGAGCTAGTTAGAGCTGCATACAGAGCGGGAATATGGCCCCCAGGGAGACATGGGTCTATTGCGCTGCATCTGTTGGGCTGTGGATCGTTTATCCCGGAGCTTATCAGCTCCTTTTAGATCTCCTGCGGCCTCAGCTCTCGCTGTGTAGGTGTTCCTGCCCTGCTTTGGGAGCCATCTCTGAAATACTATGTATTTTTGACAGATTATTGGCATCCGGGTGTGCTGCCATCTGTGGGTCCTGGCAGCCATTACACGGTATAGATGTTGCATCATTCTTGGGGGTTTTATTTAAGATAAAGGCAAATTGTTTATCTTGCACTAGGTAGAAGGAATAATTTGCGTTGCTGTCTTTCGGTGTCTCTCTGGTGTTTCTAAAGCATCTCTCACTTTTGTATGTCCTTGTGCGACAGATCAGCTGGAGAACTGGCTTAAATTTTCATTAAAATGTGAATTTGTTTCACGACCATCATGAACAAGCAGATGGCTCTTCTCTCTCCTCTTTTTCTGGTCAGATTTTCCTTCTCTCCCAGAAAAGGAACCGTCTCTAGCAGCCGCATGGTGGTGTATCCAGACAGCAGAGAAGCAATCAGAGATTTACACTGCATCTTTCTGCTGGAGGCATTTCAAAGTCCTCACTACAGCCAAGGGGCTGTTTATCGTATTCAATGCCAAACTCTCAACAGAGTCACTGGTACCTCCTGTCGTATGTCTGCTGGTGGGCAGACTGGTCTCACGGCTGAGCCAGGACGCCCAGGATGCCCCAGAGAGTCAATTTATCACCGTCGCTGCAGATTCACAGTGTCCATACGACACATCCCGGTTTGTATCCTCGCCCTGGACCCCCAGAGCCTTTGGTAAAATACCAGAAGAAGCAAGCGTGTGTTAGACACCAGAGCTAAGCCCATCGCTGGTGATGGGCTGAACGCTATCAGGGAAGTGTTAACATCAATTTTTCGTCCTTCAGAGCAGGCACTTGCAGCCTCGGGTGGCTTCAGCTGGGCACCGGGGCTGAGCCCCCTGCACCCTCCTCACCTCTGTCCATCTTTGGGTGCTCGGTCCCGACCTGCTCCTGCCTCCCTGCCTGCCCGAGGAGCGGCCTCCTCCCAGGGAGACCTTTGTCCCGGGCTCCCCACGAGGTGGCAATGCTGATCTCCTTTGCAAGAGCATCTCTCAGCAGGTAGCACCGAGTTGCTGCAGTTCCTTTTATGCCCAGTGCCTGGCAAATAACCACCTCCCTCCGTCCTCTGCTGGCTCTGTGCACAGGAAAATCCCCGTGCGTGGGGCCGTGGCAATGTCTGGTGAGCTGCCAGGTTTGTTCTAGGGTCAGCAGGAGGAGCAGAGAGGGCCCAGAGCAGTCTGTGTCCTGTGCCACCTGCGTTACCGTTCCTCAGTCGAAGGCACGGCTCTGCAGTCGTGCTTTGGGCTGGAGGCGGCTTCTGGAAACCATCCTGTCCCTTAGCAGCGAGTGGTACACACGGACCGCAGAGGGCCCCTGCAACGAGGAAATGCGCTGACAGCGAGGGCAGGGGCTGCCCAGCATCGCTGCTCCTGCTACACCCGAGGATTTCAAGGGGAAACGCTCCTGCGTGCACCTGCGTGTGTGTGGCACGACGGGCCCGGCGACTCCGGGGCGATGCAGCTCGACCTGTGTGCAGGGGTCCTGCAACAGTGGTTCCAGGTGCTCACGGGTGCTCTTGGGTGGGCGACCAGCCCTGGGTTACTGCAGGTCTCTCCCTTTTGAGCCCTGCAAGGCCATTTCACCCTGTGCTCTGAGGTGGGAGGTCTTGGTGCCCCTCCAATACACCTGGGAAGCGTAGCAGAAAGGAAGGAATCATCCCGACATTTTGCTTTACTGCTTCTCCCACAGCTCAGAAATGCCTTCCGGGCTGAGACATTCCTAGAAACCAGCTTTTCTCCTCTAACATCCTTCCTGCAGCCTCTGTGTGACTGCACAGACTTGGATTCAGGATGAGCTGGATTTTTGACGTGCAGTACTTGATCCCATTAATCAGCGAAGGCAGCACTGACAGACGTTAGCCCTGGTGATTAACCTGCTCCTGGAAAGAGCTGAGGCATGGCCGGGGTGAGCCCAGCTGTCATGGGGCCAGAGGCAGCGCCAGGAATCCCAGACTATTTGCTCAAGCACCACATTCCCTTTCCTTACACAGCTATTCCTGGCAATTCACGTCCCAAAGTTTGCAAACCCTGCAAGCGTTTACTTAATGAGCAAGTGAACCGATCTCTGCCCCCCCTGAGGTCGGGGCCGTGGCCTGCGGGATGCTCTCTGTGATACCCCTCTGTCGGATGCTCCTGGGATGGAGGCACCGGACATGCTGTAACACATTCAAAGGAGGGTTTCAAATGCATCCTCCTCAACGCTGCAGCATGTCCCGGTGCAGTCCTCTCCCCCACGACGCACAGCAAGGGCTGTCTGTGGGCACGTCCCGATTCCTGTCTAACCCAGTGGCCCCCGGTCACCAGTTTGGCTCCTGGTGTATTACAATTACTGCTTTCTAATGGTGTTTATTCACCCTCCCTCCCTCCCACTGCTCAGCTCCCCCTTCCCCTGGCAGGGGCCTTCCTCCCCACTGCTCAGCCTTTGCCTTTCCCAGCGCTGGCTGTGAAACCTCTCCTCTCCGCGAGGTGCCAGGAGAGGTCTAAGCACCGGGGCTCAGCCCAGCCCAGCCCAGCCCAGCCCAGCCCAGCCAAGCTGCTGGGGCTGGCGAGCAGGCACAAGCCTGGCTCACAGCCCGGCTCAGCCTCTCCCTGCCTGCACTTGGGCACAAGCAATGGGGACGATGCAGGTTCCCCCGGCTGGGAACGTCCCCGGGTGGGCCCTGGGGAGTCCCAGCGGGCTGGGGGGCTGCAGCCCGAGCTGCTCTGTCCCCCCAGGTTGGGGCCCAGCCCATGCGTGCCAGTGCAGAGGTGCTGGGGGGGGTTGTCCCGGGGAGGGTTGTCCAGGGGCTAGGGGATCCCATGGGTTTCCTGCAGAGAAGGGGTGCTGTACCCTCCGCTGCAGCCCTGCCCAGTTCCCGTGTCGTTCCCACGGGGCCAGGATGAGGTCTGTCCTGCACCCACGGGGATTCCCCCTGGCCGAGATTGAGGCCCCTGTGCACACATCGCTCAGCACTCACATCGCAGGGCAGACATTAAATAAATGTCCACCTTGTTGGGGTCACCGGGGCCCACACAGCCCCAGCCCTCGCCTGGGGACTTGGCATCAGCCTGGAGCAAACCTGACACGGGAGCAGCGATCGCAGGGACTGGGAAGGGTGGGAGCAGCTCCCCCAGCCAGCACCCTGCCTGCTCTTGTGCCCAGCTCTCAGCATGCCGGCAGTCTGTTCAGCTCTGCCCGGCTTTGCTCTGCCCATAGGGCTGCGGGAGATTTGCACCGAAGCAGACGCGGGCTCGGGGCCGGGCTGTTCCTGGGCAGTGCAGACCCTGCCAGGGCTTCCCGGGGTCCCCAGCGGCTCTGCGGGTGTCTGGTGGAGAGCAGAGCTGCTGCTCTGAGACACGGGGACCCCTGTGCATGGGCCACACTGACCCCAGAGACATCTCTGGGCCCCCCATGGCTGCTCCCCCCCTGCTTAGTGACAGGGAGCAAGTCCGAAGCGTTTTCTGCAGTGGAGGGGCCCAGACCAGGCGGCGAGGGCAGCTCGAGGAGCTGGGACAGGGAGAGCCTTGACAGGTTTTTGCATTCAGTCTCTCCTGATGGAGGACAGGAGTGCAGCGCTGCCGGCACCAGATGCAGCCAGCACTGGGCTGACTCAGAGCCTCGGCATCGGGCTGTGCCAGGGCGGAGGGAGGGATTGCCCTTGCACGGCAGCTCGGCGTGTCGGCCCCGGCACAGCCTGTTTGCACACACCAGCAGACGTGCTCTTGCCAGGCACGTCCTGCTTTTCTGCAGTTTATCTCACCTGGGCCACGCTGTTGGGACGGAGAGCGGCTCCGGGTGCCATGGGAAGGGGCAAAGGTGCAGGGCTCAGCTCCCGCCAGCTCCCTCGCTGCGCTGCAGCAGGGCTGGCCAGCGTGGCAGAGGAACAGCCTGGGACACGGGGGTCCAGCCGGGGACGTAACTCATCTCCCACTGCTTCTGCCCTGCACGGCTCCGGCCCTGCCTCCCTCCCTTCAGCTGGGTAGGGGCAATGTGGCAGTCCTGCCTTGCAGCCCCCCTGCTCGCGTCTTCCCCCTCCACTCTGGCTGAGCCAGGCAGCTTCACCCGAGCCCGGAGGGAGCTCCCTGCTCTGTGCCAGGGAGAGAATTTGGGCCACGGAGAGACCCTGGGAAGGGCCTTTGCTGGGAGCCTTGTGGGCCAGGCAGGGCCCTGCTGAGCTGGGCTCCTGGCACGTGGGAGCTCACCACTAGCACTAGCACTGGTGATGTCTGTGGACACAAGACGGCCCAATCTGGGCCCTTTCCTGCCATGCTGGGTGCCCAGGTATGGGGATACCCTGAATGGACTGGGAAGAGCAGTGAGACCCTCCTCCCAGGTGCCCTCACACACGGCCCGTGCTGCCGATGCTGCCTTGCACAACGGGGATCAAAGCAGAGTCCCCTGTTAGGGCACAGCAGGGGCAGAGGGGAAGAGCCTTGCTGTGCAGCTCTCCCCACGCGGCCGGGGGGCTCCAAGGCCCACGAGAGGAGCAGCCCCTTCCCTCCCCAGAGCATTGCTGCCTGCTTTGCACTGCCCCGTGCATCTCAGCCCAGGCTGGGGGTTACCCTCCTGCTCCTGCCGAGGGAGGGACCAGCCCTACCATGCGACCGGCCTGGCTTGCAAACAGCTCAGGCATCCTACCCTGCCCTGGTGTGAGAGGGAGAGGACACTGGGCTGAATCCACCTCTCGCTGACCCAGGGGTAAAGGGACAGGAGATTTTTGGGGTAACAGCAGCAGAAATGGCGAGCACAAGGCAGAGCCCGGCTGTCCCTGCTCTGCTGACTTGGGCAGAGAGAAGGGGCAGGTCAGGCCAAACACCTTGGTCAGCATCTGCCTTGCTCCAGTTCGTATTTCACTTACGAGGCAAAACCTGCGAGGGGTGTGAGCACATCCCCACGCACCTCCAGCCTCAGCCCTGCCCCTTCCCAGCCCCACAGCCAGTCCCTGCCTACACACATCAACTCCCTGAGGGCCAAACACTGGCCGCCGGCCAGCCCTCCTTTCCACACAGCTGGCAGAGCCCAGCCCTGGCCGCCCCATCCCGGCACGACGCCCAGTGCTGCAGAGATTTGCCTCTTACAAAACTTGGCCGCGGCACCCGCCCTGCTTAGCCGGGATGGGAGCCAGCAGCCGGGATGGGAGCCAGCAGCAGGGCCAGCCATGCTCTGGGGTCCCGGTGCCCTGGCTCCCGAAGCCCAGACCTGAACGGGGACAGGCTGGCCCCAGGGAAGGGGGAGCTTTGCGGGCACAGCCAGGCTGTAGAGAGCACAGGTTGCAGTGGCAGAGGGACATTTGCAGGGACCCCAGGCCCTGGGGTGCCTGAAGTTCTTCGGGGCATCACGGCTGCAAAGCCCAGAGCCACAGCTCATGTTTGCTGCCATGTTCTGCAGCTGCCTGGCTCTCCCGTGCCCGCTCGTGCTGCCCGGGGCTCTCCTGGCACCCCCGAGGGTGCAGGAGCAATGTGTTTAGCTTGTCCTATGGTGCCAGGCAACACAGAGCTGCTCGGGCCCCTTATCTTGGCGATAAGCCCCTTCTTTTGGTTACGAGACATCAGGGAGCCAAGCACCCATCTGCCTGCAGAGCTGCCAGGCCTCACCCAGCAGCAGCACCCCAGAGATGACACCAGGGATGTGCCCTCCCCAGGGGACCCTGAATCCCCCCAGCTCCCCTCACCGAGGCATCTGCAGGCAGCGATGCAGGCTGGGGCCTCCTGGCTGCTCCATCTGTATCTGCCCCCAAAGCCCCCCTCTCCGCAGGGGGGTGTTTGCTGCAGCCCCCGAGCACAGGCATTGCCGTAACGGCGCTGCTCAGCTGCCATGTGCTCGGCCGTCCCGACAGCCACCGTGCTCACCCCATGGCATGGGGCTTCCCTGGAAAACCAGGTCAAGATGGAGCCGTTGCCTTTCTGCAAGTGGCTCTGCTGCAGATTTTGCTGTGCTCGTGCCACAGGCTCAGCCTTGCGCTCGCCGGGAGGTAGAGCCATGGCAACTGGTCTGGAGCAGGGCAGGAAGGGCTGGCGGATCGAGCAGGTTTCGGGGGCGCAGGGAAGCCCAGGGTCCAGGTGCCGGCGCTGGTGTTGGCCCCGAGGCCGCGGCACCCCAGCCCGGCGGCAGCAGGTTCTTGCCAGGCTGGGGCCAGGTTTGGGTGAAACCCCATGGGGCTGAGGTCGGAGGTGGAGATGCTGCCCTGCTCCCCGGTCCCCCATCGCCCTCCTGCTCCAGGACAGGCTCCGGCTGAATTTCAGCCTTTGCCTTTGGTCCTTAACCAGGAGCAGGAATAAATACCCCCCCCAGTCTTCCCTGCCCGGGGCTCTTTCTGAGCCCATTGGCCTCGCTGGACGCAAATACAACCCAGCAGCCCCTAGCACACAGCCCCCCCGGGGCAGGAGACCCCCCCCGCCAGGGGCTGGTGGGCGATGGGGTGACTTGCAGGCGTGTCAGCCCGGCGTTGTGTCAGCCCGGCATTGTTTCAGCTGACACGGCCACCCTGCCGCGTCCCTGCCACGGCTTGCCCCCACGCCCAGCGCCGGGCTGTGATTAGCGAGGCGGGGGCCTGCCCGCGCGTTCCCATCGCCCGAGTCAGCGCCGCCGCCCTCGCGGGCGCTGCCAGCCGGGTGTGCCGCCTCACCACCCGCTCGCCCCGGGGAGACACCGCCGCTGCGCTGCCTAATAAGGAAACCACCCGCTCCCTCCTGCTTGCAAAACACCTTGGACTTGGTGCTGTGCTGACGCTGCCCGTTCCCAGCAGCTCCCGGGAGGTGGTGGAGGCTAAAATGGCCCCATTTCCCCCCGCTGGGTTGTAGCTGACAGCCCCAGGACCCTGCAAAGCTAATGCTCCAAATCCTGCAGGGTTGGTTGTTGGGGTCCCAGTGCCCCGTCTGCAGAGCGAGGGACACGGGGAGGGGACACAGGCAGGGAACTGCAGTCTGAGCGCGGGGCAGCCCCATGCCGCGGGACCCACACACCGTGCGTGGTGTGCATGGAGCCCCAACTCCCAGGCCCCGTGCTGCAGGACACAAAGGGCTTGCTGCCTGGCTGGCGGTGCCGGCTCTGCGCCGTGTGCCACGCTGGCCTGGGTGGTGTGAACCGCATCCCTGGTCTTGCCAATGAGCCACGGACCGGTGCTGGGCACAGAGCCTTGCTGCAGTAACGCTCACATTCCTGCAACAGCTTTTGCTGGTGCTCAGCGCGGGCTGCTGCAGCACGCACCAGACAGGGCCAGCAGCAGGACAGCAGTCCTGGCATCCCAGTGATCCCACGGTGGTCTCAACGCTGGGTCACTGGCACAGGGTGGGAAACACGGCGGTGGCTGGAGGAGAACAAAGCAGCCAGTTCTGGCAAGGGCTGTGCAGCAAAGCTGGCTCGGGGAAATGGCTGCCTGTGTCTCTCCATGTTCATAGGGGACAGGGAAAGGCACAAGGGACAGGAGGGATTCGGGTCCTTCCCCACTGGTTTAGCAGCCGGGAGGGATGGGATGTGTCCGAAGGGGCTCGGCAGGTCCAGCCCTGTCTGTAATTTGGGGAATGCTGGCTGTCTGCTGGCTGTGGGCAGACAGAAGTGCCCTCAGCAGACGCGGCCCCTCTGCCCCAGCGAGTCCCACGAGTCCCCCAGCCCTCACAACAGCCCTGGGTCCAAGCCCCGGGTCCCAGCCAGTCACTGGGAGCCATCCTCAGCCGAAGCGAAGATGAAGGGCCCAGCTGGCCACCCATGAGGCTCCAATCTCTTGGGGATGCCAGTGCAAACCCCCCAGCTTCCAGTCACCACGACCCACAGGCTCTGAACCCCTGAGGAAGCGCAGTCAGACCCCAGCCGTGTTGAGCACTGAGCTGCACTGCACCCCGCACAGCAAATGAAGGCACCAGCCCTCCCCGGAGCCTGCGGGAGCTCCCGGGGCAGCAGGAGAGGGGACGGGACTGTCTGCAGCACCCAGGACAACCCGAGACGGGGCTGGCAGGAGCCCCCCCTGTCCCCTGAGCCCACCGGGCTCCCTGGGCAGGGCTGCGGCTGGGCCATGCAGGTGGAAAGTTATTTCTCAGGAACTGGCTGATGGTGAAAGTTTTTTCCCAGGTGTGTCCCGAGAGGAATGTAAATCCTCTGAAGTCCTCATCTTCCCTGTAATTACTGTCAGACAAGTTTCAGCTTGGAGCTGGGCCGCCCCAGCCCCCGGCATGGGAGCGAGAGGGGATGACGCAGCTGGCCTGTCCCTGCAGCGTGCATGTCCCCTCCTGCCCCAGGAACGCGCCCTCTGACTCACGGGGACTGCAGGGGCGGCGAGGCTGGGCGGCGTGGGGGGGAGCACCCGCAGTCGCAGTGCTAGGTGGGTGCACCCCAGTGGGCTCGTGCAGGTGTGGGGCCCCGTGTCCTCCAGCCTGGACGTCCCGTGGGGTGACCGAACACCCACACGCTGCCCTCCCTGCCCTCACCCAGGGAACAGAGCCTTCTCCATGCCGGAGCGGGCAGCGTCCCAGCCCCAGGGGTCTCAGCAGACCCAGGAGAAAGGTGCCTCCCTGGCTCTGTGGGATGGGTCTGGCCATGCAGGACACAGGCTGGGCTGCAGCCTGGCCTGGCCCTTGCCCCAAGCATCCCTCACCCTGACCAGCTCTGCAGGGACCGTCCCCGGGACATTGCCACTGGGCCAGTGGACATATTTCTGGCAGCTGTGAGCCTGCAGATGCCAAAGGGCCTTGGCTCGTGGGGCTATCAAAAAAAATGGCCACTGAATGGGCCTGCCAGTGTCTGGCCCATCACAGGGGAGGCCTGTGCAGCTGTACAGCTGGAGCCAGAGCAATGCACAGCGGCCAGGCTGCCTCAGGACCCTGGCACAGCGGCTCAGGGCCAGGGGCTCGAGGTGAGCACGCTGAGGGCATCCCCAGAGGGGAATCACTTGCGAAGGAGCCCTGCACTGCTCCTGCACACCACAGCCGGGTCTCTGCATGCTCCTGCTGTGCAATTGGGGGTCGGTAACAGGCGTGTGGCCGAGGGCCGTCGGCTGCAGCAGAGCAGAGACAGCAGCCACGGAAACCCCGTGTCCTCACGGCAGTGCAGGGCCTGCATGCCACAGTCAGGGTGCCAGAGGGACGCTTCCCTGCCAGCTTCTCGGCGTGTGGTGCCATCTGTGGCAACGAGTCAGAACTACGTACAGACATGCATGCACACGCGTGTGCACACCCTTACACACTTGTTCACGCTCGCCTCCTCCCCTCTCCACCCAAGGAGGGCGAGGGCCCAGCTCTGCCTGGCAGAACGCAGATTCCGGCTCAGCGCCAGAGCCAGCGATGTGGCGGCTCTAACCGAGAGCCTGGCTCTGCCTGCACCAGGAGCGGGAGCAGGCACTGCCTGCCTGGCTGTGGGGCTGCTGGGGTGCAGAGCGAGGGCAGGACCCCGGGGCGCGGCCGGGACCAGCACCGAGAGCTGCGTCCGGCCCCGATGTGATACACAAAGCCTCACCAGGGTGGCGGTCCGTGCCCTGCCTCTCTACGAGGTGCTGGCTGTGGCCCCCCCCGTGCACGACGTGCCCCATGTCCCCGGCGCTGCAAGAGCCTTCTGTGGGGAGCAGCGCTGGCAGGATGCAGGCAGGGAATGGCTGCCCACACTGGAGCACCCCCTCCACGCCCTGGCGGACCCCTGCACACCCCCTGCGCACCCCAACACACAGCTCTGAACGCCCCAACGCACCCCAGCACCCCCCCCAGCACCCCCTTGTACCCCCCCCCCCCCGCGCACCCCCCGCCGCCAGCCCGGGCCCCGCCCGCCGCGCTCCGTCCCGCAGCGCCGCCTGCCGCCAGCAGGGGGCGCCCGTGCGCAGCGATGGCGCCCTCCGGCCCCGCCCGGCGCAGCGCCGGCCCAGCGCGAACCGGCCGGGCCCAGCGCGCAGCCGAGGCGGGCCCCGGGCGCGGCCCCCCCCCCCCCCCCCCCCCTCCCCCGGCGCAGGCCCTCGGTGCCCAGCCCACGGCGGGTCCCCGGCACGGTTCCCGACGTGTGCCCCGCGGAGGTCCCAGCCCAGCTCCCCACTGTACACCCCGTCGCCCCTTGGCTCGGCCCGGGGCCCTCCTGGTCCTCCCCGCAGGGCCGGATGCACCGACAGCACCCAGGCTCCCGCCGCTTTGCGCCGTTGAGGCTGCCCGGCCGGGCGGCAGCGTTGCCTGAAGGATGCTCGGCAGGGCCCAGGCTCTGCACCGCACAGCACCGGGGAGGCGGGGGGGACGTTTGTCCCAGCCCGGCTGGCCAGGCTACGCCGCCAAGCCGAGCAGCACCCACCACCCCAAAGCAGCACAGGCCCTGGCTGTGCAGAGCCGCATCTACGCGATATGGTGCAGTGAAACAGGGATGACGTTCAGTCACAAGCATTTGCTCTTCCCTGCAGTGACTGGTTGAGCACAGTTATTTGGATTAAAAAAAATAAAATAACAGAGGCAAAAGAGCTGATTCCAAAGCTGCAGCTCATAATTACTGTTGCATATCAGGAGAATCAGCCGTGCTCCGGGCGAGAGAGCGGAGCCGAGCACTGTGCCAAGCCCAGGCAGGTAATTGCCTCATGCCAGACACCCAGCTGACAGGCCGGCTTTGTCTTTTCTCTTTGAACTCACGTACAGAAAATCATTAGTGCTCCAAGGTGGAGCTGTGGACTTCAGCCAGGAGAGCTGCAGGGCACGGCACGAGGGACGAGCGGGGAGCGGGGAGCGTGGTCCCAGCGGGTGCTGCAGCGGGGGCTGGCGGAGCTGCGGGTGGGGGCGGCGAGGCTGGGGGGCTCTGGTCCTCGGGGGGGAAGCCGGGGATGGATGGGGGGGAGGTTTATGGCTGGGGACCTCTGGTAGACACGGACTGTTTCAGTCTTGTTAATGACTTCAGAAAACTGCCTGCCAAGTACGGATTAATGAGCGGCCAAGTAATTACAATCTTGTGGGAAGCGACAGCGCAGCCTAGTTACAGGGACTGCTTTGGGGCAGCGCGGTGCATCTCCCCACCGCGATGGCCCTTGCGGCTGGGTAGCCCCTTCCCTTCCCAGCAGCCGCGGTGGCCTCCTGGGAGCGCTCCCCCACCGTCCCCCCATGTGCACAAGGTGACCAGACCCTGCTGCACCCGGGCCACGGCGGGAGCCTCGCTGCCTTCTCACAGGCAGCAGCCACCGCAACCGTCAGCCCTCGAGGAGCAACAGAAAGGGAGGTTGGGAGGGGACCAGAACACACGGCAAATCCTCCCTGAGGGGGCACGTCAAAGCCCTCCTCCGGAGGGGACCAAGCCGAGAGCCAGGGTCCCACCCGGGGAGAGGGGCTTCCCCTGGGAAGAGTGCGAGAAAAGCACAGTCCGTGGGGGCCGTTTCCATCGTTTGTGCCCATCCTCCTGTGCCGTCGGGGCTGTGTGCGTGGGGTGAGGCTGCACAGAGGCTAGGATAGGCCCTGGAAGCGGGAGGGCACTAAATGCCAGCAGAGGCTGCCGCGGAGGAGTCACGGGGCTGGTGGAGTCCCTGTCACCAACAACGGGTTTGGCACATCCACCCCGAGGTCCTTTGGCGTGGCTGGCTGCGCCCCAGAGGAGGGAGACAAAACGCGATTCCTGCCCTTCTGTGAGCACGAGCATCTCCAGGCTGATGCCAGTACCTGCCTCACCCTGCCACCAGTGTCATGGGTGTCCCCAAGCCGGGGTTCCCATCTGTGGCTTGGAGACCTGGCCTGGAGTCACTGCCGGTGCAGCGGGTGTGGGCACAGAATGAATGTGGGAGCTGCTGTTTGTTGCCTATGTTCAGCATGGGAAAGTACGTGTGCAACTCCCTGCCTGCTCTGCCGTGCTCAGCGAGGGGAGAGGAATGAACAGACAGGGTGTGATCGCATTTCCACACCGACAGAATGAGACATGAGGAAATGCAAGAGCTGCTTGCTATCTGGAAGACAGACACTGAAAAAATAACGTGGGAAACTCCAAAGGTTGGAGTTTGCTGTGGAGATAGAGCTAAAGCAATTCGTGATAGCTTGGGAGTTTGGCTCTGCTCAGACGCAAAAAATATTCTTTTGTCTAGAGTAAAGCAAGCACTGATTTGTTGTCTGTCTGTCCTCCCTTCACCAGCCGGAATGACTCTGGTCATGCCTCTGACTGCAGCTCGGAGAGATTCACAGGGAGAGCCTTGGTCCATACACACTGTGGAGCAGCTTGCCCCTTGGGCTCCGGACCAGGGAATCCCCATCTCTGGCCCATGGCTCTGCATATTGTTACTGGCCTGAGCCCGAGCGGGAGCATACGAGCTGGGATGTCACTGGAGAGCCCTTTCAGGGTAAGAGGGAGCCGAGCTGCTCACAGTGCTGAGCTTGCTGGAATGGGTTCCTCGTCCCCAAGCAGGGGCAGAAGGGCTGAGCCAGTCCTTGGAGACGAGACTGGTTGTGATCAAAAGCCACTCAGTATCTTTATTGCTAAAACATGCCAGCAGAAAAGCAGTGCTCAGAGAGCCTTCGCTGGGTGAGCTGACAGCACGATGGGTGGTTACAGCGCTTGGGTGGCTGCGAGGATGAATAACTGCAGCAGGACCTGGGGGAAGAGCTTGAACGACCTGTTGAAAGACCATCTAGTGCCAGACAGGCACTGTGATCCCCGAAGCAAAGCAGAGATAACCACATCGCTCCGCACTGCCCAGCCCCTTGGCTGAGCTGCTCCTGCAGCTGAGCAATGGAGCGTGTGAACTGGCTGCACTCGCAGCGCTGATTCACTGGGAATCGCTCCCGTAAGGGGATCTCCTTGGCACATGCTGTGCTGAAACGGGCAGAGCGGGTCTCAGGCCGGGGAGCAGGTCTGTGCTCCAGCAAGGTGCTCGCTGGTGGAGGTGGCTTGTGAAGCATCAAAAGATGCAGGGCCAGGACCTCGCCCGATGCTCTGCAAACAGCTTGGGGCACGGGCCAACATGGAGGAGCATCACCCTCTTCCACATTCACCGAGAGGAGAAAGGGCTTGTCGAGAGCCCAGTGTGGCCCTGACACAGGGGTCCCACAGGCAGGGCAAGGTCTGGCTTCACCACTGGCAGCTCCCAGTTTGGAGCCCAGAGAAGGACAATATAGAGTCATTCCCCTGGTCTTCCTTCCAGTCAGTCCTTTGCCCTGCTGGCTCCATTGCTGCCTCCTCCCCTTCTACAGCTACAGGGGACAAGGCCGTGCTGCCTGTCTCTCCTCCATCCTGCAGGCAGCACAGCGGGCAGGAGGGGATCAAGCAGGGTGAGCATCACCCATCACCCTGCAGCTCGGGCCAGCCTTGGCTCGGCTCGCTGGCTGACGGCTACATGCCCTGAGCCTGCCCAGAGGCAGTTTCCATTGCACACATACCATGAAGTTTCCTTTCATGGTAACAGATCTAGGATCGCATTTTTCCAGATAACGGGGCGGGGGGGCTGTCAGGACGTGTCCTAGCAGATGATAAAGAATCAGCAGCTGCGATAGAAACACAGACAGCATATTTCACTCCACACCCTGATGTATTTGTTACCTGTTTTGGTGTTGTTCAAACTTACAGAGCAAACCTGTCAGCAAGGGTAAAGCCTGTGCCTGCCATTCCTTACATGCAGGAGACGTCTTTCCCAGGGTTGCATCCTTCAGCTAGTTTCTACTGAGCTGTGAATTGCTGTGAAAGGCACTCAGGAGAACCTGGCCCACAGGGGAAACCCAATGACTCCTAATTAGCTCTTATTCATGGCATTAAAAGCACAATTAAGTGCTATTGTTTGAGGCAGATGCCACACACTGACCCTGGCCTTTTCACACCAACCCTCACCACGCTGGGTTACGGTGTGCACTGCTTGTCCACTCCTAACATATAATTTCACCTCCCTTCCTATGTGAACTGGAGGAGTTCAGTTCTTTCTTTCCCCCTGCAGCACACCTGAGGGAGAGATAGCATCTATGGCATGCTTCTTGCTGGAACAGACTCTGATACCATCTCCTGAACATTATGATGTGGCTTTTTTTTTTTATCTCAAGGGAATTTATTGTGGGTGAGTGTTTCAGGAGAGCCTGGGAGATTGAATTCTTCGAGTAACATAAAATAGCTGAAGTGGTGCATGCTCCTCTGTATAATCATGCCTTGTCGACAGAGCCGGCGCACGGAGAACTTTGGGCTCAGGGTTTCTCCTGTAAGAGCGGGGCTGGTTTGGGGATTATTGTTTCGGAGCTCAGCCAGAGGTCAGGGCAGCAGCTGACTGGCAAGAACATTGATTGGAAAAGACCAGAAAAAGCTGATATTGCAGGACAATCTCCAGATCTCCTCTTAGGCTCCTGTGCCAGCTGTAACTAAAAGAGCTTAAACATGGGCTGAGGTCACGATAATGCAGAAAGAAAAGCCCTGAATCCAGGTATTCCCTGCCTGTGGGGCTGTGGCAGGGCTTTGCCTCGTTTTAGGGCAGTTGTCACCTTCAGGCTGACTTGTAACTTGGCCTAAAACATGAGGGTGACCTGAGCGGGGGGACAGAACTCACAGCACAGTTTTTGGCCCACGTGAGGGGCTCACGGCCAACACGGGAATTACCTGGAGCAGGAGGGTGTTTGCTAGAGCAAACATGAGCAAAGCGAGCACATCTGGAAGAACTCAGAGCAGGGGTGGCCAAGGGATGGTTCTTGAGCACAGCTCCCACACGACGGCTGTTGGGTAATCCTGTACCCCCCGCTACGGAGGGAAGCGGGCCAGCAGGAACGCTGATCTTCACCCTGCCAGGTCGCCCCAGGACTGCGCTGCAAGCTGAGCACAGTCATCTGCACGCTCTGCCATTTGCCAGCGGTGGGTTGCTCCCAGGTCCCCTCCTTTCCACCAGCTCTCTGAGGGATGGGGCACGTGTGCATCCCAAATCCCCAGATTTTGCCGCTTGGGGAGTCAAAAATCCAAATCTGAAGCCAATCGGTTCTGAGGCAGTGCTGCCCAGAGACTGGAGCCCTCGACTGAGAGGATCTCGAGTCTCTTTCTGGTTAAGCTGCTTCCTCGGTGGCCGCCCTGAAAAATCACACCACCTCTCCTGGAGCTGCTAAAGAAAGAGAACGTGACTCCCTATTAAGTCCTTGAGATCTAACAGCGATGCAGATAAAGCGTTGTTGTTATTGTGTCCTTCAGGGAACAGATGAAAGAAAGGAGGCACTATGAATTACCAAGGGTGAGGCTCTGGGAACATCTTAGCAACTCCAAAATCAGTTAAGTGCATTAGAATGTGAAAACAGCCAGAGGGGCCCTGGGAAGGAAGATCACCACAGGAGAGAAAGCACAAAAGGGTTCCTAATCCCTATAACTCTCTTTCACTACCTCACAGGCACCTCTGCTAAAAGAAAAAAATAACTTCTCTTAGTGGAGAATGACATTGCTGGAGCCAGGCAGGCCAGCAGGTTGGGTGTGCGATTTTCCATTGTATACTGCAAGAGCTGGCGCCACATCAGTAAAGGGATTTTTTTTCCCGACAAAGAATGAAACAGTGCAGTGTCTCCCTTCCTGGTTCTCTGCCGCTTTTTTCACGCTAATACCTGTCCAGCTGCATTACTATAATCACTATGCTCAATCCCTTAATAGCACGATGCAGGTGTGGCTATCGGGGTGCCTGCATTGCCTCACCTCTGGACCTCTCTTCTGCGTTGTCCTGTTTAAAGCCCCTGCTTCGCAGGTGGTCGTGGTGTTCTTGCTCCTCACTGCTGTGTCTGTTGCGCTTTGCCCATCAGTACTTTTGATACAGGCACTGCTGGTCCTGCTGAGTTACGTTAGCATTGTGTCTTGCAGCTGCAAATCTGTAGAAAAAGCGTATCTGCACGCAGGCATGAGCACTGATAAGGACTGATCCTACTCTTCCCATCAGAAATTGCACGTAACCTGTCCTGGCAGTGGGTGTCTAACGCAGCTTCAAATTCTTTTTCTCTGATTTAGACTATTTAAGCATTAAAACTTGCCTCAGCAATGAGATAGAAGAAATTGTGGCACAGAAGTTTTTAGCTTCTACAAATCTTTTAGAAGTCACAGGCTGCTTCTGCGGAGTTTGTGAAAGGTGATGCAGCAAAGCAGGTGCCACTGGGAAACAGCAGGCATCTGCCTTTCCAACTGACTGAAAGCCCACTGTTGTAGGGACTTTCCAGTCTCTGTAGAGAGATTCACCCTAGACCAGTAGGTAAGCAGAAATTACTAGAGTTTCTTCTCTTTGAGCTACAAGATTTCTGCCAAATACGGTATCAGTACACAAATACTGCCAGGTCTGTGCTTGTCCTGGGATAGAGGTCCTGACGGGAAGATTTCCGTCTGGCTTTGGGTCGGCCCATATAAAGATTATGGATGCGCAGAGCTCTTAAGTCAGCACCTTTCGTTGGCTTTAGACTCTTTAAAAAAGCAAATAAATAGATTTGTAGATTTTTAATGATATAAGACGCTTGCATGTGACTTGGCATATCACAGAGGATTCACTTGTGTTACTTCATGAAGGAGCAGCAGGGTGGAGCTGGAGCGAGCACCTCTGCGTCTCAGGTGCAACAGTGAAATGCTAAAACATAGCCACGAGCAAGGAGCCTTCGGTCTGAATCACGCTGGCTGCTGGGAACTAAAGCGGAAGGAGAAGATCGTGTGTGTGCCGTAGTGCTTCTAGTGGGATGTGACAAAAGACATGAAATCGGGGAGAGAAAAATGATGATTCTGGAATTTGGCTCTGGCTGTCAGGGGTGACGAAAAGCGCCGGCAACGCCTCCTGCCCGGGCTATAAAGGGCTCCAAGCCGGGGGGGAGCGAGCACTCGCTGCCTGCGCTGCCGAGCCGGGTGTCTCTCTCCAGCCCTACAGCCTCCGCCAGCCTTCGCCATGAGCACCACTGTCAGGCAATACTCCTCCTCCACCTCCCTCAAGGGGTTCGGTGGCCTGGGTGGAGGCTCCAGCAGGCTTTCCTCCGTGCGTGTTGGGGGAGGAGGGTACAGAGCCCCCAGCGTCCACGGAGGCTCTGGCAGCTACTCTGTCTCTTCCCGCATTGTCTCGGGGCTCGGAAGTGGCTATGGGGGCAGCTACTGCAGCAGCGTAGGAGGGGGCCTCGGCGGTGGCTTTGGGGGTAGCTATGGGGCTGGCTTTGGGGCTGGCTTTGGAGCCGGCTTTGGAGGCGGCTTTGGAGGCGGCGATGGCATCCTGCTGGCTGGCGAAAAGGAGACGATGCAGAACCTCAACGACCGCCTGGCTGCCTACCTGGACAAAGTGCGTGCCCTGGAGGAGGCCAACACCGACCTGGAGGTCAAGATCAGGGAATGGTACAAGAAGCAGGGACCTGGTCCTGAGCGTGACTACAGCCCCTACTACAAGACTATCGAGGAGCTCAGGAACAAGGTAGGATGCTCTGATTAACACAGTGGGACGTCTTGTTATCAGAGAGGAAGCAGAAACACTGACTCCTACCTCTGTAATTAGTAAGCACTAACTATGTCATAAAAAGTGTCTCAGGTGCACACGCAGAGCGCCAGGCTGGAAATTCAGAGGTGCCTCAATGACAGCTTTTGATTACATCCTTCTAGATGGAACAAATGGCAGTTTTCACTGGAAGAAGCAGATGTAAAAGGACGTAATGCAAAAATGAAGAACGAGAGACAAGTCTGCATTGACAATGCATATTTTTGGGGAGTTTAAAATGAATGTGCAGGGAAAGTTGTAGGTGTGTGCAAACTGTGAAACATTGATGTCATATTTGTAAACATTCAGTCAAAGAACTTGCAAACTTGTTTCAGCTCCTCCCTACTGATGTGATTTAGATGCTAAAGAGAAAAAGATGGAACTGACGGATAACGAGTTTTTCGCCTCCTTTTGGCAGTCACTGCCCCAGGGCCAGGCTTGATGCAAACCCACCAACCCAGGCAGCTCTGGGGGGATTTCTCTCAGAGCTGATTTGATTCCCACCACCCCATTTTGGAGGAAATACTCAAGAGTTGACTTTGTTCTTCTCTGTTACTTCTTACGTATGAATTGCCCCCAGTAAACACAAAGGAAGGCAGTGTACAGGCGGAGCTGCAGGAGTGCTGGCAGCTGATGCAGGGAATCTGTTTTCCCTCCCTCTCCGTGGCCCCATAACTGATGTCCTCCTAAACTCTGACTTGAATCTTCTCCCAGTGTGGATTATTTGCTCCTGGTTTTGTAATATAAAAATCAGAAGCTGTAGGCACCTACTCACTGCATTTTGCTCCATTTCTGCAGTCGAGAAATTAAATCCATCCCAGAACAAATGGGCACAAGGTGTGCCAAGCACAAACACCCTGCTCGTCCATCTGTCCTGCCAGAAGAGCCGCACGGTGCTGTGGATGGGGGAGCAGGTGATTCCTCCTTGACCCTTGCGTAATCAGCACCTGCCCTGCAGCATGGGAACAAATGCCGTCATCAGATCTCACACATCTTACGTGGCTTCATGCTGCCTTTTGCAATACTTACTGACGGATTTTTGGGAAGGGAGGTCACGGAGTAATCAGCCCCTTCCTGCAGTCAGTCTCAGCTGTCTCTCGCTTGTCCTCATTCAATACACACTTCTGCTAAGGAAACCCCAAGCTTCCCCCAAACTATTCCTGTCCCGACAGTCTCACTTGTGCTCCCATCCCTTGGTCAGCCAGGAGGAGTTCCTGACACTCATTTAGTGCTTTTTCTTTATCCTCCACCCTCCAGGTCCTGGTGGCCACAGTCGACAATGCTAACCTCCTCCTGCAGATTGACAATGCCAGGCTGACGGCTGATGACTTCAGGACCAAGTAAGCCACGTTTCCTGGAAAAACGGAACAGTCTGCAGAGACATTTGATGAAATGAGGAGAAAATCCCATCCAAACCCCCAAAAGGCAACATGGAAACACAGCCTTCAAAATGAAGGTGTAATTTCCAAAGCAGATAGTTATCTAAATCTTATAGGCGCTTAGGGATTGTTTTGCATCCATCGAAAACTTCACTATTTTATTCCCATTACTTGTTCCTCTGTGGTACAACTTGCACTGTGCCTCTGCTGTGCATTTAACGTGTGTGTGTATAGCTCAACAAAGCCCAGACCCAGTAACAAGGCCCAGTGATATCAGGAGCAAGGTGATGTTACGGACTCAGATGGGCACTGTTTTATCAGTTGTCCCCCTGCATTCACTAGCATTCACCATCAGAAGGTTGTCCATGCACCGTCGGGGTCATGCAGTATTGACACGACGCCAGCAGCAGCATGGAGGAAGCAAACAACAAACCCAGGTGCTCTGTCCCCGGCTGGGCAAGATCTCCTGCAACTTTCATGACTGTTCTTGTGTCCCCAGGTTTGAGACGGAGCAGGCTCTGCGCCTGAGCGTGGAGGCCGACATCAACGGCCTGCGCAGAGTGCTGGATGAGCTGACCCTGGCCAGAGCTGACCTGGAGATGCAGATCGAGAACCTGAAGGAGGAGCTGGCCTACCTCAAGAAGAACCACGAGGAGGTGAGCACAGAGGCAGGCTCAAAAAAGTCCAGCCTGGGCCCAGAAATATGAGGTCTGGTCCAACCTTTAAGACTATGCTGAGTTTTGAATTGCTGGCAGGGAAGATGAGAAGTGTTGATAAGGAATTAGAGATGATGCATTCGGGATAACAGCGCATCCTCTCCGGAGCCTGTATAAAATCCATTCACCACTTGTTATTTCAGTAATGTCCACTGTAGCTGTTAGAGATTTATTAACAATCCTAGCAGCTTCAGGCCTGGAAGGTCTATCTCCTGAGAAATGAAGTCAGCTACAGGCTCTGATTTATTCTCTGAAGAATTAACTCAAATGGAGATTTCTTAAGAATTTGGATTGTTTTATTTGTGATTGTGGAGCAAAGGCCCCAGCTTGCTCCTGTTGATCTGTCCCAGAAATACCTGCCAAAGGATGCTACCTTTCCTGAAGAACTCTATCTTGAGAGGAACATCTTTATACGCTGGTTGTTGAATTGCATGAAGATGTGTTTCTCTTTTGTGCCAGGAGATGAATGCCCTGCGCGGGCAGGTGGGTGGAGAGATCAGCGTGGAGATGGATGCTGCTCCTGGAATCGACCTCACCAAGATCCTGGCTGAGATGAGGGAGCAGTACGAGAGCCTGGCGGACAAGAACCGCAGGGATGCCGAGCAGTGGTTCTTCAGCAAGGTGAGCTGGCTCGCCGGCAGCGCAGCGGGGCGCGCGGGCCCCGAGGCTGTGCCCGCTCGCTGGTGCTGTCATGGCACGGTTGTGCCTTGTTGCAGACGGAAGAGCTGAACCGGGAGGTGGCCATCAACACGGAGCAGCTTCAGAGCGGCAAGACGGAGATCACAGAGCTACGACGCACCATCCAGAGCCTGGAGATCGACCTGCAGTCCCAGCTCAGCACGGTACGAGGGGCCGGCTCCCTGCGGGGCGGGGGGCACGCAGGCGCGCGGGCAAGGGGACGCGTGGGTGCTCCCATCCCTGCCGCCCTCCGTCCCCCCGCTGAACCCGTCCCTCTCCTCCGCACGCAGAAAGCGGCGTTGGAGGGCACCTTGGCCGACACAGAAGCCCGCTATGGCACCCAGCTGGCCCAGCTCCAGGGGCTGATCACCGGCGTGGAGGAGCAGCTGGCCGAGCTGCGGTGTGACATGGAGCGCCAGAACCACGAGTACCGGGTCCTCCTGGACGTCAAATGCCGCCTGGAGCAGGAGATTGCCACGTACCGCCGGCTCCTGGAGGGCGAGGACGCCCAGTACGTAGAGGGGCTTCGCTTGGGAGGGCACATCGGGAGGAGACGGGTAATAGCAAAGGAAATAAAAAATTAACAACCTGCATTCCCTGGAGAATCCTGTGAGCCCGTTTCCTGACCCATGGCATGCAGCAGGATCTCCCTTTTCAGTCCTACTAGTCCAGAACAGCCCAGTGGTTATCACAGCGCTGCAGCATCCCTGGGATCCGCTTCCCATCCCTCCGGTGTCCGTGTGATCCTGGGGAAGGAGCAGGTACCACTGCTGCTCATTGCAGCTGGATGCGTGCTGCCTTTATGTCTGAATCCCCGTGGCACACATACATCCGTACCATTTTCTTCCTTTCAATTTTGACACTAGGCAGTTTCCAGAAGGCATTTTAATCACATATTGGTACAAGAAGAAAAGGCAGGGTTTTAAATAATGATTTTGTTTTAAAGACTACTCACTTTTTTTCCATTTCTGACCATTCTTTCTCTTTTCTCCTCCTGTAGCATGTCTTCCCACTACCTCTCACAGCCTGTGAAAGAAGGTAAGAACATGCCTTGGCTGAAGCACTGATCACACATAGCTCTGTCATATCCTTGGCCGCCTTCTTAGCACAGACTCTTTTTACCCATTTACTAAAATTACTACGTTATTATATTTTCAAAATGTGAATTGACATAAACCACTCTTATGATATACCAAAACATATTTCAAAAGATTATCTGTGCAGACTGCAACTATATAATAAAGTATTTAGGGATAGGAACGTGGTGGTTATATTGGGTTTCTGAGGCAGTTGTTGGCAGTAACAAATCTACCCATGAAAATCTTTAAGACACTTTCTCCTTCCTTCCCTGTAAATAACGGTTCCTTCCTTCTCCATTGTAGCACCTGTAACCACCCGTCAAATCCGCACAATCTTTGAGGAAGTCCAGGATGGGAAGGTGATTTCCTCCCGTGAGCAGATCACCCAGGCTGCCCGCTGAGGCGGCTGCGTGGTTTGCTGCAAGCCTTGCATAGCAAAGCAAAGGAAGGTTCCAGCTTATGTGCTCTGGCTATGTAGATCACAAAAAGCATCTTCTCTTTTTATCACACCCCTGCTTCCCTCACCCTTTCTCTAAGCGCTGTGCCGCGCTCAGAAATCAAATAAAGCTTTTCTTCGCGCTCGTGCAAACCAGGGTCTTGTCTTGTTGCTCTGAAGAGCCAGGCTGTCCCACTCCCGGAGCTGTAGGACAAAGCCCCTCTCTGGAAGGAGTGATATTCTCCATCTTTGGTACCCAGATGGTGGGGCCAGTACACCTACACTTCTATAATACCTGAGACCTGTCTGCTTCCGTGAAGACAGCTGATGTAGGTGGAGGTCTAGAAAGGAACTGATTACATGGGTGGCGAAACTTGTGAGAGCTGAAGCTTTTAACTCAGTGAGTCCAAGCAAGAAAGTGAACAAAACCCAGGTCATGCAGCCAGGACCCTGCAAACGATTCCCTTCCCAGCTCTGCCTCAGCAGTTGCTGTGCAGTCCAGATAACAAGCTTTGTGGTAAAATGAAATTAAGCTGTAGATGTGGCAGGGATACCCTGGCTGACACCCCTCCAGAAACACAAACTCAGCTTAGTTTAATTCTTGCTTCCAAAGGCACTGCGAAAGGGTGAGGAAAACAAGTGATGGTAAGTGGTGGGTATGGTCTATACAAGCAAAAAGATTAAAACTCTTCTGGGAGTTATTTCTGGCACTGCCTGGCTGTCAGTGGCTGTTCATGATGCAGCAGTTCACGTTGCCGTCAGCTGGCCCAGCCATTCCTGGAAAGCCAGTTCAGACACATTCTTGGCTGGATTCTGCCACATCTATTACTTCATAAATCCAGCTTCTAAATCAATGGGATGATTCAGAGAAACACTACTGAACGTGTGTAAGAATAGAGCTGGCCACACAGTTTTAAGACCCCTTTCCAGGAAATCTGCCTGGATTTTTTGGGGAGAGAAGAGAGAATTCAGGGTTTTTTTCAAAATGTTGGAAGGATCCCTGCAGTGCATCATCTGCACCACAAGCCGAGGTAGCAGGGATGCAGGGTCTCGAGGCACCCCATGCTGCAGCCATGCAGCTCTGCCCAGTGTCGGCTGGGGCTGTATCTCCCCTGTCCACGCAGAGCAGATCCTCTGCGACTCACGCAGGGCATCAGCTGCCCTGTGCACCCTGCGCAGCAGCCCTGAGCGAGCCGGCTTACAGTACTCCCAGCATCCACTGACTTATGGTAGACATGGCTTTGGTTTTGAAGCTTACCGCTGACGAACAGTGATCTCATTTCCACTCCGATTCCACCAAAGGACATGTAAACACAACCCAGTAAAGGAGCGCTGCGGTCAGGAGAACGGCTCCCACCGCTCTGCCGCTGCACGCCCTCGTGGTGCATCGTCGATGGGCCACGAGTAAATAACAGGGCACAATTCCTGACCCGAGGCATTTCCAGCCACAGCATCTCTGCAGTCCTACGGACTGCGCTCTCTCCGCTCCCACACCCTTGAACAAGGGAGCCCCGCACAGCACGGCGCCTCTCCCCAGGGGTGCTCCATGTCCCGGGGCTGGATGAGGGCAGGCGTCGTGCCGCCCGAGCTCAGATGCCTGAGAAGGCTAGGGACAGACGCAGCCTGCAGTTAACACCTGGGCCTTCCCAGGTCACCTCTTAGGGACCCCCCGTTCTCCCCATGGATGCTGCAGGGACCATCAAGACCTCTCGCAGCACCTCTGAGCTCCCTGTGGTGGTCGTGCCACTCCGGCTGCCACCCTTGCGACACCCGTGGCGTGGGGATGCTGAAGGTGCCTTGCTGGAATTCATCTTTGCTTTACATTTCTCTCCCGGAAAAGTCTGGGCACACTCATGTTGCTATAGAAACAAAAAATAATACTTTGCTAACAAAATCCCCTGTTTTAATGAGTAATTAAATTTATTTTGCAATTTAATTACTCATTAAAACAGGGGATTTTGTTAGCAAAGTATTATTACTCCTGCTACTGCAAATTGTGAGGGAGGTGTGGAAAACAGATGTTGATTCTTTCCTGCCTTAAGCATTAATAATTAGTCCTGACCTTAAGAAATTCGTTGAGGAGGGAGCTGCAGGTGGTGGCTTATGCAGACAGGCAGCGGCAGCTTGAGGCAGGTTTCAGAAAGTGGTATTTTATTCCAGAAAGATGGTTTGACTTCTCAGGCTACACCGAGTTAATGTGACATAAAAGACCACTTTAGAACGAGACATTAAGGTGTGGCTTTTCAGCTCATTTTAGGGAACTTTCCTATGACAATTTCATACTAGGGCAAACTTTATAAGTGCACTAAAATAAACAGAGAAGTGTTTTTGTCCAGGTAGTTTCATCTACTGGGTCTGCTGATATCTATGTTTGGAGCCAGAACTTCACCTCCGTTTTCCTCCTGAAGTAAGACAGTATTGCATGTTTAAACACCAACGTGCTACCATGAAATTACTGTTATGCCATAGAACTGGCATTCTGATTTTGAAATGTATAAAAAATAGGCTCATAGTGTGCATGTGCCCACGAAACAGAGGCAGATTCTGATTTAACAGTCAGCCTTTTATTTAAAAGAGAGTGTGATACAAACAATATGCAGTAATTTGTGGTTGCGTTCAATGGGAGGTCATGTAAATAGCATCTTAGAATTTTTAATATGTTGTTTTAAGTGTTAATTAACACTTCATGATTTTAATTGCTGCCTTGTGGTATTATCAAAATATCATAGATATTTTGAGCAATGTGTATTTTTATAATAGGAAACAAAAGATGAAAGAAAAGGCAATTTCATGTAAAGAAAGGATATGCTGTTAACCTTGTAACGTTGTGACAGTTATTCATCCTCCAGCCGGTCTGTGGGAAGCTGACTGCTCCTGCTGGCTGGCCGGTCCGAAAGGCTTTGCTCATGTCAAGGCTGAGGGTTTGGGCTCGCACGGGGGCTCTGTACTGTTTTTGTCACCGACGTTCCCCTTTCTCCGTGCCATCGCTGCACTCAGCGCGGACAACCCACGAGTTCTGCCCTTTTGTATCTCCCGGGTGAAGGTGAGGAAATGAAGACGGGGAGAAAGCACATTCCTTGGAGCTACACGTCCCAGCCGCCCCCGCGCTGCTGCGCCTTTGCCATCCACACCTGGGGAGGACGAGCAGAAAGTGGGCGTCCGCTGGCTCCGCGCCCCGTCTCCTGGGGCTCACGCGACAAGAAGATGCTGCCGCCAAGAGACTGAACCCGTCCTCCGGCCAGAGCAAACACGGTGGAGATTCCAGTTCTCCAGTTCTCCAAGTCGTACAGACTTGTCTCCATTCACCACTGGCAAATGGGAACATGGGTATCTGTGCTTCTCCATAGCAGCCAACTCCTGATATTCCAAGGCCACATCCCACTCCTGTATCTTTTCCAGCTTCCTTCAGATAGAGGGGAGGGAGTCATGCCCTTTAAAGCTACTCAGAAATGTACCTCTGTTGCTTATTTCCATACTCTTTCCCCCCTCCTTTGGCAAATGATCTAAGGAAGAACTTGGCTGTTGGGAAGGGGTTGTTGGGGCCTGTCTGCAAAGACAATCAAACAATTCACCGTGTACACACATGAGAAATATCTTCTCCTCCACACCCTGTATTATTAGCTAGTGACACTCAGATTTGTGGTTTCTGCCCGTGACGCAGGTCAGCACAGAGAACAGACAGTGGAGCTTGACCATGCCTGGTGCACTCATTTTTTGAGCCCTTTTGCCCTCCGGAGGCAACCAGTATCTCTCCTGAAGCTCTGTTTACATGGGAGCTGTAAACTCCAAACTCACACTGAAGTTGTCCTCCCTGGTCATAACTGATTGAGATGTTCATCACAGAACACATCGTTAGCATTAGCTGCTAAGCTATGTTACTGTCAACTTTGCGCTCTTGTTCACAGTGCTTAGAGACCAGGAGCTTTTTTCCTTACATCCTTCATCTACTTTACACTATTCCACATTTTTTCCTGGCACATCTCATAATTTTTAAGTTATGCCAGCTAGTAGCCATACCCTGCCCTTTCTGAATGGTTTGCTAGGCTCTCCTTCACAAAGAAGAACACGAAACATCCATTGCCTTTTCATATTCCTCCACTCTTGGGTGGTCTCTGAAGCGATGAACTGAATGAGCCCTGAAGCATGAACTCCCTTTTCATTGCTTTTTCATTACAGAAGATCCCTCTCTCTGTGGATAAAAGAGTGGACTTGTATTTCCAGGATTGGTAGCCAAGTTCCTTCTAGCACCACTGTACTCACGGGACACTCAGGGCTCCAGGACACGGCTGTTGTCCCTGCAGGTGTGCTGTGGGTACAACCTGAGCACAGACAGGGAACTGCAGTAGCTGGGACAAAAAGACACAGCAAAAGAGATGCCGACTTACTCCATCAAAACGCGGTCTGAATAGCTCTGTTTCAGAGCTAACAGTACAAAGCAGTATTAAAATGTAGCCCTGAGCAAGGAGCCTCCTACTTGAATCACACCTGCCTATTTACTTGGAAACGGAAGAAGCATAAAGACGCCCTTTGTGAGATAAAAAGTTTCTAGTGGAATATGACAAAAAGCATGAATAGAACAAAGGTAAAAATGACGATTCTGGAAGTTGGCTCAGATTTTAGGAGTGATGAAGATCATCAGGAATGCAACAGAAAAAAAAAAAGCGCCGGCAACGCCTCCTGCCCGGGCTATAAAGGGCTCCAAGCCGGGGGGGAGCGAGCACTCGCTGCCTGCGCTGCCGAGCCGGGTGTCTCTCTCCAGCCCTACAGCCTCCGCCAGCCTTCGCCATGAGCACCACTGTCAGGCAATACTCCTCCTCCACCTCCCTCAAGGGGTTCGGTGGCCTGGGTGGAGGCTCCAGCAGGCTTTCCTCCGTGCGTGTTGGGGGAGGAGGGTACAGAGCCCCCAGCGTCCACGGAGGCTCTGGCAGCTACTCTGTCTCTTCCCGCATTGTCTCGGGGCTCGGAAGTGGCTATGGGGGCAGCTACTGCAGCAGCGTAGGAGGGGGCCTCGGCGGTGGCTTTGGGGGTAGCTATGGGGCTGGCTTTGGGGCTGGCTTTGGAGCCGGCTTTGGAGGCGGCTTTGGAGGCGGCGATGGCATCCTGCTGGCTGGCGAAAAGGAGACGATGCAGAACCTCAACGACCGCCTGGCTGCCTACCTGGACAAAGTGCGTGCCCTGGAGGAGGCCAACACCGACCTGGAGGTCAAGATCAGGGAATGGTACAAGAAGCAGGGACCTGGTCCTGAGCGTGACTACAGCCCCTACTACAAGACTATCGAGGAGCTCAGGAACAAGGTAGGATGCTCTGATTACCAAGACATCTTCATTAAAGTAACTTTTAAAAAGATGACCCTCTTCCTAAAAGCTGACGAGAAGAGTATTAACAAATGACAGGTAATCGGTCTAAGATGGGAAAACAGAAAGAGAATGCTTGGAAATAATAGTCATAATTTATGAACAGCAGTTTCTTGATCATGTCCTCCGCAAGGCACAAAGATGGGTTTTCTATTGATTCTTTCTGTGTAGGGAGAAAGACGGGGCAGGAAAGCAGGAGTCAGAGGCTATCAGACATTGGTTCAGGTTACCTGATGCTCCAGGGTGCGTGCTGCCACGCCAGTCATTTCCCGCCTTTCCTTGATGCTACTTATGCCCCAAGCATGCGCTCCCTTTGCCTGGCTCCTGATTAAGCACTCTGCAGGCAGGGACAAGTTATCTCTTTGGCACTGTTCACTACTGAATGATATGCAAATGGAGATGCTAAGTCATTCTCATAATATCCTACAAATCAGATCTTTTCTAGCCTGATTGGAGGCTCAAGGTAGAGGTTAAAAAAGAAAGAAACTGCCCTATGGGATGGTTGTTCTTTGGGAGGTGCAAACACAGACACGAGTGAAATCCAGGAGTCAGAACATACTGGGCTGTGGTAGGTGGCTTCAGAGGTGCTGAAGTCAAGTGCATGCCCTGCTCTAAAATGCAGTAGATGAAATCATGGCCAAGCTTGTTTCTTTATTCTTAGCAGCTCCCTGGCTGATTTTAGGCAAAGGTCCTTGAACAAAAGCACCAGAATCTGTCCTTCCCTTCCTACCCTGCCATCGCTGCCCTCCCTCTGCCCACATTACTCATCATGAGCTGATTGCCCGGTCCTTCACCACTGCCTACACGAGGTGACAGCATCCTTAGTAAGCTCAGGTTCCACGGGAGGGGATGGAGGTGTGGGCGGTTGGGTAATGACAATACCTGGTCTGTGAGAGTAAATGCCAGGGAAATGGGGTGGCAGCCCTGACAGGCTCAGGGGTCAGCCCCTGGGGGAAATCACATACCTAGAATTTTTCAGTTCTTTAACCCTTCTCTTGGGCTTCACCTTGGGCGGAAGGGCTCTTGCCCTGATGCACAAAGCTTCTTTTCAAATTCCAGCTTGTCAGGCATGCTCTGATCTGGAGCACAGAAACATGTGGAGGCAGAAGCTGTCTCCAGATTTGAGTGATGAAGTGCTGGATCTCACAGAAACCCTCTGCTCGTGATCCAGAGGGAGGCAGACCCTTCCTTCCCCTCCCGCACCGCAGCTGGGAAATTACCACATCAATATTCCTGGATTATTGCTTGGATATCCCCTGAAGCATCAGAACTCAGCGAGAGCTTTTCATTAGCTTGTGGCTACAGAAATTACTGCTCATTAAATGGCCAATCATTTTCAAAATCCCAGAACAAATATTTGCACCTCAGGTGTAATTACGAAAGCAAAACGATTCAGGCACAAGGCACTCCTTCCTCAACCCTTTTTTCCTTCTCAGCTGGGCTGTTCAGCGTTACCAGACAAAGCCCGAGTGCTGCCAGGACTCTGAGCGTGGTGTGAGCGCCTGGAGATGCCACTCTGGCAGGGGCAACAGGCTGTGGCATGTGTGCATGCCAGTGTCTTCGCAAGACCGAATCAGTGCCAATGAGAGATTGAGCACGAGTATCCTGTCTCTGTCTTTGCAGAGTCCATGTGGAAGTCCAGCCCAACGGGCAGGAGGTTCAGTGCTGCTCCAGTCCTCCTTCTGAATGGGAACTCAGGCAGCAGCACGCCATTTTTTGGAACTACTTTTTCATTCTTTCGCTTTCTTTTATCCCCTGCCAGATTCTTGCTGCAACTGTCGAAAATGCCAACATCGTCTTACAGATTGACAATGCCAGGCTGGCAGCTGATGACTTCAGAACCAAGTAAGTCCAATGCCTTTGAGAGCTCTTATGAGGAGGGAGGGAAAAGCCAGTCTGTGTAAGGCTCTTCTTTGCTTTCTGCAACTGAAGTTGCTCCACCAGGTCACTGCTCGCTAAAAGTATGACGTTTGGGAAGTGTACATCTCTTCCTGGACACAGCATTGTCTTGACATTCCTGCACTGCGGAGAGCTGTGCATGCACATTTAATAAAAGATGCTTGGAGGAAATACACCAAGCTGGGGAAGGAAACAGCAAGAAAAAACCTGTATCAGCTGGGCTCCAGGGTGCAACTGTGTGTGTGTGTGTCCCAGGTTTGAGACGGAGCAGGCTCTGCGCCTGAGCGTGGAGGCCGACATCAACGGCCTGCGCAGAGTGCTGGATGAGCTGACCCTGGCCAGAGCTGACCTGGAGATGCAGATCGAGAACCTGAAGGAGGAGCTGGCCTACCTCAAGAAGAACCACGAGGAGGTGAGCGCAGAGGCAGGCTCTAACTGGGACCTACAAAATGCAACTTGGGCACAATGGAAAGTGGCCAGGTCAAATGTGCAGGAGTGTCTCTGCAATTAGGGCTGTCAGGAGACACTCGAGTGGGTAAGGGGGAGGGAAACAATCCTTTCAGACAGGACCTCCAGGAGAAGGTCTGTGGGGTTCGTGTGCTGGGTGCAAATAAGAAATTTGTCATGATGGGAATATACCAATTTCACTCTGACGTGTATGATGTGTCTCTTTTGTGCCAGGAGATGAATGCCCTGCGCGGGCAGGTGGGTGGAGAGATCAGCGTGGAGATGGATGCTGCTCCTGGAATCGACCTCACCAAGATCCTGGCTGAGATGAGGGAGCAGTACGAGAGCCTGGCGGACAAGAACCGCAGGGATGCCGAGCAGTGGTTCTTCAGCAAGGTGAGCTGGCTCGCCGGCAGCGCAGCGGGGCGCGCGGGCCCCGAGGCTGTGCCCGCTCGCTGGTGCTGTCATGGCACGGTTGTGCCTTGTTGCAGACGGAAGAGCTGAACCGGGAGGTGGCCATCAACACGGAGCAGCTTCAGAGCGGCAAGACGGAGATCACAGAGCTACGACGCACCATCCAGAGCCTGGAGATCGACCTGCAGTCCCAGCTCAGCACGGTACGAGGGGCCGGCTCCCTGCGGGGCGGGGGGCACGCAGGCGCGCGGGCAAGGGGACGCGTGGGTGCTCCCATCCCTGCCGCCCTCCGTCCCCCCGCTGAACCCGTCCCTCTCCTCCGCACGCAGAAAGCGGCGTTGGAGGGCACCTTGGCCGACACAGAAGCCCGCTACGGCACCCAGCTGGCCCAGCTCCAGGGGCTGATCACCGGCGTGGAGGAGCAGCTGGCCGAGCTGCGGTGCGACATGGAGCGCCAGAACCACGAGTACCGGGTCCTCCTGGACGTCAAATGCCGCCTGGAGCAGGAGATCGCCACGTACCGCCGGCTCCTGGAGGGCGAGGATGCCCAGTACGTAGAGGGGCTTCGCTTGGGAGGGCACATCGGGAGGAGATGGGTAACAGACAGAAAATGTGCTGTCTGGGGACTCAGTCCAATTGCAGCTTTCGGGATTCGTCTTTATGTTCATACCAGCCATGGATGCCCAGCGGCTCTGTCCCTGGTTTCTGTCTGCAGTGAGATGCTGTAACGGGCACCTTTCACTGCTGGAGGGGGCTGTGGTCCCTCTGCCCTCCAGGAGACACCGAGCAGAGCAGTAGTTTCAGCAACGACTATGAGTCTTTTCTGTTTTCCTTCTGTTTGAATACAGAGCCTGTGTAACAACAAAAAAAGAGTTTGACCCTAACTTCTCTTTGTTTTTCTCCTTCTCTTGTAGTATCTCTGCCCAGTACGCCTCCGCTACATCCTCTCACTCCGGCAGAGATGGTAAGAACCTATCTTGCTACACACATTAATAACAAACAGCTTTGAGATCTGCTTTTACAGCAGCTGCCAGACTGATGGAGTGAAAATCACTCCTCCGGCGTGCTGTGCCGCCTCGCTGGCTGAATCAGAGTGACAGCAGTCAAGAGAGCTTGTGTGCATCTTAAAACTGCTAACCACAGGAAAAAGCTGTCAGGAAGGGAAATGCCTTGCACTCCTTTACCACAGGAATGATTTGCCCTAAACGGGCCTTATGATTGAGCAGGCAGTGTTCTGGCTTTACACAGACCTGAAAAATCAAGCGACACCACACATTTAAGGAGTGTGCTTTTTGCCTTCTTGAGCTTTCCCATGAGCCTGGCTCTTCCTTTTCCTAGCCAATGTAGGGTTGTTTAAAACAGCATTTTCCAGTACCTTGTGGAATTTCCGACATCTTCCTGAAGAACATGCAATATCTGATAATGCGTTAAAAAATTTCTCTCCTTCCTGCCCCCTGAATAATTGTCCTCTGCTTTCCCTTTGCAGTCATGACATCTTCCCGTCAGGTCCGCACAATCGTTGAGGAGGTGCAGGACGGGAAGGTGGTCTCCTCCCGGGAGCAGGTTGCGCTCACCACTCGCTAGGAGGGCAAGCAGCTCTGAGGACCCTCGACCCCAGGCTCAGCGGCAAGCTGAACCACACACTGTCTGAGGCCGTATGCGATGGGGTTGTGTCACAGAAAGCAGTCTGCTTCGTTCATCTGCTCCTCCTTCCTGTTTTACCCTAATTTCACGCAGGTGCCATCGTGCACTCTGTACACATTTAATAAAGCTTTTTTCCTCGTTCATGCAACTGCAGACTTGTCTGTCACTGATACATGATCTCTCAAAGCCTCAGGGCTGTGTGTTCGCGCCAGGGAAAGTCCTAAGAAACTACAAGAAGAAGCCAGCGAGAGGAGGGGAACGGAGGGATATGGGTTCCACCTGGAGCAAAAATAATTTGAGACAGCTTTTTCTACTGAACTCATTGCTCGTAAATACATGGGACTGACTGAGACATAAACCAGATAAGTTTGATACAAAATGAAGGCAATGATGGAAGGATGATGTTTGAAGTCAGTGTGCCACACGACTGATAATTAAAGCCAACAAAATAAAGCTCAGCTCTCTAACTCTTGGTATCACAAAGAATCACTTTCTCCTGTAAGTTGAACTTAAATGACTTCAGCGAGACTACTACTGTCATGCGTACCATTCTGAGACATGAGCCCAACATCAGACTGGTTGGCAAATCTTATACACACATGCCTTCTGTCTTATTTGACTGTCTTTAAATCACAGTTAGGCACATTGTACGAAAACTTTATACAGGTCTTTTCATGCTGCCCGAGGGCTGCGCTTAACGGGTTCTAAAGTAACCATTGCTTAATCTGAAGAGGGATGAGTAGCAATAATTTTTTATCACTATAGCATCTAGCAGATCACTGCTAAAATCCTTCTTGAAACACACGAGCTAGTTATTGTATGTTAACAACGTCTGCAGGCAAGCTGCCACCCAGGATTAGGTGACGCAACTTGTGCACTGGCAGCCAGGTACCAGATCTGCCTTTGCCCACTCGCTGCCTGGAGAGTGACAGAGGAACCAAAGGGTGCCGCGCTGGTCGCACATCCACCGGACGTGTCTTGTGGGCTAGATAGGAGAGGAAATCATTTTAGACCCCAAAGCCTGATGGAATCACTTAGATCCAACTTCATGCTTTCTAGCCAGTGGTACCTGGGAGCTCTCTCCAGTCTTGGACCATGACCCTCATGTTTGTCACCCACCTCAAGAATACAGATTTGGGCCTTGGACAGAAGGCAAAGGTAATAGTTTGCAGTAAATCGGCTTCCCTTTGCTTACAATGTTGTACAAGGGGCTTCTGCGGCTGAAGTTAAGCACGCTTGCGTCTTGGGTTATTATTGATGATTCATTCTCCCTCAGCCTCCACAAAGGCATTACGGTCCTTATTGAACAATTACAAAGGCATGCTCCCTGGCCTGAACACACTCTTGAAAAGAGTTATGAGGTCATGCTGGGCATGACAGGGCAAGCAAAGGAGAGGGAAGGTGATCGAAGAAGTGGGGAACCTGCCAGGTCTTTCTTTCCAGAAAAGGGAGTGTGAAGAGATGTTATCATTCTGTATTATGAAGAGCTGGGAGAATAGCTGGGAGAGCTGATGGAAAGCCCGGGTTTGTAATCAGTTGATTCAATTCCACTGGGAGGATCTTATCAGGAGTTTTCCTTACTCACCAACATATATTTGCATCAATGAAAAAGGCTGAAATTCTGCATACAGCTCCACATAACCCTATTATCACAAACAAGAAAGTTCAAGCTCAGCGCAAGTAATCACTGTGTTACATTACAGTACTCTGGAGAAGGAAAACACCACAGAACTACTAGGCAATTTATTTTTTATTATTACTCTCTGCTACACACAGTTTGTATCTGTGAAACATGGACAAGTTATCACATCCAAGAGATGGACAAACACTGTTTTTGGAGAGCATTTTTCATATTTTCTGCAAGATGTAAGCACAACAAGAAAAGCCTTGTTAAGATTCAGCACGGAGTTATAGAAGCAAGTCCTCAGCAAATAATGGTGAAACTTTAATGGAAAACAAAACAAAAAAGGAAAGCCAAGAACGTCCTTGAAAGGTATTTCATCAGCTGAGACACAGAGAGAAATATGTAGGACGTGCCAGTGTCAAACTTAATGTATAATAGAAAGAATACTTACAATGAATAATACTTAAAATGAGTATCATGTTTCCGATCTTCAAAGCTCCGTGTTCGCATCAGACAGTTGTTTTCACAATGCCCTTGAGAAGGAGGATTACTGTTATTGTTTCCATCCTACAAAGCACGAAACTGAGAGTTGGAGAAGCTGAACAATTTGCCTAGAGTGATTTGCAAAGCTGGGATCCGAACCTGGAGCGTCTGGTGTCATCAGCGAGATGGAGATCAGTTTCGGTACAGCCAATAACACGCAGAAAAAAAGTGGAATGACAATCCCATCAATAGCTAGATAAGCAAATACTTTGTAAATAGCAAACACAAGAATTTTCCATAGGTGAAACACTGAGATTTAGCTGACAATGAGCAGACAGGAGCTAGGGCCGCTTGTAGTTCTCGCTCTATATCAGGGCCTCCTGATAAGGCTCTCCAAGCCAGAGGCCAGCTCTGCAGAGGCTGCAGGGCCATACACAAGCCCGAGCTGGTGTGCTTCGGATGCCAGACAGTGCCTGGTGCTCAGCTTCTCTACCCTGGCACTCCCTGGTGGTTGCTTCAAGCCCAAACCTGGGCTTGGGCTGGCAGTCACGCAGGGTGATGGACAGCAGCTTGGACTCCGGCAGGGACTCGGGGTTCGGTGTCGTGTTTGAGTCACCAAGTCTCCAGGGAAGTTCTCTTGGACATGAAAACAGCTAGTGACTCAGGGAACGTTTGTAATAACGTGAAATGCTGGATCTCCTTCTTGGGGGCACATTATACTTTCTGTACTTCATATGCATTAGCTTAAGAAACAGTCTTAAGCCTTAAAATATCCTGAGACTACCAAATGACTTCCCTCTGGGGAAATCTAATCTTTCCTTCTCATTTCCATTGCCCTTTTGAATCTGATAATTTTGTGCAGTAGAACAACCTTTGGGAATAACGCCACAGTGCCCATCCCCTACCACCATCCTGCTCTCCCCTATAAAGCACAGCACAAGACGCAAATGTAAAGCTGAAGTATAGTTCTTTTCTTTCTATTTTTTACAAAGCTCATTAAGTGGGAACAGCACCTTTGCCTAGGGGAGGCTTTTCTGCTCATTTGTTACTTGAAGTAATAATTTTTTTCTTGTCAGGCCTGCACTGCTGTTTCTGAAGTGCCTGCCGGGAAATCCTCGTAAGCCATCATTTTTCTCCTCCTCTTACTCCCTTGGGGCACAACATTGCCTGCGAGGGGCTCCCAAGTCAACCGAGGACAGCTCATCAGAGGCATTGCCCGTGGCTGGCTACAAGGCTGTGGTGAGCAAATTTCTGTCTGTAGACTCCAGTCTGGAAGTCAATAAAAGTTAATTCTGGAAAGAGCCTTCCATTATGCATGTAGATATCGTCATTAACAGATCTCCTCATAAAAAAACAAAAATCTCTTTCAATAAAATGAGGACTGTAACTGCTGGCAGGTCTTGAGGTATGCTCTGGTGTAAAAGCAAGAGCTGGTTTTAATAAAAATTTCAAATTTTGGAAAGGAGAAAAGCTACCGTGAAGAACACACAAATCCAGTAAAATCAAGAGTGAAATTATTATTCTCCTTTACAAAAGCTTAGAAATTCTTGAAATTCTTTGAAATTAGAAATTCTTAGAAATAATCACCTTTGGCTGCAGAGACTTATGGTAAGGTCTGAAGTTCAAAAAGTAAGGAAGAAACGTGGACTTCTCTGCTTAGTTTTCAATAATTGAAAAAACCCCCACTCATCAACATTTTAATTTTTGATGTTAGCTCAGCATTAATTTTACAATTCTTCTACGGAAAAAAGAGATTCTGACCAGTTCTGCTCCTGGTTCACTCCTGCTCCAGCAGCGAGAGCAGCTGCAGGGCTGCTGCTGGCCTCCATGGCAGAGGTGCCTGATCCGGAGCGTGCCACAGCCTCCACTCAGGATCTCGCCACCGATGAGGCATGCCATGGCACCATGGCACAGGCTTCACTTGCTAATTATGGATGTAACAAAGGATGGACATACACAGAATCCACACCACATTTAAGGTGTTCTGGATTTGCAGTGTCAAGATAAAATCAAGGCTAATGAACTTACCCGAATGGCATAAGCAATATTTCTGAAACAGGCTGCGCCTGACGCATCCCTTATGTGATGTGTCCTGGTGACCTGGATGCCAAAACCAATGCTGAACAACACATGGGTGAAAGTCAGCCAATATTAGCATGGCTGTATTAATATTATTAATAAAATGAAAGATTCAGATGACAAAACATTTTCATTATTTCCCTTCTTCCTCAATTCAGCATTCCAAGACTAAAAAATAGGTTTAATATCTTTTTGTAAATGATCTTTTCTAGTGTCTTTTCTAAATTTAACACATTTCCGCTAGATTATATTTGGAGAATTCCACAGTGCTGGTTGGAACTGGGTCAGACCTATACAGGACCCGGCTGCTTCTGAAATTCTCCGTGTTACCGTTTTAGAAATCTTATGAAACATCTTATGTGGCTGTCCTCTCTTGGCAGTGAATATTCATAGTTCACTGCAACATTTGGTACTCAGGAAATATCCTTTTCTCTTTTATTTTGGATAAATATTTGAATATTTTGTCTGCCCTCGAAAGCTGCAAAACAAATAGCATGGGATCTCCCCTCTGAAAGGGGATGTTTTGATGCATGCAGGAGAAAGAGAAGTAACAAACAATCACTGGTACACTCAAACGCAATACTCTTCTGTGCTCTCCAAGAGAAGAGCATTTCGAGAGCTAACGACGCAGACCTCGGCAGGTTCTCACTCAACTGATGGCCACGCAGAATGGGACGGCCCCTCGCTGCGGTGCACTTGCAGAGAGGCAGCATGGTCCAGGGTGGTCTCCTGGCTCTGGTGCCAGGGACCGCAGGGCAGCTGAACGAGGGGGCACCCTCGCTTCTGGTCACAAAGGGGTCAGACAGGCTCCGTCAGATAGGATGGCTTTCCCACAGCTTTCACTTTCCAGGTAGACTCGCCCACGTCAGGGATGGATAATTGCTATGATGTTTCATTCCCCGGGCGCTCTCGGGTATCGTAGTTTTTTGTGTCATTGTTGTTTAGTTGTCATCACAAGTCAGACCTGATGATTCAGGAAGTAACATTTTTAATGTAGTTTTGAAACACGCTTCTGTTAACCAAAGCATCTTTCTGTTGTGGGATTTCTGGAGACAAACACCTTTGGGGAAATATTTCCGGCTGAAAAAAAAAAAAAAGTACTAGCCAGGTCACAAGGAGGAAGAATAAACAGCCCTTCTCCGGTGGCAACATCCACAAGGAATGGTATAAATAGAGGACGATGGGGACAGAGGGATCACAATCAGATCCCGCAGCGACCTGTGCAGCTTGCCTTGGGCTCCGAGTTGGATCCTCGCACTCTCACTATGAGCTGTGCCGTCAGGCAGGTCGTTACTACCTGTTCCCAAGGCAGAAGCAGTGCGGGCAGCTCTGCAGCTGGTAGTGGAAGAAAGGTCTCCTCCGCCTCCTCGGGAAGACACGCTGCCTATGACTTAGGTGGTGTGGTTGGCAATTTTTCTGGTGGCAGTTTAAGTGAGGGATTACTTGGGAAGCAGCTGAGCGCCGGCAGTGCTACCGGTGGGAGCTTTGGAGCTACTCAGAGGGCTTGTTCTACTCTTGGATTCAGCGGTGGAGGCATCTGCACTCGAGGCGTTGGTGGTGGTTTCACCAGGGCCAGCGCTGGTTGCGGTGATGGGATCTTACTTGCTAACAACGGAAAGGCGACGATGCAGAACCTCAACGACCGCTTGGCCTCCTACCTGGACAAGGTGCGACTCCTGGAGGGAGACAATGCTGACCTTGAGTGCAAGATCAGGGAGTGGTATGCCAAGGTAGGGCCCAGCTGCGAACCACGGGACTACAGCTGTTTTCATAAGGAGATCGAAGACCTTCAAAACCAGGTAAATCATTGTTTTTCAAGAAAATCCTAATATTTCTTTGGGCTTTGCTTTCACATGTGGATAGACCAATGTCAAATGGCAGAGGTAATAGCTATGTCTCTGGAGGTGCAGATGAAGCAATACTGTATGTGAAATGGACGGTTTGAGGGAGGAGGACACTGCATTTACAGAGAACCGAAGTTTCAGCACAGCCTGCTCCACCAAGCTGGCACGCGGGTTTCCCCACTGTAATGCCATCTAACTGATTAATAATCCCAATATATGGAATCATTATAAAATAAGTGTGTTGCATTACCCCAGGCAGGTGTTTCCTCCAGGGCCTTCTGTAGCCCGAGGAAGCCACAAGCCCGAATCTCTCTCCTGCGTCTTTTTTTCCAGATCCTGTGTGCAGCCATGGATACTAACAAAATCCTTCTGAATATTGATAACAACAGGATGACTGCTGATGACTTCCGAGTGAAGTGAGTACGGTCCTGTGCTGGACTGAGGGGTTCACACTGCCTGTGGAAGGGTAGGCGAGCGGTGGTGATGGGGAAATCCTAACCCTCTGCTTGTCATGCTGCTGTATTAAAACGCAGATCTCTGTGAAAGGCGTGGATACCATTGACAATGTTCATAGCATTGCATGCCTGAAGCGAAAGAAGAACTTGATCCTAAATTTTTTCCCCACAAACTCAACTCAAGGGCTTGCCATGGTTTACTGACATGCTGACCTTTCTTTGTTGCTTGTGGCTTAAGGTACGAGACTGAATGTGGTCTCCGGCAAAATGTGGATGCAGACATTTGCAACTTACGCCCCGTCCTGGATCAGCTGGCCAGCTGCAAGACCGACCTGCAGCTACAGTGTGAGGCTTTGACTGAAGAGATGTGTTGTCTCAAGACGAACCACGAGGAGGTTAGATTGCCCCTTACGCTTAGAGAATTAAGAAGAAAGAAGAAGGACAGTCCCCCCAGGTGTCAATATTACTGATATGGTGCACGTATTCTCTGCAGGAAATGAACTGTCTGAGGAAACAGGCGACCGGAGATGTGAGCGTGGAGGTCAATGCCTGTCCTGGCCCAGACCTGAGGAAGATCCTGGAGGATCTGAGGTGCCAGTATGAAACGCTGATGGAGCGCAACCGCAAAGAGACTGAGCAGTGGTATGCCTGCAAGGTACTATATACATGCAGAGCTGTACCCTACTCTGCCTGTTGGGGGAAAAGGGAAAAATGGGAGATTAAGAACACTTACTGGAGAGGTCTTAATATCAGCAATTGTGTCACAGATGCGCTCAGCATCTAATTGTACTGCCCAGTTTCAGTGTTCTTCTGTTCATGGCAGAGGGGCCACCACATAGTGTTACAGGGTCATAACGGAATAAATGGGGGGGCTTCAGATTTGGAAATACTCAGGTGCACTGCAGGGCGTGCACAAGCAGTGTGGTGAAGCCCCTGCTGTAACGAGATGCTGTGGGGAGGTGAGGAAACGGCTGCTCTTTTCCAACTTTGCAGGTGGAGGAGGTGAATCTGGAGGTCATCACAAGCAGCCAGGAGATCGAGTCAAGCAACAAACAGGTCACTGAGCTGAGACGTCAGCTGCAGGCCTTGGAAATCAATGTACAAGCCCAGCTCACCATGGTAGGTGATGCCACTACCATTCACATCTCAGACTCTCCAGCTCTCTTTAGAAAGCTGCATGACCAGAGTCGTACCTGTAACCAGCCGGGCTAAGCTTGCAGCATACCCAGGTACCTTTGTGTTGTTTCCACTCTCAGAAAGAAAACCTGGAATCCTCTTTGGCGGAAACCGAATGTCGCTACAACAAATACCTGGCTGAGCTACAGAATCAGATCTCCTGCGTGGAGCAGCGGCTGGCTGAAATACGAGCAGAAATGGAGTGCCAGAACCAAGAATACAAGACCCTCCTGGACGTCAAATGCCGCTTGGAGCAGGAGATTCAGACCTACCACTGCCTGCTGGAGGGGGGACAGCACGACATCATGTATGTAGACTACAGGCAGACCCGGGCACAGTAAAATCTCTGTGCTTTGACTTACAGGGATACGAAAATTCGTGATACCAGTGGTAAAAGCAACACTGTGGTGAGGAACCAGTACTGACCTGTTACCAGACAGGGCCTGTTAGCAAACCACGAGGCATTTGAGGATTTGGCTCTGATAGATGTCCAAAATGCAAGCCAGAGACCATTCCCCCGTCTTGGGGCAGTGAAGGCGGCTGGGAGAGGCCCCCAGAGCTGTCCCAGCCACCCGGGCAAGGCGCAGCACCGCAGCTTGTTAAAGGACGGTTTTCATTGTGAGCTGCGCAAGGTCTTTTATGAACACTGTCATTTAACTGAGTTTTATTGGCTTTGCCACGGCTAGACAGGATTAGGGACTGGCAGTTAAATTAACTGAAACAATAAATTATCTAAACATTTTCAGTTTCACACAACAATTTTAATTAAAGTTTTGGGAAATTTAATTTGTATGCAAAGCAGTTGGCTCTTCCCTGCCTCTCATTGACTGAGATTTTGAAACAGCGAGGCATGCTGTTAATCTTATAAATGGCTGCGTACACACATAACCGGCCTGAGCACCCACCTGCTCCATTAGTTTGGAAAAAGAGGTATTTTAATGGTGACGCCCTGAGGTGGGCTCTCCTGAACTCTCCAGTCCTAAATTAGTTATGTGAAAAATCAGTTTTTGTTCCAAAATGCCAGTTGCAATGGATGAAATGACACTGTTAGAGCTTGTCTCAGAGCCTGGGGTAATCCTGAGCGTGTCAAGGTGGAAAAGCAACAGCTGTCAACAGACAGGCAGGATGGAAGATGTGCTAATTGTTGCTCTTAATGACCCTCGTGGTTCGAGGGGGAAATGGCCAATGGTGACTGAAGAGACACAGCTAAAGCCAACCCTCCAGGTCACGGGGCAGATCTCCAGGGCGTGAATGTCGGGGGCTTTGGTTACCAGAGCTGTCTCCTTTCCACAGAGGGCCTGTGGGAAGAGGAGTCCCTGCAACGTCGGCTGGAAGAAGTGGTGGGCTTAAAGCCAGCCTGTGTCAGCCATGCCTGCCCTGAGCCTGCGCGCTCTGGGTGAGGAGGTGTAAGGTGAGGTGTCCTCTAGAAGCCTGTGAGTGTGACCGTGAGTCGCTTCTTTAGTCCTGCTGTGTACCTGGGGAAGAGGAGGATGAGAGATCTCTAGGCTTTTCTGGGTGGTGAAGAGGGGCTGGAGGCGGTTTCTTTTTCCTGGAGAGAGGCAGTGCAGGGAGTCAGATGTGCAGGATCGTGGTTGTGACTGTTGGCGGCAGAGCACGGGGATTAATTGGGCTATGGTAGAAAGCAGTGGCAAGGGATGCAGCTATGGGGCACTTATAACCTTATGCATAGAAAATATGTTTGACACTGAGGGGGTTACTAGTAGTAGATGTGTTTAAATAAGACTTTCAGCACAACATGAAAATGAGGAACTGGCAGGAGGAATCAGTCACTCACGAGTCTTTCAACAGGTATATAAAATTAAGCAAGCTAGGGAGAAGAGGGAAAAGAAAGGTCAGTACAAGAGCAAGGGGGACGTAAGAGAAAGGCATGGTATGCAGACGAAACCCCTGAAAAAGTAATGCTTCCTGCTCTCCCTCAGCAGGTCACTGCAGACAAGAGAGCTTCCCTGCCAGCCCCACTGCACGTCCCCCTGAGGAGGTCTCTCGAAGAACAAACCGTTTGGAAAAAGCAAGGCAAAAATAACCTGACAGTTCTCAGTTCTGCTTATAGCACCAGTCGGAAGGGACTTTGCAGAACGGCTGCCTTCCTGCCACCCACGCTGCCTGCTGTCTTCATCCTCTGATGCTGCTTTGATCCAATCACTGGTCTTCACTTGGGCTAATCTGTTTTGTGGTCAGTTGTCTAACAACTACCAAAGCTTGCCTCTAATAAAACTTTGCTACTACTGACACAGCCTTGAACCTGAGAAATAATTTCTACAAGTAAATTAATATACAAGTATTTAAAAAATTGTTACGCAGAGAGTTATATTTATCATACACCTTTGGTTAGAAATCCACCTTTGATCTATATCCACAAAGCAATCATTACAAGGGAAAAAGAAAAATGAGCAATGTTCCCATCTGCCACACTGCTCCTGCTGAATTCAGCGGCTGCAGGACGGTGATGGAGGGGCAGCTGCAGGAGGATGGAGGAAAGGGACGAGCTGATGCTGTGGAAAGGGGCATTTGCTACCGGAGGAGGAAGCATAAGCTACAACATGAAGTAGAAGGGGATGAGGAAAGAAACATTCAGGGAGGCTGGACAGAGTGCAGGGAAGGAGTTTCAAGGCAGTCTGACTGACAATCTTCTATTGAAAGAGACTGCTGAGCGAAAATCGAGTTTTCATTAAAGTAGGTGTGTGCTAATATAATATAATGTTAATATAATGTAATATAATGTAACACACAACACCTTTGAGTTATTACGAATGTGCAGTAACAGGATACAATCAAGAACAACAAGTTTTCCCAAATAATACTGAAGTAGTAATTTTGAAAGCAAGGCTCTGCTGGACTTGACACACCTTCCTGGTGGAGGAAAACAATTCCCAGAGAAAATGCTAAATAAAGAACCTCTAAATGGATTTAAAAAAAAGGCGAACAGGAAGAACCAGCTGGCAACATGTGGGAAGATAAAAGGGTGAGACAAATTAATATGTGGGAGAGAATTTTTTTAAAAGTAAGATACAATAAACAGCCAGGAAAAAAAGATGCTGGTATTTTATTACCACAGCGAAAGGAATTACAAACACATTCAGGAACACAACTGTATTTTGCTGCTTGTGCAAGCAAAGACTCAAGATCCAGCCTGTCCCTTCTCACCAGTAGCAGTATCTAACAAATGCGTCAGGCTGTGAGTGGTGCTTACAGTCTTTGCTCCTCATTATGTGGCCCTGTTAGCCTTTTTCTGTAATGAAATATTGGATGGGGTCTGATGACTAACCTTATACAGAGGTCTAACATGAAGGCTTCTAACAAGAAGACTTCAGGGGATACAACGAGTCTGAATTAGTGTCCATTTCTAAAGAAAGAAACAGCTCAGATGTTTCTGGAATGACAACATGGGACAAGCAAAAGCTTGACCGCAGACAGTTATTCTCTTGGTGAAAACGACAGCAAAGATGGGACTTTTGTTTCTTGCTCTGGGTCTTTGCTCTGCAGAAAGCCTCGTCTGCTCACGTGTCACCTCTCGTGCTCTAAGCTTTCAGCTCCGAGTCGCAGGTCATGTCTGTATGACTGCAGCAGCACAGAGGGCCAGGGGCTAAGCAATCCACGGACCGGCTCCAGCGGTCCCTTTGGGGGATGGCCTCTCCCCAGTCTCTCTCCAAGTAACAGACACTTGTTAGCCCCGTGGGGGTAATTGCTTTAACGAGCTTCTGGACAAGGCTTTGTGTTAAATACTGTCTCTACTAAGTTCTGTATCTCCCATTCCTGCAACACTAATTATACTGTGCATTTCAGTATTATTTAACCTGCCTCAGTGTTTACACAGCACCTCTAAGGTCACCGCATTAAATGCTATGCAGAAATAAAAAGATGCCTTCCCTGCCCAATGAGTTTATAACCTGGACAGTGATGGGAAATGATGACTGTGGAAACAGCATAGGAAAAGACAGGGAAGAGAAGATAAATGAAATGCAGAGGACGCAGTGCATGGGACAACAGGACAAGAAGTGACCTGGGACACTGACTGCAGGCAAAGTTCTATCATATCCCACATAGGCAGCCACTCACACTAGCACACAGGTAGTGCAGCTTGTAGGAGCTCGTTCTTCTCTCTTTTAATGTGCAAAGCAAAACTCGTAAAGCAAGAATGAATGAATATCTCAAAGACAGACAGAGACTTGGGCTGAAGGTATAAGATTGGGAGAGGAATCTAAGGATAAAAAGAGCAAGGGTGGGTGCCCCAGAGGGAAGAGAGGGAGTTATATCAGCACTCAGACTGGTAAGCAGAAGCTATCAGCATCACGACCAGTGGCTGTAGATGAAACGTACTGTGATTGCTCTAGCAGATATGCTCTCTGTCTTACAGAGAGAGCAGACACATGTGAATTACAACACCATCAGAAAAAAATCCCTGAGGAGTGAACATACCAGAGGTTTAAGACATCAGTGAAGAAAGAGAAAGAAAACAACTAGTTTTGCAAATGGCCAATGCTGGAAATCAGCCATGAGTTAAGGACTGCACTGCACAAGCAATTATACCTGATTACAGGCACTATGCATTTTTAATAGCAGGCCATATTCTGGTGTGATGTATAAACTATAATTTCTCTATAGAAGTCTATTTTACAAAGTATGCAGACAGGTACAGTCTCACTCTTACCCATAGTAACTATCTGTGGGGTTTGTATTTTTGTTTACTGGCTCGTGTAACATTTATAAAGAATTATATAGATGAGTAAACTACCACTATAATTAAGCAGGAGATTTCTCAGCTCAGTACACTGAATAATATAATTTAAACTGCCAGTATGAACCACATATTGAAAGTGTATTGAAATTAAGAGACTTCCTAGTACAAGTATGAAATAAAGATAAAAAGAAGACACTCTGGGGAGGCTCTGGCTGGCCTACGCCTTTGGCTGCCTGTCTCTCTTGTACCACTGTATGGTGTCTGAGTGCAGGAAGCACCTCAATACTCCAGTTCTGCTTGTCAGGTTCTGGTTTGACCCACGTGGCTCTGCCAGCAGGGACCGCTGGTGAAAGCCTTGTTTTTCCTCCCGACCTGCACTGCACTCAGCTGTCCATGCAGGAATGAAATTGCTGTAGTTTCGTTCACCCATCAGTATTCCCATCTGTCCTGATACAAATTCTCTGGTACTCTTCTTTGCCATGATAATCAGTAGTGCTTCCAGAGATGCAAATGCTGGGAAGTCTGGCTGCGCTGTCATCGTCTGGTAGGCACTGGAAGGAAATTAAAACCCTTCACAAAATGAATCAGGGAAGATTGTGAGCTTCAGTGGGAAGAAATCTGGTTCTGTCCACCTCCATGTTCTGCTGAACTTCTACTTCATCACTAGCAAATGTTCAGAGGTGGTCTGAAGATGTGAACAGTCAGCAAGAAAGAAACTGAAACAGAGTAATCACCTTAGTCTCTGAGGCGTATTTAAGACCTAGGATCACGCTGTTACCAAACTCATTGTGATAATTATTTCACTTGCCTTACAGGAATTTTGCTAAACATGGTGGTATAAGCCAATGAGTCATTAGCCAGAAAAAAGCCATGGTCTGCATTTGAAAGGTGGGAGCATGAGGTATCACATCAAAGAAGGGTTTAATAAGTGATGCCTAATGGCTATTATGCAAATTATTAATGGTAATTACAAATGACAAGATAAAATCATATTCCAGTGTGGTTGCACAAACATCACTGAAGCAATGCTTATGAAAGCAAAGTTCTGTCAAATTAGACACACCCTTCTTGTAGTTGACACAAGAAAGCATTATCAGCTTTGATAAGTAAAGCAAGCAGAGCGTGGAAGAGACAGGCTGACATTTTGCAAAAAGGCTGTGCACCGGGACAGTCACAGTTCCCACAGGACCAAACTCCACTGCCCACAACACCCCTTGAAAATGTAACACCTTCTGGCCTCCTCCTGAGCTGCCCATCACCGTGTCAATATTTACACTTACTACCTCTTCGTCCACTTTCCGATCTCTTCTTTTCCATAACGCCCACAAGACTTAACAGCGTTTGCACTGACATGGTGCTGAGAGCACTGCTAGTCACGCTGGCTAATGGCCTGTCATTGCTTCCTTTACTTCCATCTGTATGAAACCATTTGTTTTCTCCTGTCTTACATTTAGGTTGTAAATCCTTTTGAGACATTTTTATGTCTTAGATTTGCACAGTCCTTTCCTACGCAGTGTTCTGCCCCAAGGCTATGCCCCTAGGCTACAGGAATACAAATAATTACAAAAGTGGAGGTAAAGAAATCAGTTTAGTGGGGAAAAAAGCCGGCACTGATGGATGTTTCAGAACAAGATGGTGGCTCACAGCTAGAGAAAGCCGAGAGCCATATAGCCAGCAAACACACACGCACACCTCTGCCCGATCTGTGGGAAGGTCTCAGTGCCGAGCCTCGGAGCCCTGACACAGTTGTAAGGAGCAGGGCAATACCACGCTGCTTGGAGTGAAACTACCACGCGGCCGTGCAAGCTGCCCGCCTGCCAGCAAACACAGCTGCAGCTATCCAGCACAGAGCGAGGAAAGAAATCTAACTGGTTTTAAAATACAGTCTGGTTAGGCAGGGACTGGCTTTTGGATGCATTTGCTGTATCAGTCCCATGTTCCATGTCCCAGGGAAACTGGCAGGAGCCCAGTAAAGCTCCAAAGAATGTAATTATATCCCAAATATGAGTACTTTGGAAGAATTGTATGATTGTTTCTAATCTTCACTGGTAAAATGTGATTCAGTAGCCTGTGGACCTTTCCACCAGGACATATGTAAAAGGTTGTACAATGCTGCAAACCAGTTTGTTTTGTGGAGCAAGACCTAGTCCTTCTTCCTATTAGGTAGCTGCTGAAAGGAGGAGGTGTAGGTGCTCCTTGCCCACCCGTACAGAAATGTCCAATATTTGCAATGTCTCTTCCTAAACCTACGACTCTGAAAGGGAAGGAAAGGCAACCTCAACCCAGAGCACTGCTCTCTGTAGATTGCTATTAGGTAACTTCTTCTGAAAACCTACACAGCAGAAGCAAAGCTCCAAGTAATCCAGACATATTAATTTCTGTTGGGTCTCACAGCCACACCCTGTCTTCAATTACATTCCTCAAAATGACGGATGAAAGCCAGATTTACTCCCTATCCTCCTTTTTGCTCATGATTTTCACTATTAGGAGTCTAGGCTGCGTGGGGAGCATGGGGGATGTGTTTCTAGGGGGAGGATGGACTTGTATTTCAGGCACTGCAGTCTTAGCTAGGAATCTGAGCTCCAACAGACTCCAGCTCTGTCCTCGAGCAAGTTATTTCACTGCACCATACGAATAATGAATATTCTAGGATGCTGCCAGCCTTGGGTAGGCGTATTTTTATCATTTCTGATCTAAGTAAAGAAATAAATTATCTCACTGGAGAGCTGAGAGTCCTAACTTATGCTGGTGAGAAGACGATCACATCTATATATGCTTGGGGATACTCTCCTACCGTGGTGACAGAAGCCACCTAACTTCCCACCAGTAAATGAGAGGTGGCTGAGCATATGAGTGTAGGTATTCTCTGCCCTTTGTCCGGAGGTGATGGCTGCTCTCAGGGCTCCCTGTCAGGTGTCACACTCACCGCCAAAGAGGATTTATCACAACTGCTCCTGTAATATGGACATACTTGAGTCAAAGGTTACTTGTGAGTAAGAGTTGCTTGGAAATTCCACCCCGCAGGGAACAGAAGCCTTGGTCCCCTGGAGAGCAGAATATCCTCTCATTACAGCAGTCTGCTGGAGAAAGATACTTGCACTGGAGGAGCCAGTTCTCCGAATGCTCCTCTGGCTATTGCTTGCTTGGTTTTGGAGATCGCGCTCCCATGGCTAGCCAGGCTGTGCTAATGCCTGCTACTACTCTGACAAACTCAGTTAAGAAATGTGGAAAGCTTTTCTCCTTCTTATTTTGTGCTCAGCACAATCTTAGTAATGGCAAAGACCTGCGGGATCACATCTCGGTCCATCCAGGGAACTGGATCTATCACCCATGGATACTCCCTTTCCTGTCATCTCTTGCTTTATCTCCGATCACCACAAATTGAGGCAGCATGGACAGCAATTAAAGTAATTGAAAAATAACTTCAGAGAGGTACTTCATACACCTCAGCTTACATCAAGTTTGTGTAACATCTAGACACAGAGGACTTACAACATTTAGCAGGCCTGATCTTCGCAGACTGTGAGCAAGCTGACTTCTTGTGTTTGCATGACCAGAGAAATATAAGCCACAAATGGGGAACTAAACCCACAGGGGCATTATCTCAGTGATTTAAGAAATCTCACAGTAGAGCATGTATTAGACCTACTGTCTGTCATTGTGCCAGGTGACGGACATCTACACCACGGTATCCCTGGTCTTTTCACTACTACGGTCACTATTACTCACACTTTTCAGAAGTGAGAATTTATATTAATTTCCCATTTTTGTTCCACGTACTCTACCGTAGCATGTGATATAAAAATGTTTATTGGACTAAGAATAAAATAAATACAAATTAATAAAAGATAAAAGGCACTTTGATGTTATAAATACCGATGTTTCTTCTTTGTACATAATCAAGGGCAACTTTTTTTCTTGACTTGTTGTAAAGTTTGCATCATACAAAAAGCTGATGACTCATAAAACATTTTACTTTTTGGAATAAGCTGCTGACATGTAAAGTATCTTCCTTGTGAACTGGGATTTCTAGAGGGAAACTGCCTATGGGCTATTTATTCTTGGCATAAACAGCAAGACTAGCCAGCCCCGTGGGAAGAAGAAACACCCTATAGGTGACACCCCCTTTGGAAGGTATAAATAGAGATCTGCGGCAACAAACAACCTGCAGTCTGATTCAATATCAAGCTGTGCATCTTGCTTTGGGCTTTGGGTTGGATCTGCAGCTGTCCTCACAATGAGTTGTAGTATTAAGCAGACAACTGGCTCTCTCAGGGGCAGGACCAGCGGTGGCAGCTGTGTTATTGGTGGCGGTGGTGGTGGTGGAGGAGCACGGATCTCCTCCGTCTCTTCTGGAAGATACACGACTTGCGGGATAGGTGGTAGCCGAGGGTTTTCTGGTAGAAGCTACTGTGGTGGTGTGAATTACGGAGGAGGACTGAGCACTGGCAGTTTGGTTGGTGGGAACTATGGAGGTGGCTTAGGAGCTGCTGTCCTCGGAGGATGTTCAGGCATTGGATTCAGCGGTGGCAGTGCTCGCTTTGGCGGTGGCATTGGAGGTGGCCTTGGTATTGGTCTTGGTGGAGGGGTAGTTGGAGGTGGTTTTGCTGGTGATGGCATTCTTCTTTCTGGTGACGAAAAGGTCACCATGCAGAACCTTAATGACCGCCTGGCTTCTTACCTGGACAAGGTGAGGTGCCTGGAACAAGAAAATGCTGACCTGGAGTGCAGAATCAGGGAGTGGTATGCCAAGCAGGGCCCTTTTTGTGAGCCACGGGACTACAGCTGCTATTATAAAGAAATAGAAGATCTTCAAAATCAGGTAACATCATTTCTCAGCTGCTTTCTCCCTTGTAAGCTTCTCCCACGGTGTTGGTTCACAACTTAATGCAGTTATCAAGAGTAACATTTCATTGCTGTAAAATGCTTTTTGTAAACAGCCATTAAGACAACCGCTTGTAGAAAGCCCTAGAGCTCAGAGGTAAAAACCTTGAGTGTTTGGACTGTTTCCATTGCTTTTATTCATCAGATATATTTGAACGGGGAAATGTTATCTTCATGGAATACATCTGGATTGGCTCAGTAGTCTTTCTGAATTAGGTTTGTGCCAAGGTGTCTAAATAGATATATGCCAAGAAAGCAACTAAAAGAGAAATAAATAATGGATCACATTAATTTGCCTGAATTTATATTATTCTGTCATCAGTCTTGCAGAATTCCAGTTAAATGTTATTTCCTTTTTTTACAAGTCTACTCTTTCATACAGAATTGGGAAATATAGGACATCTAATTAAAAATAAGAACAAAGAGAGCATTGCCATAACATTTTGAGTATGCAATTTAAAATTAAAAACGTTTGCAAAGTGTGTTTGGCAAAAATTCCAGGATGTCAACACACAAAGAAGAATAAAGTGAAAAGAATCCAGGAAGCAGACAGAATGAGACAGACTTATAATTAAGTCTTGAAACAAAGCTTTTAAATCTTTTATCCATGAAAGTAAGATTTAGATTTAAAAGGTGAGGTGGATTGTAGCAGGTGCCGGACAACACTAATTATACCTCCCTGACTGTCTGCATCTGAACCACGTATTTTATCATTTTAATGTCTTCACCGTACTTCACTGAACACTCACCCCTGTGACTGCTGCACTCCTCAACTCCCCCATGCCTGCTACCCAATATTAAAAAAAAAAGAGAGTGAAAGAGGTTAGGTCTGGTAGCACCGGTCAATGGGTACACTTGAGCCTGAGGATACAGGGGAGAGACTTCAGGAGTGAATATTCTTTTTCCAGATTGTCTGCGCAACCATAGACAACAACAAGATCATTTTGAACATCGATAACAGCAGAATGACAGCCGACGACTTCCGAGTGAAGTGAGTACCCCTCGGCTGTCCCCTTCCTCTGTCACTGCGCTCCTGCTCACAGAGCTGGTGAGAAGGAGCTCTCAGACAGGCCTCCTGTGATCCTCTGCTCAGGACAGGCTGGAGGCTACGCAGAAAAGCTCTCTCATCCATTGCCTCTAGAGCTGCCTTAATTAGTGGCAGTTCCAGGCTGGAAAGTTTGGGACAAGAAGATGTTTTTGAGCGGAGATTAGAGTTCTTCAGAAAGCAGAAGGGATCTGCAGACAGGGAGCAGCATGGGTTCACCTGAGCTGCCATTCTGGCACGTGGTGTCTTTCAAAGGGGAAGCTTTTGTTTTTCCTGTTGGAGCGCAGAAAGCGGTGAGTGACACCTCCGCCCCAGTGAAAAAGCTCCAGAGAAGGCAGACTGAGGGCAGATTTGACAGAGCAAGCCTCAGACTGCTTTTCTTAGCATCCTGTTAGGCTAGTTAGGAAAAGACTGTAAGAAAGATGGATGGTCAAATGAAAAAAAAAGCGCAAATGGTGGTGTCAGGCACTGACTACTCTTTCTTTCTCACTCCCAGGTACGAGACGGAGCTGGCCCTGCGCCAGAGCGTGGAGGCTGACATTAATGGCTTACGCCAAGTCCTGGATCAGCTGACTCTCTGCAGGTCGGACCTGGAGGCACAGCTGGAGTCGCTGCGGGAGGAGCTCTGCTGCCTGAAGAAGAACCACGAGGAGGTAGGGTCCTGCCCCTCTCGTGTCAAAAGCGTTAGTTCATGCAGGATCCATCACCCTCCCTCTCCATCGTCCCCACCCCCGGGGTGCTGGCTGCGGAGGGGCAAGTGGTTGATGGAGCCAATACGTGTGAACTAGGAGCTGTGAATGTCCAGCAGAGAGGGGCTCTGCCAGGGGCTCTGCTCTTCCCTACAGGGGAACTTAGCTCCCTCAGTTTTTTCCTTCTTTTTAAAAAATGACACGATCTGGGTGGTGTTTCCAGGAAATGAACTGTCTGAGGAAACAATCGACTGGAGATGTGAGCGTGGAGGTCAATGCCTGCCCTGGCCCAGACCTCAGAAAGATCCTGGAGGAGATGAGGTGCCAGTATGAAACGCTGATTGAACGCAATCGCAAAGAAGTTGAGGATTGGTATGAGTGCAAGGTGAGTAAATTGACACAGGTCTGACAGCCAGGCAATGGCTCCACAGTGACTTATTACATGTTAAAACCACACAACATACTGTAACAAAGTTTAGCATTGGTTTAAATTGACCAAGTGACACAGGGGATACTGCCACTCTGTGTCCTTTTCATGGGGCGATGGGAAGTGCTGCATGTTAGTGCAACTTGAGGCAGGAACTCTCTACAAAGCAGTAAGTAGTGAGAAGAACTGGACAGCAGTACTATTAGAAGAACAAGCAGAATGGGTTTACAGTCCATTAGGATGAGAGAGTTCACCCAAACCTTTCTCATTTCATGTTTTTTGCTAGCTTCTCTGCTCTTCGCTTAATACTTAATCTGTCTTACATTAAACATTCCCTGAACACCTTTACTTTGGATTGGTGCTTTTCAGATTGAAGAGGTGAATCGGGAGGTTATTACAAGCGGTCAGGAGGTAGAGACGTGCAACAACCAAGTCACTGAACTGAGACGCCAATTGCAAGCCCTGGAAATCGATCTCCAGGCTCAGCTCAGCCAGGTGGGTGGTGAGCTGGTGTAAAGCTCGGCTGTCTCACAGTTATGCTTTGATGTAAGAATTCGTAGTTAAATGCAGTGTTTCTCATGCCTGTATTTGTATTGTGCCACATGTCACTCCTCAGAGGGACAACCTGGAATCCTCGCTGGCTGAGACAGAGTGTCGCTACAACAACCACCTTGCTGAGCTCCAGAGCCAGATCACATGCGTGGAGCAGCAACTGGCTGATCTGCGTGCAGAAATGGAGTGCCAGAACCAAGAGTACAAGATCCTGCTGGACGTCAAATGCCGTCTGGAGCAGGAGATCCATACATACCGCTGCCTGCTGGAGGGCGGACAGCAGGACCTTATGTAAGTAGGCTTGAGGCACACCAAAAGATGCAATAAAATACCTGTGTCCTGGGTATTTTAACATAACAGCAAAATGAGCAATAGGTGGAGGCACTGCACAGCTCCTTCACCCTCACTGACCTATTCGGGCTGCCTGGTAATCAATGGTGATAATCTGCTTCCCTACCCTGTGCCAGCCATTGCCACAAGAAGAAAGGTCACTGCAACCTTCTGCCAATTTTCTGCCAAAAAGGAAAACAGATTGAGAGCAGCAGGGACAATGAAAAACTGTAGATCTAGTTTATCTGTCATTTCCTTCACTAAAATGTTATTTTCCTGTCCCCTTAGTCAGCAAGGGGGAATTGGTCAGTCTTCGGGTCTAGGAGGAGGAGTTGCAAGAACAAGTGGAATAGGAGGAGGAGGTATCATTAGAACAAGCCACACTTACACTTCATCTTCCCAGATGCCATCCTGTGCAGCTGCGGAGATACAAGGTAAGAACTGCAACACTCTACAGGATTTCCAGAGTCTTCTCTATTCTAAGGCAACAAGGACAGGCAGCAACAAAGCTCTTTCCCACATAGCTTACAGGTGCTATTTGAAAGTTTTATTGTGAGGCTACTGGGAAATACATGATGGGAGGCCACAAAGGAGTGGCTACAACAAGTGCTTTCAGGAGCTGTGACTCTGCTAGGAAGCATGAGAACTGCCAAAAGGGAGGAGGGGGAAGAGGGATAGAAAGGAGAAGGACAGAGTCAGCAGGCAGGCAAGCCACAGAGAACATGGAGAAAGGACTGACGTGAAATCTGGGACAAAGGAAAGAGTAGGAGAAAGCAGAGTGCCTAGATCAGGAAAAAAAAAAAGCAGGAATCATGGGAATACTGGCAGCAAACTACTAGAACTATTTCAAGGGGAAACTTCCAGCCAACCTGAACAAGAAAGAAAGAAATGGGGCGACAGTTGGTCCAGGAGAATGAGTGTGAGCAGCGGCATTGTTCTGGCACGGACCTGATGCCGTTTCCTCATCCAGATTGCTGCTGGTGCAATGTCTGCACCTTCCACCATTTGCCATTTTTATGTGAAAGGGCAGACCATGCTCCAGCTAGCTACAAATCCCATCTGCCTGACTGGCAGGCAACAATCAGACCCTTCCAGGAAGGGACAGTATTTATCTGAAATTCTAATTGAATTGGCTTGTGAAATGATCACGTGTATAGAATGACAGTGTGGGAAAGAATCTATTTTTGCTATAAACAAAGTAATGTTTCCTTTGATCTCTCCAGTGCCTTGCAGAAGGATTTGTGATTAAGCAGAGAAATGAGAATATCCAACAAGAGAGCCCTGAAGCAGAGCCATGGATGAAGAGGGAGAATATTTACTGTATGCCTCTGCAAAGAGCAAGGAGCGTGCTCTTTTGTATTACTCAGCAATGCTAAGCAATGTGTCAGAGGGATAAGCAGAGCGTTGGGCCACATTCTGCTTTATTTTGCTATGTGCTTTTTCCAGTCTATATTGCTGCGTGTGCCCAACCTCCATGACTATTGCTGGAGTTAACCAGTAGTATGATCACTAATGTACCTGGTGGTGAAAAAATTTCTCTAATAAAACTTTGCTTCTGCCTGATGCAATCAAGAAACCTGTGTCTGGAGACTGAGTTCCTTTAGAAAATCAGGTGCTGATCCAGGTGCAAACCACAACCTCAGCCAGGCTAGCTAGCCTCTGCAATGGCCCCAGCAGGAAAAGCTGGTAACCCACGCACAAGGGTCACCTAAACTGGTCAGGGCCATACTCCACTGGCAACAAAGCTGCTTTGCCAGTGGGAGCCAGAGAATGGCCTCGCTGACCTTGCAGGTCTTGTCCGCCTCCTCCCTGTCAAAGCCCGTAGCACACGTTGCCCGTTCCTGCATGACGTCCTCCAGGATCTGCACAGCCAGCCAGCTCAGGCAGATGCCTGTGTGCTTCCCACAGAACATGGTGCTAAAACACAATTTTAGAAAAATTTTGAAAGTCAGTGATGGAACATCTGGAGACAGATTGCATCAGCCCCAGTCTAGTGCTGACACATCTGGGCTGTGCTCTCTCATACTTCATTATCCAGCCCGGGGACTGTGATTAGGTTGAAGAGGAAATCTTGGTCTCCACAACTGATTCAATTTCTGCTGACATGGCTTATATTCTGACCTATCCCTTCCTTTTACAGGAATCTTCCCACTGGGAAATGGACTGGAGGCAAAAGGTTTCTTTCCTATCTATTTTCACATAGTGACTGAGTCCTTTACTGGTCATCCTTCTATTTCAAAGAGTTTCAACCTGAACACCAGGAACTGTTGAAAGATCATACTTATATTAAACATACCTTCTTTAGAGAACTGGAGAGGGCAGGATGGGAGCTGAAAAAGCACAGCTCAACAGAGAATACAATGGAGAAAAAAGCCAGCTAGGGCCTTTGGATACACAGAGCCATTATGTCTTAAATCTTACAAGCAAAGCAAAGATCACTCCCTCCTTTGGGCCTTGAACAGCAGCCACGTAGCTGCTGCTGAGTCAGTGTGGACTGGCATGGTAGTGTGCATGCATCCTGACACTGACCTGCCTGGAGAAGCGAGGGCAGCGGTTTGGTAACTCAGGGCCCTGGAGCACTTCTGGTGGGTGCAGCCATGGGAACCAGCCATGGTGAGCTTGCAGAGTCATTCTGGGTTTGGAGGATTTTCAGTTAAAAGCCATTATGAGCTGAAGGGTGTTTTGAGGATTAAATTGTTTGTTGGTCCAGAAAACCAAGCAGTGGTTGGTTTTACATGTCCGCTCCACCCTGCAGGTTCACAGCTAAAAGAGCAGCACTGGATATGGCTGCTGTTACTTCTGGTACACTGTGATGTGGTTGTTACAGAAAGAGTCATATTCACTTACGAGATGACCTGGCAAAGCAAAACTCCTGGTTATTCCTTTGCCATCCAAAGCTGGAGGTTATGGAACAGCCAGCCTCGGGGTGGGGGGAGTGGAAAGGGCATAAAGACAAAACCATTTCAGGACCGTATATACAGTATAGTGTGGCACACTTTTCTAGTGTCAGCTCTTTATATAGACACCAATTTCTCTTTTACTACAGAAACAAACTTAACACAAGCTGAAACCTTCCAGGAAAGCAGCATCTCCAAGGCCTGTAGGTAGCAAGTGTCTGAAGAATCTCAATCATGAATGTATCAGGGAGCAGGTGAAAGGTGCGCTTCTCCTGCTGTAAAAGAACACGGAGAGAAGATGTCTCAGTGGTATTTCTTTTATTTCACCTACCAGACACTAAACCCAGTAGTATCCAGGGGCTAGAGCACAAAAAGAAAATGCAGTACTGGAACAACTGCAATAATGACTCAGAAGAGTGGCCATAGATAGAAGCTTTTAAACCAAGGATCTAAATCAAGCCTTCTTTAAAGATCAGTTCCAGCCCTACAGAAAGTTCCAGACTTGATGCCAAAATCCCTCAGTAGACATGTAAGGCCACTGCTTCACCAAAGATCAAAAGAGATACTTATCATGGTTATAATGGGAAATTCCCATTGGTTGGACTCCTCTCTATATATCCCAGTTGTTCTCAGAGCTCTTGCTGAGAAGTCGGAAAGCAAAATCTTCCCCTTTTCCTTTCCCGTTGTCTTCTCCTGCCTTGTTCAGTGCGAAGACAGACAGCAAGATAACCCACTGCTGCCCTTTCTGGCCTCAATCCTTCCCAATCCACCAGTCCTCACACTCTCATTTCTAAAAATATAAAGATACTGTACTGACGCTCTTCCAGTTCTCAGTCTTCTGGAAACTCTAGGCTACCTACACTATATAAAAGCTTGCTGCTTTCTTCTGGGAGCCCCATCTGATTCCCACCAGGTCTGGGCTAGTGTCCTTCTCTTGCGAACTGCTACTGACATCTAGCTGCTCCACCTGATTCCCCGTACTCATATCAAAGGCCTTCCCACCCTTCCCACCAGGTCCGGCAGGTGCAAAGCATGCACTTTCACAAAGGAGCTGTCCTAAATTCCTGAGAGGTGAAAGAGACGTAATGACACGGCCAGAAGGACTCTAATGATCCAGGCTTTATGAATATGCCTCTGGAAAGCCCCCGGGAGCGTACAGACTCAGCTCCTAAGACACTGTGATGTTGTTTGTGGACCTACAAGTTGGGATGCGTCTGGAAAGCAGCTCATGAGAAGGTAGCTTGTGATAAACAGTTCCTCAGCAGAAAACACCCTGGAAACAACCCATATATTAACAAGCTGCAAATTATGGGGCTGCAAACCTTGGGCTGGAAACTACATTTCCATGAGATTTCCATATTTCTTTGTGCTAATGAGACAGACCCAGGAAGCTTATAAGTTCAAATAACTGAATGAAAATAGGAGGGAAAGCTTAATTTATTTTTTTAAGGTCTTCAGAACAATTATTTAATTTTATCTTAGCTTAACTAGCGCACCCATTTCCTGAAGACAAAAAGAAAAAATAGCAAGAAAGAGGGCAAGCGTGTGCCACGCGAGGATCCTGGGCAAAGGTGCCTGCTGAAGGCCCGCAGCAGAAAGAGGTGGGTCTAATGGATAAGGCTACAGGCCCACAGGGGACCAAGGTCTCTCAGAAGAGCAGGAGCCATCCTCTCTGCTCTCCGCAATAATTACCCCAATAGGCATGTAGATATCCTCCACTCCCACAAAGGAGTAAGTCATTCCATGTTTCTGCCTGCATATTCTGATGTGCTAAAATGATAACTGTGGAGCAGAGGAAGGAATGTGTGCTCACTCAGAAAAGATGCTTGCTGCAGACAGCTATTGGGAAACTCCTGAGGAATCATATGCAGGACAGGCAAAGCTTCAAGCGATGCAGTATTACGACAGTTTCGGTTCATTCTTACCACCACACCCTGACTCCAATTATGTTCCCCAGTCCTAGTAATGAAATCCAGGTATTCCTTCCTATACACCATGAGGTTTTACCTATTCTGAGCTTTGCTCCTTTGTATGTAGGGACTGAGCGGAGCACAGCTTGGAAGGAAGGGCAGGCTGACATTCAGGCACTGCAGCCTGATACAAGAGACCTAGGTTCAACTGCAGACTCTGCCAGAGGCATGCTCTTTGTCTTTGAGTAAATCACTTTGAGCAAGTCTATCCACACGTCTGTCTCCAGCCGGCTGCAGACATCACCGGAATGCTGCTGGCTTTCATTGTACTGGATAAGTAACACCCAAGCATGCAGAGATAAGGGGAGGCATCTTTTCAACAGAAATAAGAATAAGAGCAATAAAACGATGGGCAAATCCATGAATACTGGGATACTTCAGTTCTTCACTAAGTGGGATTATTTACTTGCCATAATAATAGCTATTCCAATCCACAATCCTGACACAGAGTGAGGATTTGAGCAAGAGTTTGAGCTCACTTTTTCCCTGGTGAAGCAGGCTTGGAGAATTTCTTGCAGTGAACGGTTAGTTTCAGAAAGCTGTGGAACGCCTGCCTCTTGCTCAACGGCCAGTAGAAACAGGTTCTCCCTAGAGAGAAGGCCATTGCTTTTGAGTCTTAGCAAAACATCTCATGAAAAGGAGCTTAGCTTGAATTTTGATGTCAGAAGAGCGAAAGGATTCTTACCTTTTAATTCCTCTGCCTAGCTAAGATTTGGAGATGTTAGTGATAGAGAAGAACCTCTAGTTTGTACTTAACCCATCTTCTCCAAGCCAGTGTAGAACTGTACTGGGCAATGATTGCTCTGCCAGCTGTATCAGCAATTCTGTCTTTATATTTCCTAGGACAGTAGTCCCAAATCTCTTATTAGAATGCAGCACATATTGACAGAGAGATTTCCCATAGGATGTTTCCACTCCCATTCACTGTTTCAAAACACCCACTCTTCCCGAGCAACAATCACTATCCATAATGATGAAAACTGCAAAAATATCTTTCACTGAACAACAGGAAATATTTAAAGTGCTTCTACCTTACTTTACGCTCTCCACATAAAGAAACAGATCCTTTGTGAATTACTGGAGAGCTATGATCATATATGAAGAACCTTTCATCCATGCCCATTAAGAGATCACTCCACGGTCTCACTTGTCTTGTAGCAGAGTGTTCTGGAGTTGTCATTTTGCCAATGGAGAGACTTAGAGGTTAATCTCTGTGTCTCTGATCTTTCCACAAAGTTCTTACATCATTCCTCATACATCATTCGAGAGTCAAACTTCGTATTTATTCTTTCTTTTTAATCTTACATATTCCAACATCAGCACCTTGCATGAAAACTGCTTATTCAACTCAAAATAAAATGAAAATAAATTAATGAGAGATAAAGAGCTCTTTGATGCAATAACCTTTAATGATTTCTTCCTGGTATATAATTTAGGACAGTGTTTTTCCTGGCTTAATGTTTTAAAGTTTGCATCATAAACAAAAAGCTGATGATTCATAAAACATTATTGCTCATGTATTTTTGAAATTAGCAAGAGACATGTAAAGTATCTTCCTTGTCTACCAGGATTCTTGAAAGGAAACTTCCCTTTGAGAAATTATTCTTGGCACCAATGGCTAGAGTAGCCAGCCTTATGGGAAGAAGAAACAGTGGTGACACCCACTGTGGAAGGTATAAATAGAGTTTCGTGGCAACGGACAACTCGCAGTCTGATTTAATATCAAGCTGTGCATCTTGCTTTGGGCTTCTGCTTGCATTTCCAACCGCTGTCGCCATGAGTTGCAACATTAAGGAGACTATTACTGTGTCTAGCAAAGGCAGGAGCAGTGGTGGCAGCTGTATCATTGGTGGTGGTGGTGGAGCACGGATTTCTTCCTACGGGATAGGCAGTGGCAGAGGTTTTTCTGGAAGGAGTTACTGCGGTGGAGTGAATTATGGAGGGGGACTGAGTGTTGGTAGCTTGGCTGGTGGGAGCTATGGAGGTGGCAACTGCTATGGCAATGGCCTTGGTTTTGGCCTTGGAGGTGGTGTGGTTGTTGGTGGTCTTGGTGGCGACTGTTTGCTTTCGTCCTGCGATGAGAAGGTCACCATGCAAAATCTCAATGACCGCCTGGCTTCCTATCTGGACAAGGTGAAGTGCTTGGAGAAGGAAAATGCTGAACTGGAGTGCAGAATCAGAGAGTGGTACGCTACACAGGGCCTCTCCTGTGAGCCCCGGGACTACAGCTGCTATTACAAAGAAATCGAAGATCTTCAAAATCAGGTAATCCCCTTTTTCAGTTGTTCCTCCCCTATTTAAAGCTTATTTCTCAATTTGTATTTAGAACCTACTGCAATTGTTAGAGGTAATTTTGGTGTTGCTAAATGTCTTCGCAAACATAAATTTTGGCAAGTTCCCCTATGACATTGTTGAGTGTGGGAGCGTATCAAAGACGCATGCTGCAAGGTGATACAGGTGGGATAATACTCTTAAAAAGGAAAAGGATGCTTTGTTACATCATGTTTTGACTATACAATTATAAATATGATATTACCAAGTGTGCTCTGAGGAAATGTAGTGGTATTAGCCCAGTAGGAAAAGCAAAGCAAAGAGAACTATGGAACAAGAGCAAAACATGGATATCAAATGCTGTATCAAACGAAGCATTATAAATTCTAGGTGAGAAAAGCTGAGTATTTGAAATTGATTGCCACAGTGGCACAAACACCTTGATACTAATAAGTCTGCAATGAAAGTTATGGCTGATCTTAAGGCTTAAAGATACCTTCCAACTATCTTCCCTGAATATCCTTAAGCTTGAAGCCCAGAACACGCCAGCTTGAATGTCAGTTGAGATTTAATGTCTTAAGGAAGGTTCTTTAGCTTCACTTCTTTGTGAAGGATCTTTGGAACTTGCCTTCAGATCTTGAAACTGGGAAGTCCCATTTCACAACTCTTTAACTCCCAACCTCTACACAGTTGACCTCTTTTCTTTACTGACTGTGAGTTAAGGAGGCAAAGCTACCTCCTGCAACTGCTCTGCTCAAGGAACAAGGTTACTTAAATAAGAAGGTAACAGAAAAAGGAAATTGTGAAGAGTTACTACCTAGCTGCAATCTAGATAGACCTATAGAGTATAACAGCAGAGAGAAGTGAGACATCTCTCATGGTCTGCTCTTTTCCAGATTGTCTGCGCAACCATTGATAACAACAAGATCATTCTGGACATTGATAACAGCAGGATGGCTGCTGACGACTTCCGTGTGAAGTGAGTGCCCCTCTGTGTAGATGAACCCCGTTGCCTCCTCCCTGCTCCTTTGCATCTTACGTGTGGAGTCTCAGTGCACTAATTATAGAGACTTCAGACAAGTCTCACTACACCACCACATTAGGACAGGATGGAGTGATGAAAGGCGTTTTGCTCTTGGTCACCAGCCCTCCCTTAATTAGTATTTTCGGGTAAAACATTTGGCAACAGTGTTTGTTGGTGAGGGCTGGGGACCAACATTGCAGGGAGTGGTCCTTAGTGGTATAGTTGGCGCATTTCCATCACAGACCAGTGCAGATTGGGATCAGCAAAAGAGAAATGCAGCTGAATAAGTGATATCAAACATACAGTGATCAGGAGCAGGAAAAAAATAGGTGAGGAAGAAAAGCTTTCACATAACAGACATTAAGTGCAGTGCAGAAATCTAATGCACAGTGCATTCAGCTTCGACAACAAAATACAGTTTAGAGCAGGTAGCTGGGAAAGGAGATCTTTGCGTAAACTGAGCACATGTGAGATGTTACTGTTCTGACTTTCTGCTTTCTTGCACAAACCAGGTACGAGACGGAGCTGGCCCTGCGCCAGAGCGTGGAGGCTGACATTAATGGCTTACGCCAAGTCCTGGATCAGCTGACTCTCTGCAGGTCGGACCTGGAGGCACAGCTGGAGTCGCTGCGGGAGGAGCTCTGCTGCCTGAAGAAGAACCACGAGGAGGTAGGGTCCTGCCCTTTCCCTAGGAGCACCATGGCCCCGACATAAAACTTTGCCTACACGAAATGTGCTCTGAATTTAAAAGTAAAGATCAACCACTTTCACACCACAGCTTTCCCATCAAACCCTTCTGGGGTTCAGAGCTGTCTGCCTCGTGGGTGGTACGGGAGCGCTGGCAGAGAGGCGGCTGCTGCTCTGGGGCTGCACTGGCACTGCGAGTGCCAGAGGGGGGTGAAAGTTGCTGCTGACTCCAGTGGATGAGAAGAAATTACCCAACAGATTTGTTGGGGAAAACACTTGCACCATCTTCCAGTGCTTTTTACAGCCATAGCTGGGAGGCACTCCTCGCAGGGAGTGCTGTTCTTAGCCACCAAGCTCTGCTCTTCTATGTCGTCTTTCAAAAGCCAGTATGCATCTGATCTGGGTTATATTTCCAGGAAATGAATTGCCTGAGAAAACAATCAACTGGAGACGTGAGTGTGGAGGTCAATGCCTGTCCTGGACCAGATCTCAGGCAAATCTTGGAGGATTTGAGATGCCAGTATGAAACACTGATAGCGCGCAACCGCAAGGAAGTTGAGGATTGGTATGAGTGCAAGGTAAGCGACACACACTTGCTGCGAAACAAACTGACATGCACGTTTCAGGGCACAGGAGCATTTCAGAAAACAGACACGGAGACAATAAGCAGTTCTTCCTTTACAGTGAAGCCCGAGATCAGCACTCATTATACCCTGTGTTCCACAGGAGACACAGGCCTGTCTGACCAGTTTGTTATGTCCCATCTGGAACAGCAGCATTTGCCACAAGGCCTTGTGGTGTTGGTGTTGGAACTGAGATATTCCACATTTGAATTAAAGAGACTTAATAGCCATGAGGTTAATGTGATTTGTAAAAAGAGCAAGCAGTTGAAGCCAGCGGTTAACGCCCAGTGCACCGAGAACTCACCCTGCTCACTCGTCTTTTTGCTAGCTACTCACTGTATTCTGCTTCTGTAAAAGCAAGTCCAACTTACACAGATATTCTCTGAAGCTCTTTATTCTGGATTGGTGATTTTCAGATTGAAGAGGTGAATCGGGAGGTTATTACAAGCGGTCAGGAGGTAGAGACGTGCAACAACCAGGTTACTGAACTGAGACGCCAATTGCAAGCCCTGGAAATCGATCTCCAAGCTCAGCTCAGCCAGGTGGGTGGTGAGCTTCCTTACAGCTGTGACGTGGCTGCTGCTGGGTTTCTTAGCATGAACAGCCAGGCCTACCAATCAGCATGATGGTGGTGAATAGCTCTTTTGGATTGGAAATAACAAACTCCAGGGTGACACTTAAATGAATGTTGTTTCTTCGGTTGTCTTGTTTATCAGAGAAATAATCTGGAATCCTCTCTGGCTGAGACTGAGTGCCAGTACAACACCCTCCTCGGTGAGCTACAGAACCAGATCACATGCGTGGAGCAGCAATTGGCTGAAATAAGAGCGGAAATAGAGTGCCAGAACCAAGAATACAAGACCTTACTGGATGTCAAGTGCCGTTTGGAGCAGGAGATTCAGACCTACCGGTGCTTGTTGGAAGGAGGACAGCAGGACCTTATGTATGTAGATCTCTAAATCCACTAGAGAATAAATGAAAATATCAAGGATCTGTATTACAGATTGGGAATCTGACATAATCTTTAGTCCATCTTAATGCTTTCTATGAGATGAAAAAGTTGTCTCATGAGCAACTTTACTGTGATGAATGTTCAAATCTGAACTAAATGTCACTCCTTGGGATCTGCAGAGCAGAGAAATCAAATCTGTTAACTGCTAGTTACAACATTGTAACTACTAGTATTAAGTCAGCATTCATAACAATCTCTTTTCTGTAGTAAGATGGGCGAGAACTGTCAAAATAAGAATTAATTGCAACGCTCTGCATTGCATTTCCATGCCAAAGCGGAGCACAAATGCAAAGCAACTCTGAAAGTGAAAAAAGAACGCAATGTAAAATACTCTAACCCCTATAAAGGACACAGTTTGAGACTTTGTGTCATGTAGTCAGTCAGCAGTGTCATGTAAAGTTCTAAAATTCCCTATTTCTCTCACCAAATTTATCCTACTAGTCATGGAGCAGGAATCGGAGTAGGAACTGGTGTAGGAGGAGGAGTCATTAGGACAAGCCACACCTATACTACAACTTCATCTTCCCATTGCCAGCCCCAAGTCCCACCCTGCAAGACTGGAGATATACAAGGTAAGAGCCGTGCTTTCACAAAAGGAAAACTGTTTTTTTCAGTTTGTTCCTTTGTAATAAGGCCAGGAGACAACACACTCTCCTAGGACATGTTATTGGTATCTTCTCACAGAGTTACTATGCTACAGGTATGATCTGTTACAATGGATCCAACTGCAGCGCAAAATTGGCTGTGTCACTAAGAAATAGGTTTAAAGAGAGCTCTGACTGATACGGAGTTGCAGAAAGCAAATGAGAGACAAGAGGGAGCAGTAGAACTAAGAGGAGAAAGCTGGGGAAATGAGGCATAAAGAAAAGATCTGGAAGTAGAAGTAAAGAAGATGGCCAAACAAAGCTTAGCAAAAGAGTCAGGAAGGAGTGAAAAGAAGACCAGATCTGTAACTTTACAAGTGCAAATTCCCATTAAAACACAATTATTTAGGGAATTTCTGGGGTTTCCTGGGTTGTCTGCCAACTGCTCTTGTTTAACAGAGTGTATTCTTAAAATAAGGGCACTACACAGACCAAATTTTTGTTATTTGAAGGATTTTATCTCTGTTGCAATCAAATAATGCTGCTCTATTTTTTCTCCAGTGACCTGCAGGAGAATTTGTGATTAAGGAGGAATGGACTAGAAGATGACATATAGAGAAACCCACAGACAAAACAAGAGCACTCAATGTTCACTGCACGCCTCTATGCAGAGAAAGTAGAAGTAACTCAGCGATGCTTTGCCATGTATCTAAAGGGGCTTGTTGAGAGCCACCTTCTTCTCTGTTCTGCTACTTCTGTTCTGTAATGCTGTAATCTCTAGAAGTTACTTGAGTTAGTCAGGATCACTAATGTACCTGGTGGTGAAAAAATTTCTCTAATAAAACTTTGCTTCTGCCTGATGCAATCAAGAAACCTGTGTCTGGAGACTGAGTTCCTTTAGAAAATCAGGTGCTGATCCAGGTGCAAACCACAACCTCAGCCAGGCTAGCTAGCCTCTGCAATGGCCCCAGCAGGAAAAGCTGGTAACCCACGCACAAGGGTCACCTAAACTGGTCAGGGCCATACTCCACTGGCAACAAAGCTGCTTTGCCAGTGGGAGCCAGAGAATGGCCTCGCTGACCTTGCAGGTCTTGTCCGCCTCCTCCCTGTCAAAGCCCGTAGCACACGTTGCCCGTTCCTGCATGACGTCCTCCAGGATCTGCACAGCCAGCCAGCTCAGGCAGATGCCTGCGTGCTTCCCACACAGCATTTTGCTTAAATTCATTGCAGAACCACAAAGGAGGAAGTTAGTGGAGCTGGAGCTCATCAATGAAAGGAGAACAGAGAGATCAGTGACAGAAATTTCCATGAAAAACCAAGCTCAGGATGGTGTATATCCATACACAGTTATCGGCTTAGCAGCCATCCCTGGTGCACAACTCCAGCTGCTCTCCAGATGTGTTAGGCATTAAACTGTGAGATGCGTTGGCTGCTGGGGAGTACGATGTCACTCACACCCATCTTAACAGATCTGCACTGTAGTCATCTGGGGGGAGGGAGGTGTCTTCTGACCTTACCTGTCTTCTGGACTTCTGTAATGTAAGCACGTCTGAGTGAGTCTGCCTCCCTGCAGAGCAAATCCCATCTCTTCTGTGTCAGACGTCTGCCTGGGGAGAGGGACCATGCAACGCAAGTGCCTCTTCTCTTGGGTGACTGTAAGCAGAGCCAAGAGCAGGTGCTGAGATGACAGCATTCAAATTTTATGATAAATCTCCTCTTCTCTTGAGACAGCCAAGGGGTGGGTGGACATTCGTAGCTGTGCAGAGACACTCACAGGATGGAAAAAGCGGATGGCCTGAAAGCCCCTTGGCACAAATGGCACAAACATTTCTCACACCTAAACACATGTAAAATATTTTGGAGTCCTTTGCTGAGAAATTAAAAAATATTTGAAGCGTAAAAGCAAGTGCATTTCCCCAAATCCCACTCCTGAATCTGCCACACACCTGGAAGAACAGCATTTCTGCCTCTGCTCACGGTCAGTTTATGCGCTGCAATAAGCAGGGAGACGGGGATGGAGGGCAAAGGGAGGACGGTATTTTGGCTTTGAAGCAGAGAAGCAACAAGGCTGATCCCTGGCGGACAGGGCTGTGAGAAGCAGCGGGGATGCGGGGAGGGCAGAGCTCGGGGAGGCACGGCCGCCGCCGCCGCGCTCCCAGGGCGGCCTCTCCTGGCCTCAGCCAGCGCCTGGAGAAGAAACGCGAGCAGAAACGGCTGACACCGGCTTTCTGGCTGATGTGCACCAGGGGAGGAAGAGGTAAATGCCAGCAGCGCACGCCTCGTCTCTGGTATTGTGCCAGGTTTGCCGTGCTGCTCTTCCCAGACTGGGATTTCTCCCCGGCAGCTGCCACCATCGTGCAAACCCTTGTACGAAACGCTCACTTCTGCGGACGTGCCACCCGCTGCTCGCTCCTCCCAGCTGAGGATTTCGGCTAAACAGCGTGAATCAAATCGTCCCTGAAGTGAGAGACGGTTTCTCATCGAAACTAAAATCCTGTGAATTTGGCATCTGAGTTTTCACTTTCTGCTGCCATCAGCACTGGCGTTTCCCTCTTGCCACCACATAAGGAAATATTGACCTGAAGCACTCGTGAAAATACTTATACTGGGTTGTTTGTGGGTTTTTTTCAGTGGAAAGAGAAATTGAACATGTGTTTGCCTGAGAACACAGGGCAAAACTAGTAGTCTATCCAGTTTGTATCAAGACTCAAGCAAAAGTTTTTCATGAGCACTGTATTTGATTGCAGATAAAAACTTCAGAGGAGCTGGAATAATAAACTATCATTACACGCAAATGCTGCTTGTGCCAAAGAACAAGGAAATAGAGAAAGTGTCGTAAATACCAGCAGACCAGACATCGTGGTGCTTTCCAGATCTCTCCAGAAGGTGTCAGCTGTTCTTAACTGGCAGATCCAGCCGAAATGCCGAGCTGCCAGTCTCCTGCTCCCAAGCGCCGGGCCTGGCACAGCCCTCTCCTCTTCTCACTCCAGCCTACCCGAGGAGGGGAAACAGCGCACTGTCGCAGTGCGTGAGACCGAGATCTGATACTCTGCTTAAAGTGGGACTTACATTTTACTAAGAGGCCAGGAGATGCAGATAAGTTTGGCTAATACTATCTGTGGCTAAATGGAAGTTGCTGTTAGACTATACAACAAAAGTACAATAATATGTAATTAAAATAATATTATATAAAAATGTAATGATACATAATATACAGTAATTTCCATGCTGTCCGGGGCCACTTGCACTGGACAGTCCTCTAACACATAGGAAGCTGCAATTACTGCACTGCAGTGGGGTGGGGAAGCATTCCCTCCTGCCGCTGCCCATCCCTGCGCCCACGGTGCCGAGCAATTCAGACACATTTTGTGTTTCACTGTGTGGGATATTTGGAGATGCAGGAGGAGACGGACATCACAGGCCCTGCGCCACGGTCTGCAGCCTGCTCTCTAGAGGGCACTCGGCTCTCACCGAGGCTGCCGAAGGGTGCCCAGGGGAGAGGCGTGTGGCAAACCCAGCTCTGATTGCTTGGCTAATTTTCTTCTAACAGAAATACTCGGCTAAACAGATGAAGTAGTGTCTGCGGTATGTGCTGGGGAGATTCTGCTAGCTGAAAACACGGAACAAGCTATCAGCCCTGACATCTCGCTCCAGCCTGCTCACCTGTATTCAGTGGTCACATTCGTAGTGAGGTTGACATGACCTGATTCTGTGCGTGTGACTATGGCAGGAGACGAAGCAGGCTTCCTCCCTGCCTCTTCGAAGACCCCAGCTGCCTTCTCCTGTGTGTAAGTGCACAGAATGGACGCCAGGCTGAAACTCTCTGCACCGATTTGCTAATACCTGTTTATGTTTCGTGAATGGCACTGGAATGTTGTGCATCATGTTGTTAGGCAGGAGCACAGTGAAACCCAGGCTCTCCGTAGGGGTTGCAATTGCGTTACAATGGCAGAGATGCAGTTTAGACCCTTTGCTGACGAAGGTCTTGCCAATGAAGTAGCATTAGCTGAGACCCCAAAGAGTCAGCTGTGCAAGTGGCTGTTTACACCCAAAATGAAGACATTCCCAACCAAAGGGTTTGTACTCTAAAAGTCTCTTACAGCCCTGACTCACCTAATTACTGTTCCTATCATAATCACCATCGTTCCATTGGGTGGTGGATCTTTTGAAGGTGCCCTTTAATGTTTCATCAGTACTAGTCTCTGCAATAACAAATGAGTAACAGATCAAGTATAATGTATGCAAGAATTATTTTTTTCCCTAAAGGAGAGATGTTTGCTGGATTGGATACTACTGACTACCCTGACATGGAGGGCAGCAGATCACCTCCCAGTGCTGCAGTCCAGTTTTAACTGACAGGTGGGTGAATGTGCTGTGTTAGGACCATCAGACACAACAAGGATACGTTCCAGGGATATTCCCTCTGACCACACATCTCGGGGTGTGGGCAGGTGCCAAGACTTACACCCTGTCTTGCAGAAGAGTGCAGGAGAGGTGGGGACTTACTCTCTCACCTCAAAACACATCTTTTAAAAACCTTCACTTAAAAAAAGCCTACGTATGTTTTGGCATGCAGGGAATGATCATATGCAGGTGGTCTTCATAGAATTTCACTGAGCTCTAAAAACACACTGCTTTATTTTATTAGATGTGGCCATAAATATACATAGGAAGAAAGAAACAGAATGAACAATACATGCTGTGTACTGCTCCACTAAGTAATGCTAAATACATTTGAAGATGCTCCCGCTGGGCACCGGGGCTTCATGACAGTTGCACAAACTGCTGTGGGAACAAACCTAAGTCCACTGGTTGAGTGTCCCACTGCTAGGAGAAGAATGGGGCGCAGTTTTTTGACAGAACTATTTCCAATTACAAAAATGCATTTAGCGAAAATCATACTTTTCACTGGAAATAGTTGGTACTGACAACACTTTCAACCCCAAATATTTCTGGATGGAACTGCTGCCAGGCACCAACAGCTGAGTTAGTGGGAAAAAAAGATTCCAAAGCACATTGTGCCCTCATTACAGAGTAAACAATCGGGAATCGTTAGGTGGGAATTACTTCTTGTTTAGAACTCTCAGTTAATCCACTGTTAAAATAATAAACATGATTGAGCCCTAATATGTTTCAACTATCTGAATCAAATTTTCTCAGATTTTTCAGTTTTCAAACATCTAGCTTTTTATCGGGATAAGAAAAAAACCCTCGTCATTTCAATTTTAGTGGAGGGGAGAACAGTTTCCTGCTAAGTGTTAGGCCGCTGAACCTCAATGGAAGGAAGAGCAGTGTACATCCTCAGAACGAGAACAGTGTTCTCCCTCCAACACAGTTATCCTTCAGGGACTGGGTTTCTTCTTTACTATGGAGAAATATTGTTCTATGGGATTATCTGGTGTTAACAAAATTGCTTGATGATTATATAATGGAAGTCAGTTTATAATGTATAATTATGAGAATGAGTCATATTCCCCAGATAGATCTTCCACAGTTTTTCTCTGCGTATCAACATAAGCAAATTGAATTTTCCTGACAAGACCTAACCAGAAGTAGGAAGGATGGAAGAGGATTCATCCCCACTGAAGCACCGAAAAGGGTGGGTAACGGTCCAGTTGTACCCCAACACATGTGCTCAGCAGCCTCAGCAGTTTCTCCCAAACACATCAGTCCAAAGGAGGCTGTAAATGCAGAGCTCAGAAAAGGTGGTGCCACGGGAGCTGATAGGAGCTTGCGTGTGCTCAGCCCACACTCCCATCACCGTGCCATCACCCCAGCCTGCCACGGAGGCCACTTCAGCCTCACCCCTTCCTGCTGCCACACACACCCCAAAGGAAAAAGACTTCATTCTCTCCCGGCTTCTGCTTTCAGCCAACGCACGTCTGTGTTGCTGCAGAGCACATGATAATTCTGCCATTTGAGTGCACTGGGTGAATTCATGCCCACACTGGGTGAGCCTTTCAGGCTTAAATAGGCCACCATCCTCTTCTGGGCAGGAGCTCGTAACAGTTTCATCACAGGAGAAGGGAAGAGGCCTCACTGCAAACAACTATGGTGTCAGCCGCCCCCAAGGCATCTTCCTCCTCCTCCTCCACCCCCTCCTATCTTGGCTGTGACCTGAAGCATGTCAGTCACTGCACAAGGGCAGGTTTTCCTGAATGCCATTAAACTCTCAGCTTTGAGGGTACATTGTGACTGTATGCTCTCTCCATTAGTTATGCCCAGTGCAAAAAAAAAAAATTATCCGTTTCAAAACAAGTCCTGTGTTTTAAATCTCACCTTGCAGTTCAAGTCACACTTGAACTTGAGTCTGGGCAATGCCAGAGGAAGCCTTCACGGCTCCTTGTGCTGCACTCACTGCACCGCAGGGTGTGATAGCAAAGGGCACACCAACTTAGGATGGACGTGCCTTGATGTGTTTGTGGAGCAGCAGCTTGATGCTGCAATAAGCAGCACCAGCCCGAGATTTCGTAACATTTCACTGTCCCGTTTCACAGGTACTACTGGGGTTCCTTGCAGTTCCTGCGGAGTTTATTGAAATCTCTCTTATGTTAAGATTTTCCCAGCCCTCCACGTTCTCTTCTGCAGCATTATCTCTAAATTTTGCTGGAAACATTATCTAAGATCATCTAGTTAGCTCAGTATGCTTGCAAATGCCTGGACAATCCTATCAGACATAACTGCAGAGAAAACTACCATCTCGTAAAACAGCTTCCATCTTACAGCAAACTTTGAAATAAAACATTCCTTTCAGGAACCATTTGTTCCATGACTTCTATGTCTGATCCTGGCCAGTCATTTCCAGATACACTGAATCCATCAGGCTTCTTCAGTTTTAAGGAGCTAATCTTCACTCTTGAGGCATGTTGCCTGCACGAATTCTAGGGAAAAAATGGCATTAAGTCTTCCTGTCATGTATTAAACATGAAGCTGTGAAGTATGTTGCACACAAGCATCCTCACTGATATTCAAACTATCCAAACATGTTCTTTTTGTGAACGAAAGACATGAAGCTTAGTCTATCTGAAAGGAACGACTCATACAAAAGATGAAATAAACAACTTTCCAGAAAAAAAAAACCCAAACCTTACCCTTCTGCAGAATTATACAGAACAACATAGAAACATATCCGTGTCCTTATAACATGGGTGTCAGCAGCTGGAAGCCAACAGTTAAACAGAACGGAACCCAATAGTTTCATGAGCCAAAGTAGCTGTTAGTATAGAAGAGAATTTCGTGCACTTCAAGAGAAAACGATTTCTCACTGGAACAAGCTAAAACTACGACTTAGACTCCACTAAGTTTTGTAGTGAAACATTTAAATTTCTACAAGCCAGAGAAGGCCTTGCTCAGACATTTCAGAAATGAAGTCTAGCAGAAGATGAAACTTCAGGTGTGTCCTACTGTGTGGGCGAGGGTGTGCTGGGAGGGGCATTTATAAAAAGATGTTTCCACAAACACTTGCTATAAGCCATAACAAACAAACCTCTAAATTAGCAACAACCAACATCACAAAAGCTGAGCAAGAAAAGAATAATATACCAAATCAATACAGGAATTTGGATATCACACAACTAGTTCAACCTACAAAAAATGACAGCTAACAGACTGCATTTTGCTAAAGATCATGTGCTTGGGAAGGAAGAGGGACATGAGAGGCAGTCAGGAAAGCAATTGCAGATGTTTGAGGCTCAGGTTGCTGTAAGAGCTCAGAAGACGGATGCTCAGCTGAACTATCCACTGCTAGGTATTTGAAAAAGATACAATCTTAAAAGAAGAAGATGCAAGATAGCAAATATTTCCTACTTTTGGTCATGCTGTGTCCATGAATGGAAAACCAAACTGAAGGGAAAATGCTATTTTGATGTACAGCTTATTGACTTAATCCCAAAAAAGGGAACTTAACCTTTCTCCTCTGAGTAAGTATGGTTGTATTTGCACTGCGGAAGGAAAACATCCTGACTGAATTTTTGAAATCCCTTCAGGAGTGAGAATATTACTTCTCATATTCACAGACATGTCAAGAGAGACTAGCCCAGAGCCAGGATACTTTCCCAGCTCTCTCGACCATCCTGTAACTGCATTTGGTCCAAGCACACGAAGAGTTATTCCCTGCAACAACCTGTCACTCTTCCTTTTCTTGTAGTCTTACACAGAGCTATTTTCCAGTTGTCATACAATTTTTTCATAATGAAATTGTTATTATAAAACATAATTGTAGATGTATGTTTGGAATAAATTGCTGACACGTATAATATTTGCCAATGTTCACAAAGTTTTTATGAGAAATTACAAAGATGTCAGAGTGGTTCAGTGTACCTACAGAATACATCCTGCGATATGTTTTCAAAAGGCATAAAGCAATAAACAACTGAAAATAAGGAGCATACAGCATAAGATAACCATAAACCAGAACCTATTAAAATATCATGTAAGTATAAAAAAATCAGCTGGGATTCCTTGACAAATATCTGAAAGGGGAAAGAGCATGAGGAATGACGACATTAAAAGAGAAATAGTAACATTCATTACTGCCCCATATTATGACAGTTTATTGTTGTGCTGAAAGAGATGTGAACGGGATGAGGTGAGTGGGATGAGTTTAATTCAGATGACTGTAAGTCAGTGGACTAGATCACAGAAAAGATCTACCTCATTCAGAGCCACCCAACAGAAATTACATGTTTTGTATCAATAAACAAACGGTCACGAACACTTTGAGTATGGGTTAAGCTTCCTGACACTGTCAAACATCTCCCTTTGGCAAATTACCCTTGGCAGAAAAACTACGGCTTGCAAATGCACATGGAAAGAAGGTACTCCCTTTGATGGTGACACCCACTATCTCAGGTATAAATGCAGACCAGGCAGGGTGGAAGTTGGAGCTATGATTCCAGAACAACTGTGAGACCAGCTTTGAGTTTTAACTGAGTCATTCGCTGCTGCCACTATGAGCTGTGGCTCCAAGCAGACCTCTAAAAGCTGCCTGCGAGGGAGCAGCGGTGGCAGTGCTAGCAGTGGTGGTGGTGGAGGGGGCAGTAAGTATTCCTCTGCCTCCTCAAGAAGAATCACTTCTAGGACAAGTGGTGGTGGCAGGATTTCTGGCAGCAGTTGTGGCGGAGGAAGTTCCAGGAGCAGCTATGGTGGGGGAGCTAGCGGTGGTAGCTACGGAAGGATCAGGCACAGTAGTTACGGAGGAGGAATGAGCGGCCGTAGTTGTGGAGGAGGAATGAGTGGTGGTTATTATGGGGGAGGAATGAGCGGTGGTCGTTATGGAGGGGGAACGGGCTGTGGCAGCATGGGAGTAGGCTTTGGATCAGGGGGGAGTGGGTTTGGTGGTGGTTATGGAGGAAGCTTTGGTGGAGGTGGTGCTGGTTTCAGTGGTGGCAGCTTTGGCAGTGGTGGCTTTCATGGAAGGAATGTGGGAATTCTCTCCAACGATGAAAAGCTGACCATGCAGAGCCTTAATGAACGCCTGGCTTCTTACCTGGATACGGTCAGAAATTTGGAAATGGAAAACGCTCAGCTTGAACAATTAATCAGGGAGTGGTACCAGAAGCAAGGTCCTACTGGTACAAAGGACTACAGCCACTATTATGGACAAATTGAAGACCTTCAAAATCAGGTAGGATGTTCTTTGTCAGAGAAGTTTAAGCATTGACAGACTTTTTGTGATTGAGTAAAATGTTTGAGGCACCCAGCATGGATACTTCTAAACTCACTAAGTGTCTCTCTGAAAGTGCCTCTTGCGCCTGAAATTCTGCCTTCTGTGCATGCATCCCGCTATCTTCATCTAGAGGTGCAGAAACCATGCACACCCCCTACAGCACACCCCACAGACTGTTCGTTGGCAGCAAGTGCAGACTCTCAGGACGCCTGTAGTGGATTTGAGAGCATAGGAAAAATGGTAACAATTACTCTCTGGGATGTGCACTGTCTGAGTACAGCCCTTGGCCCGCGCGCATGGAAGGTGCGATAGAGCTACGGTGGTGACACTAAGCCTCTTGACAGGGCTCTTGTACTCACAAAACAGCTTTTGCAGTTCTGATGCTATTTTCACACAGGTACCTCTTTGTTTTGCGCTGTAGATGACCTTTCCAGGCCTCTGTATGTAGGAGATGCTGTTCCCCTCAGACACCTGGGAATTGTAACAAGAGGATCGCATTCATATTTCTGTCCCTTGTGCAAACCTGAGAGATTCACGGGGAAAATTTTCCTCAGCATATTGTCTTCTCTTCTAGCTTGTGACTGCGGCTGTGGAAACCAACAGGGTACTTTTGGACCTGGATAACACAAGGATGACTGCAGAAGACTTCAGGATAAAGTAAATATATATTCCTCTTTTCCAGGCACTGACTTCTTTTCTCCTACTTTCCTCACCTTAGTTGCATAAATTCATTCCATAAACAAACATCAATCCACAGAGACTAGGGTTCCTCCTGGTTCCATGGCAGCGCAACTGAAATAATTTGTATGACTTCAAAATTCTTCATTATTTCTACAATGATCTTCAATAGGAATACTCCCTATGGCTGTGGAGTCAAAGCTTAAAAAAAGCTTTAAGGAAATAAAAATTGTGATTTTCTCTCACTGAAAGTCAGATGAAACAGATAGATGAAACCTGCACAAAGTCTACAGTAAGAAGAGACACTGAAAAGACCACAGAATACATTTTAATATTAAAGTTTAATATTAATATTAAACTTCAAGTACAGGCTGCTGATTTCATAATTCTGCTGGTTGAGAGATGCTATGTGCTATGAAGTACAGACACAAAAGCAGACACTGAGATACTGGAATATGTGAACCTTTTCATAAATAAAGTCAGTAGGAGAAGGACTGAAAACCCAAGACCAGGGCTGACCCTTCTGCACTGTCCTTGGCGCAGGTACGAGACGGAGTATGGTCTCCGGCAGAATGTGGAGGCTGACATTAATAGCTTGCGACCCTTGTTGGATAATCTGACTCTGAGCAGGTCTGACCTGGAAATGCAATTTGAGTCTCTAAAGGAGGAGATGATTGACCTCAAGAAGAACCATGAGGAGGTAAGAGCCAGCTCCTTGAAATGCAAATTGCAGAGGAAAACAAGAACACGTACAATATTGGAAACGTGGGGAGGTTTCGCAGGTAATATCCTCTGCACTAAATAGTCTTCCCTGCTCTCCTAATGTGCGGCAGCTCGGCAAGGGGCCTTCTGAGACAGGCTGACTGCCAGGCCCAGGCTGTTCCAGGGCATCTCTGAGCATGGTCCCTCTCAACAAGCAATGACTGGGAAGTCAAGGCCAAATAACTAACAGGAAAAAAAGCCCAATATACATATATATATGTTGTTGAAAGGATCCAGGATGGTTTATGATGTCAGAGCAAATTAACTGACTTCAAAACTCTTTCACGAAGTAATTGCACCATTTTTGTTTATTTGCCTTGGGCCTGGGTTTTCTCTGCAGGAAATTAAATCGCTGCAAACGCAGTCCAGTGGTGATGTGAATGTGGAGGTGAATGCTGCTCCAGGAGAGGATCTGCTGAAAAAACTGAATGATATGAGACAAGAATATGAACATATTATTCAGAAAAACCGTGAAGAGGTTGAAAGGTGGTATGAAAGCAAGGTAAATGGTTACAATTTGAATGTTCACATTACAAAAGAAAAATAATACCAACTTTCGGTAAGAACTTCCTGTAGATGAACGACACTTGGAATGACAACATCCATTGCTTTTAGGTTATAATGGTAGAATCCCTTTGACTAAAATAAGGGAAGTCACAAGTGGGCTTGAACTGCACTGGCAGAGCCATATAAGCAAGTTTAAACAGCCCCCATATTACAAGTGGCCCTGCTTCAACTTGTTGTGTTGCCAGATGCTTCCATGCTAAACTACCATGCTGACATTGTAAGTAAAACTCAAAAACTCCAATTCTGTATATTAATTTTTCAGATGGAGGAAGTTAGTCAACAAGTCCAGTCAAGTGGCCAGGAAGTGGAATCAAGCAACCAACAGATCTCTGTGCTGAGACGTGACTATCAGAGCCTGGAAATTGAGCTGCAGTCGCAAATCAGCATGGTAGGTAATGATTGCTTCTGATCCTCTGATATGAAAGAACACGTGAGTTGCTGGAATGACAGGAGATCAGCTATAGCTAGCACTCCATTTAATGAAGATGCTTGGCGCATCTGACACCGTGTACCATTTTTCTCATTTGGGGCATAAGAATGATCTAATCCTGCCACATTCCCATAACATGCCACATTCCCATAAACACTGTAGTTTTTCTTTCATTCTCAGGTACAGTCTTTGCAATCCAACTTGGAAGACACAGAACGTCGCTATAACATGCAGCTGCAGCAGATCCAGGGTATGATCGGCCCCTTGGAGGAGGAGCTGGCCAGCATCCGCTGTGAGATGGAGAGTCAGAATGAAGAGTACAAGATGCTCCTGGGCATCAAGACCCGCCTGGAACAGGAGATTGCTCAGTACCGGGCACTGCTTGAGGAAGGGCAGCATGATATTGGGTACGTACATTCAGACTAATGAACATGCCATCTTTGCAAACAGGTGAAGATGAAAGTAGCAATATTTATATCAGGAACTAGTGCAACTAATTAATCATCACAAGAATTCATACGCAATCTAAATCTTGGCTGGCAGTGTACAAAGCTGTATTATTCTATACTTATTATGAACTGAACAAAAACATTTACAAAAGTATTTAGAACATTATAGTTTCTTTTTTCCATTTCCATTTCTTCTCCTAAGTACAATCAGGAAGTACAGTTATATATGAAAATGTAAGCAAGAAAATAACTGTCTTTTATAAATACTCAAGGTACGTACTTTGAAAGACTTCTAAAGCCATCCATTATCTTTCTTTTTCTTCTTCTGTGCAGATCAGTTAATTTGTCCTTAATTAGAATAGTTTAAAACCAGTTCTCTAGAACATGTTTCACACAACAGTACTTTCTCAGTCATATGAGGAGCTCAGAGGGAGTCAGAAAGTGGCCTCGATACAGCCGATAGGATGCCAGACACTGGTCATGTTGCTATAAATCTTATACATACATGCCCTTACAGCATCTCCCAGGGAGGAGCTGGTGGCGGATCTTCAGGAGGAGGAGGTCATGGAGGAACTAGCTGGTCTTCTGGAAGAGGAAGTAGTGGAGGAGGAAGTAGCTGGTCCTCAGGTGGAGGAAGCAGCGGAGGAAGAATTGGAGGATCCTACGGAAGAACTTCCTCTTCCGGAGGTGGAGGAGGAGGGAGTGGAGGAAGAACAGGAGGTGGAGCCTGTGGTAAAACTTCAGGTGGAGGAGGTGGCAGTGGTGGAGGAGGAGGGGGCAAATCCTGCCTCTCCCACTCTTCATCTTCACACTCCCAGTCTGGCAACTCTTGTGAAAGGCAAGGTAAAATTGGAATAAAAGAATACATCCTCCCCTTCACCTTTCTCTCTGAATAGTAGGAAAGGATATGATAAGTTCCTTCCTTATTTGGAAATCTGGAGATATTTTTGCTATTTTTTTCCCAATTGTGTTTTAAGTCCACTCTGACATTTGTTCTTATACAGTAACATATCAACATGGTAGCATTTTCACAAGTGACTTGAATGAAGAGGATGTATCAGAGGACGTGTCGAAAGAGGAAATGAAGGGGGAAAAGGAAAAATAATGCCCAATCCAAAGCATGCAGGGAACTAGAGAAGTCAGTAGTTTTGGAATGAAGCCAAATGTTAGAAATGTAACTGGTAGTAAGGGGGGAAAATGGTTAAAGTGGGGGAAAATAGTTGGAACACTCAAGAAATTTAAGGGGTATTAGCTGCAAAATCCTGAAGCAGCAAAAGATGGGGAGTGACCAAAAGGTCTTCTCCATGTCTGATTTCACGGCTATGATTCCAGGAGGTGCTGAAAACATGAAGCTCTGCCTGGAAGGGAATAAAACATTGGAGAGAGGAGCAACAATGGAGGAAGTGTCTGAAGCCATAAAAACTATGAGATTGGGTAAGGCTCCAGGTCCTGATAGCATCTCAGACAAATGCCAGAAAATGTTGAAAATGAACAGGAAGTTATCATTTTTAGACAGGTTCTGTTCCACTTCTGATTTTTTAAAAAAAGATGGGAAATGATCCTGCTTTGAGGCTTCTGTTTATTCCTTCTTATCAAGGAAGTAACAGGGATCTTAATCTTAGTTAAAGATGCAGTCTATCTCACAAACATGCTGTTTTCCATCACAGACTGACAGTTGGTCATGAAAGTATTGGCTACAGACTAAAAGGCCTGAAGCCATCAATACAGAAAGTAAGAATACTACACAGACTTTCTTGATGCTGAAAACAAAGGCAGTGAATTCAGAAGGCTTTTGTGTAATGAGTAAGATTTTTTGGTAAGATTTGGTGTAGATGAGATCCAGTTTTTAAAAATTAATAGGCTTTGCAAACTCCTCCGTAAAAATTTACTCCTTTGATCAAACATCCTATCTGACTTGCAACAGTCCTACGTATACTAATGCTTGGTAGGCAAGATTAAAATATATTATGTGCCATCCATCTTTAACTTATAAAAATTCGTTGTAAATATCCATACATACATAAATACAGATCTAAGTTAATCTGTATTTGATTTATACTGCTACAGTCGCTCTAAATATAAAGAGTGATTTACACTTACACAGTTGAGAATAGAAGCAGGTCCATGTATTTAATATGATAAAGCTGCAAACACACATGCTTGTACAAATATTAAGTCTGACACTGTTCTAACCTTTCCAGAATGCTGGGAAAAAAATCTAGTTTACTGAGAACTGCACAGTCTATAATTATGAAGTAACAAAAAGATTAAAAATGCTGAATGAGATAACACTTCTTCAAAGAAATTCTTGCTTCCCTTCATCTTTCAACAGGGAGTTTTAGAAAGTCTGAGGACTGATTGGCAAAACCAGCATCTTCCACTGCAGGACCTTACCAGTGGGCCTTTGGACCAAGCAAGACTATACCGAGCATGTCCGATCATGCCTCTGCGAAGAGCAAGAGCAAACACTTGTTCCAGTTACTCAACACTGTTTACTCCAGGGGCTCATCAGAACTCTCTTGATGGCCTACCTGCTTCTTCCGTCTGAATTTCTGTTCCTAATCACTGTTACCTGAGTTAATCTCTACCGTGATTGGTATTCCTGTGAAGAAACAAAAAAAAAGAAAAAAACAAACCCAAAAAAATAAATGCTAATAAATCTTTGCTTCTCTCTGATGCAACCAGAAAGCCATGTCTGGGAGAAATTTCCTTTAGTGGACATTTTTATTTGAATCAGTTACAAATATCAAGCTCTACCTGTGGAACACACAATAACATGTCAGGTTATACATAAGACCCAAAAGTTTGCAGCAACATATTCACCATTTAAGACTAACTGGGCAAAACTTTGAAGAATATACTACCAGGTACAATGCTCTGGTGGTCCCTGCAATGGGAAAACTAACAGTCCAAAAACCTACTCGTTTCTGCTATTAACTTCTATCAGGGCAAGAGAGGGTGGCTTTAAGGAACTGACTATTCCCTAGAAAGCCTCTTAAAAAAAATCTTCCTAAGAAGTCATTAAAATGCATTATGAAACTTTTTTATCATGGAATTTGAAGATGGAAAGTTTCAGCTCCCAGTGCCAAAACAGCCCTGAGTGCAGAATTCAAATAATGTACAACTGATGATCCAAAATGAACACATTTCGAGTGCTGCCTGCTTGGGTACACATCGGCTAACAAGTGGATAAAAGTTCAGTAATAGGATAGCCCTACTTTGCGACAGTAGCTATCTCTACTGTAAAATAAATTCATAAAGCTGGAGTATGAACCAAATTGCATGCATACGGTCTTATAGAAGAAGGAATTCACAGGCTAGTTTTACTGATCATAACCATGCCTTGCTGTCTGGTAGCTGTACAGCACCTGGCCTCTTCTACACATTTCCACTTCAGGGCATTTCTCATGTCTAAGTATGGACAGGTATACATTTCACAAAGAAGACTGGCAAATTATTCATATGTACAATGTGATTTTACAAAACCCAGTTGAGTTGAGTAGGTTGAGGAAAAAAAAAGATATCCAAGAGAAAAGATTCCCAAACCAATTTTAAGGGTTGTCTACAGTTCACATAGTAGAGGGACTGCTCACAGCGATACGGGTGCAAATGCCCCAAAAGACAGAGATTGAACTTTTTCTCTTTGTTTTAATTATAGCCATGTTTCTCTCCTGTATGCCCTGGGCGGGTGCTAATTGGGCAGAGGGTTCCCTCTGCCCGCTCCCCCGTGCTGTATCCCTTACAGTGCTTTTCACTTCTGTTGAGGCTAATTAAAGTGTGGGGTCCGCGTAAGCAGAACTTCCATGGGCTGACTTGCTGAAATGAACTATATGGGGAATTTCTCTTGAAAATAATTCAGAGGGCTTTTCACATGACAGCTGTTCACTGATACATTCTTTATCCCTTGCATTCCTCGACTCATCTGTTTAAACACAAAGGGAACCAGATAGGAGTATCGCTGCTGTAAGTTTTTCTCTCTCAGTGTTACAGTCATGAGTTTTGTTTTTTCACTCTGAGGAAGGCATCACCCACTGAAGAAGGTTGAGAAACACAGATTGAGTGGGAGACCGTGGGAACGGGAATCCTGAACGCCCGAGTTCTAGGCAGATGCCAGTGATTCACTGCATTGCCTTATGCCAGGCTCTCAGCCAATGTGATTAGTATTTGAAAAGGAAAAAAATCCAAGAAGAAAATTTTTTTCTGACCAGTGCGTCTACGGGGGCCTGAGGAACTGGCTAATCTTCATGAAGGACTACTTTATACATAAGCATGCACTGGTGTCCCTGACCTGACATGCTAAGAGGCAGTGTTGATTACGTTTGCAAGGATACCCCCATCTCCCTCCAATTGCAAAATCGCCTACTTCATTTTTAAAACCCTTGCAGCATCAAATCATACTTGTCTCTATATTGCTAGCTGTCCCCTAAACCTACTTTCTCTGATTGCTCTGCTAGTTTTACACCTCTTGCAGGTTGTGACAATTCTTTCTTAGACCTGTCTGTTCAGGATACTAAACTAGCAGCCCAAATTAAAGAATACTGCCAATAGAGCAGCCCTGCTTCTCACACCTCCTCTAAGAGCCTGCCAAGTTAATCTCAAAAATGTTTCTGCTGAGTGCATGCTTCCTGGCTTTTATAGGGTGATTTACAGGCCATCACCTGACCTCTGGCCTTATAGCAACACCCAGGGGGCTATTAAGGAGGTCAGATACAATTTACTTGGAAGAGTAGTCTGTGCTGGAGCCTGCTGCTCTGCACCATTGTAGCAGCTCTGGGGACTACTGATACCTCCCGCTCCTTGATCCTGTACTTTGTTCCAAAAATGTAACTTACTTTTGGTATTTTTACTGCCAGTTATCTAATTATCTAGCATCTATGCATCTAACCTTGCAGAAGAAATTCCACTGAAACAAGTCCTCATGAGAGCAAAGCAGAATGAAACTTGAAGAGTTTAAAGCGTGGGAAGGAGAATCCACACGGCAATGAGGCAGTTCAGTGCTGTATCTGAGCAACCGGTACTGCAGTACAAACATGCAAACATTAGAATGCAATGTGTTGTCATATGCTATGCAATTCTGCTGCTGATTTAAGCGCTTACATTGATATGTTACAATCATACACAGAAATAAGTAAAAATTTCTGAGCAATTAGGATAAATAATATTACTTTTACTACTCAGCATTGATATACTGTCCTCTTCCTTACCTAAAATCTGTACCTTTCTTAACAAGGTGTTCTTGTAATGTTCCTTGTATGTAATGAGTCTGCATCTATAATGCAAATAAGCTTCATAATAAAGTTTATTTGCTATACATTACGGTATGTGACAAAATAAATACAAACCACCAATAAACTTAAAAAAATACCTACTTAATCATGGCATTAGTGCTCATTACAGACAAAAAGAAGACTGCATTTAGATGGTTTCTTACCATACTTTGGAAGAAAGTGCCAGTTTAAGTATTCTTTCCTTTTTCCATTTTGTATATACAAAATCTGCATCTAGGCTATCACTAGCATTTGCTTACTGAGAGAACAGGCTTGTAATAATAACAATGAGGCAAAAAAACTTATGTGGAGGGACAGAGCTAGAAAACCAGAACTATTGCAAAGCAGGAGTAAGAAATACAAATATTGTAGTGTCAGGTGTCAAAGCTTAGGGCACGCTTAAAGTGGGACTCCAGCAATATTAAGAGTAGTGAGGAGAACCTTGCACCTTTTGTTTGCATGCATTTTGTGAGGCATTAATCAGCATAATAAGCTTTAATTTTATGAGCACAAAATGTTGCAATTCGGATACTTATCTGGTGTTCCTATTAGTGCTCTGAGAAGAAAATTGTGGTACGTGTTAGAACAAGACCTTCAGAACAACCTTAGGCAAAAATAAATGTGCACACACACTCCTGTATGTTTGGCTTCAGTACTCCCAGAGCAATTCATTTGTCCATTTGAAGGCATAGATGTAATTTCAAAATTGCCTATGCATATATTCTGCTGATCTCTCTTTTGTATTGGCAAATGCTACATGGGCTATATTCATGGGCTACAGAATTGGTACAGCAAAGTATGCCATTTCACTGCACTGTTGGGGGGCAAGGAAGAAACTAGCAAATTTTTCTAGAGCCCACCCATCTCAACATGAATGTCCTGGTGGTTTTTCTTCACTTTTATGAGGGGGTAACACAGGTTGCTTAGGCAGTCATTTGTTTAAAGTGTTGGGGTTTTTTGGTGATAATAATTCTCTATATGGACTGTCAAGCAGGGGCCAGATCCCCAAAGGCAGTAGGCATAAACAGGATTTAGCTACACTTAGACTGGCTGAAGTCCAAAGCTCTGATTCCCAAATCCTGGCTCGGTCGGTATTTAACCACCTTGAATTATTACATTTACTAAATCTTACTTTCTGACTAACAAGTTCTCTAGGCTGCTTCTGCACTTGCTCAGACCAAGCTGAGGCTAACGGGAGCAAGTACCACCTCCTTCCCACTTCCCACTGGCAAGCAGAGACCACACAGGTTGCCCCTGAAGTGTGTGTAAATCCTCTGCAGAGCTCAGCCCAGCAGCATGCCTCCCACAGGCCAGCATGACCTTCCTCCTTGTAAAACACCTCAAGAAGAGTGGATGCCTTTCTTTCATACAACACATTAGTTGTAGTAACAGAAAGTACAATGTGTGGATTAGTACCTTTGCAGGCTGGGATTCAAATCTCTCTGTTCCATCTCACGGGATACAGCTGTAATCAAATCTGTCAAGGTGACAGAAGAGCTGTAGAAGCCCACAGCCTGGAGGGGATCTGAGGCTGCTTATCCCAAATGGACTGAGGCACCTAAACTCTAGAGAGAGGCAGGAGACCTTGTTGGCAGATGCTCTCACCATGCCCTCCAGCTGTTATAGGCAATATGAAAAACGCTGTTCCGTTTTGGTTCCAACAAAAAAAATTATTCCAATCAAATTGACTTCACCCTGTAGGAGGCTGGGGTAATACAGAGGGACAGCTCTCTGATTCTGGCTCAGAAAGCATTAGAAATGATAACTGGCAGCTGACAGGCAGTGATTAGCAGCCTGTAAACTGCCTGTCAGCTGCAGGGCACAAAAGCCTTGACCCATGGATGCCACATCTAAATGACAAAAATGGTGTGTACATTTTCGGGATCTGAGCAACAGGCATTCTTCCCATCAACCTACTTGCATGGAAGATCCACATTATCCTGCACAAAAGTGTGCACTAGGAGAGTGCTAGAGGTTTTAAACTTCACAGGCAAGCTCACTGCTGCCTTAACAGTCCTTGCTTCCTTTGCCGGGTCTAATCTAAATTTCTTCGGAAATTATTGTGATTTCACTAGAATATTATGAGAGGAAGTAGGAATGAAGAGCGAGCACAGACTCCTAGGTGAAAACAGATCCTCTCTTCTTACAAAAATTTCTGGTAAGAGTGATGGGAAGAGATTATTAAGTAGATCAAAAGAATAAACTGTAGCACTTGCCTGAGGCATGGCATCAGAATGACATTGAATCAAGGGGAAATGTTTTAATTTTTCAGTGCACAGACACAGAAGTGAGAATACATTTTCTCCAGGTCTGTTTTGAATGCAGCAGCTCCAGCCTGTTGTAAAAGTCTCCCAGTTTTGCTATAATATACAGCAGCGTGGGCTGCTCACAGAGTTTGTCTTCATTCTGACGCTAGGCAGTCACTTCTTTGATATATATCACGGAGGCCTGATTAAAAGGAAAACAATAACAAAGAGAGAGTGAAAGAATGTCGGCTGTACTTGAAATGTGGCATGTGCTGAGCTTAACAAGAAGCAGTACGCAGTGTCAAAACATTCAGATACTCTGCACGCTGCGTAATGCTGGTAGCTGTGGTAATAAATGTCCTTATTCTGGGCTGATTTGGAAACAGCAACGTTATAGCATACTGGATGCTGTATCAACACAAAAACATTAATGATTAAACTGTGCATCATATATAGGAAAGAGATGAGAAAAGGTCTTAAAATTGCTGGTTCCTTTTAGGTAATTCCGTAAATTATAAACTTTACATCATCCATATAACACATTAGTGGAAAGCATCAGAGAACAAAAATTTCTGAAGGCTCTTCAAATGAGCTCAGAAAGGAAAAATTCATCTTGTCCACAGAATGGATCTTCTCTGGTTTGTAAATATTTGCACAGTTAAATATTTAATAACCAATAAATTAAAATATGCCAGGAGGGAATTCAATGTATGCAAATTTACAAGAGGATGAAGTACTCCTAGTTCACCTGTATTCTTCAGGTACCTTAGTATTATAGTCCAAAGAGACATACCACATTTTTGAGAACATAGTGACTGTGAAAGAAACAAAATATCACAAGGGAAATTTTTCAGCTGTTAAGAATACAGCATACCCTAATAGCCAGCAGGATTTCTACAAAAAGCACTAAGATTGAACTAGTAACAAAAATGAAACAATAGCAACACTAAAGACAAAAAGGAACATCCTATGAGCATATGACTTCAAAGCTACAAAAATCTAAAGGCAAAAATCTTTTATTTGTGTTCCTCCTTTATATATAAGTAGTGGTAATAATATAGAACTAAAATGAAATGTCGAGGCTACCTAAAGTTCTCCACCCTCAATGGCTTGACTCTTTCTTTTCTTTCATTGCTTTTATTTTTTAAAGTATTTTCCAAGCATACAATAAGACAGGCCCTTATCAGAAGAAACTTCCAGTATGGACAAGTCCCTGCTGTGAACAAGTAGATATAGAAAAAGACAACCTATAAATAAAATAGGAAACAATGTAGGTTCTCAGAAAGTACATAAGCAGATTAAGAGACTCTTTTGGCAACTGTTTTTACTCTTGTTTTAATAATTCCAGAGAATTTTTTGCTCATTATCACTAACAAACCCATAGATTGTTCTAGCTTGTCTATGAAAAGCATCTATAAGGAATATCACCAGAATCACTGATGGAAGTTTGAATGTGATGATCAATTTTACTTACTATAGTGGAATTTGTGAAAAAGGGCCCCCATTGACCAAAACAACATTACCCGGACACAAAGGCAAAAAACACTAAAAAGAAAAAATATTTTGCGTAAACTACATCTTTCAGCACCAATAACAGAACATGCAGAAGCCCAGAAACTGTGTTTACACTGCTGAGGTGACACTACCATCCTCCAGCTGTGAATCAAGGAGAAATTATCACATCATCAAGCTACCTGACATCTTTCGTCACCTTTGAGCCATTGAGTATATCAAATAGCAAGATAAAATCAGAGAGCTTTTGAAAGAGATTGCATAAGCAGCAATAAAGCAATGCTGGCAAAAGCACAGTGCAAAGGACAGGACAATGGATTCAGTCAGAAAATCTTAAATAACCCTTAATTTAAGATAAAAAAGACCAGAAGTTAAGAGGCAGAAATACAGTTTGTAAAAGAATCGTGCACATGGAGACTGATAGCAGAGTGTAAAAAACAACAGCAACATACAATCAACTTCCAAATCAAGGTGGCCTTTGGAAAGCAAGGACTGCACTGCATTGCCATCTACAAGAGCTCTTTTTGAAGATGCTGAGAAAAGGACAGCAGACAACAAATGATAACTCCTCAGAGGTGCCCTTCTTTGTTCCCTGCACCTGAGGTTTAGGGGGAGATTGCTGAATTTCACAAATACCTTGCAGTCATTAGAGGACCAGTAACCAAACAGAGAGAAAGAAAGGCAATGAAGACATTTCAGTAACACAGAACAAAACTGTCACTGGAAAAATGTACGCTTTCTTTCAAGCAACCTGTAACAGGTTGGGGTCCATCTACAGCAAGACCACAAATGCTGATGGTTTTGCTGTTCTTTGCAATTAAGCGGTAGGGACTGGCTGTTTGCATGAATGAAGTCTCTATTTATTAAAAAATAAGCTGGAAATTTCTCATAAAAGCTTGCAGTGTAAGAGCAGAGCTAAGTGAATGCTGAGGAAACGAGATTCTGCATTTGAACCAGAATATTTAGTTTTCACCCAGGACAAAGATGAAACATAACACGAGTGTATTTTTGTAGATGATAGTCAACTGGAACCAAAGAGTCAGTCAGCACTGTTTGCCCAAACTCAGACACTTCTTATAGATCTTTCAGAAACATGCAGTTCTGTCTTCAGATGCTCTGTTTGAGCATCAAATCTAACAACTGAGGATGAAAACCATTTACAAGTCCATCTTGGGTAAACTTCTGGGGATCAGTGCAAGATTGAAGTATGGCATAGTTTCTTTTGTGGTCTCAACAGTCTGATTTCAACCAATTTGTGTAAAAAGCCTTTCAACTTTTCTCTCAGGATACTATTTTAGAGTCTCAAGGATCTCTGCGTTAAGAGCAGTATGTATAATTACTCTATCACCTGTAACAATAGAGAGAATGAGCAGTTTTATATTAAACCATAAAAGATCTTCCCACACAGTAGTTTATAGGTCATTGTCTGCATTAATACAGCTTCTAATTGTGCTACAATTGACTTTATAATACAATTAAAGTATCTTTAGTCTTCCTACTATTTTAGGTCAACAGCTCTTTGGTGAAAAAAATCCAGTATTTTTTTTCTCTTTGAATTCTAGGACTTAGCTATTTAGTGTGCTGTCCTATCACTTTCTTCACAAAGGAAGGATTTTGATTTTTAAATAAGAATCCCACTGCATTGCTTGAAATAGACTTCTCATATAAATAAATATGTTCTGTAAGTGATGGCAGGGATACACAAGTTGGACAATCTAAATATACAAGTTATACAGTCCTATTAATAAAACTCTTGCACTATCATGTATAGTGAGAAAAAGAATATAAACAGTGCGGATCTTAAATGCACAAAATATGAAAGAGCAAAAGAGAACAACAGTCTGACACTAGCAGCTACAAAAATCTGAGCAAAGAAAGATTAATAATTGAACAAATAAATGCACAGTCTAACATGAGAGATTTGGGCCTCATCTTCTTTCTTTTAGGGAAGAACTGAGACCAAAAATTCTCTCTGTATAGTTCCATCAGGTACACATTATCTCAACATTAGCTTCAACAGGATCCTGTATAAAGTGGCTTTTCCATCGTCAAGCAGATCCAGGCTGCATGAGGCAAAAGACTACCTATTCCAGAAAAAGCTAAATTAAAAGAATGCCACCCAAAAGAAATGAAATGTTTGATCTTAAACAAACACCATAAACCCAGCAATGGGCTAGATTGCCTGAGATATCAGCACAAAAATATTGTTCAGCAAATTATTCTTGGCACAAACAACCAGGTTGGTAAATGCCCTGGGAGAAGGAAACACCCTGATGGTGACACCCACTGTCAAAAGTATAAATAGAGAGAGCTGGGGACGAAAATTTGCAGTCCTGAATCTTATCAGGCTGTGCACCTAAATTTGGGATTGTGGTTAGACTCTTACCTGCTGTCACTATGAGCTGTGGCACTAAGTCTTCGACTAGTACCACTAGAATTAGCAGTGGAGGTGGTGGTAGTGGTGGCGGTGGAGGATATAGCGGTGGCGGTGGTGGAGGGGGTAGCAGCTGTGGAATACGTAAATCTGGTGGATACTCCTCAGTGTCCACTAGAAAATACACCTCTTCTGGAGGAAGTGGAGGCTTTTCTGGGAGAAGCTTTGGTGGAGGAGTTTCCAGGAGCAACTATGGAGGGGGCTTTAGCAGTGGCAGTTGCGGAAGGATTAGCCGCAGTAGCTATGGTGGGAGAATGAGTGGTGGTAGTTACGGAGGAGGAATGGGCTGTGGAAGTATGGGAGGAGGATTCGGATCAGGTGGGGGTGGTTTTGGGGGAATGGGAGGTGGTTATGGATCTGGCCTCGGTGGAGGTAGTTTTGGCGGTGGTGGATATAGTGGAGGTGGATTTAGTGGCTTCGGGGGTAGTGGTGGCTTTGGTGGTGGTGGCTTTGGTGGTGGCGGCTTTGGTGGTGGTAGCTATGGTGGAGGTAGTTTTGGTGGAGTGGGGTTTGGTGAAGATGGCGGCTTGCTCTCCACAAATGAAAAGTTGACCATGCAGAACCTTAATGATCGCCTGGCTTCTTACTTGGATAAAGTGCGACGCTTGGAGGACGAAAATACTCAACTTGAACAACTGATCAGGGAGTGGTATAAAAATCACGGTCCCACTTCTACCAGGGACTACAGCCAATATTACAGAACAATTGAAGAACTGCAAAACCAGGTATGATGTAATTTGACTAACTTTGAACAGATTCTCATTAGAACAGCACTTGCCTCCTGCAGCACAATACCCCTATTTGGGGCAGTATATTCCCTCCTTTGTTTTAGCCAGGAAGCAGACTGGTGTGGCGACAAAGCCTGACTACCAGTTTTTCTCTGCTGTGGGTGATATGCGTATTCTGGCACACTTGTGTTTGGTGCAGGTAGCATTATTTGGTGGAACGGCAGATCATTACTAGTGCACCCATTACGGGGCCTGCCCAGTGCTCACTTCGACGCTGTGCTCTTGCTTGTTTGTTCCTCACTCTGTCAAACAGGAGAAATAATTATTGCTTGCTTATGTTGTGCTACTAGTGGCCCTATTAATTGCATCTTTTTGTGAATATACAGGACGAGCCAACATGTGCATTTAGTCTAATTCTAGCCCTCAGCCATTTCATAGTGCCATACCTCCTACATGAATATGGTTGTTGCCAAATGCAATGGTAATTATGTTTTCCCACTGTTTTTTTAATATGAGGAGTTTATGTAGTTTTTCTTTCCAACAAGGTATTTTTAACGGATATTTGTAAACCAAAATTGACAGCAAAGGCACTTTCTTTTAACTGGAAGCAATAAACTCTTCTCTCTATACATAGCTCCTGCAGCACTAGTCAGGCTTGACATTACCATAAAGATATTCTGAAATGCGTTTCTGCACAGGTATTTCTTCCCTCCATCTGTGTGTCAGACTGAAAAGATGACTGACCGAATAACATCTGCCCTCTCCTTTCAGATTGTTGGTGCAAATGTGGACCTTAACAAGATCCTTCTTGACATTGACAACACCCGAATGACTGTGGATGACTTCAGATTGAAGTGAGTCTTTCTCTTACTGTCTCATTCCAACTTGCCTCCCTTTACCCGCCATAGGTTCATATTGCCAATTAATCTTTGTAGACGCTATAGCCTCTTGGCTCCAATGACAGAATATATAATTGTTGGGAAAAGCATTCTGAGAATTATTTTTTTAGTTTTTCATTATTATTTTTCTCCAGGCAAGTTATTGAAGAGTGCCATTTAAAGGACTACATTCTAAGTTCCTCCATCCTTGCATGTGGATTTATAAGCATAATCCTCATCATATAAATCTCATAGAGAGAAATTCTACTGAAATCAAACAAACCTATTGGAGATGGAAAGATAATTAGGTCCTTTCTTTTAAGAATTGAGCAATGGGATTAAAGACCAAAGATGTACTGATGGGAACTGTTCATAATCAAGATAACAAACAAAGAGGTCTGGCAGCACTTTTACTATCTTTCTTGTCTGTTGTTTAGGTATGAAACTGAATATACTCTCCACCAGAGTGTGGCAAGTGATATTAATGGATTACGTCCACTTTTGGATCAACTGACTCTAGCCAGATCTGACTTGGAGACACAGTTTGAATCCCTAAAAGAGGAATTGATCTATCTTAAGAAGAACCATGAAGAGGTAAGTTTCGCCACACTTCAAAATAATAACTCAAAATAAAATAAAAACTCAACACTCGGAGAATTTCCTGTGGATTTCTTGCACTAGCAGTAACCAGATTTTGGCCGCTGGCTTTGATCATCCAACTTGACACAATCTGGCTTTGATTTTCAGGAGTATGTAGCATCCATAGCCGCCCGCAACTGATGTAATAAGACACCTAGGTCAACATGTGGCAAAATAAGACCAGGGAAATGAATGGCTTTCAGTACAAAGTACAATTTTGTTGCTGAACTCATGGAAGGAAAATTGGATAGAATATGTGGAGGAGTCAAAAGAAAATATTTATACTATCTGCAATGATATTTCCCATTGAGAAGAAAAATACATAAAAGAATTTTCACAAAGAGCACGCTGCATAGAATTCCTTATGACCCTGAGGAGAAAATGTCAGGGTCAACGTATATGCGGTGCCTGGCTATTGTTAGCTGTAGAGTTTGCCTTAGGAATGGCAGAATTGTTCCCTTTCATGACAAGGGCAGATGAGGCCCCCTTTGCAGGAACGATACGGCTGTGTGAGGATTTGTGTCTCTTTCTTTTTCTTTATTCGAAACGATGACATTTCTCCTTACCTTCGCCCTCTGAGAACCTGGTGGGTTTTGGTTTTTTTTTTTTCAGGAAATGAAAGGACTGCAAACACAATCTGGTGGTGATGTCAATGTGGAGGTCAATGCTACTCCTGGCATTAATTTGATGGAAAAATTAAATGAAATGCGTTGCGAATACGAACGGCTTATTGAGAACAACCGGAGAGAGGTGGAAAGCTGGTATGAAACCAAGGTAAAGCACAGGGTTTTTTCGGTTACTAAATCTTTCACAAAGAACTGGAGCTATTTACATCCAGCAGAGGAGAGGCAACTTATCACATATTATTTAAGGGACATTAACTTTAAATGACTTTAAGCAGTTTACTGTAACAGGTCAGTTCTAGAGTATTAAGGTTATGTGGTAAAGCATGCAGAATCTGTGTTCCAGTAGCAAGGTGAATTACACAGAGTGAGTTAGCAGAGTGGCACGTGGGAAATACATATGTCAGTCTACATTACATCTTTCTTCATTCTTATTAATTGCTTTCTCAATGCTTTTATGATAAACTGACAATGTTTTCTTATTATCAAAAATGCTGCAATTTTGTATGTGAATTTTTCAGATGGAAGAAGTTAATCAACAAGTCCACTCAAGCGGCCAGGAGATACAATCAAGCAACCAACAGATCTCTGAGCTGAGACGTGAATATCAAAGCCTGGAAATTGAGCTGCAGTCGCAAATCAGCATGGTAAGTAAAGGTATTTGCTTCTGCTTCACCTGTGACACAGGCTGTATGTGTCACTAGAATGAAAGAATAGTTACACCTAGAAAGTACTCCATCTGTAGAGAATGGGATACTGGATTACTTCTCTTCAAAGGTATGGCTTTTTCTGGTTTGTGAAGATCTCCAGTTTTTCCATAAAAATGAGTTAAACTTGCCACATTCCCATAAACACTGTATTTTGTTTTCCATTTGCAGATAGACTCTTTGCAATCCAACTTGGAAGACACAGAACGTCGCTATAACATGCAGCTGCAGCAGATCCAGGGTATGATCGGCCCCTTGGAGGAGGAGCTGGCCAGCATCCGCTGTGAGATGGAGAGTCAGAATGAAGAGTACAAGATGCTCCTGGGCATCAAGACCCGCCTGGAACAGGAGATTGCTCAGTACCGGGCACTGCTTGAGGAAGGGCAGCAAGACCTTGTGTATGTAAACTGACAAAAGAACACTGCATTGTGTGAAACCCAGGGTTGCTAGATTAGTCACAAAGACAGGAAATTAACAGTCTAGATTTGGAAAACAGATTTTGTACTGAAATGAGGCTAATTCAGCTACCTTGACCAATCGCCTCCCAGGTTTGAGGTACTATACATTTCTTGGCAAACCTGTTCAGAATATAAATCATGTCAAGAAAAATTAATGCAGAAATTCTGAACTACTGATTTGGGGCTGGACAGGGAAACCCATGTACAGAGCCTTACCTTTACCCTGGCTCCAGAAAAGGCCAGGAACTGAACAGACAGAAGTCACCTTGGAAAAGACTGTAAGCAGGAAAATGACCCTAGTTTTCCAAACCTTCATAAAAGTCTCAGCGTGCAATTCTCTGAAAGTTCAAGCTACTTCGGTTTCCCTTATGCAGTGAGCCTGCTTCTGCTTGTAAGTGGCGCCTGAAAGAACAGCTAAAGTTTCATTTTCTACGTTTCCAATTTGGAGTGCAGTGACACCATACACTGATAAAGCAGCAATGCTAAATCTTGCAAGAAATACCTGAGCAGAATGTGGGAAAAGCAAAAACTCTTGCATTCAAGCTGAAATCGAAAGAGAGGATGACTTTTGGCACTGCATCAGTTATCTTGCTGATCTGTGCTAGGTTCTAGAATGGAGAAGTACAGACAAGAGAAGTGCAGGCTTCCATGCAGTATCTGTAGATAGATTTCCTTCTGAGATGAAAAATGCATTTGATTAACTTTTTTTCTCCTTCTTTCTCTCTCTTTGCAGAATCCCAGCAGGAGGAACAGGAGGAGGAACGGGAGGAGGAATGGGAGGAGGAATGGGAGGAGGCATGGGAGGTGGTAGAATGGGAGGTGGTGGCTATTCTTCTGGAGGAGGAAGAGGAGGAGGAGGTGGTGGCATGAGTGGTGGATATGGAGGTGGTGGCATTTCCTCCAGCAGCGGAATGGGAGGAGGAATGGGAGGAGGAATGGGAGGAGGAAGTTGCGGAGGAGGAATGGGAGGAGGAAGTGGAGGAATAGGAGGGGGAAGCAGCAGTGGAGGCAGTAGTATTGTTGGAGGAGGAGGAAGTGGAGGAGGAGGAAGGACCTCAGGAGGCATCAGCAGTTCCCACTCCTACTCTTCATCTTCCCAGTCTCAGTCCTGCAGGACTGGTGGTGGTGAAAGCCAAGGTGAGAACTGTTGTGTGGGCACGCTGTTCTCTCAGTCCCATCCTTACTAATTTATACACTGTATCAACATACTCTTCCAGAGGTAAACAGTACTGAGGATAAACTAAAATTTCTGGAAAGCGTTAGATTCACTTTTATTAAAAATTCTTTCCTATTTGTGTGCAAAGGATCAACTCTGCTTAAGAAACACACATTCAATTTCTATTTAATTTTGTGGGTGACATCAGCTAATCATTTAGTTAAAACCCCAGCTGTTTTTCTTAATCTCTCTCATTCTTTGCAGAACCTCATAAATGCCGCTGCTTTTGTACCATGCTGAAGTTTTCCTTTATGCTTTTGGAATGCTTATGGTCACCTATCACATAATCAAGCTTCTTTTCTGTCTGGCAGATAGTGCTGCCTCAGAGATTCAGTGCCAGTACTGAAGGAATTAATGCTTTCTTTATTTCTAAACAGGGTATGGAAGAAAATCTTTTGACTAAGAATATTCATTGAGGATCCTACAGTGCAAGACCTTTCAAACAGAAATTGGCCCAAATCCTCTACATTCCCCGCGCTCCCGAGGAAAGACAGATGCTCTTAACAGTTCCTCAACGTTGCTGATGCCGTCTATCCAAAAAGGCCCATCAGAGCTACTCAGATGGGCCACGTGCCCACCTGCCATGCATGCTATGCGCTTCTGCTGCCTGGAATGCTTTGTGGCTTCAATCATTGGCACCAGAGCTACTTGCTTTACAGATTCAACCTGTTTGTTACTTGGGTTGTTCTGTATCAGGAAAATGTCGCTAATAAAACTTCATTTCTGTCTGATGCAACCAGAATCTGTGTGTCGGTTTTCTTCCATTCTGTAGGCATAAACACTTAAAAAGAAAATACAAAGCCATGCCAACACATGCCTCCAGGTAGAAAAGCTGATGATACATTACAATAGTTGATAATGAAATTTAGAGTTAAAGCACAATTTCTGAGCATTCAGGGCAGATCATAATCTTGGAGCATCCTGGGCTGTGCCTTCGTTTTTTAATAATGTGCCAGATACTCTTGTGGAGCTGAGCTCTAAGATTCAATAGCAGTTGAGTATCAGCCCAGAACGGACTGCAGAATCTCGGCACTATATGAATGCTAATAAAGTTGGCATCACATGAGTGCCCACCCAGGCCTGACACAAAGAAACATGAATGATTACAGAACCATGATTGTAAAATGAAAGGAATGTTTCAATTTGTGATGCCCAAAAACTTAACTAACATTGGTTTAAACTGGAAATGCACAAACTAGGGATCTGTTTTTGAACAGACAAGAAAAAGAAGTTAAAAGGAAATATAATTTACAGGATCTTTACAAAGTTCTCCTCCATAAAATGTTAATACTAACAGCAATATTTGCCTTCTACCTGTGACAAATGACGTACATGTGAAAGTACCCGGGATGTTTACTTTTGGATATAGGAAGATCTGTACTGTGAAGAAAATTAACATAAACTCTTTCAGTGACATCCAACTATTACTTAAAAACATTCCTGACTACAGTTCGCAAAAAATTTGATTGCTTGGCTGCTGCAACAGCTCAGGGCAACTCAACAAAGAAATAATCAGAAAGCACGCTCTTGTTATTAGCTGTCTTTTGGGAGTTGCATTTGCTTCTGTCCAGCTTTTTTATATGCTTTTTTATAGTCATTATTTCAAAGAAATTATAGTATAGCTTTCTGCAGTGATTGGGACAACTTTGTTCATGAAACAAACAGTAGCTTGTTTCATTGCAGCCCACCCCCATGGATAAGATCAATTTCCAGAGACTTAGTTGAAAAAAAAAAACTTTGCCTTCTGGAGACTAACAAATTCAGAGAGGAAAGGAAATGAAATGTTTTGTCCTAGGCCTTTCAAAGCAGTCTCTTGTGCACGTTTGAGGAATGTCAGGTATTTCTGAATGATATTTTGGAGGAGAGAGGGCTGCCAAAGTAGGCAGATCACAAACCACAGCTTTATTAATTTTAATGAGAAGTTAGCATCTGAATTCCTCAGACTAATTTGAAAATCTTACTCCATTGTACAGCTACCACCTAGACAACACAGAACAGAAGTCAATTACAGGCTGTGCAGCTTGCAAGTAAACCTAGCAGTGGAAAACCTGGAAAGGAACGTAAAATACTAGTGCCTGCCCAGCATGCGAGTCTCCCCGTAGTTCTCCCCTGAGGCAGGTTCAGCTCATACAGCCGTTTGCAGAAGGCTCTGTCGTAACCCTGGCCAAGACAGGATGTCTATAGTGAAGCTAAGTTTTAAGAAAATGCACACAGCAGTCCAAGCTGCAAAGGCTAGCAGAGTATCCCAGGCAAACGAGGGGCCAAAATGACCCTGAGGCTGCACAAGTGAAGGGTATATTTCACTTGTATATGAACTTGCAGGCTTAACTGCTGATGCAGGGCTGTGTGCTCAGGGGGTGGCCTCTAGTGGTGAATAAACAGTCAAAGAAAATGCGGGTTTTGTGGAAGAGGAGCTAGCACCATTGATTAGAGGTAAAACAGGTCGACGCACAAGGGTGTGGATCAAGAGAATAGATGCAAAATTAATTTCCAGAAATACAGGTCACATTGCCATGCAAACTCTCTCAACACTTGGAAACCGTTCAGGGAAATAGAAATACTTGACCTACACCAAACCGAAGTCTGTATTTGTTGGTATCGTGCTTCCATGAACTAGGCTTTGCAGACTTGTTAAACTTTGTGCTACACAAATACTTCCAGTGACACACAACAGGAAGAATGAGATTCTAGTAATGCTGATCTCTATTTCTTTGTTTTAGATATTTGGACTACACACATCATATAGAAAGAGATATGATGTTCATAGTAAATAGTATGTGGATTATTTCAAAGTAATCAACTGTGCTTATGCCAGAGCCCTCTAGAGGGTACTATATTGTTACCTCTTGCACCTTGTATGTTACAACTACCTCCACAGATGTCAATCTACACTTTAAATTAACCTTCAAAGAGTATTTATTTTCCTGTCTCATAATTACCTTGCTGCCCAACATGCACTAAGTGCTACGCACCGTATGATGATGTTCAGAAAGGGTTAAAATAGGCAGAATGGAGACAGCACCTAGTAAGAGATCCAGTTAGAGGGAAAGAAGGATTTTCAGGAGAAAGTCACTGGTGTGGCTAAGGAAATTAAAAGAGAGTATCAGAGAGGAATAAGGAATCTCACTGTATCTTGAACAAAGACTGAGGAAAACCCTGTGGATCTAGACAGTGAGAATGTTTGGATGAATGGAATACAGCTGGGTTCTTCCATGGAGAACTATGAAATGTGGGGATATGTCCCCTCGAAGGTTATGGCCACAGAGATGATTCTCCATTCAATACACAGAAGATCAAAATGAAGAACATCATTAATTCCACCGTATCAGTCTAGGGCACATAGATACCCTGGGTTGCATTTTGAGTGCTGTAACTTTGGTGACCCTGTCTTGAAAATAACATGATAGAGCTGGAAAAGATTCAGAGACTGGTGGAAAAGGTATAGACAAAACTTCTGCATGTGCACTCGATAGTATCCTAGAGTGTTTCAGCCTCAGAAGGAGGCACATGATCAAGGATATGACAGCATTCTCTCTAAACACAGCCGTATGCAAAGTCACGACTGACATGAAGGTGTTTCTAATTAAAGTTTGTTGACAAAGAGTTGATAAGTCATAATTTTGTAGATATTTTTCGTAATTCAGTTTCACTTTTTAAGTTCAAAATTTTGTTTCTCTCGTAAGGAGTATTTCCCGCATATTGAAGTCCCTTTCCTTCTGGAGTCAGAGCTAACATCTCTAGGTTCTTTGGATGTCACTGGCAGTATCTACAAGGACATGCCTTTAGGCAGCTGAATTCAAGCTCTGGGATTCAGCACCTCAAGTTTATAACTCATCGCATATTAAGCCTCTAAAAACTAAGCACTTCTACAGATAGCAGATAATGTTCTAGTGGTAACAGTTCACACCCCTCCCCTTCCAATTCAACAATATTTTGTTGACAAGCCTTTCTATATAATTCTTATGATAAAAGAAGAAAATTAGATATATGGATATACAAAAGCCTATTGTAAAATTATAAACCTATTAAAAGTCCAAAACCAGAAGACTCTAGAAGAATGGCTTCACCCAGGATGAAGCTGTACTATTTTCAAGTAGTTGTCTGTTGGTTTGCAGAGGCACGGTGGGAGCAGGAATATTGTTTGTAAGCAGCTTCCTTTGGCGCCCGTGCTGCTCTGGGAGACAGGCAGGTAGGAGTGCTGTTTCACTGGGTGTTTAGGAAGGTGAACAGCAGCAGCTACATGCCAAGAGCAAAGCACAATCGAAAGGTGCTCCTGTTCAGGACTTCAGACCCAGCTCTTTTTACATCCATGGGGCACTGTATTGGGTTTGCATGGCAAGGTTTTGGTAGCGGAGGGGCTACAGGGGTGGCTTCTGTGAGAAGCTGCTAGAAGCTTCCCCTATGTCCGATAGAGCCAATGCCAGCCGGCTCCAAGATGGACCCACCGCTGGCCAAGGCCGAGCCCATCAGCAATGGTGGTAGTGCCTCTGGGATAACAGATTTAAGAAGAGGGAAAAAAAAACGTGCGCAACTGCAGCCAGAGAGAGGAGCGAGAATATGTGAGAGGAACAGCTCTGCAGACACCAAGGTCAGTGAAGAAGGAGGGGGAGGAGGTGCTCCAGGCGCTGGAGCAGAGATTCCCCTGCAGCCCGTGGGGAAGACCATGGTGAGGCAGGCTGTCCCCCTGCAGCCCATGGAGGTCCACGGTGGAGCAGATATCCACCTGCAGCCCGTGGAGGACCCCACACCGGAGCAGGGGGATGCCCGAAGGAGGCTGTGACCCCATGGGAAGCCCGCGCTGGAGCAGGCTCCTGGCAGGACCTGTGGACCCATGGAGAGAGGAGCCCAGGCTGGAGCAGGTTTGCTGTCAGGACTTGTGACCCCATGGAAGGGACCCACGCTGGAGCAGTCTGTTCCTGAAGGACTGCACCCGTGGAAGGGACCCACGCTGGAGCAGTTTGTGAAGAACTGCAGCCCGTGGGAAGGACTCACGTTGGAGAAGTTCATGCAGGACTGTCTCCTGTGGGAGGGACCCCACGCTGGAGCAGGGGAAGAGTGTGAGGAGTCCTCCCCTGAGGAGGAAGGAGCGGCAGAAACGTGTGATGAACTGACCGCAACCCCCATTCCCCCTGCGCCGCTGAGGGGGAGGAGGTAGAGAACTCGGCAGTAAAGTTGAGCCCAGGAAGAAGGGAGGCGTGGGGGGAAGGTGTTTTTAAGATTTGGGTTTATTTCTCCTTATCCTACTCTGATTTGATTGGTAATAAATTAAACTAATTTCCCCAAGTCAAGTCTGTTTTGCCTGTGATGGTAATTGGTGAGTGATCTCCCTGTCCTTATCTCGACCCACGAGCCTTTTGTTCTATTTTCTCTCCCCTGTCCAGCTGAGGAGGGGAGTGATGGAGTGGCTTTGGTGGGCACCCGGCCTCCAGCCAGGGTCACCCCACGACAGACACATACAGGCACACTGTCTTCAAATTCAAACAATCCTGCCCCCTCTGCTGATGCGTACCTTCATGTGTAAGGTGACTCGATCCTTTCTCACTCTTCTTTTGCTAATTTTAATGAGTTTATTGCTTCTTCTGTAATATGGAATCTCTTCCCAAAATACTTCTAGGTTGAATTCACCCTCCCTCACTGTGGATAAGCTAATTTTGAGGTGGTAATTCACAGCAGGTTCCACCAGCTCCCTTTGTGTGAAAAAGAATCTTCTGTAGGAGCCATGGTGCCAATATTTAATGCACAGCTGGAAACCCGAGAATGTGTTTCTGTTCAAGGCTTTTCTCAGTTTCATAGAAGCTTGATTAATAAGGAAAAAGCAACTCACTGAACACCCCATATTGCATAGGCAGCGGAAAAAAATACACAATTGTTTCTTACTCTGTGTTTTGTGTTGCAAGATATTCTTTCATGGTTGGCAAACACAATTCACTGTAACGAGTTCAGATAATGGTTATATTTTTTCAGAACTAATCTTTGGCACTGCATCTTTTCATCAAACTTATTTTTTACTGCATTATATAATTCAAGGACATATTCTGAGAAATGGCTATTTTTAATATGATTATGAAAATATGAAATAACAAACATTTGTCCTTTCAATTTCCTCTAAGTCCATTTAAAACAGCTAAAATAAAATTAATAGCTGTTTGATAGGAAAAGATTTAATATGTTTTCCCTTGCAAAATACTACTTTTGTGACCGTCATCCAGTTTTCTTCAACAAGAAAAATGACTGCAATCACCATCCTGCGCTTTCAGAAAAAGTTAAATACCAGCAGGACCTTCCTCAATACAAACAGTGACAACAGAGTAAAAGATTCAATGTAAAGTTCTCTTCTGTAACAGACATGGGAATGCAGTTTTATAAGTTAATACTTTATTTCAGTAAATTAAAGTAGATTTCTAAATAGCTAATGTAAATTTTGAGTTAATTAATGAATGAAGAGTCCCTTGCAGGCTGTCGGTCTTACGAATCATTGTCTGTGATCACAGGAGGAAGACAAAAGCTGAAATACTGAATTTCACCACACATATGACTGAAGGAGACAGACAACCAAGGCGGAGCCTTCATTAACTCTTATTACTAGTGATACATTGCCAGATTAATAGAAGCTATGAGATATTATATTATCCAACAAAATATCCAACCAAGAGCCACCCACATAAAATTATAGTGCATGCTTTGTGTGAATCAACACAGACATACTTGAACAGAATAGTAATGCATTTTACTTACCTCAGACAAAATTTCCTTAGCACATCACTTTTGGCATGAGCACTAAGGCTGGCAAACTTCACGGGAAGCTGGACTGCCTTACAGGTGACACCCACCCAACAAGGTATAAATAGCCATCAGCGAGGACAGAAGGCTGCAGTTTGATTTTCTCTGTCAAGCTGTGCAGCGGGCTTTGCATTTGGGGCTGGATATCTGATTACTTCCACCATGAGCTGCAGCATCAAGAGAACATCTAGTACCTCTTACAGGAGCGGTGGAGGTGGAGGCATCTCCGGTGGCGGTAGCGGCAGGAGTTCCTCCGTCTCCTGCAGGCGATATGCCTCCTCCGTGATAGGCGGTGGAAGCTATGGTGGGGGAGCGTGCAGCATCGGCTACGGAGGGGGCATGAGCGCTGGCAGCCTTGCTGGTGGCTTTGGTGGAGGCTTGGGAGGAGGCTTTGGTGGTGGTTTTGCAGGAGGCTTTGGCGCTGGGGGGGACATCCTTCTGAGCGGCAATGAGAAGGTCACCATGCAGAACCTCAATGACCGCCTGGCTGCTTACCTGGACAAAGTGCGAAGGCTGGAGGAAGAAAATGCTCAGCTCGAGCACCACATCCGGGAGTGGTACAGGAAACAAGCTCCCAGCGTTTCAAAGGACTACAGCTCCTACTACCAGACCATCGAGCAACTCCAGAACCAGGTAGGATAGCCCCGGCTAACGGGGCTCCATCTCCCGCACGCTGTTCTCCTTTGTAAGGACTTCCTCCTTCCCTCTGGCACTGGCACTGGCTCTGAAGGGGGGGAGGGAGCTACTGGACAGCCTTGCTGGTGGTACCGCAGGCAGAAACCCGCCGAGCTGCGCCTCCCACCTCTTGGGTAAGCAAACCCCCACACCACCCCACAAGCGAAAGGGATGTGCTCTGGGGGCACAGCCCGAGGCATCAAGGAGTGCTCCACCAGGCCCAAACATGCTGGCGCACGTAGCTGAAATCCCACGTTGTACAGGTGGCTCCACACCAGCCATGTGTGGTTTCCAGTCCTTCCCGCTGCTCCCACCCAGTCCAGCTGGATGGAGCGCAAAGCCAAAGCACCTGGACTGCAAGATCCGGACTCCCTTTGTCTCTGCACACTCCTACTTATACCAGCTGGAAGGACCAAGGCCTTCCCTTACAATCGGCTTACATCGGTACCAAAAAAATAGAGTAAACAGACCGTGAAGAAGCACGTTGCAGGAAAAGGGCTGAATACGTTCCTGGGGACACATGAGAACTCTCTCTAACTTGAGAAAGAGCAGCAGAGAGTAGGGATTTGGGAGGATGGTCTGTCATAGCCTGAGTTTCCTTGAAAAGGAAACTTTTGGAGCATTACCCTCTCATATGGCCCCTGCATTACTGCAGCAAACAATTCCAAGACCCACAACAACGCTCTACCAAAGCTTTGGGTCTTCTTTCTTCTTGTCCTGGATGTCTAGAACACAGAAAGACTCCTCTCCAACTTCTCCTTTTTCAGATCATTTCTGCCACTGTGGACAATAACAAACTGATTCTGGACATCGATAACAGCAAGATGACTGCTGATGACTTCCGAATGAAGTGAGTACCTCTCTGTGAACCCTACATGTCTTTCAAATCCCACTCATAATCTCAGGAGACACGGCAGCACTGCCCCCAGTGGTGTTACTAAGTCTTCACGTTTTAGTGGAATACTGACCTTGAAAGATGTGTGCTATTGACTGTCTCATCTCATTTCCTCATTTCTCTGTCTCTCTTGTCTGTGGTACAGGTATGAGAATGAGCTGGTCATCCGTCAGACTGTGGAGGCTGATATTAATGGCTTGAGAAATATCCTGGATGACCTGACTCTGGTTAGATCTTCACTGGAATCCGAGCTAGAGTCTTGAAGGATGAGCTGATTGCTCTTAAGAGAAACCATGAGGAGGTACGATCCAATGATAAATAGCATGGCCAAGACACAGTCCTTTGATTCTTCAGGGTTCCCACAGTTACCTATCAAGTCATTTCAGCCTTATGTCCTGTGATTGTCATTCCTTTGTACCTTGATATTGCTTTGCCCACTGTCCCCAACCCAAGAAATGACCTGCGCTCTTCGTTTCTCTCTTCGGACTCTGCAGGAAATGAGGCAGCTGCAGTCTCAGACTGGTGGCGACGTGAGCGTGGAGGTCAATGCTGCCCCTGGCGAAGACTTGACAAAGATACTCAACGACCTGAGAAACGAATACGAGCAGATCATCGAGAAGAACCGCAGAGAGGTTGAGCAGTGGTATGAAGTCAAGGTATGTAGCAATGCACAAAGTGGACTCTCCTGCTGTGGGAAAACCCAGACACCCTGGTACCGGCCATGCAATGCCTTTGGCTAAAAGGAGGAGGCTGCTCACCCGCACCTCACTCGCACAGCTGGGGGAAGGGGAAGGAAAAAGCTGCTGGGGAAAGACTGCACTGGCAGAGGGGGAGCAGGCCAGGTCTGGTGTGCAAAGCTGGGTGGAACGTCAGGATCTACGGAGCGATGACTAAGCTGTCCTCGACGAGGACAGGATGAAAGGGAGAGGCTCCCTGGCTATCTCAGTTCTCAGTCAGCAAATCCGCTCCCTGCGGGGATTTTCTCACTCAGAAAGTGTGTTTGGGGTTTGATTCCTGCAGATTGAAGAAGTCAATCGGCAGGTCACTTCTAGCAGCCAGGACATCCAGACAAGCAGCCACCAGCTCACTGAACTGAGACGCGAAATGCAGAACCTGGAGATCGAACTGCAGGCGCAGCTCAGCACGGTACGTGGGGCAGGATCGCTGAGGGCCCTTCCCTCCTCGGAATGGGCAGGGACGGGTGGAGCTCTGGTCCTAAACTCCTGCATTTCCACTTCCAGAAAAACTCTCTGGAAAACTCCTTGGCAGAAACCGAATCTCGCTATGGCTGCCTGCTGCAACAAATCCAAGGGCAGATTAACTCTGTAGAGGAGGAGCTGGCCAGCATCCGCTGTGAGATGGAGAGTCAGAACCAGGAGTACAAGATGCTCCTGGGCATCAAGACCCGCCTGGAACAGGAGATTGCTCAGTACCGGGCACTGCTGCAGGAGGGACAGCAAGACATTGTGTACGTATTCCATATTATAGCAAGGGAACAAAAAGAAATCCTTGTGTATTTAATTGCTAATATAGACTTCTTGTCTATGGAGCTACATCAACATCTTTTTTGACTGACTGTCCAGTGGTTAGGGGCGTTTTGGTGAATTAATTACTCTCCTTTCACAGTGCCTCCCAAGGAGCTTTCCAAGGAGGTGGAAAATCCTCCCATTCATATTCTGTTTCCTACTCTCACTCCCAGTGTGGTGACGTGACAGGTAAGACAACGCTTTGTAAGGATATGTTTATTAGTGGGTTACATCTACCCCAATGACTACAATATATTTTGTCAGAAAAAAGTTTTGTCTTTTGGGCTGGGCAAGATTCCCAGGTCCAGTAGCCCAGGACTGAGAGAACCTCATTGATCTGTCACAGAGCAATCAGGGGTTAAAATACAGTAAGTCTTGCCTTCCCTCTATCTAAATATAAAACACAGATTATAAACTTTACAGGATGGGATATGCTTTTTTGGTCATTGGAATAAAAAAAAATACAGTTCTGAGGAAGTGCCTAGGGTATTGCTGGGCTTGGAGCCTCTGAGCTTCTCTTGCTAACACAGCATGTTAGGTGAAAGAATTCAGTTCAGCAGGAAAGATCAGATTTCCCCTTAAGGCAATGATTTGCTCTGTCTTTACCCAGGACAGTCAAGAGTGTGCTAGAGCAATAGCAGTGATGCTGGCATCCTCCAACTAAGAGGCATTGAACATGGACAACGAGAGACTGAACCAAGCACTTCTGCAGCACAGCTGATGCAGCTGGAACAATTTGGAAGGAGCGCCTGGCCACCCACCTCATCACCCCTTCTGCCATTCTGCAATGCTTGTCTTACTTAACCTACCTTTGTCAACTGGTTCTTTGTTTAAGGGCTTAAATTCTGCTGCTAACACTGCCTCTAATAAAACTTTACTTCTGCAATGCAAATAAAAACAGTGTGTCTGAGAAATTTAATTTAACAAATTTTGAACAGGCATGTATCAAGCTAACCAATCAAATACAGGTTGTCCTATCATACTTTGTAACGTAGTCTCAGGACAAGCTATTTTGTACTAAGCAAATGGACACCATGACGAGATAATATCACTGAGTAAAAGGAAATGTCACTAATTCTGAGCATGGCTGTATGAAAGCTGTACGAAGGGTGACACCTTCCAAGCTCTGCCTATGGGAACTGTCAGTCAGGTGAGACTGTCAGAACTCTCTGCTCAAAAGCAAGAGATATAAGGTTGAAAGCAGAAATCTTGACACAATTTTTCTCCTTCCTGTGAAATTACAAACCATTTACTGTTTTGTTTTCTAACGGCCACTAATGGATTGCTTTCTGGCCCCTTGCCTTACTGCTTTTTACTGAAGACACTCTGAATGATGTGAGTGAAAGGAGAAAGAAAATGCCAATGATGGGTAACTCTCTGAAGATTATTTAATTAACTGTTAATGTACTAAACTGTGTTCAATGCCACTACTATGACTCACCTGAGTCCATTAATCTTGGGCTTTACTCAGCTCATCATAGCCAGAGTTCCTGTGGGAAGGTGTGACTCAGTATAGGTTGTTCCAGTACGTAGGGGTTTCCTGACATCAAGTATTTCTACACCTTTGACTACGCAGAGAATTACATATTGCTAACTTTTGTTAGAAAATACAGTCAACAAGGCAATGGGCCTGTTTCCTTCAGTGTCACAGACCGAAAACATTCCTATGTTTTATGATAGAAATTTCAATTTAAATACCAACATAATACCAAGAACCCAATTTTTGTCAGATGGTCACACTCAATTGGCTGATACTATGCCTTAAGAGGAACAAGAGACACATTTCATCCACAGAAAGTATTTTCTATACCTTATTTTCTGCTTAAGAAGACAAAATATGCAATAAAATTGGAGATGAGAGGGCAATACTAAATTAGAACAGCTATTTTACACATTTTTGCTTTCCGAAGATGACAGCGAAGCCCCTTTCCAATCTATGACTGTGTGCATCAGATGCACAAAATCAGCCAGGTTTCATTCAATTCTAAGTGCCTGTTGTTCCCTTCTCCACTTATCAAATCTGGGCTCTAGTATTTGCTGTTTCATTTAAGACTGAGGGTGTTCTGTAGGGTAATGAAATGAAAGGTTTTCTCATCATAAACAACTTACAAGAGTATTATTTAGGTTAGGTCTTCTTTCAGTAATCATGTGGCTTGGCTCTGCCATCCCAATACTGTAATTGCAGTCTGCAGTAAGTATCCACAAAGAAGAGATACTTTCTATTCATGTTGAAAAACTGGGTTTCCAAACTGACTTTTTTCAGTCCAGCATCAGGAATTTGTATGAACAAAAGCCCTCCTCCAAAGAAAAAAAGGATCATTTCAGGTTTTAACAGTATAGAAATTGATGTAAAGCAAATGCAAACATGACTTTCATCTCCAAAGGCTGCCAGAATTCATTCACGTCTCAGCTGTACTTAACATAGCCAAAAGAGCTTAAGAAGACATCTTTTTTGAGGCAGGATTATGGAAATTTGAACTACAGTTAGTGTATATAAATAAGTACTGAAAGGTTATTTAGCTTCCTTCTAATCTTCCAGAAGCACAGAGAAGCATCAGAATGATCAAAAATAGTCTTCCACATCCAGAGAACTCAAGGGAACACCAGAGCTGCAGTATGTCTTTCCCCATTTCTGAACTAATTTGTAAGAGTGTAAGGTCTTTGTGAAATAGGCCGCACTATGAAGAGTCTTAAGTTAAATCTGCAAAACCAAAGCTACACAAAATCTTCAGACTGAAAGCAGTGGACGCACTGCAGAACTGCCAGTCACTGCAGCAGCATTAGATCACTGGTGGAGTCCTCCTGCTGCTGAAAGTACAATGCCTTTTGCATATCATCAACCTCCATCTAAGTATGGGGCAAGGGCTGTCCTGGGGAAAAGGCATGGAACATGCCAAAGGCACAACATGCCTCACTGCCTCCATCTAAGGCTGGCAGATGCTCTAGAAATCAGGTATCTTGATATCACTGTCTGCTCCTGGCACTCACTTCACTTCATCCATGGTTCTTAGAAAAAGCGATACAGTTGCTTATTGTTCTGAAAAGGAAAGAAAAAAAAGGGCTTTGGCAGGGAGGAATTTAGAACTCAATTAGTTAACGTCATTGATAGTAACAGCGTATTGTAGCAGGTAGAGAGAAAGAGAACAGGAAAGGATTGCTATACTGGAAGAGCTTAATTTCTCTTGGGAATTACTTTTAAACTTTTCCTTTTTCAGTGGCAGGAAGGACTACTGAATAACAATTTAGATAGACTGTAGAATTAAAGTAGCTCACATTTAAGAGGCTTTTCTGTAGGTCTACACATGTGCAAGGTATAAGGGTCCATCCCAGGGAGTCACATAAGAGAAAAATAAGAACAGAATCTGGGGCTATGGAAATCGTTCGTCTCTGAGCAAACTGAAGAAATGCACAGGTGAGTGATGCTGAAGAGCGGTGGGCGACGGATGAGGAATGCACAGATGGAGTTCCTGACGAAACTCATGGGAGTAGCACTCTTCTTACCAAGACCACAGTTGACTCATTTGTTGTAGAACAATTAATTACCAGTAATTGTTTTTGAGGTTGTCCTCGCCCTCTTGGGTGACTAAAGACATATATCCAGTAATGGCATCATAGCTTCTGGGAAAACAACTGACTACTTTTGGTTCTTTTGCCAATTCAGAGTATCTCTTTGTAGCTCTGCATCCAATTTCACCAGTGAGTAAACAGCGCTTGGAAAGGCTTCATAACACTGTTACTTCAAATAAACTTCTCTGATTTACAGAGGTTCATAAGGTGCATTATGAGCAAAAAGTCTTCCAGGGGAAGATATGATTTCAAAGCTCTAACAGTCTCTTCAAATGGCTGAGGAGCCTCTATAGCCTCTACAACAGAAGAAGTCTGACCTTTTTCTGTCATCGCAAGGATTATGACTGTTAATGGCACCTTAAGAGACCTGGCTCTTTTGGCTTGTGAAGTAAATTGGTATGTCCAGATTGACTCACAACAGCCACCTCAGGCCAAAGAGCTGTGTCCACAGGATGGTGGACCAAAAATGCATAGGAGACATGGAAATAACCGTGAGTTACAGAATAGAAAGTCTAAAGCTTAAGTATTTGTGATACACTTACAGCAGTAAGCATAGTTAGATCAGCTATTCAAAAAAAAGAAGAGAGGGACAGAGAGACAGAGAAAAGGCTTCTGTTGATGGCATGAAATTACAGCATTGGGAAATGTTTGAAATTGTTGGGTCAGATGTTATGATGCAACAATGCTGAGAAGGAGATATAAAATCAACACCTCTGGCATTAAGGCCAATCAGCAATAAACATCTCATAGGGAAGAATAAAGGTGCATTTCAACAATCTAATGAGGAAAATATGACTAAGGAATCACACCCTGTGAGAAAATAATTATTATTTTTTAATAATGATGACTCAGTCTCAATAACATATGCAAAGCAACTGGTTCTGACGTGCAGATAATTAGAGAGCTACCAATAAAAGAACAATCATAATTATGAAGATCAAAGTATTACCTCATCTTCAGCATATCTATGAAAATGTGTGTAGGGGTATCAAGAAAGAGAGTAAATGGCTTTCCGTGATTCTTCAGTCAGCCATAACATGCATTAGTAACTTTTATGGGTCTCATAATCATTGCGGCTAAGAGAGAAAATGTTGCTCCAGCCACAACTGCAAGCTGTGTGTAAGACGACCGTAAATGAAGAAACCAACAACGAAATGAACTAGTAATTTTTAACTTTCAAATAGAGATGAATTCCCATCAAAGTTTAACTCTCACATAAACAAGCCTCTTGTCTTTCAGGCTTTAAATTTATGTTTTCCAAAAGTTATTTAAAGGCAACATTTCATTTCCAAAGTAGGGTTCATCATATCCTGTACTCTTACAGAAATGCTGCAGTGTGCAGCAGTGTTAGAGACCTCTGCAGTGTCAGAGAGACAAAAGACAGAAGGCACAGAGGATCGAAAGGCTCATCACAGCTGTCTCTACTATACAAGGATAAAATCCCTACCATCTATTGATCAAGGTCAATCTCAAAACTGTTTCTCTTTTCCACCAAAGCTCCCGCAATGGAAGCACCTTCCAGACCCTTATGCCTCCCATCGATAAAAAGCTCCCCTTAGTTTCCAGCCCAAATACACTCAAAACCAGATTATGCCCTTTCCTATATGGACAACAGGATTATCCTTTATTTTAAATAGCCCTGGTATCTCCTTCCTTGAGAGAAAGCTGATAATCATCTTGGCCTCCATTTTGCTAAGTTGAAAAGCTGAATCCTTTTGCTCTCCTCTCCCAAGACAGAGTCAGTGATGCCTTATAGATTCTACACATCTATTTCAGTTTAAAATAATCTTTGAGTGACTGAAAATTTGCACAAAATTTTAAAAAATCACAACTTTAAAATTACATCATTGCATGTCCATCGCTCTGGAAAGACATAGGCTTATTTCCTGGAAGTGATACCACCACAGTTTGGTGAAAACAGAAATATCATTGCTTCTTCAAAGATTATTCTATTGAGATTTACCACTAAGCATTCTGAAAGACAGTACCCACAATGAGCTTTCTTTGTACAGAAGGACCTAAATTCTTAGAGATTCTGTTTCCAGAAGTGTCAGTTACTGGCAGTTCTGCAGGCAAAATGAAACAAGACTCATGCACAGGGTGCCTGAGTTCGTATTTCTCCAACTCTGAAATTAAACCAGAGTAACTAGGTGGTGCTTTCACCACCTGTTTTCAGGACAAAAAATGACTACAAAGAACAAAGAGGAACTATTAAAATGAGTCTCACTCACTAAGTAGCCAGCAGCATATTATCTGAAACAAAATCTGACACACAGCCACCCACCTGAAATTATAGCGCATGCTTTGTGTGAATCAGCATGCAAACACAATACCTCTGGGGAGGCTGTCCCAAGCCCCAAAAGAAATTCCCCTTAGCACATCACTTTCGGCATGAGCACTAAGGCTGGCAAACTTCATGGGAAGCCGGACTGCCTTACAGGTGACACCCACCCAACAAGGTATAAATAGCCATCAGCGAGGACAGAAGGCTGCAGTTTGATTTTCTCTGTCAAGCTGTGCAGCGGGCTTTGCATTTGGGGCTGGATATCTGATTACTTCCACCATGAGCTGCAGCATCAAGAGAACATCTAGTACCTCTTACAGGAGCGGTGGAGGTGGAGGCATCTCCGGTGGCGGTAGCGGCAGGAGTTCCTCCGTCTCCTGCAGGCGATATGCCTCCTCCGTGATAGGCGGTGGAAGCTATGGTGGGGGAGCGTGCAGCATCGGCTACGGAGGGGGCATGAGCGCTGGCAGCCTTGCTGGTGGCTTTGGTGGAGGCTTGGGAGGAGGCTTTGGTGGTGGTTTTGCAGGAGGCTTTGGCGCTGGGGGGGACATCCTTCTGAGCGGCAATGAGAAGGTCACCATGCAGAACCTCAATGACCGCCTGGCTGCTTACCTGGACAAAGTGCGAAGGCTGGAGGAAGAAAATGCTCAGCTCGAGCACCACATCCGGGAGTGGTACAGGAAACAAGCTCCCAGCGTTTCAAAGGACTACAGCTCCTACTACCAGACCATCGAGCAACTCCAGAACCAGGTAGGATAGCCCCGGCTAACGGGGCTCCATCTCCCGCACGCTGTTCTCCTTTGTAAGGACTTCCTCCTTCCCTCTGGCACTGGCACTGGCTCTGAAGGGGGGGAGGGAGCTACTGGACAGCCTTGCTGGTGGTACCGCAGGCAGAAACCCGCCGAGCTGCGCCTCCCACCTCTTGGGTAAGCAAACCCCCACACCACCCCACAAGCGAAAGGGATGTGCTCTGGGGGCACAGCCCGAGGCATCAAGGAGTGCTCCACCAGGCCCAAACATGCTGGCGCACGTAGCTGAAATCCCACGTTGTACAGGTGGCTCCACACCAGCCATGTGTGGTTTCCAGTCCTTCCCGCTGCTCCCACCCAGTCCAGCTGGATGGAGTGCAAAGCCAAAGCACCTGGACTGCAAGATCCGGACTCCCTTTGTCTCTGCACACTCCTACTTATACCAGCTGGAAGGACCACGGCCTTCCCTTACAATCGGCTTACATCTGGTACCAAAAAAATAGAGTAAACAGACCGTGAAGAAGCACATTGCAGGAAAAGGGCTGAATACGTTCCTGGGGACACATGAGAACTCTCTCTAACTTGAGAAAGAGCAGCAGAGAGTAGGGATTTGGGAGGATGGTCTCTCATAGCCTGAGTTTCCTTGAAAAGGAAACTTTTGGAGCATTACCCTCTCATATGGCCCCTGCATTACTGCAGCAAACAATTCCAAGACCCACAACAACGCTCTACCAAAGCTTTGGGTCTTCTTTCTTCTTGTCCTGGATGTCTAGAACACAGAAAGACTCCTCTCCAACTTCCCCTTTTGCAGATCATTTCTGCCACTGTGGACAATAACAAACTGATTCTGGACATCGATAACAGCAAGATGACTGCTGATGACTTCCGAATGAAGTGAGTACCTCTCTGTGAACCTTGTTTCTTTCATGTCATGAATTTTACGAGATTCATGAATGCAGGTGATGATACCCTGTCCCAAGTGGTGTTACCAAGCCTATGCATTGTAATGAAATGAATGTGTAATGCTTCTTTTTTCTTTGGTACAGGTATGAGAATGAGCTGGTCATCCGTCAGACTGTGGAGGCTGATATTAATGGCTTGAGAAATATCCTGGATGATCTCACTCGCACTCGGTCTTCACTGGAATCCGAGCTAGAGTCTTTGAAGGATGAGCTGATTGCTCTTAAGAGAAACCATGAGGAGGTACGATCCAATGATAAATAGCATGGCCAAGACACAGTCCTTTGATTCTTCAGGGTTCCCACAGTTACCTATATCAAGTCATTTCAGCCTTATGTCCTGTGATTGTCATTCCTTTGTACCTTGATACTGCTTTGCCCACTGTCCCCAACCCAAGAAATGACCTGCGCTCTTCGTTTCTCTCTTCGGACTCTGCAGGAAATGAGGCAGCTGCAGTCTCAGACTGGTGGCGACGTGAGCGTGGAGGTCAATGCTGCCCCTGGCGAAGACTTGACAAAGATACTCAACGACCTGAGAAACGAATACGAGCAGATCATCGAGAAGAACCGCAGAGAGGTTGAGCAGTGGTATGAAGTCAAGGTATGTAGCAATGCACAAAGTGGACTCTCCTGCTGTGGGAAAACCCAGACACCCTGGTACCGGCCATGCAATGCCTTTGGCTAAAAGGAGGAGGCTGCTCACCCGCACCTCACTCGCACAGCTGGGGGAAGGGGAAGGAAAAAGCTGCTGGGGAAAGACTGCACTGGCAGAGGGGGAGCAGGCCAGGTCTGGTGTGCAAAGCTGGGTGGAACGTCAGGATCTACGGAGCGATGACTAAGCTGTCCTCGACGAGGACAGGATGAAAGGGAGAGGCTCCCTGGCTATCTCAGTTCTCAGTCAGCAAATCCGCTCCCTGCGGGGATTTTCTCACTCAGAAAGTGTGTTTGGGGTTTGATTCCTGCAGATTGAAGAAGTCAATCGGCAGGTCACTTCTAGCAGCCAGGACATCCAGACAAGCAGCCACCAGCTCACTGAACTGAGACGCGAAATGCAGAACCTGGAGATCGAACTGCAGGCGCAGCTCAGCACGGTACGTGGGGCAGGATCGCTGAGGGCCCTTCCCTCCTCGGAATGGGCAGGGACGGGTGGAGCTCTGGTCCTAAACTCCTGCATTTCCACTTCCAGAAAAACTCTCTGGAAAACTCCTTGGCAGAAACCGAATCTCGCTATGGCTGCCTGCTGCAACAAATCCAAGGGCAGATTAACTCTGTAGAGGAGGAGCTGGCCAGCATCCGCTGTGAGATGGAGAGTCAGAACCAGGAGTACAAGATGCTCCTGGGCATCAAGACCCGCCTGGAACAGGAGATTGCTCAGTACCGGGCACTGCTGCAGGAGGGACAGCAAGACATTATGTATGTATTCTGTTTGCAAATAAGGGCATAAATTCTATCACAATCTTTTCTCTAGTGGGACTCACAGAAGACAGAGTAGAATGTTTTACCAGTCTGTAGTTGAAATCTAAATACAACAGATTTTTTCACAGCATATGTGTTGAAAGGTATATATCATAAACTTAATAAGCACATCAAACACAGAGGGAAACACAGAGCATAGAGTTACTGACATATTTTCAGTTAATCAGTTCCTCTTGGCCTGTTTGTGTAGGGTGAATTCCATGAGAGGAATCACCATGCAAAACTATACTGCCTTCTGTCAGCAGATGAGCAAGCACAGCTGGACTGTGAGAGTGGAAGAATTGTACTTCTATAGTCTTCTCTTATTTCTGCTCCTCCAACTTGCTAGGAAAATATAGCTGAAGGGAATGAAATAAAAAATATAAAGAAATATTTGCAAGGTCCAGGAAAAGCCGAGCTGTTACATGCACTGCACATTATGTCACAGTATGTCTCTTTATGAATGTGTTTATCGTTCCCTTCATCAAAACTCCTTTCCTTGCACAGAACGTCCCAAGGAGCTCTCCAAGGAGGGGGAATATCCTCCCACTCTTACTCTTCTACTTCCTACTCTCATGGTCAATCTGGTGACAAGACAGGTAAGAAACATCTTCCAAAGAGGATCCTAATTTATCCTGTCCCCATGGCTTTCATATTTTGTTTAATCTCTTTTCCTGTTAATACTATCCCTTGTGTTATGACTTCCACATTTGCAATTGCAACAGGGATTAAACCATTCGCAATCAAATCTCTTAATTTCAAGGTGCCTTAGCTTCAGTTACAGAAACAGGCTAAGCTCTTTTCCCACACTTTTGCTAACATAGATGGACACTTAAATAACGGATACATCTGAGTTGTCAGCACTGCAAGAGACTCTTGATTTCCCCATCAGAGTAATGGTTTCTTCTTTCAATCCACAGGGCAGTCAAGAGTGTGTTAAGATACCACTGATGCGTTGGTCTTCCCTGAGCTACCTACTGTCATCTGAGCAGCCCAGCCTACAACATGACGATACACACAGCACATGCACTGTGTACCTACCCAACGCACAGATTGCTCTACAAATGTTATTCATGACATCGAGATGAATAATTTCTAGGACTCTCCTAAAATGATCTACTTTTTCCTTTTTATACTGTTCTTCATATGCAATCACTGTATCTACATACACTTATCTGCAGTGCAATTGGTGATCTACTTTCTGCTGATAACAATGCCTCTAATAAACCTTTACTTTTCTGCAATGCAAAGAAAACTGTGTCCAACAATCTATTTGGTATATTAATATTGTATTTAAATTTAGGTGCAACAAATGAGATATACCTTCACAGAGAAATTAAGGGTGGGTGTATTATGTAATATGGCCCCAAAGAAAATTGTGTATCCTAACTTAATCAGACGATGTCTGGATAAAATGTTGGAGATGAATGAATACATTCACATTAAACTCAAGAGTGACACCTATAGGGATGGGTGAAACCATTTTTCATAGCATACATTGCAAGGGATGCGCAAGTAGCTGATTTGCCAGTTCAGCAGCTGAACTGAAACAATCAGGATTAACTAACCCCAAAATTTCATTAAAATTTTGTCAAATCAAAAACATTTTCCTTTGGGTCACTGAATGAGAAATCAGTCATATTCAGGCAGCCCTCTCCCAACTTTGAGATGAGGGCTCTATCTAATCTTGTTCAATAAAAGCAAAGGATTAGATCAGGAAATGAGTGACGAGTATGCAAAGAAATTCTTATTATAACGCAAAGTTCAATTGCTAGGATTATTCCTCCTGACTTGTTGGAAGAGCTGGGCTCAGGTCTTTCATCTGGTGGTTCAAAATAAAGGAAGTGTGTTCTCTTATCTCATAAGACAGTATTCCTAGCTCCACGGTTGTACAGTGTTCTGGATGGATGGGTGGAGGATGGCGGGATTGGAGGCAAGGTTCAATCTTTCTTACTAAAACTGCTCCAGTTCATGTAACACACTTACATTATTTGGGCTTGACAGAGGAAGAAAAATTGGTGAAATATCTCACTCATTTAAAACTTACAAATCCGTATTTCAGTCTTTGATTCGCAGTGGGCTGAGAAAGCAGCTGAACACGGTCTACCACATATCAGGTGAGTGATTCAGCTGCCGCCCTGTAACAAATAAGGGTGGGTCTCACAAGCCTTCATTGTTCTCTGAACAGCACATAAATCACATTTTTTATTCTGTCAAATAGCTTTGCACTTGCACTTTGGTTTGCAAACAGATTCGGGTCAGGTAAAATATCATCTTTTTGGATAACAATGTATCATTTAAAAAGGCACCAAACTGTCTACATGCTACAACCCAAAGCTGAATTCTCAGCACAGCAGAAACTATTTCCCTAGAAAACAAAGGAGATTTGTAAAGTCAAAGCAAAAATACCTCTCCGTTGAGTCACAACAGGACGCTCATGCTCCTGTACAAGCTAACAGAGACTCATGTTCTGCCTTATGCTCCATTTTACTTCTCGTATCAACCAGTGCTGACTACCTCAAAAAAAAAGGTCCAAACCTCAGCATTAGTCAGCTATAACGGACTTTGGGATGAAATATCTTATTTGACCACAGTTTAAACAGAAAGAATGTTTCTGATCCCAGAAAGGAGCCCATTGTGTTCTAGGCTGTCTGTCAGGAACATTCTCAAGTCTCCTGCTTCCCTTCTGCTGTCTCTCTTAAGTGGGAAAGGGGAGAAACCTCCGTGCTGGGTGTGCTGCCCTCAGTCTCTGCAGAGCATTTTCAGGGTAATGAACTGAGGGTGCGTCCACCGCTGAGCCGAGCCGAGCCGAGCACACCCGCCTCTGGCTTCCCTTTGACTTTGCTGGATGGAGTTATTAGGCAGGGCTTACCAGAGCATAATTTGCCCATCGTAATACCAAAACAAGACGGGGGGAGCTGAAATCAGTCTACCTTTGCAGTGTCAATACAAGGGAATGTTGTACTCCGCTCTTTTGTGGTTCAGTACAGTTCTGTTCCTTTGGCTAACTACACAGCAGAAATACGTCCTACAGTTTGGTACAAGGGATAGACTTTTTTTGAAGCTGACAATGCAGCATGGCAGTCCACACAGCGTGTCGGTTCGCACAGCATCCTCTAGTGGCAAATTCAGAAAATGTACAATAGGATTTGTGACAGAAACTGTTCAATTTAGTCTCAAAATTAAATTCAAGCCTCAGACCTGGGGAATGGTTAGGCCAAGGAAAGAACAGCTTAAATAATAATAAAGTTGATACGTTTTTCACAGAGGTAACATTGTGATACCAGAGAGGGAAATAAACCAAATTAATAGACAGTAAAAAGGTTAGAAATTAATTCATTACGAAGGACAGGGAAGAGAAAGAGAGGAAGTACCTGTTTCACATAACTCTGCCTGAAGGTTTTCAGGTAATTCCATATGAAATCAGCAAATTCAGATTAAGTCAAAACCTCCTGGATTGTTCTTGCATGTGTTTAATTAGCGTTGAAGTTGTTTTGTCTCTGTTTTCAACTCATTTAGTAGCAACAGTGGGTGCCACAGACAGACAGGGAGCCTGGTATTACCAGGTGAAGATGAGCAGAATTTTATTAAGAATGAGGTTCAATTAAATGGTGCTGTGTTTAAAAAACAGGCCTGTAGGGGGGACTGTGGAGATACCGACATTTTGTACTGTTACTATTTCCAAAGGCAACCAAAGGTATTGTGCATTATAATCTTTGGGTGTGTTTGAGTTTCTTAATTCTGGAAATTAATCATCTCCACCTGCATAATACAACATTTTCAGGAGGTTAGATGAAGATGAGAGGGTGAAGTAGGTGGATAGAGAAGAATCCAAAACAAGAACCAGAAATTAGTGGACTGAATTCTCTGAGGGGCTTCATGCTGGATCAGGACTATCATGTGCCTGCAGGATCTAGACCTGCAGCAAATGTTTTCGGTTGCAAAGGCAGCTCTCAGGTACGGACAGGTACAACAGCCCATTGCTTCTAAGTCTTGCAGCTTTGTGCACACTCCTCCCAGTCTCTTGCACTCTTGGCTACAAGGAAACAGTATCCCTGAGGCAGCGCCTGCTGCCTGCAGCCTGGCCAGGCCCTTTCACTTCAGGCAGCCTTTTGCAAGGTAGACTTCCCTCTTGGCCCCCACCGCTGTCTCAAGTAATGAAAAAAGAAAATCTGTGATTCACTGTGCCTCTGATAAAAAATCAGATGAAAGGAAACTACTTCTGTGATATTTCTCACATTTACCAGCCTACCATTATGATGAAAAATAATAGCAGTCAAGTTAAGCAAGTACAAAAATTCTTCTAGGAAAATCCATTCTTTCTGTATTCCAGGTAACTTATTTCTATTAAGTTTCATGTAATGCATAACATTTTGGAGTGGTAATCCCAACAAACTTCTGAATTTCTTTTAAGTATCCTCACACTATGACAGACATGAAGCGCAAATGCTCTGTCACAGTTGAGTGAACATGCAATTTCAGGTGCACTGGAGCTGACTTTCATAACTTATTTAGTACTGCCTAAAGAGAAGTTTATGCACACTGCAATTACTCCTAATAACCCACTATTTACGAGCCCACGCTAAGAGATGCATTGCAAAGACTGGCTGCAGGGAACACCTTTCTACTGGCATGCACTCCTGTGCTTAACCAGCCCTGGCAGCAGGAGTGCGACTGTGGATCAAAGGCACTTACAGCCTTATTAATCCACATTTTCTTACAACATTTCTAATCTTAGTTCAGTTCTTTCCCACAACCCGATGTCAGACTCTCAAAAATTATGGCAGTACCAAAAAGTTCATAGTGATTACACACACGTAAAGATTTTAAACAAATGCTGAGAACTCCTTTCTGTTGAAAATGCTGTTAGAAATCACATCACCAGAATCTTACAGTTTTTATTAGTTATTAAAGGTGAATCCACTAGAAAAGAGTGAAAAGGCACTCAGCAAGTATTTCAGTCAGCTTGATTTGGTGGTGGTGGGCTGCCCAAAATATCTAGACAGTTGGTGCAGACCTTAGTGTTTAATTAAAAGAAGATTTAAAGCAGAATACAGGTGTCAGAGGCTGGTGGAAAACCACGGTTCTCAGTTACAGTTAATAGGCAGGACTGTCCAGGAAGGTAACCTACCCGATACACACAAATACTGTGAAATTTGCCTATAAACTACTTCTATTTGAAAATGGAGCAAACTGTTAAGAGTAGTTAGAAATACCCTTTTCTTTCCCTAAAGGTGTGCAGTCCTTCTGGGCAGACAAAACCAGGGCTGCAGAACATGTTTCCCCAGGAGCTGATAGTTGCTATGAGAACAAGCTGTTTTAAAAATGCCTCCCTGGCAGTAGCTCTTCAAATTAGTGGCTGCAGGACTTGCCCTTGTAGAACAATAGAGTGTTTGATTTTCTCACTGAGCCTAACAGAGATCTGGAGACTCTCAGAATTTCTCTCAGGCAAAAACCAGTATGAAACCACCCGTAGGATCAGGAAAGCCCAAATCCAGTTGACAGGATCCATCAGCAGGGTATAGAGAGAGCTCCCTGTTTTCTAATTTGATCCAGAACATGTGTTTAATGCTCGCACAGTAAAACCTCTACCCTTACTGGAAGCCATGGCTTGTCACTATGATCAGAATATATTCTTATAAACTTAGCAAGAGAAATAATAATATATAAGTACATAAATACAAATTTATAAATATATGCATATAAACACATGAGCACATAAACATAAATATAAATAATACAAATACACATATGCTCTCCAAATGTTTTACAGACATGAACAGAATAAAATAGCTCATCTCTCTCTGTGCTATGAAACCCATCTACTCTGTGTTTCTACCAAGTCTGGGATTTTTTTTCAGTAGGAATTTTCCATGCAGCCTATGGGAAAATGCCCTCTGAATAGCTCTAGGCCTCCTCCTTCAGCATGAATCATTGCAGAACTGCAGCTGACAAGGCAAGCATTCAACATGTACTTCATTCCTCTGAAGCCTGGGACAGGTTTAGTCTATCTGGTTTTGGCAGTGGCCTCTAAGTTGCTTATTGCTGCTGCCTGCAGAAACCTGACTTTTGGAACACGTCCTCTTGTCAGTTAGACATTTGACTCTTAATAATAGTTTCCAGCCCCATCATACCTTGCTGAGATTTACCAACCAGATAACAGGTTACAGGAAGTGTAAAAATATATCCAGTGACTTGCCCGTCACTCATCAGGGCTTGGTGTCCTAACTGATCCTTTCTTCCCACACAATTATGCTAGAAGAAAATCTATTTTATTTTCCTGTCTCAGGTACTTTACTCCCTGATGTGCATTGCCATTATAGTTCTGGACTGATAGAGAAGTCAAGAGCTTAAAGCTATTTATGTTTCTAGGGAAACAGAGACAATAATGAGGTATTTCCAAAAGTACACACCACATCCAGTTTCAACTATTCATCAAGTATTTACATTGCTCCAGTATTTACATTGCTACAGTTATTTAAGTGTTTGAGTTCTTCATGATCTTTTATGTATTTTCCTCATACTAATCTATTAAAATATTATATAAATGACAAACATTGAGAAATTAAATTATATGTCCCAATATCACTGAGGAAGCCTGTAGCTGAACAGGAATCCATATCTTTCAAGTTCAGCTCAAATCATTGTAACATCGTTTCTTTTCTGCCATGAAAGAACTAGACCCCTGGATAAAAATTAGTTGTCCTGCGTCTTACTCTCATAATTTCTTTCAAAACTGAACCCTTGCATGACCTTATTTCTCATCTCTTTCAATGCAGAAATCGGGGCACCCACATGCATTTCTCTTCACCAAATCACATTCCTTCTACTTTGCAAAAATAGTAATTTTGAGAAAGTTAACAGTGTTGCTCTCTGCTCTTATCTACCCTCTTCTTAAACTGTTAACAGCTGTGTGTGCATGTGCTAGGACCTGCCTTTTCAGCACACAAACATTCTTGTCTTTGAATCTGTTGGCACATTCAGTGAATATATGGCAATGCAAGGTTTGTGAGGATTAAAAAAAAAAGATTAATGGTGGGACATAAAAGCAAGAAAGCTAAGAGTTGTATCTTTGGCAGACATTCAACACAGTTGTTTTAGTACCAGCTGCAGATCAGTTCTTGTTATCACTGGTTCTTCGCACAAGGAAGTTTAAAAAAAAATAGAAAATTCTGTGTTTGAATTAAAGAGAGTCAAACGTTTCATGCCTATGATCTTCAATAGGAGAGAAAAGCATATGAAGTTGTGATTTTAAGAGGGCATATGACATGATCAGTAGGGTGGGGCGGCCAAAGTTTTGATGAGCAAGAGAAGAGATGAAGACTGAAAATACGCATACAAAAGAGTTCAAGAAGCACATTTTCACTGATGGAAGCAGAGCTAGAAAGGAAGAATTATCAGCAGGGACAAACACTTAAAGATTTAAAAGGTAAATTCAGAATAATAACCTGACTTTGCTCATTCGTCCATAGAAGCATCCGTGGAATTGCAGGCACCAATAAAGTAGCTTAAAATGTTCACAGAGTTCATTTAATTGTGATTGCATTAGCAATCCCTGGCAGCAAATTTAGCAGGATGTGAGAAGAGTGAAGTATATGCCAGTGTCACTCAAGGGCAATAAAAAATGGTTTACAGGACAATTAATAAAACCACCTTGAAACAATATGAACAATTTTATAAAGCAGTAGCGACTAGTAAAGCAGAGTAGATAAAGGTAAAGCAGAACCAGGTCTCAGCCAGGAGCTTGGGCATGGACTGTTTCCACCAGTCTACTGGATGACTTCACTCTAATAAATGTGTCTCCCTTACCCTCAGAGAAGTTGCAGATAAAGGAAATTCCCTTTGTGGACCATTCCTTATATTTCCTTTAGGGAAAAGCTGACCCTACAATAAATTAGGTTTATTGTAGTGGCAGAAAAAAAGGCCTACGCAGAATGATATAAGCATCTTCCTTCTTGAGCAAATACTTTGCCATACTAAAGGCTTTTCCAAGCTTTTAAGTACATGTTATCACCTTAAGGGAGTCCCAGCAAAAACAAACACATGCAGCCATTCAGGTAAAAGAGAGATGGGAAGTTAAAAGAAAAACAGAACCTTTCTGGAAACTTAGAATGCAGTTTTAGTAAAAATGCTGCATGAGGGACTGATTTGATTCTAGAAGCTTATGATATATTTGGTGGTATAAATAAGATTAAATAGTTACTCCATTTGACAGTGTCTTCCAAGCTTTTCCTCTCCTGACACTTTCAGATGTACTTCCAAACTGCCATGAAGAATTGCAGTTCATTCTTTGGGAAGTTTTTCCCCGTATGTTGAAGCGAACCTAATCTGCTTGCAGTACACTATCAATTTACTTGATTGTATATAATATTGATAATGTACCTTCCAGACCCCAATTTTCATTAATTGGATCATAAAATACTATGCAGCATCATAAATGTGCACTTTATTTTGCAAAACCCCAAAATACACGGCTTTGAGGTCTTGACATGGAAGTCTAGGGAATGATGAAGGAGTACCCAGAGGGAAGGATGTTCCTCTCTCCTTGCAGCAGGAGACAAATCAGAATACGCCAGTATTTGTTCTCCTTTAGGCTTCTTGCATTTCTGTTCAGTGAAGAAAAGCACATGGACTTATGTTCTTTATGCTCTAACTATGGACTTTAATATTTAACAATAAAATAACTGTTCTTCTGTAGCTTTCTTTTGGTCTGCAGGCAGACTGTAACTTTCTGATACTATCATTTCACCTATTGACAGGACTTGGAACAGTTACCTGCTGGGCAGGTTTTTCCTAGCCAGGGCAGAACAGGACATTCAGATCTACAGAAGGAATGACCAGCATGTCTTTGGCAGACAGAAGGGTCCTCCGTATCTTTTAGGAAAGGCTGTACAGTCTTACTGCGCGAGTTGGAGAGTTGTGTGAATGCAGCAGTCTCTATAGAAAGAAAAGAACTCAGCTGTGATGTCCCTAGGCTACAGCATCACAGTCAGGTAAAGTATGGTACATATATTGTATATCAAGTGACATATTCTATACCTGAGTCATTACAGAATTCCTCTTTCTGATACAGCCTCATAATTAGACACAGACCAACAGGGCTGTTGATATAGGTGCCTTGGCCAGCTTCCAGTTAGTATATTTGTTCTTTTACCCTCCCTATATTTGCCCTGCAGTTTGACATTTCTCCCTGTACAAAGTAAGCACAGCACTAATGTGTGGTCTAAAATGCCTGATGCATTTTTTATAGGTATAGAAAGACTAGACAGGCCTTCGCACAGAGTATGCATTTCATTTGGCTTACCTTTAATTGTTTATTTTGGTATTAAATGGATTTCTCATTGAAACATCACAGCATGCATCTTCTGCTCCAAAGGTTCTGTTTAGTGGAAGCACTTGTAGGTGGCAGAATTTCTGCCCAGGCCTGGCTGCTCCCTGAAAGCTGCAAATGCTGGTAGGCCAGCTCACTCCCTCTTTCTTTAAAGCAGTTCTCCTGGGGAGTCTCAGAGGTTTGGAGGGAGTGAGGGGTGGCAAGTGAAAGAAAGAGAATGGAAGAAAAGATGTGAGTATCCACTCATATGTTAGGGATGCTCATGGAGGAGCTTGCAGTAACAAAAGCAACATTGCTTTTGAAAATTCATCTTGGATAACAGAGGACTTGAACATTTTAGCAATAACATTTTCATGAATCTCAAAGACCAGAAGACTAAGTGATTATGTTTCTTCTGTTTACTTCTCTCTTTCAGTAGCAATGAAAAAACTAAATGTAAAATCAGGCACTTGTTTCTGTTGCTGCTCGCTCCCCAGGTACTCAGGGAAGTTCAATGCTTATCTCTGCTACAAATACAGCTATGGTTCCTTGAAAAGGATTCTTGTTTCTGTAGAAAACTAGACTCTCAGACAAGGCATGTTCTCTGTCAGACCCTCTCTTCTACTGTCAGCCCAAAAGGAACGGAGAGCAAAGAAAGAAACAGTGAAAATGTTACTTTTGAAAGAAGAATTTTTCTCAAGGGAAATAAGGAAAACAGAGGGGTGGGAACCTGTTTTGTCAAGGTCCACACATATTGTTCACCATTTGGGCTCCTTTCAAGCTCTGTTATCAGTCGACCAATTACTAACTTAATCACTCTGTATTAAAACTCTTTCCTGAGATTACAGGAAGAAAGCCATCGTGTGACTTCGCTATGGACGCAGCGTTGGCTGCAGCAGGGCTGTGTGCTCCCAGCCCTTTTGTTTCCATATAGGTAAACTATAACTAGATGTATGAATGCTCCCCTCAGCAGGGTGATGCCTCCTCTGAATCCCACCTTTTGTTTCAAGAGGCAACGGTCAGGGGGAGGGAATCAGCTCCTGTGCGTGAAGGTATTTGGGGAGGAAACACAGCCAGCTTCATAGCAACTGACCAATAAGAGGAATTGCTGTGTTGGCAGAAGGCTTAAGGCTGATAAATTCCACGGGTCTCAGATAACACATTCTGGAGACAACTCCCATTGTCACAGGCATAAAAGAGGTGGGGTGGGGGAACGGAGCACACACTCCTGCCTCAGGATCACAAACTGTGTGAGCTGCAGCTTGGGTTAGGTCCTTGGTATTTCTTACCATGGCCAGTTACAGCTTCAGGCAAATGACCTCTTCTGTGGCAGGGGGACCTGGTGGCTCCTCGGTCCGCCTCGGTGGAGGTTGCTTTAGGGCTCCAAGCATCCATGGGGGATCTGGTGGCAGGGGTGTGTCAGTCTCTTCTGCTAGATTTGTCTCTTGTGGCCTAGGAAGCGGCCTGGGTGGTGGATATGGAAGTAGCTTTAGCAGCAGCTTTAGTGGCGGTTATGGTGGTGGTTTGTGTAGCGGTGATGGCCTCCTCTCAGGAAATGAAAAGGCAACTATGCAAAGCCTGAACGAACGCCTTGCATCTTACCTGGAGAAAGTGCGTGCACTGGAAGAGGCAAACTCTGATCTTGAAACTAAAATCCGAGACTGGTACCAAAAACAAGGACTAGGCCCAGCTCGGGACTACAGTCTTTATTACAAGACTATTGAAGACCTTCGAGACAAGGTAGGTGTTAATATTTATTAAAAATCATCTTAGATTTGCATTTAAGAAGGAAACATAAAACCCAAAGAGAAAAACTTCACTACGAGAACACCCAGAAGGCATTGCAGTTTATGAAAAGGAGAGGAAGATGAAATGAATATGCAATGATTGGGCGGGGTGGATAAAGAAAATTATCCGTATGGAATTACCTACTTTTTAAAATGTTAGCTAAGAGAATGTACAAAACACTCAGTCTGAGATGCCTGAGTACTTAATTCTCTGATAATGTTTGCTTTTAACAAAGCATATATATATACACATACACACGCACATCTACATATACACAAGTGCTGATCATATACACATATATGACCAGTTAATACATATATGACCACATACATGCTGATAAATATAAAGAGAGTCAAACAATGACAGCAACATGCCTATATCTGTAATCTGCTACCTGCCATATAGCTTGAAAAACTTGAGACACATGCACACTGCTTTAATAGTAAAAATAAAAATTGGTTAAGTACAATTCTGTAAGTGTGAAGATAGCAGCTCAAGATTTCATCACCATACGTTTATTTTTCTTTCACATTTCACTTACTTAAGCTTGGAATTGATATAAGAGTGCTGAAACGTTTGGCTTATGGAAAAAGGAAGTAGCAGACATGAAGTAATCAATCCCACATATAAATGCAGGATTTGCCCCAATAGCCCATGGGTACCTGATAACAGATTACTTTGAGATGATACACACCCCGGAAAACATAGGTTATAGCTGATTAAGCTATGTAAATAAATGAAAGAAAACTTGAGGTTTAGTTTTCACAGTTCAGCCTGGAGTTCATGACCGCTCCCACGCAGTTTACTTTCCCCTTGCTTCAACCCATTCACATTCTCTACTGACTTCAAAAACTGAGCTCTGGTAAAGGCAGAACTGGCAATTAGATTTTCTCCTTTCAGTATTATTTTCCCTCCTGTCTTTTACTCCCCTTAGTTAGGGGAGAGAAAATGTTGTTCCAACTGTTTTTGTGGATGACCTTTTGAGTTTCAAATGTGGCAGGCCAAAAAGACATGCTTTCTAGGTAAAAATTAACAGGGATTATTTCTAAATAAACAAAATTTCCTTTAGAGGCTTTCATGATGCATTAGAAGAATGAATAAACACTATCCTGGACATTCTAGGAAATAAAAGTGTGTTCAAAGACTATACAAATGAAATACGAACCCATATTGTTTACAAAACACAAACATGTCATTTATTTTAAAATCATACAGGCCTTGTAATCACTTCCCACTGTTAAGAAAATGTGTAATGAGAACAAATTCTGCCAAGAGGGGTCTGCAGACTTTGCTTCCTTTGCATCTCTCCAGGAAATAGGTTTCTTGCCTCAGTCCTAAAACATCACCTACACCCTGGCTCACCAAAGTCCTCTCCCTCTAAGACAGCACGTAGTTTTGTCTCACTGTGGGACTTCTAGCTAAAAGGCACTTCATATGCCAGACAAGAGCAAGAGGACGTATCCATAACTGACAATCATGGCAAAAGTACTGTGATAAATCTGTGCTACATATTTGCTATAGGTCATTGATACTTCCCTACTGAGACCAAATAAAATACACTTTTATTTGGTGTAGCTACAGATGAAATAGAATCTTAGCTCTTTTATCTTCAGATCAGGAAAGAAGATAACATAGTTGTTTCAGCCTCAGCAATGAACTCTCATTGTTTGTAGATCCTTGATGCTACTATCGACAACTCGAAGATTGTCTTGCAGATTGACAATGCCAGGCTGGCTGCTGACGACTTCAAAACCAAGTGAGTAATTTCTGAGAGGAAAAAGGTCTCTTGAGCAGGCAAAAATCCCTGTTGAGCCAAAGGGCAGTGGCTGTGAGAAAAGAAAGGAATGCCTATAAAAACTCTGTATGAACACTAGTTTGATCCCATCATTGCAGTTCAGCCCTTTACGTATTTGCTGAAAGCACCATCTGCACCATGGAAAACTTTATATCATGTAAAATATGTGGAGAAAAGTTTAATGCTGGACAACACCTGCTACATCATAAATCCTACAAAACCAGATACATTTATAGCAAATAATGTGTTTCATGGTGGGCTGGCTTAATCAGCTAACCTGAATCGTTTTGTTTTGCTTTTTTAAGGTTTGAAACAGAGCAAGCTCTTCGCATGAGCGTGGAGGCTGACATCAATGGCCTGCGCAGGGTCCTGGATGAGCTGACCCTGGCTAGAACAGACCTGGAGCTGCAGATTGAAAACTTAAAGGAGGAGCTGGCCTACCTAAAGAAAAACCATGAGGAGGTAAAAAAACCCCAAGAAACACATTTGAAAGTGACATTAGAAAAACAGCGTGTGGAAATGTGGAGTCCCTCAGGATTGCCCTGAGCTCTCCAACAGTGAAGAAAAGATTTCAGTGTAGACTGGGAAACTAAAGATACCCCCTGCAAGTATTTAAGGGGAGTCAGTCAGACCTTAGCCCTTGAAGAAAGAACGGAAGGTTCATAACGTTTTGAGTTTATGATTGTACCCTCTTTTGTCTTCCTCTGCTATGTCCACATAGGAAATGAGTGCCCTGGGAGGGCAAGTAGCTGGCCAAGTCAGTGTTGAACTGGACTCTGCTCCAGGCATTGACCTGTCCAAGATCCTGGCTGATATGAGAGACCAGTATGAACACATGGCTGAGAAGAACAGGAAGGATGCTGAGGCCTGGTTCCACAGCAAGGTAGAAAAAACTCCATACTATACAAATACTAACCAAAAAAATCCATGAAAGAAACAAAATAATTATTAAAACACACAGAAAACTGCTGTGAAAGCCTTACGACCTCTACTTAGAGGACCCATTTTTCTCACATGATGTTTTCCCTGTTTCAGACTGAAGAGCTGAACCGTGAAGTAGCTATCAATACTGAAGAACTGCAGAGCAGCAAGTCCGAAGTCACTGACCTGAGACGCACCCTCCAAGGGCTGGAAATAGAACTTCAGTCCCAGCACAGCATGGTACATTAAAATTTGCACTGCATGACCCCCCCCCCCCCAGTGAAATGGGTACATATTCCCCTCCCTACAAGGAGTCTTGCATCTGGCAGCAACCTTTTTGTGGTTTCCCCTCCCACCTCTCTGCTCTCAGAAAGCCGCGCTGGAAAGCACCTTGGCAGACACGGAAGGGCGTTACGGTGCCCAGCTGGCGCAGATCCAGGGCCTGATCGGCAGCATCGAGGCGCAGCTGGCTGAGCTCCGAGCTGATATGGAGCGCCAGAACAGCGAATACAAGATCCTCATGGATATCAAGACTCGACTGGAGCAAGAGATTGCTACTTACCGACAACTCCTGGAAGGCCAGGAGTCCCAGTAAGTTAACTCTGCTCACTGCAGAAAACCTTTTTGCTTAGCCTCATAAAGTTTGACCGTGCCATGATGGTCATTTGCCACAGCACTACAGTAAACACAACTTTAAATACTCCTGGGGTTCTAAAATTTTTAACAAATTAATTTTTCTGGACTGTTAGAATTCCCGTTTACATTAAGTGAGTACCTCAAAGAGTTTCTAAACAAAAAGGCAAACTGATAAGCAGCGCAAGAGATTAAATGCAACTAACAGTTAAAGTGATAACTAATCATGAGCTGCTTGACGTTCAGGAAACATAGTGCAGTCAGTAATGTTTTACAGAATATAAGGATTAACACCAAATTCCCATAAACTTCCTGTTACCAGTTAAATAGCTCTTGCCTCATATGAATCAGTGTAGAAGAAAATATTCTGAAGAGAAGACAGATAAGCTAGCTGTTTTCAGACAGCCATTGAGTGGACCTCCCACATGGGAGCACAGCTATCTGTCATTTCACATGTAGCCTCAAGGAGGAAAATATCTCATAGCCTGGAACAAAAAAATGAGGTAGGAGTTGAAAGGTTTTGATTTCCTCTGTTCCTTCTTTTCCATAATTGCCTTTTCCCACTGCAGTTGTTTAAAAATACATTTCCTACAACAATTCCCTCTCCTGAGCTGAGAGGGAGAGCAAGGAGATAACCATCTCTTCTCTGACTATATACAAAATGTACCTGATTGATAGAGAATTTGCTTTCATACATCCTCATCTCACACAGCATTTGATGTGTTACCTCTCCTTTCAACTTCATTATCTCTTTGTTCTACAGGATGTTTGGCTCCCTTTCTGGAACTGCCGGTAAGAATTCTTTCTCTTTCAAGAAACCTTTAAGAGTCAAAGAAGTTTTATTTTCTAAAAGGAAATATACATACATTATGGTAGTTGTGTCCATTCTAGAGACTGGGCTGTTGCACTGATGTGTGTCAGAAAAAAATCTAATAAGTGACAAATGATGACTCTGGCTAGAATTTAACAAATTTCAGTCATTAAAAGATCTTAGACATCAGAAAAAAATCTCAGACTATGCTACAGTAAAGGCTAAGTAAAGCACAAAATGCTTAATCATTCTCCCAGATGAAAGGATGTAAGAAATTTAAGCTTGGCCAGCTCATGGGAATTGTATGAACATGCAAGTAAAACCTGCCTTGAGCTTGTAAAGGTCAGCTGTATTGTAAAAGTGATGTATGATTCAAATCAATGCTATGAAGAAGAAAGCTTCTGAGAGAAGGGAATGAGAGACAAGACACAAACTAAGCTCAGCGCCCATTGCAGAGTGGTCTCATGTGTGTTATGCTTAAGTTATTGCTATTCTTTCTCTCCATATTATTGTAGATAAAAAAGACAAGCTGGCAGATGGAAAACAGTCCTGAAAGTCCTCCAAATGTCATCTTCAAAATGAGAAAAAGCAGACAACACACAGGAATTGAAACGGAGAGGAATCACTCTAAACTGCTGGAAATTACTATCTTAAAGCACAGAAAATTCTTGGCCACACAAAGTTTAGGTAGATTCATCCATTTAGCGGTGATTAATTTGCGAATTGGGTTAGCTTTTCAATTATTTCTAGTTCTTTCATGTACTGAATTGCTGTATCTACTCTAATAAAGATGATCGTCTTCTTGCAATCTTAACTTCTTTTGAGTCATTGTGATATTGTTACTGAAGTTTGGCTTTAATCAGGCAGGAAATAGCTAGCCAGCCTCCCCGACAGGTTAATGCTCACAATGTCTGTGGGTGGCTTGAGCTCCATCTCTGATTTCTTCTAGCTCCTCTTGCTGGCAGAAGCTCTGAATATGGAGGCAACAGCATCCTCAGCCCCTCAGAGTGGAGAACACAAGAGTGACTTACGTTTCTAACTCCAACAGCTGTGCACTCTGAAGAGCAGTAGCAGGGAGATGTTGAGTGATTCTAGTAAGCAGCAAGAGCTGGGAGACGTTTTGTTAGAGTAAAACATAAAGCTGTTAAAATGGCTTGAAGATAGCAGAAACAAATAGGAGTGAGAAACGGTTCTGAGATTTCTTCACTCACTTTCCCCGTTCATACAGAGGTAACAAACCTTTTGCACCAATTTTAGCCACCTTCATTCTCATGCCATTGAAAGGATATTATCCTAGCTGAAATTCTAAATGTAATCACTTCTAGTCCAGGCCCCCAGAAATCAATAATTTCATTTCCAACCATTCCTCTCCAAGCTTATAGCCAAGGAAACTTTTCAGGGTTTGTGCTAAAAGAAAATCATGGCTATAGCCTAACTATCACATTCCCACCTCCCACTATTACAAAAGGCACATAGCTCGTCAGCTGAGGGTGTAATTGAAACAACAGTATGCCCAGACTAAAAGTACCCCAATACTGCACTCCCCCAGAGTGGATCATCTTGCAGCCTGTGTTTCAGGGAGACATCATCAAATCCTTCAGCACTTCTCTCCTTGGACTTGGGAGGGAATAATTATTTCGCCCTTGTTCATAACTAGATGTTCATAACAGATTAATGGAGTGTTTGCAAAGCAAGGAGCATCCCAAAGCTATGGACCTCCTCTGTCAAGGTTGGGCAATCCTCTTCAATCAAGAGGCACTGGTGCTTGGTTTTGGTTCAGCAGTGACTCAGGTGACCTGTCAACATCAGTTGTCAAGTACTGACACGGACAATCCCAGCTTAGCCTCTGGAAATCCAGCATGATAGCATTGGGCAGTGGCTTCACTATGACAGGGAAGAACTGTGACAGGAAAGAAAAACAGTCACGAAAAGTAAGAATCAGCAAAGAGATAAAGAGAAGAGGACAAGATGGGAAGAACAGGGGGACTAAGGTGCTCTGGTGGAAACAAGTGCAGAATTGAAAGGGAGCAGTGGCATGAGAAGCACTGGCACACACGAGATGCGAGTGGTTCTTCAGAAGCTCACCCATTTATACGGTGTCCACTTTTGGAAGAGCAAGGAGAAGAAAGCTCTTGTGCATTAAATGCTTCAGTACAGGCTGTTCCTGAGTGCCGACATGCTTTCTAATAAATGCCTTGTACCAAATTTATTCCCTACAACAGTTAGACCTGGAATCCCTCCCAGATGAAAGAACAAACAACTCCTGGTCTCTTTTTAATCTTAAAAAATCCCATTCCTTGAAAGCAAGTTCTTGTGACAAAACCAGTCAGAGTATGAGATTACTGGTGCAGATTTCTTGTGTTCTATGCTGCAGATGTGAAAGTCTGACAAGAAATTCTCGTGCTCCAAGAATGCAAACTATAAGTTACAAGGACACTTTGCAAATGTATATTTTGACCAAAAAGTTTTATTTTCAAAGACTGAATTAAAAGCATGTTTAGAAAAAAAGATATTTAAAAGGTTAACAGTTTAAAAGTGTTTAAGAGGTTAAAAGTGCCAAGAATTGAATGAATTCATAAACCCTGCTAAAGAAACTGGGGGCTTCAGAGACTTGAAAGAATCTTAAAAAGGCTAGAATTCTTGTTCTCATAGCCTAATTTTAATTTTAGTTTATAATTTTATTGATTTTGTCCCATATTTGTAGGGTAATGAAGGATTTCTGGTGAAATGTTTAATGTAAAATCACTCAGAGGCTATAATTTTAGAGTTTGGTTCAGAAAAAAAGTCTTTTCTAAAGGTATGTAATGTCTGAGTGATGGTTTTATCAGCAAAGACTGAGATGATAAACAAGCTGCTTCTTGAATGGAACTCTCTGTCCCCCTGGAAGGAGAGGCTGAAAGTGTGTCAACTCCATTAATCCTGTAACAGAAGTAACGTAAGAGTTTGCACAGCATAGACATGTCAGGGAATGTCTTCCAGGAAAGCTCTGTGGAAGCAGGAGCTCACGCACCCCAAGTACAATGCTGAGCACTGGGCAAACGATGAAACTGTGTGTCAAGACATTGGATAAGAAAGCTTAGAGTGAAGATAATGAGAACAGAATAAAGGCATAAGCTTGAAATAGCATTTTTTTTACTTCAGCAGGTGATCGGCTTCAATTTCCTTGTATAGACTACAAGGAGAAAATTTTGTAGATTGAAGTTCACGTTCCAGCTGCAGAAAAGAGCTAAATGAAAAATGAACAGAACACCACCGATCTCTACCAGTACAGAGATAGCACCAATTTGAGATGTTTCTTTAAAGTCCTAAGAGGTTATGAATCTGGAAGCATTCCAGACCTCACAAATTTAGAGAAATATAACTGACTTTTTTTAAAATGATAGCTAAAACATAGTTAAAATGCAGAAATAATAATTGAAAAGAAGAATATGACTGTATGTAGAATTATACCTAGATCTAGAACTGAGCTAAAGACAGATGACTTTCACATACTTGTTCAAATTCAGACATGGAATTCGATTCATCAAAACACTCCTGATTTCTAAACTTTTACTAATATAAATACCAAATTGTATTTAATTTTTCACCGAAGCAAGCTTTGCCTTACATAGTCTATTATAAAATGCTATAATGCATGTAGGTTTTGATAGAGAAGTCTTCAACCTGGAGACAGTAATAAAACAACATCATCTATATAAATAAATAGCATGAGTGAGTGAATTCTGAATACACACAAGCATTTGCCAGCAGTCTGTTCTCCGTGTAGAGGTACAAACATATTTACCATTTCTCTTTCACCAGAAGAGCCAATGTTGATAAGTAAGCTCTCAAAAGTGAAGTTTTTTTCTCTTTAGGAAAATACCTGTGAAGCACAGCAACTAAAGCAAGCTGCAAATAAATGATCCATAACCGACCACCTCCAAACTTCACAGTGCTTCGTTGAGGCACCTTTCCTTGGATTCTCCTTTGCTTTAAAAATACTACCGACAATTTCTAGTAAAATATTAGGAACTATTTACAAGTAGTTGTTTAATATGAAAGAGCAAATAGTGAAGATGATGAAGGCAGGGATAAGCCTCAGGTCTGCAAGTGCTGCACTCTGCATTTACAAGCTTTTGATCATGGAGGACACACCCTAAGGATCTGAGTTTGATGGTTTACAGAAAATTGAAAAAGCCACAGAATCCCCACCACTGTGGTTTTCTGAATTATCTCACAGGACATAATCTGTATTGGCTGCTTGATTTATTTTTATTTTTCCCACTGGTAAATATTCTACAGGAAAGAAACAGCTTTATAACTGCTACCTGGTTTTTATAAGTGTTCATCTGATAACAATCTAGAATAACGCACAGGGCACTTTAAAAAGCAGCAAAGTGTATTTCACCAGCAAGCTTCCAAAGAAGTTATAAAGACTGAGTGAAAGAAGACTGAATGAAAAATCCCCAAAGTTTCCTGTTAAAGTTTATGGTGTTTTCTAGAAGTGATTTTGTTAGATTTTTTTAAAATGGAATTTGATCTTGCTCATTGTGGGATCACCCAAGAGTTAAACAGACCCTAGCAGCCTGCACACCTCAGGATATTTACATTACAGGGGTCTTAAAGAAACTTTTTTATCTTTAGGAGAGTTTGTCTAAACTTGTTTCCTGAGATACTAACTCTTGGAGATATACAGATTTGGCAAGCTACGCAGAACCATTAATCTGCCCAACAGCAAAACTGAACTGCCGTGGCAAAGGTCCAGGTTCACTTTGAAACATGTTTCCACAACTGTGAAACACCCTGTCTTTTCTAATCAGCTGAAGACTAAGTGGACATTCTCAGAACCAGGCTGTTAAGCTGTGTATCACAGCTAGATTTTTGATGTTTCTTTCCTCCCAAGTACACATCTTCTCCTAGTAAAAAGGCTGCGCATTTCCCCTGAGGCTGCATTAAAGTCTCAGCTGTAAATTTCAGAAAACCCTCGGTTTATTCCAACAACTGGTATGAGCCTCAGTTTATCTGAAATCACCCATCCTGAATTCTAAGCTCATTTTCTGTTGATATGTACCATCAAAAACTGTACTAAAAACAACGCTCTCCTTATTATGTTGTTAGCAACCATATAATTTTTCTTCTTTATTTCAAAGTTTTATTTTAAAATAATTTTGGTAGTTCCGAACTACAGACCAGAGACAGTTCCTCCCATCTTCACTTCGTCCCTGCTTTTCTCCCTCCTCTCAACCCCCAGTTTCCTTAAACCATTATGTCCCTCAGTACCAATTTACTGTCTTACCATACCCCTACTTCTTCAACTGCGACTTGTGGCTTTCATCTGAAGAATGTCACCTTGTTGTGCAAAGAGAATGGGGCTCTTTCTTCAGACTCCACGCTAATCCCACGCTTTCCACACACACATTATCCCCAGCGACACACCCCAGCAGGGTAAACAAGCAGTCAATACTTCCTTAAAAATGTCCCAAATCTGTTTTTCCATAATTATGCAGTATTGAACAGAGCTGTATTATTAAATTACTGCCTTTTGAATTTCACTAGCAAATTATTAGATCTGAAATATACTGGTGTTTCAGACTCTCACTTTAAATGAAGGATTAAGATGACTCTTCTAAGTGCTTCTCAAATCTTATTTTCAAGAATTACTTCATTTCATAGTGCATATTGGCATTAAACACATTTATTGCTATCTGAACAGTTTCATCTTAAACCCAATTTGTTTACATTTTCCAAAAGTAACAGGAACTTAGTCCTCCCACATTTCTTCTGTTAACTGAATTATTTCAATCTTGTATTACCCTTCTTGACTATTTCACAAGCATTAGCAAATTAACTGTGCCCACTCTTCCTTGTACATTGACGGATGCTAATTGTTCCTCACACAATGCTATGATTATATGCTTTTTGTACTAAAAATTCAGACTCCAAAATCTAAATATTAGTTCCAACCAAAGAACAGGAATAAGAACATATCAAATTCAATTCCAAATTTTTAATGGGCAAAAATACGGATAGAAAAGAAGAAATAATGGGAAGATGAAATGATGATTGCACATTTTTCAACGAAAGGAGTTTTACTTAAACTTCATTTTTAGAAAAAGTTGATTTTCTTAAAATAGCCATGGTGATTGCTGTAAATGGTAAGTGGGTGTGGTTGAACTCACTTTGTTTTTCCATTCTCAAATGTCAGAGAAGTAAACTCCAAGTTTCAGAACTATAGCCTGAAGAAAAAACACTCATCTGAATCATCTCTTTTGTTTAATTAAAAAGAAAACCCAAGCCCTAGCCCCTGAGATGTACAGCCAGCTCTGTTTGTGAGGAATGTCATCATAATTGGCCTCACTTCTAGGGAGGAGAAATTTTGGAGGGAGGGCTGCAGGTTGGGTTTGCCTCCTAACACCCTATCTTGAGGATATAAAAGAAGCACCAGGGCAGTGAAGGCACATAATTTCCTCTTCTACACCAAGCTGAATAACTCACCTTAGCGGCTTCTTGTGCTGCAGCTATGGCTACTTCCTACATGCAGAGCTCTTATTCTACCTATGGTGGTGGCTTTGGGGGTGGTGGAAGCAGCAGCTCTCGCCTTTCCTCAGTCCGAACAGGAGGAACCTGCCGAGCTCCAAGCATACATGGAGGATCTGGTGGCAGGGGTGTCTCCATCTCGTCAGCTAGGTATGTCTCCTCTGTAGGAGGTGGATACGGTGGTGGCTTGTGTTCTGGTTTTGGTAGTGGTTACGGAGGAGGCTACAGTGGCTTTGGTGGTGGTGCAGCCTATGGCTTTGGTGGAGGGTCTGGCCTTGGTGGAGGGGCTGGCTTTGGTGCAGGTTTTGAATATGGTGGTGGCTTTGGTGGTGGTGATGGCCTTCTCCCTGGAAATGAAAAGATAACTATGCAAAATCTGAACGACCGTCTGGCTTCGTACCTGGACAAGGTACGAGCACTGGAAGAGGCAAATTCAGATTTAGAAGTTAAAATCCGAGACTGGTATCAGAAGCAGGCTCCCACCAGCCCAGCCCGGGACTACAGTAATTATTACAAGATAATTGAAGATCTCCGAGACAAGGTATGAGATTGATATGTAGATGAGTTATAAGAATGCATTAGAATTGTGGAACTGCATATTCCACTTCTTTAAAATAAGCTAAAATAATTACAAAATAAATATTGAATTCCCCAACCCCAAATATATTGTGGTTATGAGCATTCTAGCAGAAAAGAGTAGCTTTTTCTTAATTTAAAACCCAAATATGTTATCCTGAAAATGTGATGTTTGTTGAAATTAAAATGATTGCAGTAAAAGTTAGCAAAACATGGCAAAATGTGTTTAGAATTATCAATATATTTATTCAGTAATCAAATAGTAAAGAATGTGACAGGTAGGCCTCAAAGGCTGAAAAAATAATTCTCCTACCTACAGATAAGATCAGGTGTTGTACAAACGTGTTTTCTAATTATGCTTCTAATTTGTGTTACACAAAGGTATCTCAGCTCTCTGATTTGCATGTGGAATGTGGAAAAGAGCTTAGCATTTTTGGTTTTTCTCTATAAAAGCTGTAAGAATTACAGTGTGACCAAAGAGCAATATAATAAATTGAAATGGCTATTGCAATCCAAAAAGCATGTTTAACCAGTGACATCACAACAGAGGTCCATTTTTTCCTACCTTCTTTGATGGTTTACAGCCTCAACAACTACCTACTATGTACTCAGGACCGTGATACTTCACCATTATTCACAGGAACCTTTTTCTGTGTTTCTTAATTGCCAGATCCTTGCAGCTACTATTGACAATTCCAGAGTCATTCTGGAGATTGACAATGCCAGGCTGGCTGCAGATGACTTCAGACTGAAGTAAGTTTACCTGGACTACATTTGTCTCCTCTCTCCTTGTCTCTCTCTCTCAAAATAGTTTTCTGAAGTTTAGTATTACTTTTTATCTAGAAAATAAAGCTCTTCAGTCACTGAAGGACACATTTCAAAGTTATGGATAGGTATTTTTCCTTGATAACTGATGATGAAAAAAACCCTGGCAAACAGAATCAAGGTGATGAAGGATCAATTCGGAATATAAACCTGATGATAGAACACAGTATCCAGATCACTGAGCTGTTTGCAAAATAAATCATAGTTCATGTCTTAGTTTTTTAGTGATGCTCTTAACTATTTTTACTAGCCTAAATCACAGGGGAAAAGAAGACAGGAAAAGGTTGGGATTTTCACTTAAAAGGAACAGAGTGGCATGAAGAGATCGCTCTTCAGTTGCAGTAGTTCTCTCTCCAAGAGTCCGAAATTTAGAAAAGAAAGACAAAGAGGAATTTGGGGCTTATCCAGCTCGTGGACTCAACAGTACATCAGACACTGCTGAAAAGATGATAAAGATACTTGTGCAACTGATTTATCTTGCAGTGATGTACCTGCAGGTTTGTATTTTCTCCTCTAGTGTCCTACGCAGAACTGGGCAATCTGTGTTTTCCTTCACACCAAATTTGAGAGGACACTGCAAATGGACTGTCCTGTTTGACAACTTTTCTATTGATGCTGATAATCATTATTAGGTTCTGCAAAGTGAAACGTCATGTACTCCTCAAGAATAAAATCAGATGGCAATGCATGTATTTTCATGTGCCATAGTCGGATGTTGGAAAAAACTATCTTTACTCTCTTTACACTTCTTTTCAATATATATGTTTTCATTTATAGCCCATTGTTCCTCCTACATTCAGTATAAAATTTCATAGTTTTATACCTCTACTGAATACAAACTCGTACATATTCCAGTGCTTGTTTCTTTTTTAAACTGCAGATATGAGAATGAGTTGTTCCTGCGCCAGAGTGTAGAGTCTGACATCAACGGCCTGCGCAGAGTCCTGGATGAGCTGACCCTGTCCAGAGCTGACCTGGAGATGCAGATTGAAACACTGAAGGAGGAGCTTGCTTATCTAAAGAAGAACCATGAGGAGGTGAGAGTCCGTAACAGTGCAGAGAAGAAATTACTTTCCTTTGGAATTTATGCGGGGAGGGGGAAATCCAAACAAAAAAACCAGAATGACAACATTACACCTTAATAAGAAGAAAAGCATATTATTAAAAGAATCCAAAGTGTGTTTTGAGAAGCATTTCTCTGATTCCAAACTGTTCAGACCTATTAGTTTCAGTTTGACATTCATAAGCACATGACAGGTCACTGAGATAATTAAGCTGAGTAAAAGAAACATACATGTAAGTTACATGTAAATACGTGTGTGTTCTGTGTGAGTATACAAAGAGTAGAAAAGCATGTGCGATGAGAGATAAAATTTGACAAACGTTTTTATGTGTGTTCCACCTATGATACTTGATAACAAAAGTACTGCGTACCACTGCACGGATTGCTGATGGCAGAAAGTATATGAGAAGAGAGAGCCTAATCTTTTTGGCGTCCTCTGCCTTCTGCCCATGCAGGAAATGAAAGAGTATTCAAATCAGCTAAGTGGAACAGTCAACGTGGAAATGGATGCGGCTCCTGGCATCGACCTGACCAGAATTCTCTCTGAGATGAGGGAACAGTATGAAGCTCTGGCTGAGAAGAACCGTAAAGATGCTGAGGCCTGGTTCTTCACTCAGGTATAGTTATGCCAATAAACAGCAAACTGATGCATTGCGTCATTATTACTGCCCCAGCAGATGGGATGGGCCCTCCCTTTCTCAAAATAATTGAACGATTTTTAACACAATATGTATGTGATTTTACAGTTGTTTTTTTCTTTCAGACTGATGAGCTGAACCGTGAAGTAGCCACCCATACACAACAGATACAGACCAGCAAATCGGAGATCACAGAACTGAGACGCACAGTCCAGGGCCTGGAGATTGAGCTCCAGTCACAGCTCAGCATGGTATGGAGCTGTGCCAAGCACATCACAAGTCACTACTAGTACACTCTTGCCTTCCTCCCTCTCTATCTTGCCTCTCCTTAGACTCCCCCTCTGTGGGACAAATCTGCATGCTAACCTATTCTGATGTTATTCCGCTTCAGAAAGCTGGACTGGAAGCCAACTTGCGAGACACAGAAGGACGATACTGCGCACAGCTGGCACAGATTCAGGCCCTCATCACCAGCGTTGAGGAGCAACTGAGTGAACTTCGATGCGACATGGAGCGTCAGAACCAGGAGTACAGAATGCTCATGGACATCAAAAGTCGCCTGGAGCAGGAAATCGCCACGTACCGCCAGTTGCTGGAGGGCCAGGACTCACAGTACGTTACTATATACAAATCCTGTGATGATTAGATAAGGTTAATAACATGACACATTGTAAAGCAGTAATTTGTGGTTGCTAAGCTGACTGCAGATTACTACATTACATTCACTGCATACGCAGCCTTTTGAGTACTGGCAAAACAGATGCCCAGCAAAATCCCAGGCATTGCTGTAACTCAAGCTAAATCTCCAGATCAATTGTGCTGATGATTTGAAAATATAAATGCAACCATTTTGACTATGATGAATTACAGAAGGCACCAGGCACCATATGTATGTCTTACATAATCATCTTGTTGCACTGGAATAATAGCCTTCGGCCTGAAACAACCTATAAAAACCTGTTCTCAGTATTTCTTTAGCTCTTGGTTTTCTACACTTGTGCACAGACGTGAAAATATTCATCATCATACACCAGTACTCCCAACTAGAAAGGAACTTGGTACAGACCACAGCTTGCTTTAGTAAAATCTACATTTTAGTGCCCATTTCTTGTATCTGATCTACACATGGAATTACTTTTGATTTCTGAGGAGGAATCAGCTCCTTATATTGTTTCTAGATTATGACATTTTGAGAAGAGGAGAAGTATATAGAGACGTATCAGGACCAAGAACTGGTCTGACTGCTGTTCATATTTCCTATCACATACATAGGAGTGGCCTTCAAAGCAGAAAGCACCCTAACAGTAACAACACACCTGAGAAACAACCCATTGAAAGAAGCAGTGTGAATCATGGCTATTCACACGCAGTGGTTCCTAAACGGATCAATGGTTTCAGTGGACAGGGTCAGTGACGGTCATTAATCAAATATTTCTTCTTTTCTACAGGATGCCAGCAGTGAACCCTAAAGACGGTAAGAAAAATTTTGATTTAAAGAGGGGCTGAAATGAATTGACAAAATAGGATTAAATAAACCTATCTTTTTTGCTTAGAATTTCTTTCTACTAACACAGATTACATTCTCTCTGCAATGACCACATTCTTTATCATTTAGAGACAAAAATGTAATACTTTATCTTATTTTTTGTGCACTTTTGAAACCAGTAGCTTGCCAAAATGATAGCATGAACCTCTCATGGGATTCTAAAATACCAAAATCTCCCAAAGATTCCTAAGTTCCTCAGCTGATTCACACAACGTACAAGATACATCCAAATCCGACATGTGATGTGCACTCTTAAGATTTACTGGATGAGGACCAGTAGGGAGAGAAGATAAGATGTAAAGGCAGTTCCCCCTTTGATATATGAAAAAGATCTTGTGAGGAAACAAACAAAAAAAACCCCATTGCACAGCTCTTCAGTGTGTTAGCAATGCATTTTTTTTTCCTTAGTTGAATTTTTTTTTTTTCTCCGACAACAGCATCTCTGAGCAGTGGAAGAACTCGCATGGGCATGGAAGATGATGGAAAATTTGCTTCTACTCGTGAAAAGAGATTCCAATAAAGAAATACGGAATCCCCTCTTGCATATGACACCATATAAAACCAGTGCAGCCTACACATTGGCTAATGCTAAGAGAAATATCCTTTTACTTTCGCCAAATCACAAGAATGTAATCCAAGAATGTGCAACAGCTTGATGTCTTTCCTCAAATTTGCTCTCCCTTTTTACATCATCATTTGGCTCTACGGGTCAGAGATGACAAGCTTGTTCTCTGTCAATAGCTATATAGTTTCCTTACGAAAGAACCTACATAATAAAGTTTCTGTTCCGCTTGTGCAAATACATCCAGTCTAATGTTGTTTTTTTGAAGTCAGTATGGCATTGCCATACACGTGACCATACACCCTCCCTAACACAGTGCTTCCTGTAACCCAAAACAAGAGATGTTCAGTGGATAACAACAATAACAATAACTTCAATAATAATAATAAAGATGATGATGAACAGACAGATATAAAGTGCCATTAGATTCTCCCAGGAATCTGAAGCTAGTATCAGTAAAAAATTGACAAGATAATGCAAAAAATCCTTAAGCTCTTTGTTCTGAATCCAAAGCGCACAACATGACTACAATTCATGCATGAATAAAATGCACCTCTGAAAAAAATTAGTATTTTTCCATTTATATATTTCTGTTCCTGCACTTCCTTCAGCAAAAAGGCAAATTCCCTTAGCTCTTGAGGAAGCACTAGGCAAGGTCCAGGTGAAATGAACTGTTCAAGCAGAGTTTGCTGTGACTATTTTGGTTTTCATACGTAAGGAAGAAACTCACCAGCCTGTGTCATTCCTGTAGCTGTTGTGTTAGCAACACTGCCTTTCCTCAGCAGTAAGTTAGTCTGCAAATCTACACCAGTGTAATTGAAGAGAGATGCTTATAAAGATTTAAGAGGCTAGTAAATCCCAACTTCAGAAGTATATAAAACATTTACATAAATGCTGTATTTTGCTAACATAACCTGTTGGAAAATTTGTTGTTAGCCTCATCGCTGGGTATTTCAATCCACATAATAGCAGCTACAAAAATGGTATCATTTCTAGAATTATGTATTTTATTTTCCTTCCAGCCTCCTTAGAGCCACTATTTTTCTGTCTTCTATTTTCTGACATTTAAAAAAAAAAAATATCTACACTGCTCGCACCAGCCCCACAGTGTAGCCACGAACGAGGCTGCAGGATCATTGGTATACCACTGTTAAGAAACATACATACTGCTGGTATTCTCACTGGAAAGAACTGAGAAGAGGTTCTTGCAAACTTCAGCAAAGCAACATCACAATCTACCAGAAAAGAAAAACCGAACGGTACAAATGACATTTTTTGCTGATCCAGAAATCAAGTGACTATTATATGTATCGCTCAGATAGCAAGAGAGAGAAATTCTACAGCCAAAGGCAGCTATCCATTTGTATTTCAGATGCAGGAGTTGAATCAACAAGTGATGGTCGCAGGATATTTACCTGTACAATGTAGGTGTCAAAATATCCTGCCTATACTTAAACTGCAGCCTATAAATTCAGTTCAGTTTGCTTTTCATGTTCCAATTCAGTAAAACAAGTACGATTCCCAAATAAAGCAACTCGGAACTACGCATTCCTCAGTTCCTGCTAGCTTGGGCCTGCCTAGCAGCTCCCCAGCTTACGGAGAGCAGTTTGTATGAAACAAAGAGAAGCCACCATCTAATGGTGCCATCTGCTAACAATGTTTTATTTTCTTACTCCGATCATTGCTTTCATTCTGTACTCTGTGGATTAAATAGGTGACTAAAAACAAGTCCCATAGTGTCAGCCTGACAAAGGAGAGCCGTGTCTGGTTTTGAAGTAAGTTTTTTGGTCTTTTCCGTGGATCCTCAACATGTGTTGAGGAAAGCTGTGTGGCATCTTTTCCAGTTTGAAAAGGCTGAGCTTCAGAGGAAACATTTCCTATGTGCCAGATCACTTTTGTTTTGTATGACTTGCCAGAAAAAATACAATTCTGTTTTTCATGATGGCATGATATTCCATGAAACTATGAGGGAGTAAGACACAGGCTATTCTGTTTCACAAACTGTCAGCCTCACTGCCAGGCAAGTTGTGAATCTCACTGAGTAATTTTGCATGAAACAAAGGGTTCGTTTTATTTCACGTAATATTATGTACATATGTATGTATTTATATTTCAATGTAATATTTCATAGAACATTAGCTTGTTGAACTGCTGGGCTAGAAAAATCAGTCTGAAATTAATCTCTGGCGAGATGAACCGAACAGCACGATATCATTTGTTCTATTATAATTTGGGGTTTTTTTCAAGTTAGGCCTTCATTTTTTGTCTGGTGCTTCAAGCTCTTCTCACTCTCAAGCAGCAGGGCTGACACCGAACTGTAGCTATTAATAGTAGCTGTTACCAGAATATTTTGTGATAGCTATACCTTGTATTTACTGGAAAACCATATCTTCAATGATTAATTTCCCCAAACAATTAAAAATGTTAGCATTTCTAGACAACGACGTGCATGAGGAATAAGAAGGAATATGTGCTCAATGCAAACGTAGCTGGTAAAAAGAAAATCAACAGGTGCTGAGCAGAGCTGAGACAGAGCCACAAGGAGGAGCTCAGAACCTGCCCTATTCAGAAAAGGAGGCCTAGGAGGCACCCAGGAAAGGATGAAGTGCAGCAATTCTTTATTACTGAAAATTTTCAAATGAAACAAATAGAGAAAAAAAGATTCCTTCAGGTTTCTTCCAGGATAATGTAATTCTGGTTTGTACAGTCTCTCCGACCCCACCATTCCGAATGAGTAACAGTGCTAAGTAAGACCTTGTTAAAGAGCTGAGCCTTCAACTGCTGTAAGGAAAAGTAGCTGCACCATTTCTGAGAAGCCCATGCCCACTCAGCTTTCCACTTCTTCCCAAATCTTCTTCCTCTATCCTATCCCTCAGTCGCGCTCTAGAGCTACTCTGAAAGACAAGGTAATCCCAATAACCCTAGCTGTGGCCGTGGGGACGCTTCACAATTTACCACCTACTTATCAGCATGAGGAATAAGAAAATCTTTGCAGAAGCCAGACTTTCCCGTTCTATATTTGACGGGAGAAGTTCGACAGAAGGTTACTGAAACTTTCGAGAAAGACTATTTTTGCATGATTGCCAGGTCCATTTTTAGGGCTGGTAGCTTTAAATCATCACTTGAGTTTTTCGAGTGTTGTTACAAACTCACATTCTAAATATTTTCTATAGCTAAACGTATAACTATCTTAATAGTATTAATACTAGTAACAGCAAGAAGTTCCTGCATTACTATCTATTTCAACAAGACTACTGAAATACGACTGCACCTCAAATCATGAAAAAATCAGTAGAAAAGATTGTTAAGTACCTAATTCTCATGTATTTCACCTGGAAATGGGCAGCTGAAGGGAATAGCTGGCCCTTACTCACTTCGGACTGGAGTTTTAGTCAAACGACAGAGGTTGGATAACTTCATTAAAGCCTCATGTCTCATACAGGCTGAAGCTGTTTGGTACGTTAATGACAGCTTGATAGGACATGCTGCGTTTCAGGATTCACAGACTGCTGTAATTCTGAAGCCTGAGAATTACAACAGAAAGAAAGAATCTTGAGAGACCATCCCTGCCTCAGCTCTCCATTTATGCTGTAATGGACGATACTCTTCCCCTCGTATGTTTTACAAGCAGGAAAACATATTAACTACAGGGTTAGAAAAAAGTCTGAGGCAGAGCTGATCCTGTTCCACACCTACTGATTTTAGCCACACCTCACTATTATAATATGAAAAGAAAAAGAGAAAAAAACCCCGAAACAACCAAAAGGAAAGCAATCTGGTATGTGGCTGTGATTCCAAATAACAACAACAGTGTGTGCAGGCTCATAAATGCTTCAGAATTGACCAAGAGGAAGCACGTTTCATGATGACACAATCTTGTTGCTGTAGTCATTCATCGAAGGGAAACTCCCACAGCAAAAGGCATAAAGCTGCTTAGGGAAGGCTAAGAAGCTGCTCAGTGCTAGTCAGTCAAACATTGGGTTAGACTCACAACAGAGCTAAACATGAGTACCAGCCAAGGCCCTTTCCAGTTTTTTTCTGGGTCCCTCAGGGGTAGTTCAGGGTGTGGTTTGGCCCAGCAAGGAACTTCTTACAGACCTTCAAGTGCAGATGGTGGTGCCAGCAGCACACATACCTCTTTCTCCTCTGCCAGACCCCTCTGGCTGGCTACTGGAGGAGGGGCACCTTGGGGAGGCTTCGGCGAGCACCATGGGGAAAGCATCTTCCTGGGTGGGAATGAGAAACAGACTATGCAAAACCTGAATGACCGTTTGGCTGCCTATCTGGACAAGGTCCGTTCCTTAGAAGCAGCTAACGCTCAGCTGGAAAGCTGCATCCTAGAGTGGCACAAGACAAAGTCTCACGGAAAGAGGCATGACTTCAACCAATACGAGCAAAACGTCACTGACATGCAAAGACAGGTAAGTCAGAGCTATAAGTGACTATGTCATTCTACGCTCTTTTAAGGAATCTGGGTACTCATTTATGCTGATGGCTTTCCTTTAAAGAAAAGTTAAATAAAACCTTTTAAATGTTAGAAATACTAATGAAAGTGGTTACAGGACCTGGCATAAACATTCTTTGCACTCACAAGGAGGAGAATGGGGTACAAGAAAGGAAGGCTGGAAGGAGACAAGGGGGATTCTGCAAAGACTGGTAGTATAAAGAGATTTGTGTGCTGCCAAGTGTTCGTTTCTGTACATGAAACTGTGGTTTGAGTAACTATGTCTGGCAGAATTTGGTCTTTTTGACTGCACATGTATTCAAGCAAATTACAAAGCAGGCAAACTGAAGAGACTGCCTTCTTTGATGCATGCTGTCTTTAGACATACTGTTGCATTTCATTTCTTTGATTCCTGTGGTAGCAGTCAATGAAACTACAGTAGTTTAGTTTTGGGTCCAATGAGCTTATGTAATCAGACGGAAAAATACTTCATTGTAATTAAGCAAATAGCAGTGACAAATTCCTTGTGGATGTTTTCACTATAATTAAAAGGAGAATTTCTGGTTCCTGCCAGTAGTTAATATTAACGTTCAACAGTAACTCTTTCAATCTCCCAAACTCACGTGTCTTCAAATTTAAGCATAATATTAATCTGTATTCATAATGAACATACTTAGCACTGTAACCATCTGTGTGACTAATCAGTGTAATTAACTTTACATAGCCATATGGGGCAAAACCCAAAGCTATTCCAAATGCAATGTTCTAGTTTTCCCTCCACTTTTTATAGTATGGTTACTTGGCATTCTCAAGACCCTCAGAAATTTTTTTCAAAAGGGCTTGGAAATGGTATTATCCCGCTTCTTTGCTGATTGAGGCCAGGGACTTAATCAAACTCCCTGCTCACTGTTAAATGTGTTGCCTCCAGGCAGAAGATGAGGCACTCTGACCACAGACAATGTGTAAGGAGAGCCAGAATTGTCATCACCTATTTCTGTTTTAAGGATAAAGAAAGGTCATCCGTCTCCAGACCTATCACTTGAGCACTTTTTTTTTTAACTGATCCAGAGATAAAAACTTGTTCATCAAGAATATAAATGTGTTCACATTGATATGGAATTAATAAATCAGAAAGATTTAGGAAGACAATAAGACTAAAAACGTAATGCTGATTGGGGTAAAGCCCTCACTTTTGAATAGGTTGTACCCAAAACACTTATTTTTAACACTCACCACTTAAATAGCTGTCACTGGCTACAGGCACCTGTTAGACCAATGGCTGTCTCAGCCAGTATGTCCTGAATGTGGTGCTCATACTGGGGAGGAAGGGCTATTAAAGGATTATTTACAGGCGACAATTCAGTGATTTAACCCAGAATTTTTACTTTCTCTATAAATTATTGCAATTAGCACCATGACTGCCACTAAAATGAGTGAAAATACAGCATCTAATTATTAACCATAATTAAATTAATTAACCAAGAATTAAAAAGGTGAAACTAATTTAGCACCTAAAATGAAATTTAGACAAAATTTAGGATCCTATATCCACTAACCCAGAAAGTCTATGATATACTGGCTGTCTAAACTTGGAGGCATATAATCACTTGGACCACACTCTTCCCTGGATACCTGAATTCTGTATGAACAGGCTAGATGGAGCAACAACTTGCCTTGCTCCAACCTGACTCCATTTTAACCCAGACACAAAGTAAAATAGCACCACTTCTTCAGGTAAGTGTCTCATTCAAACATCTTGTACCACTAAATAAGCAAAGTGATTTACAGAGCATTCAAGGAGACAGGATCAATGCTGTTGGACAAAGGACACAAGACATGCTGAGGAGGAAGTCAGTGCAGGAAGCCTTCTTGAAAAAAATCTGTTTTGAGAAGGAATTTGATTGTATTTCATATATAGTAATGTGTGAGTTCTTAATTATCTGTAAGTTTGCGGATTGATATTAGTGATGCACCCATATTCATGATGGATGTCGTGAAGAATTCTGTAAAATTATAAACAGATAAATGTCCACATTTGAAATGCACTGCTAACTGGCATAGCAATCAATATTGTACGGCAGTTGGCAAAACACTGACAATTGTTCAGATTGCACAGAAAGAGTCATAAAGCATTTATATAAATGTGTTGCTGTGTTGCATGATTATGAAACGGCATAAAGTTGAAGAACTCATATGTTGCTTTCTCATTGCCTTATTACCTTCCATAGTAAAATTTACCATTCTCTAAGGATGGATTCAAGAATTGCTTCTTCTCTGACAACAAATTCCAGGCAGCGACACATTTAGGGTATTGTTATACTTCTTCAGCTGGCCTTGATCATGTCCCAGGGCAGTGTCCCCGGTGTGCTGCTAACTGCTCAAGAATGCGCAGTCTGTTAACAGATTAGTTAAAACATTCCACAACCATCTTCCTTTTTACTATGAGAGGTGAACTTTTGACACTTCAGGACAATTTTGTCATTTCCTTGTTTCTTTGTGATTCATTTAGGTGTGGGAAGTTTTACTTCAAGGTGCTGAGAGCTCTGTAAATGGCTAATGATTTCTGTACAGCCATAATGCACCTTGTTCTGCTATGTAAGTGAAGGCAGCTGTTGGAACGGCAACCATGCTTCTCTTTCCTCTTTGTTAGAAAAGGACATGACGTCCCACAATGATTAGCTCCTGCTAATTATGTATGAGTTCCTGCTAGAATTCTTTCAAAGATTTTGAATGGAATACTGAGCGTTTCATATTCAGATCTATAGTTCAAAGCTATTTCATGTTAACAGGGACTTACACGTCTTTTCAGTGCATGCTGAGTACACTAAATGAATGATGTGGTGCACTTTCTCCTGCACCTTTTAGGGCAATTGTCAACATCCCAAAGCAAAATCAGAAACATTAATTAATCACTCCATGCTGCTGGACGATTCAGTACAGTTACAGGTGAATAACTGAATGGACCATGACAACTAGATGACAGTATTATTCTCAAAACGACAATCCATGCGACTCCAGACTGAAGCACATGGTGGTCTTGAGGGGTCCTGCTCATGAGTTGCTGCTACCATCAGTGTTATGCCTCTGCATCACAACACTGATTCAGCAAGGTGTTTATGCACATGCTTACTTTTTAGCATATGATTAATTGCTGCATTTTGATTGTACTCAGACACAGGTTAATGGTTCTTACTGAAATTTGCCCTAAAGATGACCAAGGCTGCTTTTCCAGCAATGCTTAACAGAATCAAAATCAGTTCACAAAAAAAGAGGAAGACAGTGATTGTTATTCTGTAATATACCATGAAGTTTGTGTAATATTATTCATATTCTCTACCTCGCCAGGAATAAGATGACTCCTCCTGCTTCATATCCAGAAAAGTAAGACAGAGAAAAGTAAGATTATGGACAAAAATTGCAGAAACATCTAAGTGAATCAGGAAGCTAAGCTTCTTTTACTCATGTACTCTCCTTAACATGGGAATTCTACTATTTCGATGCTTCCTACAAGCAGCAGGGAGTCTAAAACAGCACAGGTTATTCACCATTACCATATGGCAACACTGAGTCTCCTGTTGGATTCTCTGTTTTCCAGATTGAGGATGGCAAGATCACCAATGCCAGTATCCTTTTACAAATTGATAACGCTAACATGGCATCTGAAGACTTCAGGCTCAAGTAAGCTCTTCTTTGGTTTCCTGATTAAGTCTGAAAGAGGATTAAGCAAAATACTGCTTTTTCTTGATAATCCAATATGAAACTGATTTTACTGAGGTTTTCTGGTGATACTGGATAAATAAAACCAATGTAGAACAGAAAAAAAACCCAGAAAGGATAAAAAGGATGTAAAAACCACAAATGATTGCTGAACGATCTTGAGTCACCCTGTTTATGATACTTAGTTCAGGTCCTGAAGAGCAGGTTTTACAGCAGACACTTGATACTTGTGACAAAAGGCATTTAAAACTGTCATCTGGGAACACAAATTAACCCTTCTCTGCACTATGCTTCCCCAGTCCAGCCCAAATCTATTTCCTGTACTTATCACCTCTTCTGTCCAGCTCCCCAGGAAATACCTGTCCTTCAGTATCTTTTGCTTTGGAGTCTCGTAAGTTTTGCCACAGTAAATGGGCCAGTGCTTCCTTGGCTACCAGTACACAGTTTGGTTTTTCAGTACATTGTTGAAAGATAGTTCTCAGACCAACTAAAAAGCCAAAAAGTTTGGACAGAAAACTTCCAGGCAGATCTTTGCAAAGGAAAGGAATTTACATTTCTGTAAGTTAGACTTCTTAGGAATCATGAAGATTTGTCTTATTTTCAACAGATGATGATCAGCTATTAAAAAAATCTCTCAGCTTTTGGTAATATTGTAACAAACTTAAAAGACTCTGAACGCTGTAGGCCTTATCTAGCCTTGCCTTCCTTTCTTTACCATTCCATAGTGTCATAAAAAGGAAACAGTGGAACTACTTTGAGAGACTGGAATCATAGAATGAGTCTGATGGATTGAATGTAGAAACATCAATAGAGCCCACAAAAAATGAAGTAAAGGGAGAGATTCTGAGGAGCAAAAGTGCTTCATATGCTCAAGGGAAGATACGGCAGTGTCTTTCTGACTTTGGCCCACTACAGATGGCAAACTGCAAGAGGTTAGAGAGGAACGTTAGTAACTGGCTTCCATGACATTTTTCCTGTTTTCTGAAGGACTGAAAAGTTATCATTTTGGAAAAACTACAGAAAGCATTGATTGTTGATACTGTTTTCACATCTTTATTGGCAAATTTTTGAGAATCATGTTCTCAAAGCTTTCACAACCTGGTGAATCTTAAATCTGTCTGTTCTCAACAAGCATGCTTTATCTTCTTTTTCCTCATAAAGGTATGAAGCGGAGAAGTCGCGCAGGCAGGGAGTGCAGCTTGATGTTGAGAACCTGCGTAAGGAGCTCGACGGCCTGACCATTGTTACAACAGATCTGGAAATGGAAATTGAAGGCTTGAGAGAAGAGCACATCCTCAGGAGGAAAGACCATGAGGAGGTAGAAAAAGTTCCACTTGCTAAAATCCTATCACATAAATCTTCGCTACCATGTAATTAACTTTGAGTAAGATCCACAATCTATAAATGGGATTGATGATTCAGAACCTAATCATGTTTCTAAAGAAGCCAATGAGAGTCAGATGAGGCACAAAGTTTGTGTACTACTTTACCAATTAAATTGCGATTTCAGAAAGGATAACAAATTGCTGTATTTTCTCCCACTCTTTTCTAGTCACCTACCCATCTGTCATACATAGCTAATAATAACTTACATATTCGACAGAAATGTTCACAGAAATACTTAGATATAAATACATAGAGATTTCAAGTAAATAGGAAACCTTACTGGTTGCTGTTGAGTTTTACTCATCACAGACTTTTCCCTCAACTGTGGACATATAATTTCACAGAATCACAGAAGCACAGAGTGGTTGAGGTTGGAAGGGACCTCTCGAGGTCACCTTGTCCACCCCCTCAGCTCAAGCAGGGTCACCTAGAGCAGGCTGACCTGAACTAAACAGACCTTGAATTCTTGAAGGATCAAAATTAAAAAGAAGGGTTGGTGAAGTCAAGTAAAATTACTTATTCTTGCAAAATCCTAAGCACAATAATTAGATAATACTTAATAATTGTCAAAAAACATGCTGCTCTGAATTCTTCCAGAGCCATACCACAGTGGTCTCTGTTAGTCCCACACATATAATACCACTGCTTGACGACATGCTGTTTTCATTTTGCTTGATCTGATGTTGTTTTCAGTTATTACCTAATGCAGAACCAAACATCCTACTCAGTATCTGTGGATTATTAAAATGGAGAGTAGAAACAGAAGGGTTACACAGCAGTAGGTGAAGCTGTCTTGGGCTGATCCCCTTATAGCCAAGGATACTACTGAACAGCTATAATAAAACAGTTCTTGGAAGCAGGGCAACCAACAGAGCCATCAGTGTGTCCAGTTGATCTGCATTTTGGAGGCTGTGATGTCATACCCTGAAATGCTACTTTGCCTGGGCGCTTTTGAAAATGGTACCTAGCACATAAGATTGTGCTACACCAAAAGGAATGTTACCATACCTGCTTGACTTGTCCTGTAATTATGTTGTTTACACAGTAATTATATGCTTTAATCCAATTATTCCTTTAACAATTACATAGAACTTTTACATTACTCTCCTGTAAACTTATAGTTCCATAAATATTAACATACAGGGTAAGAAAGATGAAATTACTGTTAGATTTTCATCAAAGGTTTTGGGTTCCTAGTAGATAAATAAATAAAAACTGTCAGTGCTTCTTCATTAAGTATATATGTTCCAGAAACATTATATGAAAAGATCTTCTCACATGTTTTTTACTGAGTTCTCTAGCACAGTTCTGCCACAGAAGCAGATGTGTCACTGGTTTAAGTCACATCATAGTATTATCCATACATAAATTTTCCAAATAGTGTTAACTGAATATATATAAGAATTAATCTACCATAATGAAAAAAATATTTTGGGTATTGTGAGAGGATGGAACTGAAGAAGACAGGAATGAAAACTTTCCACTTTCATAAACAAGTTTGCTTATTTCCTCTGCTAATATATGAATAGGATATGGAAGCAAATCGCTCATCACAAGACTTCAAAGTCAATGTAAAAGTAAATGCAGCACCTCCTGAAGACTTAGCCAAGATTCTAGCAGAAATAAGAGAAGATTATGAAGCCATAATTGAAAAGAATCGTCAAAGCCTGGACAGTTGGTACAAAGAACAGGTAACAGCTATTTTCTGCTCATTTCAAAGATCCCTGTTGCTGTACATGACTGACCAGAATCAGCAAGCTTTTCTCTTGCTTTTGCTCCACAGAGCGCAGCTATGTCTCTGGCAGCAGCCCCTAATCCAGAACAGATACAGCGCAATGAGAACGAGATCAAGGATCTAACACGTACTTTACAATCCCTGGACATCGAGCTGCAGGCACAGATGAGTAAGGTATCTATGGTAGCCATCTCTGGCTGGTCACTGTTACTTCATATATTCTCAGAAATTGTCGTGGACCAATTCTTCATTTAAATCCATAGCCTAGCATAACTTCATTGTAATTATTAAAGTATCAGTGAAATTGGAATTTGGACCATGCTTGACTTTGCTAGAATATGCAAAATAGATTCAGCAACCATCACCGAGAAGTAAAAAATTTATGGCTCTCCTTAGAACAGAATATGGGGAGAAGAAAAAGAAGAGATGGGATAGCTGACTCCATGATTGAGAAAGAAAAAATGTCCAAGAAGACAGATAGTAATACAAATTTCATATTTACAACCCCTATTATAATGCACGAAATATACGAACTGTGAAAAATGTTGGTGGGGAATCTTCAAAAATATTACTCAGCTTTTGTACAGGTTAAAGCTCACATACCCATGACTTGGAGACTTTGGACCAATTCTGGACAGTAAACGCAGAACTGACAAAAGAGTCAACAGTTACAGGAGCACAGCTTTTGAGCAGAAAGAATATGGCAGGGTTAAATTACTCAGTTTTTGCCTCTCATTATGCACACACGACACAGCTCCATGATTCTGTTGTCTTCACATGAATAGTCATGCAAATGCATAAGTGTTTAAATTACTACAGTCTTAAATTTCGCAATCTTCTAGCTAGAGACCAGATTTGCTGGCATTTCTGCATTATATCTACCACATAAATAATAATCATAGTATTGGTATTATCTACTTTGTCAGAAACACATGCTGGAAGACACCTTGGCTGACACTCGGAATTACTATGCTGTTGCACTTCAAAACATGCAGCAGATCATCTCCAAATGTGAGGAAGAGCTAAGCCAGGTTCGTCATGACATTAAGCAGCAAAATAACCAATACAAGGTTCTTCTTGGGATCAAAACCCGCCTGGAGAAGGAAATTTCCACTTACCGCCTGCTGCTGGAAGGGAATGTTGACGGGTAAGGCAAAGCCACCCTGACGGGAATAGATGAGAAGAGAGTTCTCATATTTGGGTTATTTATTTGTTTGTTTGTTTATGCTTAATCAAAGCTTGTGAGTCCCATACTACATCAAGGGTTGGTATTTTAATGTGATGGATCATAATAAAAAGCTTGAGCCACTTAGTATACAGAGAAACTTGTATCTATGTAATTTGGATTACCTAAATTAATATAACTTTTTATTAAAAAAAAAAAAATCTACATTCCCACAGCATACCTATCTCAGCATAGGAAAAAATGCCAATTTCAGTAAAATTCATAGTCATTTCCTATCTTCAAAACAAGTTCTAGATCAAAAGGAAGCCTGGAGACAAGTTTAGATCTTTTTTGGTCAGCCATGTGCAGTTACAAATACCAGCACACAAAATCTGTACAGTATGCCCCTCTGCTGATGGGTTGTTTGGTTTCCCCATCTCTGCCTTGTCTGAAATCTCTGCATTCAGAAATCTTTGGGCCTCTATTCTTTATTCTCTCATCTTATATACAGAGTATGTCTTATTTATACAAAATCAGAAAAAGGAAGATTAGCAGCCTTTATAACTGAAAATCTCAGGGAGGCAGGACAGTATGGCACCAAGTACAGGGTATTTTCTCAGAAGCCAAAATGGGATCAACTTGAGTAACGCAGAACATATGAGAAACAACGCAACTGTCCACAGTAGAAGTGATAATGAATGTACACAGGAACAGTTTCAGGTGAGAGTATCTGCACCTAAGACTACCAAAGAGGAAAAGTTCTCGTGGTGTAAAAGCATAATTTTTTTTTTTTTTTTAAATTTTATCTCTTTTCATAGTGGTTTGAGGTCTCCTTAGAATCAGTGAGAAGAAGGGGATGAATAACTTCTTGAAATTAGTATAATTATTATTTTTTCTCTATTTTATTATCTTTACAGGATAGCAAGAAAATCTGAATCAAAAGCTAAAGGTAAAAGTCCCTTATTTTGTTCTCTGTAGTGACTCAATTATTGTCACTTCCAATCAAATTTTACGCAGAATAATTTTAACCTTACATGAATGAACTAGGAAAGGTTTGCATGGCAGTTAATTCTCGTGTAGGCCATACTTGAGAATAATTTCAGTGACGCATCGGTCTTGTGAAGGGCTGCGCTTCAGAGCACATTCTGCTGCGTCTGCCCACTCGTGGACTATCTTCAGACTGACCTCTGTTAGTCAAACACGTTGTCTAAAGCTCAGACTCAAGACTAAAGCTTTCGTGGTATATGAGGAGGCATAGAGACTCCATTTGGTGACTAAAACAGTGTTAGGGCTTGAGAGCAAACAGAAAATCTGCATGTCTGGAAACTCATATTCTGGCACGAGCGTGACCTACAAACATTTAGGATAATCTGCTCTGAAGTTAGATTTGCATTGGCTGGGATGTAGCTGTATTATTCGTTTGCCCTGACCTGGACAAGACTCAGGGTGACTTTCTGGCAGCACATTTCACGAAGAGCAATAATAGGTATTGACTTAAAGGAAAACATGTAAAGATAAATCAGTTGAGGAGGTAGCTGGTAAATTACTGTAAATGAAGCTTTCCCTGCATCATCTTGTCTCAGCATTGCTTCTTGTCTAATTAACCTTTGTTTTTCTTTCAGAACATGCTGGGCTGACCAATCGAAAGATCAAAGCAATTGTCCATGACAGTGTGGATGGGCAGGTGGTATCCTCCACCATCAATGAGATCCACCAGCACGCATGAAGTAAAAAGTTCTGCTAACTACTGGCTTTCCTAGCAGGCTAAGCTCTGACAACCCTCCTGTGCAACTAAGTGCTGTATGTTGGTCTCCCTGTGCATAAAATAGGGATACTATAGTGAACTCTCTCCTAAAATGATTTGCAGCCTAATAATGAAAAGTGCCATACAGAGCTAGGTGTAGCTGATATTGTTAGTTTAAAGAGCTTTTAGTCTTCAAAATGCCGAAGAAAAGCTATTCAATGAAAATGACTGGCTGAGCTGGTAATACATGAATTATGCACATCTCACTGGGGCATGAATCTCCATCTGTGATTCATTTATTGCTCTGCAAATTAACTATAATTTAAAGTGAATAATCTCTCAACTTTTCTCCTGGTCTTATGTCTCTCATCATATACCTCACTGCAGCCAATAAATTCTTTTCCATTACTTGTTCTGGTTGTTGGAATTTCCGATTTTGCTTTTTCTTACATAGGCACCAGCCCAAAGTGGCAGTGTTACTGACATAGGTCAAGACTGCAAAAGCCTCATTGTTTCAGGAGGTATAAAACTGGAAGGACACAAAAAAGAAGAAAAGAGGTGACACAAGTTACAGGTGACATTTACAGAAGCAAAACTATTAGACTTCCCTATATACAACTTTTCAATGTCACCGTTTAAAACAGCATTATTAGTAGGATTGTTGTAAATTACACTTTACTAAAATAGTCACCCTAGAAACATTTCTTTATTCTTCAGCTTTAGAGAAATTTTCTTTAACTGCCTTTACACACTTTCTTTCAAAGATTATAAGTGCATTTCCAGATACTCTCATTCTTTCTTGGTGACCCATTTAATTTAAAAAAACATTTCAGTTATTTGCTTTCATATTAATGCTCATTGTTTTTGTTGATGGGTTCTGTAGTCAGGATAGACTGGTATATGCAATGCATACTAACGTAAGGGGAGAGGCTCAAGTTCTTAGCCAAATCCAAGCTTCTTCCCCTTTCTCGCATCAGCCCAAACACTGACTCAGCAGGAGACCCTAACAGCAATAGGAAAATTTCCAGTGATATGCAAAGCTAAAAACTGAGCAAGAGAAAGAGAAATATTATTAGGACTGTTTAGACGAGGAAGACTGTAAAGCAGAACGAAGAGAGACAAAATGGAGCATAATGAGTGTCTGTACGGATTTGCATTCCAAAGTAAACGTCTGCATATAAAACAGTGTGTTCAGGGCAGTCTCATATTCATGAGCGAGATTGTCATTGTACTCTTTCATACCTACTCATAAGGGACTTTCATAAAGTATTCCTGTTACCTGCTTTGCTTTGAAACCAGGCTCATAAAAGAAAGTGAAAATTTCAAAGAAAATGCAGATTTAAAATAAACAAAGTCCATCTCTGTGATACAATGTTTTCTTACTGACATGTTAGGACCAGTTCATGATTCCCCTTTGCCCCCCGCCCCCCAACTCTCCACCCTTGTTACACAAAGAGATCCCAAAAACATTGAATGGATTACCTAATGGTTTCTTTAAATTGGGTAAAACTTGTAATACAGGATTAGTAACTCCTGGCTAATTAACAATGTCCTTCCTTACGGCTTACCAGATCCAACAAGCCAGACCTGGTGTTTGTAGCATCTGGACAAAATGTGCCTAGGTTTTCTTCAACAATTTTCTGTGTTATTTAAAACTATATTAATTTATCAAATTTACAGAGCATAACCGCATTGCTCTGATACAAATAGTTATAAAAACTTCTAAGTAGCCCCTTATTTCTAAATCAAAGGAAAGTATCTATGCTTTGCACTAGGTTTTGATTGCGCCAAACTACAAGGAAAGAAGAAGGAAAAACAAATAATTGAAGTGCTTTACAGAACACGCCTGTCCTTATTTCACATTCCTGAGCAATGCATTGGCTTTACTCGTGTCCTAGTGTCCTCTCATGCAGAGGTGAGAGATGCACTCCCTGCATTCCTGTGTTACGCTTGGCTATGGTCCAAATGGTACTGGCTAAGATGTAGCAGAATTCCCATTCCACTCCACTGCTCCGATCATTTTAACCTTCTCTTACAACTGTGTCATTGCATTCTGTAATGGTCAGACCAGTACAGCTCACAACACTGACCTCATAGTTTGTTTACTAACATCATCACACATCGATGGCTCTAACACATCCATTCAAGTTGCTGTCTTTTAATAAGTGAAGTAAACCAATTAGTCCTTAAACATATAAATATTAGTTACACTACATTCTGTTTTCTAAATGAAAGCAAGTATTCTATGGCAAAAATTCCTTATTTCTGGAGAATTTTTCATGGCTTTAGAATACTATGTATAATTGCAGATTTCCTTTTTGTTGAACAGCTTATGATCCTGTGTCAGTGGCCATATGTTGCCCTGTATCTAGTGGTTATTCATTATTTGTGAATTTCTGTTCTGGCAGATAAGCTATGCATTTCTGAATGTATTTAGGGTAGATCTGTGCCCTAAATAATAAATAAGGATACTAATATTTACCACTTGTACGCACTGTTAACATTATATTCTTACAACATGCTGAGAGATGAAGTTAGGGAGATAATGACTGGGGGTAGTATTATCTTTCCCATTTTATTGCTTGAGAAATTGGAAAAAGAAATGACACAACTTGCTCAAGGCTGCAAAGAAAGTCACTGATAGCAACTAAATTAGAATTCATCACTTCACAGCTTCTACTTACACCAGCTATTAGATAATACAACTTCCGTGAAAAGCCATTCTCTAGTTACAGCAATCCTTTCTGTATCTGATCGCACTGAAGAGATAATTTGATTGATTCATTTCAAGTGCGTACTGCCGGTCAAGACCCTGCACATACTTTGATGATGTTCTTCAATTTACATATGCCAATAGCCCTACTAAAATTAGTCCTGTACAGAACACTATGCCCGGGTGTCTTTGGTGATTTTGTAGTATTTGGGAAACTTTAAAAAAGAAATGGCATACGTGCTTCTTTCTTAGTCTCAGATCAGTGTCTTGAAGGAAAGGAAATCTTCAGGAGTGTGACACTGTATTGCTTGAAAAATTATTTTATTAATTCATTGTATTAAAATTGAGTGAACTCTGCTAGCTGGTATTTATTCTACTTCAGTATCAAATATACACAGAAGTGCTGTTTCAACATCAAGGAAGTGACTGATCCAGGCCCAAAGAAACTGCAATTTTAAAAATTTGAAGTATCATAAAAAATGACACACTCAATGTGAATATATTCTATTTCCCATAAATGGAATAGGATAGTAAAAAAATATCAGCAGGAGAGAATGTCATTTCTAAGTCTAAGTGAATGATGCAAACTTTTGCAAACTAACAAGACCCAGGAACTCACAGAGTCTATAAAAGGAGGCTGAAACCATCAGCATTCACAAATCACTTCTTGCAGTTTCACCTGCCATTTAAGGAAGTCCTGCACTAAATAATCCTCCAACGTGATTTATAACAGACTTGAATGCACTCCAGAATGGGTGTGAGTCATAGCTCATTTCACTTGTAGAAATGTTAAAACTTATTAAGGTATATTACAATACGCAGCTTTGGTAAGTGAATTGTTGATCCTCGGGAAGAAGTTTGCAATGAGGTAATGCAGTAATGGTTTGTGCTATTAATCACACATTCTTTCGGGTGATGTGGCCACACATTGGCAGGTTTCTTTCTTATTTATGAACAAGACATTTCTGTAGAATACAAAATTTTTGCTTTCTGCCTGCCTTGTTAATACAGATGCAAAATTAATGAAGTCATTTCAGAAAGAGAAGAAAAGAAAATCTAGCATTTATAACACTGCAAAAACCACTGTTTGCATGCTATTATTGAAGCAGAGAGAATAGGTAGAAAAGCCGGTAAAACATTTCACAATGTCCACACCCTGACCTGTAAAGGTTTCTAAAGTTTTGCTGGGAGATGCCTGTTCCTGTGTATGAATCATTTAGAAAAGGGAAGGATCTATAAACAGGGAAGCAAGGAAAGAATAATGCTTGAGAGGCCTGCACCCCCCCGTCCTCCCCACGTTCTGAATTATACAGCAAAAGCATCTTAATTATTGACTCTACTTGTACATTTGGCTTCGTGAAATCACAAGTAATTTTTTACTATATATTGCTTCCTCATAATTCTTTCCTCAGTAAAATTTTTCATTTCTTTTCAAGTTGTATTTTTAAGGTATTTTTAATCGTATGACTATACTGAAATGACCTACTTGAGCCACACATCTCGGGGCTGGCATAAAAGAATCATTTGCAAAAATACCACATTAAACATAAGAATCAACAGTTTGGACTGCCCTTATGATAGAAGCTCATAGTACTAGACATGACCTGATGGTGAAACAGGTGCATGGCTGCTTCTTCTGGACATATTAATTTGCCTTTTGAAAGTCTGAATATGCATCAGAAGCTTAAAGGCATAAAATCATAACATCAACTGTGGTAAAGACACTTCCAATAACTATCTAGACTTCAGGGGTAAATTTTTTTGCTTTCCAACGTCCTAAGGACAAGTCAAAAGGAGTTAATTTGATAGGCTGTTATTAGGCTCTATAGAAAGCAACAAAAATAAGGAATATAATTGGAGAAAAATGTAATTCAATTTAGAGGAATAATTATTTGAAGCAGGCAGGGAAAAGAAGGAGAAACAAACAAGCTGAAGTAGCTGAGAAACCATACAGTACTTCTTTAGAATAGAAGTTAATTGTCTGCTACTTTTAGAGAAAAAGTACCAGCTTTGGCTCAGATATACACCCCTGAATTGTGCATACAAGAAATTAAAGCATAAAATGCATAAAACAAATACGCAGGAAGCAACTCTTGCCAGAGCAATTTCGAAGAAGGAAATATGTAATGTTGCTGCAAGTAGACAGAAATTATGATTTTAAAGTTACCAGTGCAGGAAAAAAACCACTTTTTCATTCCTTATTAGTGAGACAAATTATCAATTTTTGGAAGCCATTTCAGTGCCCAGGCTCTGCTTCTTAGTTAATCTCACCACAGAACAGTCTCAAGCCAGTTACCAAGACATTTTGTGAATGGACGTGTTCCACTGGAAATAACATTGCTGCTACGCAGAAAAAAAACATAAAAACAAAACCAAAGAAACCTTTTCTTTAACGTCTAGTTTATTGCTGTCTAAAAACTAAGATACACAAGCATCAGTCATAAAGAAAGGGGCATAATTCAAAGGCATAATGAACATTCCTGTCCTCAAAAATTCAGCTTTCGAGATTTAGAAAGATAGATAATACTTGTTGCCATTGCTTACAAACTCACTGCCACACACAACGCTAAACTCTTGTAATTACAGCTTGTGGCTGTGAAGATAAATATTACTTTAAACATTTGGCCATAAGAGTTATGCAAAAAATTTTTCTTCTGGATATAGGACCAGAAAAGTGGGTAATATGTGAAATTTTGTTATGTAATATGTGAATTTCATTAACCGTGTTCAGGTTCCAGCATGGATTCTCCCATTGTAGCAAATAATACTTCAATTTGTAGACGCAGCTCTTTTAAGAAGGCATGTGGTGGCCTCTAGTGACAAACAGGTATATACACATTATGCTTCTGCTCCAAATGGCACGCAAATGGGACTGCTGTGACTAAGCATTACCACAGGAACCACTCCTTTTCATATCTGTGCCTTCCGTGAGACTCGTAACGCTAGTGAACAATTTTTAACTGGAAATTTCTGTTGAAGTATTTGTGTAATGGACATTCCTAAAAGTGCACGACTTTCTCAAGGGGAGTACTGAGATGTATTTTTGGCCCGTTTTCATTCCTTTTTTTTTTTTTTTTTTGATACCTGATTGCCTGCCACAGATCCTGAAGCTGGGATAGTATTTCAGGTTCCTTCTCTTTACAAAGCAAGCAACCCATAGTTTGCTTCTGTTTATACAAATACTGGGAGAGGGGATGCCATGTGGTCACTAGAATGTACTGAAAGGATGATTTATCAGAGTGGTCCCCAAACAACAAGCTGCAGTCACGCAACTGCCCAGGCAACTCTTGACAGTTATGAGTGCAATTATACCCTTGAAAAAAAATTAAGTTATTCTCCTGGTTTGGGGGTTCCAAGCATGATACAAGTCAGGTCCCTGAAACCACAAGGATTATTTTTTTTAAAAGCTAGTGAAAAAAAATCTACACAAATGTGAATACATGCAATATAGCGTGTTTGTACATTATCTTTTATGGTGTACTATCAGTCTATCAGTGTGTGCATATATTTGCAAAGGGCCATGCAAATTGTATTTGCTTACTGAATCATATAAATACGTAATATTTTCTCATGGATACTGAACTATTCCAGCATTATGGAACTGAGAAAACCAGTGAGCTGAAATATTCTCCAGCTCACTGGTTTTCTCATTCCAGTGACACCTCAGTTGCACATAATTTTTACAAGGGAAAAAGATCTGCCTGGTAGTCTTTTAGATTACATTAGAGCTGATATTAATGATACTTTTAGGGGAGAAAAAAGAGAAGGTTCATTTGTATGGCCTGGAGCTGTTATTGTTGGCACTGAAATCTGATTCTCTTCGAGGAGAGCAGCTAAGACAGGAAAGGCAGCTCCTGACTTTCATTTTCAACCTGTGGCTGGGGATGCACGTAACCAACACATTGTCTGACGCACCACTGCAAGATCTGGAACACTTCTTTAAGTATCATACTATTTAAAGTAATGTTTTAAATTTACCTCTCTGGTCAAAAGCTCAAAGCAGAAAGAAATAATGTGTAGTGATTTGATGATTAAGATATTTTCATTGCACAAAAGACAAAAAGGAGAGGGAAATGAGGAAAAAATATATATGTCAGGAAGACAGTGTAAGATCTTGTGCTGCAAACGTTCAGGGCTTAAGTGAATCCAGTTGAGTTAGTGACATCATCTGGACCTTTCTCTCATCTGATCACATTCAGCAAAACACAAAACATCTTTCTTTACTCTTTGGAGAGAGCAGTCTTCAAGGGTGCAGCATTTGCATTAACAAATGGTGCAAAGATAGTTTGTTTTCAGGGTGGACAATTGTCCTAAGTACTTTTTTTCACTCATTCAGAAAAATCTTAATTTAAAATCTGCTATTGGCTCACATCGACATTAAAAATTGACTCAGATTTTCCCCTGAAAGCTCATCTTACAACTGTTCCCTTGGTTGTAAACCAATTGTATGGCATAAATCAGGAAGTAACTTCTTGCAAGTAGGTTGAGAAGGAGGGGAATTTCTCAGACACAGAAATATTGAATACTGGAATATGGCTGGAATATTGAACAAGGAATTCCTCTTCCTTGAATGCACTTTGTACAGTGGAAGTCCTTTCATGAGTGTATTGTAAGAGATCTTTGAGATTCAAATTCTTATGACACAGAATCCAAACTGAGATCAGCAACACAGTTACAGGGACTAATACATGGGCATTGGATTTCACTCCTAGAATGGATCATCACTGAAGACTGAACTAAAAGACTTATTTAAATCTTTAAGTCAGCCAAAAGAAAAGCATATGTTCCACCTAAAGGCAGCATAAATGCAGAACCACAGCTGGGTGTGTCTTTTTTCCTTGAACTCTCAAGACTGGTTACCCATGACTGGTTAGTAAAGGTGAGTAATACTAAATGGCATGCACATGTTATCATAACCCTGCATGATTTATCTTCATTGCTTTCTAATATACATTAAACTTCTGTCACACAGGTTGTCATGGTTTAACCCCAGCCAGCAACTAAGCACCACACAGCCGCTTCCCCCTCCCGCCTCCCAGTGGGATGGGGAGGAGGAAAAAAAAAAAGGTAAAACTCGTGGGTTGAGATAAGAACAGATTAATAACTAAAGTAAAATAAAATACGTCACTAACTAATAATAATAATATAATAATTGTAATGAAAAGGAATATAACAAAAAAAAAAAAAAAAGAAAAGAACACCCAAGAAAAGACAAGTGATGCACAATGCAATTGCTCACCACCCGCTGATCGATGCCCGAGCAGCGATCCACCCCTCCCGGCCAGCTCCCCCCAGTTTATATACTGGGCATGACATCCTATGGTATGGAATATCCCTTTGGCTAGTTCGGGTCAGCTGTCCTGGCCATGCTCCCTCCCAGCTTCTTGCACACCTGCTTGCTGGCAGAGCATGGGAAACTGAACAATCCTTGACTTAAGATAAGTGCTACTTAGCAACAACTAAAACATCAGCGTGTTATCAACAGTATTCTCACACTAAATCCAAAACACAGCACTGTACCAGCTACTAAGAAGAAAATTAACTCTGTCCCAGCTGAAACCAGGACACAGGTGAGATTTCTTCACGAAATCAAACAATTTATTAGTGTTGTCACAAATGTTTTATTATGACTACACACAAACCACTCCGACCGAGCACGTCACTGAAAGGAACTGTTACGCATGAATCCACAGACTGTCCTCTATAGCACATTGACAACTGAGTCTTGAGTTGGAAACTGCACGGCTGAACTAAAGCATTAGCAAAGTGTTAACAGCACTTCTTTAACATTGATCAAAACTGCAGATATCACATAATATATTTTTAGGTTGCTCAACATCTATTTAGATAACTTACTGTTACAACCAATAAAATAAAAAAAAATTAAAAATAAGGCAGCCCATATTCTTCCAGATAATACCTGGGCATAGTTCGAGAGGTAGTGGAGGCTGATGACCACTCCCAGCTGACAGCTGTCCAGCTTTGCAGATGTGAGCCATGACGAGCCACTTCCCTTCAGCCAGTCTACGGGCCTTGCCTTTGTTTCATTTACTGGTATAGATATAGTCTTTGGTGTTCACTCTTGCAGTTTCCAGTGATTTATACAACCATTCAGGACAGATTCCATGAAAAAAGCTGTACTGAACCAAAAAATAGGAGCAAAACCCACCTCTGGTATGAACGATACCTACACTGATCTTAGTAAATATTCTTGCAAATATTCCAGCTTATTTTTTTGAATAGAAGCATATATAAAATGATAATATTATTCTTACATTTCTAAATAGTATCCAGCTTCTGTAAATTTCAAACACCTGACATTAATTTAACAACACACGCAATTAGCTTTTGATATTTAAACTATGTTGCTGCTTCTCCATACGGAGGTGGGATAGTTGTGAATACAAAGATTAAGAATTTAACCCACAAAAGCCAATCTAGACCTTTGATGACATCTTGTTGCATTTATAGGCAAACATGAAAGCTAACAAATAACTTTGTCATTCGCTCAATAAAACAAAAAATGGAATCTTCAAGTGATGTTTAGAAAAAATACCATCAAGGTAACATGGAAAATAATTTTAATAAATACTAAGAAGACAAAGCAGAATGTTTACTCAAATAGACTATCATAAAATACTGTCAGAGACCTAGGCAGTGAAATATATAGCCAAGAGATGTAACTGTGGCAGGGTCTCTTGCTGTATTCCTCTTACAGCTTTAAAGGTGTAAGCTCTGCCCTACTAACACGATCGATTCTTACTCAGTCTGAATATTTTTAATGAACAAAAGATGACCCACCTTGAGTTTCTATAGTGACAGTCCAAATCATATGGCTAGTGTACTTTGGTTTCAACTGTCGTAAATGTTTTTCATTACCAGTTACACCCAAAGAAGTTCAAGGTCCAAAGACAATTCACAGCACCCTCCTGCAAAAAAGTTCTGCCCCGAACGCTGATCACTTTGGCTTGGAAGATGCCTACTTTCAGAATAGCTAAGTATGACAGCTTAACTCTTTGCCTTGATCCAATACTATTTAGACTAACCTGTAGCACAGTAACTTAAAAAACTTAGCAGTATTGATTCCCTAATATCCGAGGTTAGATGTTCCCAGAAACCTGAAGATGCTTCCAATATACAGTTTAATGCCTCCAAAGGTTAGTGTCTCACCGATTTCCTTGCTCCAGGGTTGAAGATCAGTATGTACAGCAGCTGTTTTCACTAATACAAGCAATATGTGTTAATTGTTCTACCTGACTAGCTGTACATTAATAATACACTAAACTACTGTCAGTGCAGTGCCCCAAGGACCTACACCTACGTACTGTCCCAGTGCACACCTGCCGCCTGCTTTCCTGCAGCACTAATAACCCCCTCAGCAATCAGTTTCTTCCCTTGCTTTCCATTTTATCTCTGCATTTTCTGTACCAAAAGTATACACCATAGTCAGTTTAGGAACCCAAGTATGATTAGAAGTAGGATTGTTGGGTTTCTTCATGCGCTGAACAAAGGCAGCTGATTTCCTGTTAATGAACGTAACACCCAGGTTTGTGACGAACGCCCAGCAGTGGAACTCGTTAGCTGGTAGTCTCTTTGTCTAGAATATGGACAAGGCAGGAGGGATACTTGTTTTGCTTTAACTCCAGCCACACAAGAGGGCCAGAAGCGAGTTATGCTGGAAGCTTGATCTCAACACCTCCTGTCACTCTATGGACCTGAGCATCTCATACGTGAAATAAAGTGGGCAATGACGCTTTCCAATATTCGTGTTCCTATTACTTTATTTATGGACAAAGCAATACTCTTTCTGCTTAATTTCAAACATATTGAAACCTAGAGTTCAACTTGTAATGGTTTTCTAATACTAAATGAATGCATATTCAATGCAAGCTAACTACAACAACATTCACTTTCCAATTACAGTATGAATATTGTTTTGTGCTTACTATAAAATGAATTAACATGGTAGTTACAGATGCCTCCTTTCTAATAATTTATACATTGTTCTAGACTGTCCTGAGGCCCAAACTATTGCTTACTCAACAGAAATATATACTTGATTGCAAATATAAATATTTTAAGCCTCTTGTCACATATAGTCAACTCTCATTTTAATGTCATACACTGCACATGGGGGTAAGAATTTACTTGTTTGTTCAAAAGGACTATAGAGAGTACGGCTGCAGGTATACTGTTATAAATGATTCAACAGTTTATTTGTGTTTTATCTTTTATTCAAAATAATAACAAAGCAAGCCAAATTACCTGGGGAGTTTTTCTCAAACACAGACAAACAGATGAAAACCCCTTTACATTATACTGGGGGGGGGCATATGCTGTGTGCTGTTTGTGCTGACACCAGTTACATTATGTGTCAACAGAGGTGGGGTTTATAACTATTGTGCTTCCTCTTTGAAACACGGTATAAAGGTTTACAGAGCACACACTGCTCTTCACTTCAGCTGCTCTCTATCTGTGTAGATTTAGCTGTTTCCTTTCAGAAGACGAAAAACACAAATGGCATTCTCTAACCGAAGCTTTCAGTGGGGTACAAGCACCCGCTTCCAACCTACTGCACCCAGTGTCAGTGGTTTAACCTCCAGGAAAACGGCCATCCAAAAGATTCAGGCACCTAGCGTCTATGGGGGAGCTGGTGGCTATGGCACTCGCATATCTACCAGCACCAACTATGGACAAGGCTTCGGTGGGAACTTCCACCTTAATATTACTGGTAATGATGTGCTGCTCACTGGCAATGAAAAATCAACAATGCAAAATCTAAATGACCGTTTGGCTTCGTATCTGGAGAAGGTGCGTTCTCTAGAAAAGGCAAACTCCCTGATTGAAAAGCAGATCAAGGAGTGGTATGAGAAGAATACCACAGACGTAAGGCATGACTATAGCTCATACTTTAAAACAATTGAAGATCTCCAAAATAAGGTAAGATATCATACAACCATCTATAAATATATGAACTGCAATTATCGGGGAGATAGATAATAATCTATTGTAGAAAATGTATTTTTCCAAATTGCAATTGTGTCAGCTAAGAAAAATAAATGCTTTATTTTGATCAGATACAAATTAGTGACAGATTTTACATAACTTGTAATAGTAGATATGTCTGCAGAGGTGAGTAATCTCATACATGACAAATTTTTGAATCAAAATTAATTAATTCTATTATATTTGCCTTAGGTAATTTTAATTAGTGAAAGCACTGATGGTAATTTACATATTTAAATATAGTTCAGCATCTCTCGATTTCAAAGTGTTTTTTCAGAAAAGAATGCCAAATGCTCAGAAAAAATAATAGATCACTACTTGAAATAGTAAATTACCATTATAAACAATAAAATTTTCCCACAGCAATCAGCTGACAGATTTGTGAAACGATGTTTCCAGTGAACTTCCTTAAATCTTTCCCTTCTTACTTTTCACCAGTTCTGTTTCCCATCCTTTCAAAGCAGATCCCTTCCAGAGAGCAGTTCATCCCAACTATTTCATATAACTATTTTATGACAGGATAATTTGCCTTTTGGAGAACCCTAATTCCTTCTATGTACTTCAGAGGGAACTTAGCTTAAACCTAGATGACTAATAGACAGCTAAAGTTAAGCAAGATGAAGCCCACATGCAGTATTAATTTCCAGAAATGGATCTAGTGTGCATTTATGTGCAAAGATTCATCGTTTTTCAACCATTCCTTTTTAGATTGGTGCTGCACAGTTGGAAAATGCAAGGCTTGTCCTGCAGATTGACAATGCCAAACTGGCTGCTGATGATTTTAGACTGAAGTAAGTTCCATGATCATTTCATAAATTCTTTTTCATGCTCCTCTTATTCATGAAAGCTTCTAGTTATTAGTATCAAAGCTGAGAAGTAAACATTTTCTAACGTAAAGTTTAATAAAAAGAAAAATTTTACAACTAAGGCTGTAGTAGTTACCAATTCTAACATTTACATCAAACAGTTGCATTTTCATGATGACAAAACAAGCCTTATTTTACAGGTATGAGAATGAACACCTGCTGAGGCAAAGTGTCGAGAGTGACATTAACGGACTGATCCGAGTTCGCGATGACTTGACTTTGACAAAATCTGATTTGGAGTCACAGATTGAAAGTGTGAATGAAGAACTAGCTTTTCTTAAGAAGAACCATGAGGAGGTAAGAGCAGCCAAACACTGTCAGGGAGAGATTTTTTTTTAAGTGGCATACATAAACTCAGCCTCACTCGGAATAATGAAATCTTCATGGTTAATCTGAAAGAATATTACACTTATGGTGGGATTCAGCTCCAGATTAGCATATCAAAATTTAGGTACCTATTCATATATTATCTATGTGAATGCGCCTATGGTTCTATTATAATCAACTGAGAGACAGTTAATAAAACAGACATGTCCTAGAGAGTGATTCAGCTCACTGTAGAGCATTGGCTGGTCAGCTGGGACACTCTCTGGTCTCTACTGGTTGTAACAGGAGCTCTGGCTCATGCAGAGATACCTACAAGTTAGATAGGTGTACTCGGTATCTCCTAGGAGTCTAAGCTCAAACTGAACCTTACCCTTAGCATTAATTACATTTATAGTTTCAAAGACCTACCAAGGTAAGAATGTTACACAACCACTGTTCATTTCCCCTTTTCAAGTAAAGACACAAACTGAAATCCTAAGTTCAAAATGACTGTTAACAAAATTTCAATTATGGCATATGCCCGAGCTTTCCTCTTAGTGTTACGCTATCAACTTCAGAAGTGTGAATTCCTTGTCACATTGCAGAAAATACATTCTTTAAGCACTGTATTAGAAAGATCCAACCTAGAAAAACAGCCAGTCTAGCCACCCACTCAAAACCGTGCTCTGCAGGACTGAAGCATTCATATCGTTTCTGGAAGCAGTATAACTGCGTGTGGCACTAACTGACATCCAAGCTACTAGGCTTCAAAGGCTGAACAGCTCCAGAAACTAAGCAGTGAAGGTTTTCTTTAAGAATAATTTGTGGTTTAGGAGTTGCTACCCCACAAAAGTACACAAATGGGAACCATGACTTCTACACTCATTCCATCGATCTGGTCCTGAGGAAATCATCTTTTTATAATATGTTTATCTATGATATAGCATTTATTGCTACAAAATAAGTAAAATGTTCTATCATGAGGTGCACTAAACAGCATTTACAAGGTGATTAAGTTATCTTGCCTGTAGGTGCTATTTAAGAATTACTTCTATGTCTGTAGATTTTGAATTTGCTTCCAATATTCAGAGTTGAAAGTTCCCTGTAGCTCATGCTAATACAATCCTTGTTGCTGCAGGACGTTAACAGACTGCGCAAAGAGGTGTCAGTTAATGTAGAGGTGGATGCTGCTCCAAGCATTGATCTTGCAACTATTATGGAAAACATGAGACAGCAATATGAAGAAATGGCAGAAAAGAACCGTCAAGAAGCCAAAGAACAATTTGAAAAGCAGGTAAGGTCAATTACTTAAACATCAGCAAGAACCTCACTCGTGTCTAGTTGCAGTTTACAGCCCCTCCATTTTTGCATTTCAGACAGAAGAACTGAACCAGGAAGTAGCAATCAACGTTGAACAGCTGCACGCCCAAAGGAGAGAGATCACCGACCGGAGACAGATCTTTCAGGGTCTGGAGCTAGAATTACAGTCCCAGCTTAACATGGTAAATAATAAAGAGTACTTGAAATAAGGACTGTGTTTAGTAGACAGTTACACAGATAAATATAGAAACTGAGAGGCTTTTCAATCAAAATGTTATTTTAATGCAAAAATGTATCCTCTTGAATAATACATCTCTGTTCTTTTCATTGGCTGTAGAAAAAGTCTTTAGAAAGCACTCTGGCTGAAACTGAAGCACGTTATAGTTATCAGCTAACCCAAATACAGGAAACAGTTGCCAATTTAGAGGCTCAACTGAGGCAACTCCGAGCTGACATGGAGGGTCAGAATAACGAGTACAGTATATTGCTGGATATCAAGACTCGCTTGGAAATGGAGATCGCCACGTACCGCCGTCTGCTGGAAGGAGAGGACAGTGGGTGAGGAAATACACACACTTTGCTTGTTGGTTTAGTTTCATATGACAGCAAACAACATTGCAAATACTGTCTATATTCATGGAAGGTGAAGGTGTAAAATCTGCCACTTTCCAACTGGTTGGGGGCAGGCAGAACTCTGTTGCCCAGTTCTCAACTGCAGGATCAGTGCAGGCTGCAGTTCGTGCTTGGTTTCAGAAGCTGCTGTGGAAGTCAGTTGAGTCTGTCTCTCTCGGCCTCTGCATAGGTATAACTGTTACTCTTTGTGAGCTGAGTAGCTGGATAGATGTTCACGCTCCATAAGCATCAGTAATTCAATTTTGGATCGACTTGTCCATAACTGTAATGACTGTAGGTTCTGCACGCCTGCGCTAACCTGGGCTAGTTTATTTTAACCTGGTTTAGACGCTGCAGCACCTAGTCACACTAGAGCAGGCACTCAGCAAGAGCATATTGACCTTCTCTTGTAGTCCACAGCAAGTTTTGCAGCCTGCACTGGATTATGCTCTGCTCTACCTGTGTCACTAGTAGCCAAGCTACTTAAAAATTTGAAGAGGTGCAAGTGAGCTGACACTAGATGTTCAGATAGTCCAGTATCCCATATTCTGTAGTGAAAAGAGAAGACGTCCATGAAAGCAAGGCAAGCAGAGAGTGGTATTTCCCCGCAAGATTCTGCCTGTTCAGTTATTCTGGCCTGGGAACTAGACTGGGCATATCTGCGTGAGCTGAAGTGATAGCATTGCAGAAATGAGTCTGCAGATTAATTTCACCTATAGCTTATGCTTAGCAAGTTCTACTTTAACAGAGAAAACTCATTTAAACACCTAGTTAAATGTCTTGATGAAAGGACATTACCTGTCTTGATTAAAGGTACAGGAAATGTACAAGGATGTTTCTTCAATATGTTAGGCGCCATATATTTATATTTTTTAATTTATAATTTGAACAGACATTTCCAAGTGGATGTATCTACAGCAGAGCTTGAAAAAGGTACGTCACACCAACTTCCTTATTTTTTGATGGCTGCCTGTTGAAATGTTATGGAACTAAGTAGCCTGATATAAAACAACACAGTTTCAGAGCAAATAATCAACCAGTGGAATCTTACATCAAGAAAGCAATCAACTGCATGAACCGATAACCTATAGGATTATACAAAGCCTGTTTTTATGTATATAATTCAGGTGCCCAAAGTAAAACCACAGACTCCTCAAAGAGCCAAGAGAACGACAGAGAATTACTGAATTACCCTCTGGAGGACTTCAGAAGCACCTGTTTCTCTCCGCTGACTACACAGAGAGACTAGGCTCCTAAATAAAGTATCTAGTTTAATAGCAAAAATATCCATTTCAGTGTAAGACTATTGCTAGGTTTTAGATCTACAAGTTTGTGCTAAACTGAAGCAAAACTATCAGGAGGGATAGAGAGTGTCCACTGTAGTATTATGAGTAACATACAGGATGTTCAAAGGAAGAGAAACCATATCCTGTATACCCCAAAAGTTTACTTCACAGTAACTGTGCATTGAAAAGATGCCTTTATCTGTTTTCTTATTGGTGGAATTGCTGCTAGTACTACAGTAATATTATTCTGTCAATATACATTGCATTTAATTAATTCTCTGTTCAATTTCATTACCAGAATCAAGTAAAGTTAAGAAGATCAAGACAATTGTTGAAGAGGTGGTTGATGGCAAGGTTGTCTCCTCTCAGATCGAAGAGATTGAAGAGAAGATGTGAATGGCACCAGCAGAGAGGAGATGGCCTCTGAGCTTCTTGGAGCTGATGCCAAAACTAAAAGATTAAACTTTATAAAGAATCCAATCTAATTCTCCCTAAAACCCAGAAGGGTTGAAAAATGCCAAACTATCAAATCAAATCTCAAACAATCTTTTTTTTTTTTTCTTTTGGTGAGAGTGTTAATAAAAATCAGCAAGTTACAAAGTACAAGATTTTGGGTTTACTTACATAGTGACTAAATACCTTGGGGAAAAAAACAAATCGGCCTGTTATAAATGTATAATTGTTTCCAAGACAGATAAAAACTGAAGTATTAGTTTTTACTTACATCAGTCTTAAAATTACATTAAAAAACTCGCTCAGTAAAAATTAGAAAGTCAAATGACTTATAGCATGAATTTACTATAGCTTTTAAAATAATCTAAATTAAATTTAGAAAAATAGTGAAGCAATGTTTACTGTTGAAGTTTCAAAGCACTAAGCTGGTGAAAGTCATTAGATGAAGACATGGGACAAAATTTGCTCATGTGCTTAACAAGCTCTGGATAGTAATGGACTCTTCTGAAAGCACTATGAGAATTTTTTCTTCATTTTTTCAGACAGTTTACTTCAACATCTGGTGCCTTAAGTTTTCTCACACTTGCAACATATTAATAAATGAAAAATTTTTAAGAGAGAGCTGCTGCTTCTGAAACTTTGATGGAGACCTCATCAAAACTTTACAAAATAGAATTTACCAGATACAGATGATACAGTCTCTATCAAATATGTTAGTTTAATTGCAAACCAAAGTTTAGCAATCTATTTTTTCTCTTATGTACTAGCACATTTAAGGTAGATTTGTTTTTAAAAATGCATTAAAATGTTGATTCAGTGCACATTTTCTGAACTTGAAGTACCGTTCAAATGTAATGCAGCTTCACTTCAGTAAAAACTGATTTTCAAATAAATAAGAAGTGTCAATTTGCATTTCATAATAAATTTAAATGAATAAATAAATTGAAGAAGCCTATTAATTATTTTTCACTCTCTGTGAATGTTTATATCACCAGGGACTATAGCAAGCAAAGATATTTTGTCAATAAGAATAGATTTGGCCTTTCAGTTCAGAAATAAAAAGCCCACCATCTCTATTAAACCTGTCTCTACCAGTAACTGCACGTACCCTTTCCCATACAGTGTAAGTCTCCTATGCCACACCCAGATCTTCAGTCCAGGGAGTCTACATTTTCCTCTTGACAACATAAAGACAAAGAACTCTTCCTTTTGAAATCTCACCTGTCCAGTGTGTTATTTACTGTACATAAACAGCTGCCAAAGAAAATAATCCTTGGCTTTCGCTATCGTAAGTCACTGATACCAGGCTATCAATTCATTTCTACATAAATGCTTTACTTAAACCTTTGCTCTACTGCTCATAATACATTTCTGCCCCAAAAAGCACCCTTGCTCCTGGATGTAGATAAATTAAAAATTAATACATTTCAGTTGACAAATCCAACGATATAATTAAGCCAGGACAAAAAAACCCAATTCTATGTTTATCAAAATAACTTCAAAAGAAAAGTATATTGGTTTTGAAGGGTTTCCATGCCTAAATCTGCAACTAGAAGAGCTATATTTGATCTTCAGATTTATATTATAAAAAGCACAAATTACAGAAATAATTTTCCTTATTTTGAGATAATAGCAAACTATTTAGAAGAAACAATGGTTAGCTTTCAGCTCAAAAGTATAAACTGTTGGTATAGGCTATGCATATTACACAGAGATATTTCAATGACGAAAGGTTTAGGGCAGAAAACAATTGCAAATTATATTCGGTATAATCAAGTATATTTATGTTTTCATATTAAGGATCAACCTGCAGATCACTGAATGTCCATATGCCTCTTCATACACTTTTGTTGATGACTTTTCTTACTTCTTATTAAACACACAGGGAGCACTAATCTGGCAGAGGTTCATGCCAGAAAAGTATTATGAAAAGAAACATTTTTGACATGCACACTGGGATGATATGAAAGGGATCACTCCACTGACTTAAGCATACTCCTATAATAATAGCCCCAAACCAAGAAAGCAATGAATATGTAATGACAAAAAAATTACTTAGGAAGGATTTAAATGTGAAAAGAAATTTTTGTGCTCCGTTGCACATGGCAAAACATTATCATGATGTCTTAGCTCTACTCCACCCATTTCCCCTCATACAGCAAATACCTGGAGGGCACCAGATTTCCACTCCCATTGGCAATTTAGATCGGCACATATCATTTAGTATGGTCAGGACATACTGAACTGACTTCCTCTCCAAATGAGAGAGAGAGAGAAAGAATTAAAGATCTTCCTAGGAGGTGGGGACTGCTACTGCAACACCCACTGCCTTCCCTACATAAAGGTTAAACTGTTCTCTGATCTGCCTTGCTCTGCGTTGTATGCTTCGCATAATAGATCAGGGCACCTTGAGCACCATGGCCCTTTCTGTGCGCACGAGTGGTGGATCCCGGCAATTCTCTTCTCGGAGCGGACTTGGCGGGGGATCTCTGAGAATGTCCAGTTCTAGTGGTGGAGGAGGCTTTGGTGGCAGTGGACTTGGGTTTGGTGGTGGATCTGGCGGAGGTTTTGGTGCTGCTTCTATGCTTGGTTCAGGCTCTGGCTTCAGTGGGGGTTTGGGGAGTAGCTCAGGCGGAGGCTTTGGGAGCAGCTTAAGTAGTGGCTTTGGTGGAGGCTTTGGTAGTGGTTTAGGTGGTAGCTATGGAAGTGGCTTAGGCAGTGCTTTTGGTGGAGGTTTAGGAAGTGGTTTTGGCAGCAGCTCCGGCACTGGTTTTGGAGGTGGCTTTGGTAGTGGTTCAGGATCTGGTTTTGGAGGTGGTTTTGGCGGTGCTGGTGCTGGGGATGGTGGCCTTTTTTCTGGCTCAAAAAAAGAAACTATGCAGAACCTCAATGACCGTCTGGCTGCTTATCTGGACAAAGTACGATCTCTGGAGGACGCCAATACTGAGTTGGAGCGCAAAATCCGCGAGTGGTATGAGAAAAATGGCCCTGGCGCTGGTATCCCTGGATCTGGGAATGACTATAGTAAATATTATCCTATAATTGAAGATCTTCGAAACAAGGTAGCAAAGCAATGTACTTAACATATCTTTACATTTGTAATTCACCTAATAGTATTTTGGATAAAAATAACAAATTCCTTTCAGAAACCAAGAGCAAATTTATTCTACAGTACTGATGCTTGTAATAACCTCTGTCACATTGCACTGGTATCATGCATTGAATTTTTCTTGTATATTAAGGGCAGTTCTGTAGCTATATCACACAATGCTGTGTGACTTGGTCTAATTTGAATAAAGGAGAAGGCAGTGATGGAATCCAGTTCTACAAACTCTTGTAGATTACAAAGTTTAAACTTTAATAAGTTTCATATTTCTTACATCACAAATTAAATTCCTGAAATAGACAGACTACCTCGCAAGGTCTTCAGAGATTATAAACTATCTAGTCATAGAATGCAAACTGGTATCCTACCATTAAGTGAAGCATGCTGATTTGCAGAAGCTGAAAATCTGTCCTATATATTTTCATAGTAAATTATACAAGAGTCTAACAAATTGCATTTAATATTATAATCGTATTTAGGATTACAGTTATGTAAATAGCTATATTGAGCTGCAAAGCCATTGGGCTATAAAATCATTCTCTGAACATTGTTTGTATTCCAGATCATTAATGCAACTATCGACAATGCAAGAATCATTTTGCAGGTCGATAATGCCAGACTGGCTGCTGATGATTTCAGACTGAAGTAAGTATATCTTAATATTACAAAAACTCTTACTAATATTTTAAGTATTGTATTTAAAAATCTCTTTCCTTGTAGAATACTTTAATGTAATTATTAAACAATATTATAATAATTATGTGTATTAAGATTTCATATTAAAAACTATGTAAGTACATAGTAATAGTTTGCATTTGACCTCATTAACCACGTAAAAAATAATATTTAATTACTTTATTTACAGATATGAGAATGAAGTGGCTCTTCGCCAGAGTGTGGAAGCCGACATCAATGGTCTGCGCAGAGTTCTTGATGAGCTGACCTTGACAAGAGCTGATTTGGAGATGCAGATTGAAAGCCTGAATGAAGAACTGGCTTATCTCAAGAAGAATCATGAAGAGGTACTTTTTTTTTTTTCTTTGTGAATTCATAACAAGGCAGATGGAATTGTGAAACATCAAATTATTCCCTTATTATGCCAGCAGGAGTTCCTTGGTTTCATTATTTGTTTTGTTTGCTGTTCTTTTTGGAGTTTACTAAGTGAAAGAGTGAAAGAAATACACACACAAGCTATGGATTCTTGTTGAAACAGAATTTGTATCACATACATTTCTTTACATATATTTTTGGTAGAGCTATTTTGCCTTTTATTAACAGAAACTTTTCTTTATTTTAAATCTCTCCAGGAGCTTCAGGGCATCCAAAGCAGTGCATTTGGCCAAGTCAGCGTTGAAATGGACGCTGCTCCAGGAACTGACCTGACCAAGCTTTTGAATGACATGAGGGGACAGTATGAAGTCATTGCTGAGCAAAATCGTAAAGAGGCTGAAGCATGGTTCAATGAAAAAGTAACAATCAGAGATAGCAAATTCAGCAAAATGCATGTAAAAATGAGTTAAATGTTTGGAACAGTAAAATTACACTCTATTCTTCCTTGTCATTTCAGAGTGGGGAACTGAAAAGGGAAATCTCCACAAATACTGAGCAGCTTCAGTCAGGAAAGAGTGAGATCACAGATTTAAAACGGACTCTCCAGAGCCTGGAAATTGAACTACAATCTCAGCTTGCCGTGGTATGTTCTAAGGAAGCGGCTAACTAGTCAGAGTAAATTTTCCAACTTCAAAAGTGTTGTTAGATCTTATACTATTCTATAGGATTTAAGATTCGCATTTATTTCCCATTAAATCCTGCATTCTTTTAGTTCCTAAATAGCAGGAATATATATAATTGGGTTGCAAGTAGCATGTTATAAAGCACACAAACTTTTATGTTCACATTCAGTGAAGCCGCAAAGGCCAGGTTTCAAACTGGTATTTCAAGAAAAAAATAAAAATCTCTAAGTAATGAGGCTATATTTACTCCCATTAAACTATTTCAGTTGGTTTTGTCTTTGTAAAGAATTGGTTTTTCCTCAATCAGAGACTATTTAATCTCCTTCTTACACAGAAAAAATCCCTTGAAGACACTTTAGCAGAAACGGAAGGAGGTTACTGTGCTCAGCTTTCACAAATGCAACTTCAGATTGGGAATCTGGAGTCTCAGCTGTTTCAGGTCAGGGCTGATATGGAGCGCCAGAATGCAGAGTATCAACAACTGCTAGACATCAAGACTCGCCTGGAAATGGAGATTGAAACCTATCGTCGCTTGCTGGATGGCGAGTTTGTGTAAGTAACTAATTTACATAAAAAATCTCCTTTGTTTTATTTTCTGTAGCAATATTCTTTCCAGGAAAAAAGAGGTAAAAACAAGTGGTACATTCACCAAAAGACAGTAAGGCATATACAATGATTCTGAAATAATACAGATATACTCTAACTGAGGAGAATGAACCATTCTGCTCAGTATTTAAAATAATCTATCAATGCCAACACAAAAAGGGAATTTCTCCTGATCCTGACAAACATTCTGCAATATTGCGTGTCTCTGATTCACTTTTAGGAGCGCAGGACAGGGAGTTACATTTGAAAGCTCATCCTTGACAGGGTCCAAATCACAAACACAATCACTGGATTCTTCTCAGGGTAGGTACAGCTTGATTGAATAAAATTTTGTTTCTAAAGTCATTCTTATAAACAAAATAATACTTGCTATTCTGTTTAACTACATCCTAGAGTTCATTATAACGGGAAGCCAATTTGAAAGGAAAAGGATGTAACTCTTCATGTACGCATGCTGCTCTGCTTTATCATTTTTAACACTTTGATAAATATTTTTTTTGTTTTATGATGTTTAGATCCTACCAAAACTAGAAAGATCAAGACAATTGTCGAAGAAGTGGTAGATGGAAAAGTTGTTGCATCCCATGTTAAGGAAGTTGAAGAGAAGATATAAGGCACAATCTGATATTGCAAAGGATCTGTTCGCTCCGTGTTTTTTCAAAGCCAAAATGGATAAATAATTTTGTTCTTTTGTATGAAATGATAAAAATAGATTGGCTTTTTACTAAGATTCTTTTACATAAAACAAAGCCTGCGTTTTCATTCTTAGCAGTCATGCAATATATTTTCTGCTTCAGTCTATTGGTATTACCTGTATTATTTTCACGGTGTTCTTTAAATATATCATCAATTCTTTGTTTGATAACTAGAAATATGGTGCACACATTAGGCATTTAATTAGATATGCTTTTTTATAATTTTTAGTAATTAATAGATAAAATAATTTTGCTATTCTAACCTCATTTTCCAGTTTTCTTGGCTAATAAAAAGGACTCAACAAGCTTTAAGATATTAGTCTCCCTTTATTCTTCATTTAGGACTGCTGCTCCTGATCCATATTTGCCATTTTGTTGGGTATCTTGCTTTACCATATACTACATGTGTGGTATGGTACTCCCCATTAATTTAAAGAAATTAATCCAATGCTAGAACACGTACATGTTAAAAAAAACCTGTTTAAATGTGGGATTAAAGGAATACTTGCTAACTTATAATTTAAAGCTATCAATTTAAGAGAGAAGTTTTTGCAAACAGAACAACCTATTGTAGAGATTGCAACTATAGTGGAAAAGAAGGGACACCCTGGTTTGGAAGCACCCCCAGCCGTGAAGCAGTGGGTCCATGTCCCGGAGTGCCATCTGGTGGGAGCACCATATGAGATTCCAATCCCGCACTCGGCTTCCGCATGACCAACTCAAATGAACTATTTAAAGGAATCTCATCCAAAACAAAATTATGAACCACAATACAATCCCCTTACACGTTACACCTAAGCCTTTGTTCTTGAGCCAAAATGTTGATGATTTTTGTGTGATTCTCAGATAAGACAAGGAAGTTACCATGACCTCTTACATGTATATTACTGTGTCTCTAGAATACAAACGTTCTGCATATTCTATCATACCCCTTAAACGCTTGACCCAAACTAGAAGTTTAACGGGAGCACAGATTTCATACTGTGCTTCCATTCTGCCTTTTGTAAAACCCACTACTAGCATTTTTTCTGCTTCCTGCTTCGAACCAATAAAAGCCAGGGTTATTAAAACAATAATCAAAGAACTAAATCAGCATAGTAGAATCACAACATCTAAAATCCAGTCAGTTAAAGAAAAAGCACTGTGATAAATAACCCAAAGAAATGAAATAGAAGAATCTTCTATATATGCCAGTACAAAGAGGGAAGAACTTGAAAACCTCTTGAGTAAATGCACCATCTTCAAGAGTTTAAGAAAGTAATTTCTTTTCTAAAAGCATGGAACACAAGTGTACCTCTTTTTTTTCACCCTTTAAAACTAGTGCTGATAAATAAATGAAAAGAATCTTACTACATGTGATGTATTTCAATAGTATTTTTTACTGTTGCAGACTACTTTTTTTAATTAAAACAATTACAATATAAATTAAAATAATTATATAAGAAATAGACAAATTCAGGTTGTTTATGTAGCTGGGTGTGATTACCAAGAGTACCATTATAGAGAAATGTTAAGATTATAGACTGAAGGAAATTTTTTCTCTTCCTAAGACAGGACAGCATTCATCATCTTTCTTTCCTATCCATAATTTTTTTCTCATATGTGGAAAACCTGAAACCATATCATCTTCCCCATTATTGACAGGATCTCCATTTTGAAGAGAAAAATATGTCTCTCTTGTCTTCTTCCAAAGACATATATACTTTCAGAATAATTGTATACAAAGAAATATGAAATAACGTACATACCTCAAGGACTGCAACTGCAACTGCTGTGAAATCATTATTCCCTACATCATTCAATGCAGATTTCCACTGCATAATCACGTAGTTTACCTACATACACATTAATCCCAAATTTAACATTACAATCTAAAAGATGACTTAGAATTGCCTAGGGTGCAGTTTTGATGTATGCAAAATTTAGAAACCACTCTAGCTATTGTCTTGTGAGAAAGCAACAATGGTAAACCAAAGCAGTTTGCAATCACTATAGCATTATTACACTGTATCACAGAATCCAAATAAGTGTTGCATAGTATCTGAACTATAAAGTTAACTAAAATCCAACATCTGTAATAAAATATGAACATTGAAAGTAGCTAGAATTCAAAATTACATAAATCCTAGTAAAGATACAATCGCTTACACCTTCCTACCTTTAGCTTTCGGGGATCTTGTAGCCAGGTGTTCCCTTTACAACTGAAAAATAGATGGAAAAAGAAAGCATTAGTGCTAATTTCTTTTTTAAAAGCTTTTAAAAATTGTATCAACTGGCAAATGTTTAGCTCCTGGTAATGTGAAGATTCATCCATAGATGCTTGTTGATGCATAAAGTTTGGTTTGTGGGACCAAATCCAATATCCCTGCAGACCTCTGTATTGTATTTCAAACGTACACATTTCTGGATTCATTTCTGGATGCTAGACAGCCTTGAATTTGCCTGATGTAAACAGAAGATGTTCTGAGTCCCAGGGAACTGAAAGCAAACTGTAAACAATCAGTATTGCAATGCAAAGAAAAAGGAAGATTATAAATTACATTTCAAGTTCTTATTTGCTTAAATACATAGGCTCTTCCTATTAATGTTTATACTGTCCTAAGGTATAACATCTTATGTTTGTTTGATGGATTCCTGATGTTTTTATTAGGTGACTGTTCTCATACCATCAATGAAAAACACTGTCAATATTTTGGGTTTGGAACTACATAAAACTAGAATAATTAAGACACTTGTAGAAAAGATAGTGGACAACAAAACATTCTCATCTCAGTCCAGGTCAGCTGAAAAGCAGCCAGCTAAGAGAAATAAAATCAGAACACAGGATCCTTTTACATGTGCCAGCAGACAGAGCCAAGAACAAGGAAGCCTTAAGCACACAAGGAGACTTTTAAGTGGTACAATACTTTGACTTCTAAAAAGACGAGTGTCTTGTAAAAGTTTACTGCCTTTTTTTCCTCATTTTACTGATGTATATTCTTATTTGGAGCCTAAAAATGCATTCTAGCTAGTGAATTTTTATTTTTTATTGAAATCTGAAATTTTTTACTAAATATCTGGTATTGCGCATTACTGAAAAAATTTTGAAAAATAGGTAAGAGCTGTTCTTAGCAGACAGGATCACTGGGATCATTCAGTAGCTACAGCGAGCCAGGAAATGAAGAATTATTTGCAGAAAATACAGCACAGCAGACAACCTATACTTTCTACCTCCCTGGCAGCTGTCAGGAAAGGTATAAGAATCTTACATAATCTGCATATTCTGTGAACTGAGCACACTGACACATGGCAGAGGTAAACACCTTCAGAGGCAAACCCGACACTTTTTCTGACAGCAGTTAGCTATGTTTGAAGTGTTAATTCACCAGAACTTTGCACTCTGCAGAAGAGGAGCCAAACCCCTTGCCACAAGGTGCACAAGCATTCTTTACCACTAGTAGTGCTAGTTCCTCTCCCTCTTTTTGTGTTCCTGCCCATAAAAACACCGAAATGTTGGATGAGAGGATGTCCAGCAGCCCAGCTCTTTTTCAAAATGGGACAGTCCTCAACACTAGATCAGGTCAGCCACCTGAAGCTTCACCTCGCTGAGTCTCAAAAACCTTCAAGGATGGAAGTTCTGTAGCATCCCTAAATAACCCGCTCCAGTGCTGCACAACTGCCCAGTGAAGGCACATTCCAGCAGCCCTGCCACCAATACCAGTGTACTGCTGGGAAGCTGTTCCCTTCCCTTCCCCTCTGCGATTGCACTCTCATGCTGTGCAGCTGTAATTTTGTCCTTTGCTTTGTATCTCTTAACCTTACATTTTTGAGGTTACAAAAAAACACAGTTAGAGTGTAACAAAAACATAAAGACATTTTATGTATTCATTTCAGCACATAATTTAGGAATCATTATTGCAGTCGCTGCAAAAGTGACAGACCTTCGCTTTATTAAACTTGCTTTTAGAAACGATTGGAAGCCTCTGACCTTCCAGTGCTTCCTCAAAAATAAAGCTCTGCAGCTTTAAAATCTGCCTGTACTCTCTCTCCCCTCTCACTGCAGGCAGTGAAGGCTCTGCAGCAGCCGGCTCATCCTATCAATAAGGCTGGGTTAGCCAAGGTGGAGGATGGGAGGAGAATGGAACTGTCCCAGCTCCTCAATGAGATCAGGGCAAAGTATGAAACGCTCATCACCAGAAATCAGATAAAGACCATCATCTCAGCAAGGACCCAGGTAATGACTTCATACAGACATACACCTTCCAGAGTAAGGAGACAAGCCCTGTCTATACAATTCCTCCCTCAGCCTCTATGAGGTACAGTATTTCCTTTTCAATGCAGCATATTATTGGGGAAGGGATTTTGCTTTTACTGCAGTAAGATGTGAACTAGAAGATACGGAAATAGATTTTGTTTAGGGTATGAAATTCACACTGAATGAATGCTGTGTAATTCATCTGGATGTTTTTCTGTACCTGCAACAGTGATATTGTTGTGATTTAAAAAATGATGACGTATGCTGTAACATGGTAACCTCTAGCACCATTTAGTTATCCCAGAGGAAAAGGGAATCTTGAAAATCAAAGGCAATGTAAAGAATCCATTTATATACAGAAAGCTTTACCATTTTAGCACCTATATTAAAGAAAACTGTACCTTTTCAGGAACTATTTTATATTGTTCACAGTAAAACTGTTATACTCTTCAGCAAATATAATTTGTTCTTTCATACAGATTGATTAAATGTTATTAACACACAATGCTACTATTATAGATTTACATACAGAACATCTCTAAAATCCAACTGAACTTTGAAATAAAATCACAAAACAATTTTCGGCCATCAAACATCAAGAAATTCAGGGTGAAAACTAGGTATTATATCACCTTGTTGTACTTCTTAGGCATTGCAGAAATTCTGGAGGTTTATTTTAACCACAGGCCAGACTACTGCTGCAATCTGGCTGATCTACACAGTAATCGAATGACACACAGCAGCTATAAACTAGATAGTTAAGCCAAGTTTATATTTGTGTTTGGCACAAAGCAGCCAGTGTATATTGATATAATCTTGTCACATAAATTCTGCAGTACTCAGGCAAAAAAGGGTAAGGAAAGAATATTGAGTGTTCACTTGTGGATTAGCCAAATCTAGATTTTCCACCAAAATGATGGCATGGTAAAATTACAATAGGTCAGTTACGGGGGAAAAAAAGAAACTTATTTTACTTGCTTCATAAGACCTGACTTAAAGAGTTTATTTTCTTAGAGTTGATGGCATCGTAAGAATGTACAAAAAGCAGTAAAGTATGCAAAAGAGCATGTATCATTTCAAGTGCTTATGGCGTCTTCACCACTTGCAGTAAAACTCAGAATCAAAAAGGAAAAATAACTGTCATAAGCAAAACAATCATTCTGGAAGTTAAATGCATGAACATATTATCTAAATCAAAGGTGAGCCCAAATCTAAAATGACCCCACACATGCTCAGGATTGGCTTAAAAAACCTACTTTTAATAGGATTTTAAAAAAGCAAAAAAACACATTTTCTTGCAAACACAATACAGTGCTTGTTTGGCTATTTACTTTTTTCCTAAGAATAAGCTTCAGCCTTAAGGATGGCAAATTATCTCAAATAATATTTTAGGTCAGGATTAAGCTTAGAACAGGCACTTCACTTCTGAATTGTCACATTTAACATGGGTGACAGCATACACTCAGAGAACATGCCAATTTTTTCCTTCCTGTGACAGGTAAATCTTAAATAACCTGTCCTTAGAGGACAAGGAAAAGTTGTAGATTTGGATAAAGATGAATGGAGATACTTGCTCTCAAATGACAATCTGAAATCCAGTCAATGACTAGATCAGGCAAAAACATAATTACAGCAATTGTCAACTGTGATATATTCATGCAACCACTCAAAAGGGCTCCCTCTCTATAAAGCTGTTCTTAGAAATCAAAAATACATTAAAAACAAAGAACCTTATTCAATTGCAGGACTGCAATTCCTCTAATTTCCATGAAGCTAAGCCCATTTACTCTAGAGGTGAATAAGGTCTCAATACAACTGGTTAATTTGTATGGGAATTCCTCTACAACAAATATGTTAGGGATAAAGATGCGGCCAACTACTTCCCATCAAACACAGCAGGATAAGGGCTTCCTGTCTACACAGTACATAAAATTACTCATCACTGCTACCTTTAACAAATTTATATGACTCCCAAAAAATTCCAACTAGATATTTTTATGTATCTATTTTATTTTCATTATTTGAATATTTTTTTAATATTGTTATCTTTTTTATATCCCCTGTAGCTAGAAGAACCTACAATTAAAAGAATGGACAAAGATGCAGAAGCATTAAAAGCAGCCAGAGCAGAACTCTGTGAAGCGAGACGGCAGTGGCACCATATGCAGATCGAAATTGAATCTCTCCACGCTGTGGTAAGCATCATAAAATTAAACTTGAAATCTCCTGGAAAAAATAAATCTTTTTCTTGATGTAAACTATTCCACAATTCAGTTTATGTAACAATCACATCGACTATACAGCGGAAATACAACACACAGAGAAATGCACAGCTTTGCGGTGGACTTTCAGCTTGTCGCACAGAGCACTAACCAACAAGCAATAACCCAGTCATTTGCTCACATTTAAGAGTATCACGTTTTGATTCAGGATCTGCCATTCAATATACACGTGTTTTCATGTTTTCACGCCTGCCAAACATACATTTGCATGACACTCCCTCATCAAGTTCCCGGTCATTCTGCCTAACCAATTCACATCAGGTTTATAACTTTTTTTGAATGTGTGAACCAAATTTATCAATTCATTTATGATAAAATATGTCAGCAATTTACCGAATTCAGTCATATAGATAAGCTACAAGAGCAAACAGACCACTTAGTTTTCACACAGTACTGAGCTGGACATCATTTTAACCATACAGGTAAAATCAGAGATCTGTAAAATCAATGGTAGTGGATTGCTGGTACAACAGAAGGCTACATTTTTTTATCCTATCTTAAATTATTACAGATTTTGCTGGAAAATTTCTCAGCAAAAGTATTATCTTGAAAGCTTTACTCCTGTTCCTAAAGAATATTCTTAAAAGAACTGATGTAAAAATACACAGATTGTTAATGAGAAGTACATATAACATCTTTACACATACACTTTGCAAATCTTAAAATATGAGTTAAATTTCACAGGAAAAGGGTTTGGAACGTTCATTGCGTGCCACAGAGCAGCAGTACCACATGCAACTACAAAATTTAGAAGCTGAGATTGGATGCTTAGAGAAAGAGCTACTGGAAGTGAGAAGAGGTATTGAGAAACAGCTTCAAGAGCATGAAATTCTCCTGAACACCAGGATGAAACTGGAGGAGGAGATAGCAACATATCGCAGTCTGCTTGAGCAAGAAGAGAACAGGTACTTGTTGGTTAGAGAAAAAGTACTCAAATTTATCTTCCATTTCAGAACTTCTCATTGAACTAATCATCAGAATTGTAAATATATGAACCAATCATTAAAAAAAAAACAGTATAAAATCCTCAGAAACTGTTTCATTGTAACTTAACTTCACTGATTCCACATTTTCTGGAGCTCAGAGTATCTCCACGATGCATTGCAGACAATAGCATGCTTACCGCATCCTCACTCGAGGCACTGCATGTTGATGTAGACTTTGTACCCCATCAGCTGCCTGACGTGGGTCCTGTTTGTCTCAGACCATTGATGAAGCAAGTCCACACGCGTGAAGTTCTGCGAGAGGTTGTGTCTCATCACATGTCAGATGGCCCTTTGCACGTGGCGTTCATACTACTCAGTATCATTCAAAGTGTGTTAAGGCACCCTTTAGGATGCTATTTAAGAATATGCCTTCCAGTGACATTTTGCCTTGGTTGTAACTCTTCATGTCTGCCATTTCCCTAGTACGCAAACACCAGTATTCTGAAACGTAGACATGAGAGAGGCAGCTATACAAATGTAAACAACAAGGAACATAAGGAAAAGGCAAAATATCACGTCTTGCACTCAGCACTGGTATCATCACAAAACCAGGCACGCAATTCTGAGATCTTTCAGTGGAACATTGCCTCCCTCAGTCCTTTCTACAGAAAATGGAGAGTTTCAGTCCAGGAACCTCACACATTTGCGTAAGAGGATTCCAGACAGGGGAGTCAGTTTCAGATTTAATGCTTCTAACTCTGTGAAAACACACACAATTCAGTATTAATAAAACTAAATAGGTCTTCCTGGCACACAACAAACTGACTAAAAACTGTCTGAAAATAATGAAGAAATTACACAGATATTTTCAGTAACTTTCTTCAGTTCTATAGTCAGAAAGAGAAAACCTAACAAATAGTTACTGCAATCAAACAGAACTTCTCATGGTTCTCACATGTTTAAATTTTTCATAGCTGTTCGTAAGACAAGTTTTGGATTAATATTATTAGATGACTGTAACAATTGTTATTTTTGCAGGTTTCGTTGCTCTATACCTGAGCAGAAGGATGACAAAAAGCCTACCACTAGCAAGATTGCCTTTACACTGCCTTCAAGTGAGTTTTTAGACACTTTCCCCTTAGGGGATTATGGCCCTAAAGGAGGTTCCTAACTATTGACAAATTACTGGATCTTACAAAAGGATCTTCTTCCAATGCAGCAGGAGGAAAAATACCTCTAGGTCCTGTGTCCTGACATTACTCTTCTGCATGTCTAGTATATCTGCATTTTCTTTTACAGATGGTGTAAAGAAGCATGAAACTGAGAAGGTGGAACTGATGACAAAACAAGCAATCCTGGATGGAAATATTACAAAGGAAAGCACCGAAGCTCATGGCACTGTACAGTAAGATAAACATGAATTTAACAAATTAACAATTGAAAGTAAATGGTGGGCATTACATTCAGTAGCTTTGAGTTTTCATTTATTCAGTATCTGTTATATCATGCCCATACAGCCAAGAAGCTCCAGAATAACAGTGATAGTTCTTGAAGGTATATTGAATGGCATGTTTTAACAATACATTAAATTTTAAAAGGTCTTTTTATTAGCATTTACTTCATAAGCTAACAATATCATGATGATGCTTCTGATTGGTAATTTCTATTTCTGTTAAGAATGAAACTATGAATAATTCATCTAGTTAAGGTTGAAAGCAAAAGAGCCCATACCATGTTTGCAAAGTCCCTCTGGGGCATATTTATGCACATAAATTCAGGCCTGGCTGCTCTAACTTGCTATTTGGAAACTCCTACATTTCACCAATTACCAAACAGGGAACAGAGAGCTTAGCTCCTAAGTGGACATGTGAAAGTCTGTTAGTATGTATTATTCACCTTAAATTACTTTAATAGTATTGGATTGCCTCAGTCTTTTTTTTTCTGCTGCTCTTTAAGCTCTTTTGTAGACTAGCATTTAACATTATATTTAAAACAAACTGTAGTGTACCGTGTCACTAATACTTAACTATAATCAGCTGTTGAAAACATGTAGAAATTCGGATTAAAAATTATGCCATCATATGGTCCACCATACACATTCCATACCTGAAGCTTATTTTCATACATGAGCTTTGTTCATCTTACACGGTCTGTCAGATTTGCACGGGGCTCCTTGGCTGGGTACAGTTTACTCTACCTGACTAAGGCCCCCAGAGTTGGACTTTTAGATCTGGATCCTGACACAGAGGAGTAAATCAACAGGATTTGGGTGCCTAAATATCATTGAATCAGCTGGGTTTTCAATTCTCCGTATTTTACTTCTGCCTTTTTTTTCTCTTTTAATTTAATGTAGATCTACATTCTGAGGTTTGGGTCTGAACTAGATTTTTCTCCTCCCTATTTTGAAGGCTTTCAGATGCAAGAATTCTGTCCTGCCCACTATAGTACAGAGGTTTCTTACAAAGTTTTTGAGCTTGGATTCCAAACTTTCTCCTTGGAAACAAACTGCCTGATGTGTTTGGAGCAGTGGTTTTGTGTCCATGTCTACTTGAAAGTACAAAAACAACAATATAATGAACGCACACCCTTTATTTAGCTTTTCTGGAGAATGAACCTGTGAAAAAAAAGGAAAATTCTAGTGTCTCAGTACCCATCTAAAATAACTTGACTCTTTATTATGCAATTTCTCTCTACATTTTAAAAGCAGTCCTGAAGACAGATAATTCATATTGCCTAAAGGATCATAAATACATTTGCTTTATTGTTTCAGGACAGAAAAAGTGGATGAAGTCATTAAAGAATGGGAAGGTTCTTTCTTTAAGGACAACCCTCGCTTAAGGAAAAAATCAGTTTCATTGCGCTTTGATCTCCACCTAGCAGCAACAGATGAAGGATGTTTACACGCTAAAAAGAAAACTCTTCCCGACATTGAAGTCAGGCTGGTAATGAGGAGATCTTGCAGTATTCCTTCTATCAAACCTTAACCTACAGCAAATTAACCCAAAGTTCATCTCCAACAGGCTCTGGAAACGAACTGTAGATGGACTTACACGGCCTGCTATCTTGCTACAACTACAAAATCCTACCAAGTACTTTGATTAATACAATAAAAACATACAAGTCTTTTAAAAGAAAGGGAGAAAACAAGGGAGTTAAGATTCCAAGAAACCTAACTTCTACTAGTTTTATACTCTGGGTGCAGCCCTTTGATTTTCTCATTATTGTTGTTGTTTTGTAAAATTTCACCAAGTATTACAAAAATTAAACTATAACTTTATACTTCGACATATTCTGCCTTTGTAAAAGAGAACTTGTTTTCTCTTTCTGGAAATTAGAAATGCATATTTCATTCTCTTAATTATTCAATATTGCATGCAAGTAATGACTGATGAATCCTTGTAATTATTTATATCACACCTGTCATACTTCTTGAAATAGATTTTAAAATAACACTTTCTAACAGCAGAAATTGCATACAAAGATGGTCTTAAAATACATAAACTATTAACAAAGAATTTTCTTTTAAAAGTGACTGGTATTTTTAAATCAAATTTTTTAGGCAACAACTGAGCAAAAATGTCTTTCCCTTACATAATTATACACACATTTTTAAAAGTGTTGTTAAAAACCAATAATATTTTAGCCATATTGTTCCACTGATTTTGAAGCAGTAATTTCCACTGAAAATCAATCATTCTCTTATGTGTCCATACATATCTGTACTACAACTTTCTTAGCCATCACAAGTAAAATTATACTCTTTAATTGTTCAAATGTAAGGAGTCAACCAACCATTTTAATGCTGGTATTTAATTCATTTTGTTTATTATAACAATGTGAATTAAAATATCTTCAAGAAATTCCTCTTCTGACAAATATTATAGGTAAGTTATGCTCTTGATCTAGTACACATAACAAGTCACTATTATGCCAGGGTACAACTATTATAGCTTCAAATTGAATGGACAAAATAAGGGCTACATATTCAAAGTAAAATTCTACCATACCCATTAAGTATCCCCCACTACTACTCAAAGTAGCTATGGGCAAATACAAAGTACAGTAGATGATCTTGCATCCGTACACAGAAAAAACAGAAATACAAACTCAGACATACTTCTTTATAACTTTATGAGAGAAATTTCAAACAAAAATTCAAACAAAATTGTATTAAGATACGAACGATTGTTTATGAGGATTTTTAAGAGGCATAGATGTCACAAACTTTCACTGAAATCACTGGGATTGCAGGGGCTCAGAATCTAGAAAAACCACGTACCGTATTTGCTGGATTCACAGCAGCATGTGAAAGATTAATTTCAGTGTCAGTATTTGCCTTATTACTTACGGCATGTGTTACAAAAACTGATACTACAAATTCTTTCAGTGTTAATTTATGCTTCTATCTTTTGTTAATGGTAAGAACAATGCATTTATATTGCCCACAGATCTCTATCTACTGTATGAAGCTGGCTAATTACCATTAACCTTAATACTGATCTGGTGTTGTTAATACTTGAGTATTTGGCATCCTGAATGTATTAGCCTGCTCTAGTATTTTCACTATGCAGCTTTTTTTTGTGCTTATACTCTGTACATTTTACAATACTTGAATTTACACTAAGTTTTAATTGCTTTAAGGCACTTTAAACAGGGATACGAATTTACCAAAGTAAATGACAGTACTACAATTAAAAAAGTATTAAAATTGAGTTTGCCCAAGCATATTTTGTGAGTTTTAACGTGTATACCTTAAAAGGAAAGAAGTAACAGAGAAATACAAAATAAAAGTTGTAGATAAGAAAATCTGCAGCGCTGCAACCAAGTGTTTTCTAAGCTCTCCTATACAATTAGAAAGACACAAATTCCCTAAGAATCTTTATCATAACACATAAGGTGAATGTTCTCCTGCTACAAAAATTACTCTTTTTCTGGTAAATCCAGTAAACCTGACTAGATCTAAAATCCTTTGTTCCGAGTAGCGCACAAGAAAGAACAGAAGACAGCGTCTGGCATACATAGTTTACAATCTAAAAGATAAGCTGACAGGCAAAGATAAATAGCAAGCAAATACGTAACAAAAACTTAGCTTAATACATATACCTTTAAAACTGCTTAGGCAGACTTCCTCATGCAGGAAGAGCTTGCACAGGCATATAAAAATTACTACACAAATACATGGAAGGTACTGCTGTCTCTACAGTAAACAATAATGGAATAATCTTACTCACACAGACATATTTTTCTTTAACCAGGGGTTGTTTGGCTTATTCTCTGACCTGTGGTACTTCTTGGGGTATTATCTTCTCTAGCGTAACTCTAGATTCCCCCCCCCCCCAATGATAGAAACCTCATCCAGCATAGTACAGAACACATACCTGACTTCACCTTGCAATACAACCTCCATATTATTTTAGAAGAGAAAAATGACTGTGTATCTATAGTAAACATTGTCTGGGATACTAAGTAACTAGAAAAAAATGTTGACCTTATTCATATATGTTATTTCATCCATATAACAGCCTGACCTCATGGTTTCTGAAGCCATCTCCCTGACCCCAATGACAGCACAAGCACATCCTGAGATGTCCTGTGATGAGAAATTTATTCCACCCACAGAAGCTGCCATTGTTCAACACCGGACTCAACTGCTCATGAAATATACAGCTTCTGTTTGAAGTTTGAAAAAACTGGCATAAACCCAGTTATACTGTTTCATGATCATGAAACCTGATGCTCTAAGAAAAAAAAAAAAAAAGACTGCAGTTTAGCAGCTGTTTTTGCTAACACACAGCATTCTGCAGGCAGCCCGCTCTTGCCTGTTCAAGGCTATTTTCTTCATATGGGACTTCCTGACACTGACTTTATTAGCCACATTAAGAATTGCTGCCACTCTAGAGCTGGTTCAAGTGCGCATCCTGGTTTTAACTACGTTTTCTCCCCTTACAGTACATATATATCTTCCGCATTATTCACAAATTCCATTTCTTCAAATGTAAAGAGCTTACTCTTTCGTTCATAAACTACTCAAACTTCCGCTAGTGTCAGTGTGAACTCCACGTGGGCATAGAAAAAAGAAGTATTCACAATAACATCTCACCCTGATTTTAGGTCACTTTAAAGCTGAATTAAAAAATGTAACACTGAAGCTTGATAATATGGCAAAGAATTCTTCACTTTGGTGCTAATTAAATTCAGACCAGCTGAGCTACTGCCATCTAATACCTGCAAATGTCTGATGTAAAAATGAGTTTCATTGTCTCAACCTACTTTCCAGTGAATATATGTCCTCATTACAAAGCTTATGAAACTGTTGCCAATTAAAACAGTTGGATAAGAGCCAACTATTTAGGGCCCCCCAGTTAGTACGATGCAGTATAAGCAATCCTATTAAATCAGTAAAACTACTTATGTCATATAGTATATTAAAAAGTGTACACAGGCAAAATCTCTCACTATCACAACATGGAAATTAGGCAAATAGCAAAGTAAAAAAAAAAACAACCCACAATAAAACAAAGTAAGTAATACATTGCTGGCTTTGAAAACACATATAATGATTCAGAACTATTAGCATGGAAAGTGAGTATCAGTAAACGTACTTGAACACCATAATAAATATTTCAATAAGCTGCACAAATTTAGAATTTATTTTAACGTTATCAACATTAAATGCATTTTAACACTATCAACAAAACCATGTTATTAATAAACTAGAGATGAATGCATAAAGCAGTCAAAACCAGGAGAAAAAACAGGTTATTTTTCACCTCTTAACAAGTATTTTCTCACCTTTTCTTTACAGATACTCTGCCCAGGTGAAACTGGTAGACTAAAGAGGCATATTTGGCTGGCTGACTGAGGAATCTTTTCAATTCTTACTTTCTTTTAATTATCAAATTGAAGTCACAGATTATTCTGCTGCATGTCAACAAATGTCCATTGTGGCCACAGATAGCACCCTGTAAGTAGATGAGGGCAGAGTTCTTGTCTCTTTATTTGTTCATAAGAATATGCTTATTTAAGAACGAAAGCAAACTGGGCTAGACAAACTGTAGGCATCAAAAAGAAACAGGCCTAACTTGCAGCAACCTGGTATCATATTCAGTTAGTTTTCCTTCTTTTCACCTTCTACCATCCTTTTGGGTTAGGTAGGTATCACCTGTTTGGCTTTCCTTCAGCTGCCACATTCACCAGGTCCTTCAAAATCCTCCTTTATGGATGTCTAGAAATTTATCTTATTAGCCATATGACAGCATTTCAATGCCAAACTTTAAGTTTTCATATTTAATTCAGCCACTTTAACAATTTTCACTGTATAAAAGACTCCTACACTGAATGCTGAGGTCTGAAATTCATCTTCCTCACACACTCAGAGCCACATGGTGTACCGTGTTTCATATTTGCAAGTTTTTCACCTCTGTGTGTGATACCTTCACAAATTTCTGCAAGAAATTACTCTGGATAATTCCACTGCTGCCAGTCTACTCTGTAATTCAAAATCCTCTGTGATTCAACAGCTAAGTGTTTGAGTTGGTAAATCTGATTTAGTTCAAAATTATAATCTACACAGATTTATAACCTAGGGTCTTTCCCGTAGCCCGCGTGACCAGCCTTCCTTCACGCCACTCCACAGGCTGACCCGCTTGCTCTCGGCCTTCTTCTGTGCATGCCCTTTCATCTACACACCAGCATCTTCCCAGCTGTCCTCACGGCACGGTAAGCACGACCAGACTGAGCGCCACATCCCGCTCCCGTTCCACCTCTTTTCGAAGAGATGCCATTCCCAAACCATCGTTTCAGCACCGCGCTGCACACTTTACACAGACAAAGGGTTCCCCAGGACTGTTCACCTCACTTTATCACCTGCCTTTATGGGATTTATTCGGGCCCGGGCACTACACTGCAGCATTTTTCCAGACGCCTCCCGAGCAGCCCGGGGACCAGGGCGCCTCAGGGCGCCGCCGCGCGCTCCCTCTCAGAGGAAAAAGGCGCCAAACGGCAGCGGGCGCGAGGCGCCAACGGCCTCCCGCCGCCTGCTTTGTTCGCCGCAGATTCGCCACCGGGAGACAGCGCTGCTGCTCCGCCCGGCCGGATCGCTGCGGGCATGCTAACAACGGCCGGGGCTGCCCAGCGGGGAGCCTGCTCGGCGGAAGGGCGGGGAGCGGGCTACCCTGGCTATGGAAAGTGCTGACAGGAACGTGAAGGCGGACAGTTTCCCGCCCGCACCTTCCCCATGCTGTCGCGGGGCGAAGGGGACGAGCCCAGTGCTGGAGACTGCGAGTCTGGGGCGGAGACAGCCCGACCCGCACGATGCCTCGGGAGCACCGGTAACACACACACCACACCCCCCCCGGTGCCGGGGGAGGCGGCGCCTCTTTCCCGGTAATGGCGGGGCGGGGGGCCCGCCTGGCCTTTGCCCTCTGCGTCCCGCAGATTCGCCACAACTCCTTCCAGCCTCCGCCGTCCCCGGAGGGGTGCGGAGAAGGCCTCGGCCCGGCGGGGGCTCTGGGGCGAGCAGGGCAGGCAAACCGCCTCCCCCTTAAAAACCAGACTAGCCGCCGGCAGGCTGGAGGAGGGCGGGGGTGGCGGCGTGTCGAAAGTGCGGAGCAGAGCGCGCAGGCGCTGTCCTCGCCGCCGCCCCGGCCTGCTGGGGAACAAAGGGAGCGCGGCCGGCGCTGGAGCGGGTGAGTCGGGGCGGGAGCCTCCGTTCGGGGCGGCCCGCTCGGCCTGGCCCGGCAGCTGCGGGGCGGGCAGAGCCCAGGGGCACGCCGCGGCCCAGGGAGCAGCCTGGTTGGAGCGGGGGTGAGGGGGCAGGCCTCGGCCTTGGCCCCGGCCCCTTCCCCGTTAGCGGCTGCTGGGGCTGAGGGGGGCCGCGCCCTCCGCAGGCGGTCACGGCGGGGCCAGGGGTTGCCGCGGACGGGGAGGAGTGGGGGGGTCTCCAGCAGCCGGCTCGGAGCTGCAGCGGCTGCCGGGTCGGGGTGCGCGCCCCTCCGCGCGGGCGCACCGGCGTTTCCCGGCGTCAGGAGCGCGGTGCGCTCGGCCCCCGCCGCGCAGCACGGGGAGGAGGGGGCTCGGTGAGGCTGAGGGACCCCGCCACCCCACAGCAGGCAGCGTTTTCCTCGCAAGGCGTGGGGGGAATGCGAGGCGGAGCTGCCCTTGCTGCAGCTCCGCCGCTCCCGCGTAGCCCCCGCGCCCGCCTCCGGGCGTGCTCCCGTTCAAGGTTCTCTTGAACTGCACGAGCAGTCCCATGTTGAAGAGTTTGTGTGAGTCCAAAGCTAAGCACGTTATTAATCGGGAATTTCAAAAGGAGGTCCGACTTCTGCTGCAATTTCAGTGGAGTTATTTGAAGAGAAAGGCCGAAAAAACCACAGCTTTGTTATAGCGCTTTTTCCATAGACACTGATGGGCTTGTTGCTAAAAGGTTAAATATGCTCATATCCCATGGCCTAGGATACTGCTTCTGTCGTGTTCGGTGCTTATTTTTTTTGTACCGTGTAGAGAAGATACTATTTATTTTGGTCATTTATACATTAATGCCAGTTTTCTGAAACAGTCAGTGTAAAATAATGGGGTATGTTCTTTTTATTTCTTAAGGGAGAAAACATGTATACTTAAAACCTTTAATATGAAGATGACATAAACCTGAGTGTTATTTCACAGCTATTTAAGGCCAGATTCCTTAGAAAGTACGTTCATTTTTCAAAGAGATAACATTTTAATTTTTAGAAACTCTTTTGTCTTTATTTCAAAATTGGCAAACTTTTTGGTAATCAATGGTAACTATAATAATTGAAGTTTCAAAGATCTGGGGAAGCAAAGGCATAATATTTAATAGCATGATATTCTTTTGTCTTTCAGAAGTACAAATATAATGTCAGGTGGCTGAAAATTTGCCTATCAAAATGTCAAGTAAGTTCTCAGATTTTTCTTCCTTTAACTTGATGAATTAAAGATCTGGTTCAGCAGAACCTGTTTGTGAGATCATTCTATTATTCCTTGCATTAAAAGGAATGATATGAAGTGTCGTCATTTCTGACCAAACTCTTGGCCTTAAATCTTGCTGTGGCTGATTTCTGGCATGTTGTTTTCATAGGAAGTCCAAATATCACAGCTTCTCCTAAGTCCTGTTTCACTGCATTTTTGCTTTCCCTCTTTTTAATGGATGTGCATATAAAAGGATTTCATATTCCTCAGTCTTACGCCTAAATAAAAGGCTAGCAATATAGCAATGGTGTGGTCTTAAATTTTTCCTCTTTTCTTTCTCTTGTGTTCTTTGCTTTCGCTCTTCAGTGGCAAAATGCAAAGTCTTTGAGAGTAGGATTTCTGTCTTGTTTTTGTAAATCACTTAAAAATGTTTGCCACAGCAGATGCCTTATAAAGAATTCATTTGAATTTTCAAGAAAAAAAAAATTTGCTTGCATTTATATCTTAACAGAAAGGCCATCTTACGCCCCACCTCCTACCCCAGCTCCTGCAACCGTAAGTATAGTGATTTTTCTCATTAACACAGAGCTGGTAATATAGCCTTTAATAACTTACCAGAGCAGTAATTATGGAGTTGCATCACCTTCCTGTATTGGAAACACAAACTAGTTGTATTTCATTATTAATACGATATGCGTTGTTTAAATTAATCTTTTTTTTTTTTAAGCAGTTTGTGAAAGAGAAGCTGAATAAACTTGTTTCACCTTTAAGGCTAGATCCTGCAGATACTTAATTTTCTGTAAGCAGTCAGTTGGTCTAAAATTATTCACAGTGGGTTGCAACAGTTTACTGGAATATTTAAGAACAAATTGATATATTTAATTCTAAAACTTCCCACTCAACTTGTGCCCAAATTATGGGCAAACAGTGCATTTTTTTCATGTTTCTGTTGTACCTAGCTGATTTTCAGTGGAATGCAGGAGTATGCAAAATTCTGTTATATTGGGTCAGAACAGATGACCATGATGCCAGTCTTATTCAAATTTCTTGAAATCACTGGTATTTTGGAGTCTATGGCATGAGAAATGTTTTACTTTCTAGTAAAATGGTATGGAATGACACTGAGGAAAACATGAACAGTAGCATTGAATCACGTCCAGTTGAATTCATGGATGTATAAAAAGGTACTGAAATACCAGTATGCTGTGGTCAGGAAAGCATTTGAAAGCAAATGCACCTCTTCTGTAGCGTTCACATTTCTAAATAGCTTGCATTTTAGGAGTAACATATTCACATGAGCAAATGCAGATCTTTTGTACAGAAGAATGAGCAAAGATGCTATAGTGAAATTTTTTTACCAGAGAAAATGGGGAAACTGTGATCCAATAGAGTGTCCCTGATCTCTGCATCTGGGATGAAAACTGCAGGAGGGGATTTAGATGAAATGTGATCCTTCAAATTTATTGTGCCTTACTTCACATTTAAAGAGGCTTGAAAATTATATAATGTATAAATATAAGTTATGTTCTTATGAAATTACATAAATAAAGCTTTATTTGCATAGTTTGTTTAGAGTTTTCATTTTGCACGCAACTGAATAGATTTGTGCCAGTATTAGAAGGAACATGATGGCATCCACTCTTACAACTGGATTCCTGCATCGAGAGCTGTGCATATACATGTGTGATTCCTTTGGGACATAGCATGGATACAGATGTTAAACGGTGTATATGGACGTGGTAAATTCTTTAGTCAAGTTAGAAGTCCTCAGAAGGGTACACGAAACAAATTTCAAAACTGCAACTAGTGACACGCATTACCTGTCTTTCAAGCATCTTCTGTATTACTTATATTTTATACAGTCCTGGAGATGATAGTCTGTGCTCTGTTAATGCAAGTCATAAAAGTTGACAAATAACCTTGCTTGTTCTTCCACAGCCAGTTCCAGTTACTACAGTCAACAAAATACCAGTAGTTCTCATACCTACAGTATTATAGCTGAAGTAAAAATTCTCCATGTAATGCAAGGTAGTTCCCTTGTAACATTTAAATCCTGTCTTGCAGAAATAAAGAATTAAGCAGATGGAGATTACAATTGTCATCTGATTTTTATTGAAGAGGTGTAGTTCAACATGTTCAAAACCTGTTGTTATGGTAATACAGAAAACTATAGTAAAACGGCGTCTTATTAAATAATGTGTATGTCATGATCACAGGCATACAGATTGAGTAAATGTCAACTGCTGTGACTGAGTTTAAAAAGTTTGGCAATAAAATATGTATTTGAAGGCTGACTGTTAAAGGATAATTTTACTCTGTATGCTTAGAAATAAACTAACTGCGGTGTGCCTACATACACTTGAAAGCTTCACAAGTTAATGTAGTTTAGCTTATAGGTTATTTTTGTTCAGTGTTTGTATTTGTCATACCTTGGTTCTTGGAGTCCTGAACCTATTTGTAGAATTTTTGTAACTGTAATCTAGAATGGGTACAGTCAGCAAATCACTTTAAAAGACTCCTGGAATATGTGTTTCTTATTAGGGCCAAAGTACTGCTAAAGAGTGGGACACTGTGCGGATGACATTTTAAATGTCTAGAAACACTACAGGATATCATGAATCCTAATGGAATGATAGGACCACCGCAGTCAGGACTTGATCACAATTACTATTAAATAGTTGATCCATTTTTTTCTGACAAAATTTGATTGGGAAGTGGGGGATAATGGAAAAAGGCAGGAGAGAGATTTGTATGAGGAGGGGCATACAGTGAACCTTCTGATACTTGATTGTATGTAGATGATAGGTAAGAAGGGGTTGTAAAGAAATTAGGTTTTTCTCGACATTACTGAGGTGAGAATGAATCAATCCACTCTCAAGAATGAATGAAGATGTATTGATTAACTTCTTAAATTATCTTGGATTCAGTGATCTGTTAAGGCTAGTTTGTAGTTTCTAACCTGTAGATCTTATTGCAATGGTTCCTCAACTCAGTCAGTCTGCAGCCTACCTGATAACAGAAGGCTGTCTCTGTGAATTGTCTTCTCTCCCAACTTTCTAATCCCCGTTCCCCAAAATATTTAAATTTTGCGAACCACCAGGAAAGTCTTCAGATACTGGTAGTGGTGCACCAATGGTGCTTTGAGAGATTTTTTTTTTTTCCTCTCCTGTTATTGACAGTATAATGTTTGTTGGAAAGGCAGAATGATGGGAAGAAAAGCAGAGAGGGATTTTCGTTGGTATAGTAAATGTTGATACTGGGGATTTCTGCCCAATTACTGTGTGCTGTGTTGCCTTGTAAGCTTAACCCTTTGGATATAAGAGTCTTTCTGAATTACTTGGTGGCTTATGTTGGAAAATTTTATTAGCCATGAGCTGGATTTATAGAATACTTGTTTAAATGAGTTACACACTTAATAGAAATAAAATCACCAACTTCAGACAGAAATTTGTAGTGACACGTTTGCTTAAAAATCCTGTTTCCTTAATACATTTATACTGGAGTAAGTTTTGTGTGTTGAGAAGATACCAACTGCTACACCTCATTTGCTTGTTTAAATTCTGGTTGCTTTTGCATGCCATATTGCAGTTCATTTTCATTTCTGTGTTTTCCTCGTTTGAGCTCATTTCTCATTCGTGTTTTTGTCTCATTTGTTTCCATCAGCAAATGCCCAGCACACCAGGGTTTGTGGGATACAATCCATACAGCCATCTGGCCTACAACAACTACAGGCTGGGAGGGAACCCGGGCACCAACAGCCGGGTCACGGTAGGAGAATCAACTATTACATCATCCGGCAAACAACAGGAATTGACCAGAAATGGCTTTAGAGTTAGGTTCTTCTGAGTCTTGGCTGCTGCCACTTCTTTATAAAAACCAAAAATTACTTCTGATTCTTATTCCCCATCCCTACCCCCCTTCCCTTTCACTCTGAAACCTTTTGCAGGAAAATGGACTTCTACTCAGCAGAGGAAAAAATGTGGTAATCGTGTATGATGCAGAACCCCAAAAAGACAGACTTCGTGGTCTACAGTGACCACTGCATGCTTAGGGAAAAGTTCTATAGCGTGGGCACAAATTCTTGGAGGGAGGGAACTGCTTGTTTTATTGAGGTTTATTGCCACAAAAATAAGAACATTTTGCAAACCGGAGATCATTGAAGTAGTTGCATCATACTGTTGAGTCATGCAAGAGATGCAAGCCTTTATTTTTCTTACCAGTCTTAGTCTGGTAATAAATGCAAAGTCCCAAGTTCAGAAATTATTTTTTCAACAAAAGTGTGATGATAATACAAGAGAATCCTTTCAGATCTTATGTATTCCGTCAGTGTGTGGAAAATGGATGTTACGTTCATTTTTCATGGAGTAAACAAAGTGAGATGGAGTCAAGTGATGAGAGAGGTGACAGCTTCTTTCAAGTACAGATAAAGACCTGAGCATTGGATGCAGTTAGGAAACAAAAATAGACTGTGGAAGTGTAACATTTTCGTAACTAACGTAACAGAAGTAGAATAAGCCCCTGATTTTTTTTTTAAAGTTTCTGTAATTCTCCTAAGTTTAAGGTTTTTCATGTAAAACTCTACCTCAAAACATCTGATTAATTTGGAACGTGATATAAAGGAACAAATATATGGTGCTTTTAATGAAGTGTATTCTTTTTATGCCTCATATAAACCTTCTTTCAAACTTCATATATGAAGTTCATCTGGTTTGTTAAAATGTTTGCAGAAAAGACCTTCCCCATACAAGCTGGAACTTGACTGAATGTACTGTCTGAACGTATACTTTTTTCCTTACACAAGAATAAGTTAGGTTTTGTCTGAGAACTTTCATTGTTTCTGTATGTCATAAGCATATACAGCCTTCTCTGCCATGCATATATCAATATATGTATGGTGTCTTTAAATTCCTGTTAATTTAAAAGCATTAAACAATTTCCGTTAATGTTTTTCAAATCCATCTGTATGTGTATATATGTATACATTTTGGTAATGCATATACCTCATGTACATTATTTATACACAATTCTGTATGCATTGTTTCATAGAGCTCCATAAATTCAGCAAAACTATCAAGAGGAAAAATTTGGAAGCTGAATACTGAACATGAGCCTTCTTGGCCAAATACAAGTATTTGCTTATCTGTGGCCATAGTCCTGAAAAATCTTGAAACTGCTTTATATTTTTATGAAAATGCTCCCACTTAATATAATAGAACTCCTCGCATGTGTGCTTGAAGAGCGGGGGTTTTCAGAACCTGCAGTTGACAGGGACTGTAGTGTTACTGCACTGTTTTAGGAGAAAGCCCTGTCAGGTGTTCTGTAGATTGAGGGGACAAGAGGGGATGCAGCAACTTCCCATCAACAACAGTTAGCGCTCAGTGTCCTTTTGTTTAGTGCGAGCAATGTGCTTGACAGTGTACAAACCTAAAGGAAGATAAGAGCACAGGATATTACAGGCTAATTTGGACAGCTTGGATATAAATTATGCACGCATTTATAGCTCAGTTGCATAGGGTGGTTTTCTTTTTACAATAAGTAGTTTAATTGGCTCCAAATTACCACTGACAAATTTTGCAGACAAATATATTGCTAAAATGATTTGAAAATATGTCTCTAACTTCATGATCTTAAACTTTCTCCTTATCTTTTTTCACCTGTACAGTAGCCACATTAAATTTGTCAAAACAGGTAAAATAAATTGCTCATCAGAAGTGAGAAAAACAAGCTGCTGGGATTGGTGTTCCCATGTAAATTTCTAAGCTGTGTATTTCAGTTTTAAGAATGTGGAGCCCTTTTGATGATTTATCTAGTTACTACTCTGTAAACTTACAGATAAAAGGACAGGCTTAAATTGGAAAAACATTACTGTGAGGACCAGCTCTAGTTAGTACCTGTTCACAGTTCGGGTAATTTTTTTGGTGATGTTGCTTGCTTCTCTGGGTGGCTGGGTGTGGTTTGTTTGTGTTAACTGCACAAGAATGAGTGTTTTCCAAAACGAGTGTGTATAGAAACTGTCCAGTGATCACATTAACGAATGGATTTATTCGGTTCTTTTATAGGCTTCCTCTGGTATTACCATTCCAAAGCCCCCCAAACCCCCAGACAAGCCCCTGATGCCCTACATGAGGTACAGCCGGAAGGTGGGTATACAGTGTCGAACAAGTAATAATAAAAGTTAGTGTTTATATGTGCTAACAATTAATTGCTATTATCTTAGTTTCAGCTTCTAAACTTTTACTTCTAACAGCCTGCACATTCTTTTAAGGGAATTGTAAAGTACAGATGCGTTGCCCTTCAGAATAAAGGCAGCAGTAGTCTGTTCATACAGTTGCCAATTTCTGGGGGGAAAAGTTTTCTCTAAAATGATAATTACTACCACTGTCTCTGCTGACAAGGATCCACCCTGCCACATTCAGAAGTTCCTGTGACTTACTGACAGAACTTTTTTATATAAAGGAAGTATTCCTTGCGGTATACTGGGCTTGGTACAGTGCTGTAGCTGGACTGAAGAGTAGCAATGAGTGGACTTTGCATGTTCTCCTTCACCAACCTAGCCTGTGGCAACGTTTGCTTCGCTATTCTATGAACTGTTTGACAGAAAGTAGGAGAGAGACTCTTGTGGAGTCTGAAATCTGATGGGGCATGGGGAGGGCATGTCAGCCTGTCTGAAGCGGGTGAGCCAGAAGGAATTTCTTCCACTTCTGGTAAAGTATCTTTACCAGCATGTCTGTCTTAGGCAAAAAAAACATCAACAAAAAAAAAAAGTCAAGTGGCGCAGCAAGAAATAACACTGGCAGCTCTTTTTTTTTTTTTTCTTTTTTTCTTCCCTATAAAGTTAGAAACTTTTTTGGTGGAGTCAGAACTTGTTGGAACTCAAATTGATCAGCAAGACTGAAAAATATTTTGAAATGTTACATTCTGATCTGAAAAGCTCAGTGCTCTTTATCATAATCTACTGCTGGATGTGTTTACTCAGTAGCATTTTTTTTTTTCCCAGAGATGCAGCGATGTGCATTTAAGAAGAGAATTAAGAGGGTTAAAGGCAATATTCTCATGAAACCAAAGCCATTTCAGCAATTGCCTGTTTCAGTAGATGGCTTCCTACTGACTTCCTGCCCCAGAAAATAATCGAGATAGTTTAGCCAGACTCATTCCTAACTTAATCCTGTTTTTCATGGTGATTCCAGAAAGAACACTGAGATGACAATATAAAATGTTTAATTTGGAAGTATTTAGATATCATTAGTAAAGCTCCAGCTGTTTCTGTTAAGGTCTGGGACCAAGTGAAGGCGTCCAATCCTGATTTGAAGTTATGGGAAATTGGCAAGATTATTGGAGGAATGTGGCGAGATCTCACTGATGAAGAGAAGCAAGAGTATTTGAATGAATATGAAGCTGAAAAGGTAAATGGAAGAAATCTGGGATGTTTATTACAGCTGATTCTTCTAGGAACTGGTCTGAGAAGAAAAATTCATCTTACCCATGCAGTGGTGTATGAGGCATTCACAAGACCCCTGTATGTAACTTAAATGGAAGTATGTCCTGACACGTCTTTTAGATTTTTTTAAATAACTGTACATCAACTGTGACTGGTCAGTTTTTAGACCTAATTCAAAATGAAGTATTTATAATTGAGTGTCGATTTTAACTGTTTAATGAATGGATTTGATTGTACAACATCAGTATTGAAAAGATTGTCTCAACACCAAAATCCTCTTTCAAAACTGGTGGTCTGCAACTACTGCTATTGTCATGAACGTGTTCATAAAAGACTTCCAGTCACGTAGGGTTTGGTTTTCATGGTGTAATCTGGTGTAACTCCACACTATGGCATAGTGTTTTGTTTCTTAATAGAAAAACGCTACCACTCTTAGGGGTTTCTTGTGGGTTTGTTTTGGTTTTATTGATCTTAATGACAAAAGATGACAGCTACCTTGTGTCTAGGTTGGTAAGTGGTGAGGACCTTTACAAGACTGTTATTGTGATCCTAAGGTACAAAAGGGAAGATTGTCCAGCTGCTGTGTTGTGCTTAAACCTGGTAGGCATCTGAGGATGTGTATAACCTGGTCAAATCTAAGCTGTTTTTATTCCAAGTCAATAGAGAAGTACTTCAAAGCCAGACGCTCTCAGTCGAAAAAAAATCAGGGAATTCTATTTTTTAACTTGATAATTATGTTTAGATTGTAAGCTCCTTGGGGCAGGGGCCATCTTGTTTATATTTTTACAGTGCCTAGGTAGAAGGATTCCAGTCCTAATCATAAAGAAAACAAGATGTTTAGGTACTTTTAACAGTATTGTAGATTATACCTCATTTTTTCATTGGAAATATCTGAAATCACTGTACAAAATCTAGACTTGGCAAATTTTAAAAGTGAGATTAAAGAAAGCAATTCAAAGGGAAAAATACTTCAAAGAAGGTGAAAATAGTGATGCAGTCCTGCTACTAGGAGGAGACATTAGTCTGGCTGCAGCATTCTGTATCATCCCAGTGCAGGGATGGATCAAAGAACGGAAAACCGTAAGTTATTATGAAAACTGTTTCATGACATACTGGAATAAGGAAAGAGAAGAAATCGGAATCAAAGATCTAGTTAGAACTCCAGAGAATTATTGAGAATATTTTCAGTTAACTCATTTTTTTATCTTATCAGAGTTCGTCTGATCATAAATGCCTTGTTCTGAGGTGTTTGATTTTTAAGTCTCAAAAAACAAAGCTATCATAAGACTTCTCAGGTATTAAAACTGAAACGTACCTAAAAGCCCAGCTAGTGTTTTTAGAACATGAACGACTATGGAAGAAGTTCTAATTTGTAAAAAGAAAGACTGAGAGAATATGGTCACTTGCATATCAGCCAGATGATTCAAAATAGCTTTGTCTGTATAACTACAATTTGGGTTATACAGACTTACAGTTATGTCACGTCTGAAATCGTCCAATGGTGCAATCAAACAATATTGGTCACATTTCAGATAGAGTACAATGAGTCCATGAAGGCCTACCATAACTCTCCTGCATACCTTGCCTACATCAACGCAAAAAGTCGTGCTGAGGCTGCATTGGAAGAAGAAAGCCGACAAAGGCAGTCACGCATGGAGAAAGGTGAACCTTACATGAGTATACAGCCAGCAGAAGATCCAGATGGTAAGCAGAAAGGAATTTGTATGTACGTCCAGTGAGACGGTCTCATTACAGGTCCAACAGTATAAAGAAACGGACACCAGATATGGAAAACTACCAGTGTACAACTTTCACAATACTTAACGTGACTTCCTTTCTGTTTTGGTACCTTTGATACTGATTTTCATTACCACGTTTTATTTCATACAGCTAACAGCTGACTTTGTCTTGTTTCCGAAAACTAAGGTGGCAAGCCAGTGGCAAAAGTTATTCCAACACTTAATTATGTGTGAAGTAATGCTTACAGTTCAAAACAAATAAGTCTGCTTAAAGCTCTGTAATGGCTTTAACATATGCATTATAAAAGACTTAGATGCCTGATTAATCCAGTTTGAATGGAATTTTGTGCTTTATTACCAGAAGCACATAATTCTGACAGGCAGAGTTCTGGTATGATGAAGAGTACGTGAACTTTGAATGTGTTCAACAACTGTCATTTGAGATTGTTTAGAAAATGTTACCCTTGCTGTTGACAAGTTGATGAGAAAATTCTGAAAGTTTATTTGACTGCAAGGAAATGCACCCCACCCAGTGGGAAAACTCAGACACCTGATGTCTGCCTTTAAATTCATGACCAAATACTTGTTGAAACCTGAGGGTGAAAAATGTACTCAGTTACACCCTTTTTTTTTCTTCCCCCTTGTAAAAGCACACCCTTGAGATAAAGCTCATGACAAACAGCACTTTCCTCAGTGTGAGGTAACTGCAAAATTTATGTAAATATATTTAGTGTTCCAGTAGCTGGCATTTTGGGACTTCAAATTGTGTTCTGTGCTACCTGGGCGAAATGAACTCAGCCAGAACCAGCTGCACTAGGCCCTGAGTTGTATCTGTTTACATCTGGGACAAAACAGCAAGTTATTTTCTGTGACAGAAATATTACTTCAGTCTGATCCTGCATGTCACTAGGATCAAGAACTTTTAGCATAAAAGGAATCTTATTAAGAGGACAAAGGCACAACTTGAAGGAGACCAGTTTGCTTAATACTTTGTCTCTTGCAAATCTGTTGTCTTCCCACTATTTTTCTCTTTTTTGCTTCATTTAATCAGATATATCAATTAGAAATTGAACATAACACTTTGAAATAAAGGAGACAGAAACTTTCATTAAACTAGTTATCTTTGGTAGTATTTTCTGGCATATGTTAGGATTCTCCTTAAGATTTCTGTGAATAGTTGGAGAGTAATCTCCATTAGGAAAACTTGATGTAAAATAAATTCAACTTCTGGACTTTTCTACATGACATCATTCTGGAAGATAATTCATACTTGTTGCTTAACTGATTTTAATACTCAACTAAATACGAATTATACTCTCAGAAGTTTCTGCTAAGTTTGTTTTCTCACCAATACTTAATGCTGTTTAATTACTGTGCTTTAAATTCTAATTAGTTTGACTTGAATTTTTTTGAGTCTGTTTTGTAGATAGGTTCTTGATACCAAAACTACAGACTGTGTTTTGATTTTTATTATGTTGAAAGGCTTTGCCTGCTTTCCTTGAAGAAATATAGGAAAAATAGGAAGATTTCTGTCTTCTATGGGCTGGAAGCTTTTGAGTGCTGCTAGATACAGGAAAACACGTGATTTTGTTCTGCTTTGTAGCATCAAACTGAATTTTACTTTTAAAATGAGTACCTAGTACAATCCATAATGCTGTAGTTCGTGTTAAATTCTGTGACTAGATTAAAATGGTCAAAGTTCAGTATCTTGCCATAAATTGGAAGCTCTTTTAATTTGATCGGAGAGGAAAAAAAAAAAAATCCTTGACCTGAAATAATCTTAGATCTTTGTAGTTAATCCTCTAGATGCATGTCAAACAAGACAGTTTTAGTTCCTGTTGGGCTTCCTTTAATTTCTTTTCTCTGCAAGAGGCTTATGAGGAGACCAGCACTTGACCTATGTGCTTGCGTACTTTTTCTCCTGAAGTGTATTTTTTTCAGTAACTGTTCTTTAGAGAACTGTATTTACTTAAATAAATAATTGAATACTTTTAATACATTACTATGAATTTTCAGTGATGAGTAAACGTGTATCACTGCTTCATGCTTTCATTCCTCAGTGTTTCAAAAAAAAAAGTCTTTTTGATCTGTGCTACAAAGCTTATTTATAGAGGAGTCACTCTCCTGTTGGTATTTTGCACTGGATATTGTTCTGGTAACATGATTAATCAGGAATGGGGGTTTTTTATTCGGTGTATTAATAGTCCCTCTTACTCTGGAAACGTGGAAACCAACACAGTAAATAACTAGGTCAATCCAAATTTCAGACGTGGGAAATACATGTAAAAGCATAGCTGTTACAGCTGTGCCAGGGTAAATGGTGTTCTATCCTCGTACTGTCTTTTTTTTCTGATTACCTGATGTTCTGTGTTTGTTAGTATGAACTTTATGACATGACAGCAACTGGTGTTAGGGTTTTTATTTTAATTAGTGGTATGTGGGTACAGTGTCATTAGACTTGGTAATAATTTTGTGGAATTAAAGCAGTTACACTTAAAACTCTTGTTTCAGATTACGACGATGGATTTTCTATGAAGCACACAGCCACAGCTCGTTTCCAAAGAAATCATCGTCTCATCAGTGAGATCCTGAGTGAAAGTGTGGTGCCCGATGTCCGCTCTGTTGTCACTACAGCTAGAATGCAAGTTCTTAAACGCCAGGTTCAGTCTTTAATGGTTCATCAGGTAAAGATAAATGATATGAAGGCAGCTAAAACATAATGGTGTTGGGCTGTACTCCAAGTCTTGGATCACTTGATCATCTACATGACTATTCTTGTTGGGTGTCAATGTTCTGTACGCTCGAATAGCTTATCTCTGGGTTTTCTTGGGAGTTGCAAGACATGAGACTTCACCTTCTGTGCTGTTTTGTTAGTGAGAATCATGTTAAACTGTCTTTTGTTCTTTAGGATATCTTAAGTATTAATTCCATAGCTCTTCATTATTATACATAGCCCTTCTGTATGTAGCGCAAGCCTTGTTTAATAGGTACTGGCAGAGTTGTGACTTTTGGGTAGTTCATGACTTAATCTTGTTTGTAATGATTCTTTATTACAGTAAATCCTCCCTATTGTAACATTTTTCATTGAAAGTTAAATGCATACAAGGAAATCTAGTGAGGTCACACTTGCACATTTCACCTAGCTTTGACTGGGCATATGCCAGTATTTTCCAAATGTGCATGTTAACAAAAGAACCCTGTCAGTATAGTCAGTGTAGGTGAAGAAAACTGAGACACCAGAATTAGATGGAGAATTGTTGCCTTTTTTAATTAACGAAAGAAGATTCAGAGGTTGGAGGGGGGTGGTATCCCTTCTTTCCTTTGAATTGTGGTCTTTCTGCATTAGAGAACATAATTGATGTGTTGCGCGTGTGTGTATACATATACCTATGGGGTGTACAATATGACAGAAAAAGCATAGATTTTATGCTGGAAGATTCATCTCAAGTACATACTGTTTTTTCATTTATAATATGCCTAGCCAGTCCTGAATTACTGCATAGACCCATTTATTGTTCACATTTTTCAATATGAACTTCGTAACTATGGGGTATTAGATCAAGGAAGGCATAAGGGTGTTTATATATTATATGGATATATTTTAAAATATTGGTCTAAATATTTTTGTACGTAGCTGTAAACTTTGTCCAGTTCTTCAGATGACTGCATAGTAAGGTTCTTCCCATTTATTTCACTTCCAGCGTAAACTAGAAGCTGAGCTTCTGCAAATTGAAGAGCGTCACCAGGAAAAGAAGAGGAAGTTTTTGGAAAGCACAGAATCCTTTAACAACGAGCTTAAAAGGGTACAACTCTCACTTTTCTCCGCTTACTCTGAGGAATCTGCTAGTTACCCATTTGTACAAGTGCTCTACCCGCTTCTGTTTAGTTCTGTATTCAATTACGTATAATTACGCAACTGATGACTGCAGTGTCCCAATGTGTGGGTGTTAGCACGCAGTGTTTGTATTATTTCATGCTCCTTCAGTGACCTTTAGTGGTGACATGCAGCCAGTGCAGTTCAAAAGTGCCCTCAGGCGTGACTGGTTGAGCTCACTAGAGAGCAGCTCAAGGAAGGTGGCCTAAAGCCACTATAGAGAACATACTGCTCTGTCCTTGGCTGCGTTCAAATAACAAGGTTTAGGTTGTTTATTTATCCCCCCTTTATTTTTTTGTTAATATGCTTGTATCTCCCTCCCTAGTTACTGAAGATTTTAATATAAACTTTGTCAAATCGAAATAATTATGCTGCATGTAGAAATATTGAACTCATAATTGGGTTTTACTGATGTTTTGTTTTTCAATGTAACTGAGGTAGTAAAAGCTTTCCTTTTTTTTTAATTGCTAGTTATGCAGTTTGAAGGTGGAAGTGGATATGGAAAAAATTGCAGCTGAAATTGCTCAAGCTGAGGAACAGGCTCGCAAGAGGCAGGAGGAACGGGAAAAAGAAGCAGCTGAGCAAGCCGAACGCAGTCAAAATAACATAGCAGCTGAGGAAGAACAGGCAGCTAACAAGATAGAGGAGAAGAAAGAAGAGGAGAGTGCTCCAATGGAGACAGGTAACTGCATTTGAAGACCAGCTTCAGAATCCTCGAAGGATCAGCATTAAAGTATCTGTAGAGGCTCAACTTAGCCAGGAGGAGTGCCCTGTATTTTTGCCGTTAGTAGGAAGAACGGCTTCAGAAGAACAACATTCAGAATAGTTAACTTCATCTTGGTGAACACAGGCGTTTGCTTTCTTCTCATTCAGTCGCTCCTTTTTAAAACGGGAGGGGACAAGATACCACAAAGCCCTATGTAATGCTTTGTGTCATGTACCCAAGGGGAAAAAAAATGCTTTCTAAACCGAACTCCTCTTTTAGACATCAGTTAGCTAGGAGCAACTGAGTGTTTCCTTGTCGCAGTGTGAGCCTCTAGCAAGGATGATAGAACAGCACTTCCTTCCACGCTGCTCTTACAAGCCGATTTGCAGGCTTTTCTGTTTTCTGTACAGTGACATTAGAAAATATTAATGTCTTTAAGGGTAGTAGTGGCTAATATCTCAGTGAGTCATTGCTGTAACTGCATGAGCGTAAGGGAAAGGGGAACAAGGAGTTTGAATTCTAGTCCTTCTGGTTTAACAAGGCACATTGCTTTCTTGTGGCTAGACTCCTGAGGTCAGGCAGCTGCAGGTGACTTTCGGGACGCCGCGTGGCAGGACCATGTACATCCTGAGCGCTGAGAGGTCTTGCAGAGCTGTGCCTGTTATTGCACATTCTAAGTGACAGAAATAACTGCTATGGAATACTTGGATTTATTACAGATTCTGTTTCTTCCTAAATGCTAATTGCACAACCTGAATAAATGTATTGGCATGTAAATGACACTGAGAAATATCTTATTACAGAAGAGCCTCACCCAGAAGAGAGCACAGAAAACCAGCAGAATGGTGAAGAAGGAACATCTACCCCAGATGATAAGGAGAGTGGCCAAGAAGGGGTCGATAGCACTGCAGAGGAGGGAACCAGTGATAGCAACACTGGTTCAGAGAGCAATAGTGCGACAGTTGAAGAGCCTCCTGCAGACCCTATCACTGAGGATAGTGAGAAGAAAGAATAAATATTGACTCATTTCATGTGTCTCTTTTTAATGAAGTACTGTTTTGATTTCAAAATGTGCTATGCGGCTTTTGTATCTTCTTCCTTGCCTGTATCACTTGTCCCTAAAGGATACTGGGTTTTAGTAACACGTCAGATTATCAGCATAGCAACTTGAAGGGGCCTTTAGAGGCAAAGGCTATCTTACAACAGACAGAAAATAAAACCTCATGTGTCTAAACACAGCTGTTACAATATGGAGAGGTACTTAGTATTGCTTGGGATTTCTTCCCTAGAAAGACAGCATTGGCTTTGGGTTTTACATTAGAAATCAGGCCTTCTCCCTTTCTTCTAGTTACAGAACCACGGTGGAGATGTTCTCAAAGGCCCTTCTTGTTCATTTGTGGCTGAAGTGAGATGCAGATGCGTGTCGCCTCTCTGCTGTAGCCCTTCTGACGTGGCTTTACTGAGGGACTGGCTCTGCCCCAACACGGCTGAGCGCAACATGACGTTTGCAGCAAGGACCCTAGCGCTGTGGTCACGGAGGCTGAGGAAGCAGCACGGTTGAGAAATGTGGTTAATAGCACTCGCTTTCTACAGAGGTCAGAACGTTACTGAGGCATCCTCGGGCTGACATCAGTATTAGGCAAAGACGTGATGCCTAGAGCATTTCCTTGATCTAACAAAACGCACAGCAGCCTAGCGTGTGTTACCACCACTGCTTCAGTTCTCGCCAGCGAGGATGTCTACTGCAGCTGCCCAGTTCTTTGCTCTTAAAGAAAGCTTTCAGTACTCACGAGTAGTGCTCCTAAATAAGGCTGAAAGACTTGGTCTTAGGGTTTTTTTGGTATAGCCTTTGTCATTGTTTATAGAGTAGCTGTTCTACAGCGGTGGAAACTTGCTCGTGTTTTGCACACAGCATTTCAGGAGATCCATTTCCAAAGGACCGAGTATAGTCTTGAAGTGAATGACGTATCTTGGGGGTTTTTTCTGTGATGCAGGATTCTTTTCAACAACAGTCTCTGCTTTTCTTTACCATTTAACTCCTTTATTTGCTACTACGATATCTTGGTATGACCTCAGCCAGAGATATGGCAAAGTACAAAGCAGGAGAGCATTTAAACACGTACATGTTCTCTGAGCAGCCAGTCACTAATACGGCACAAGCGGTAAATAGTAGTTTTGCTTGCCATGAGCTTTCAAAACCTCTGGGAACTCTACGAATGTACTGAAAATGCCAAATTTTGCCCTATATAAGCAGAAGCCCTACTGAAGAAAAAAATACACTTAATTGCAACAAGAGATACAAGCCGTTCCATGACTTTACAACTATAAGAGAACACATGATGCATATGCTTCAATAAACTAGTATGTTTTTATGGAATAGTGGGTATATCAGATGGTAATGTTTTTTAAATCCTTTTGGTCTTTTTTTTTTAAATGGTCTAAAAATAATAAAATCCAACATGTTTGGTTTTTTTAAACTGACAGTGGTCTGGTTCTTGTCTTTTAAGGTAATGCCTGTATTTGATTTAGGGCTTTCACCAGCCATTCTCCATCTTAAGCCCAGAGGAGGATAAAAACATGGAGTTCATTACTGAAATATACTACATACAAGACGTTACGGTGCAAAAGCACTTTGAAAACCAAAGTAAAAATTCCTGAGTTGCTCAAGGCTTTTGTTGAAATGCTGGCTATGTCTAGAAGGATCTCTGATGATGGCTGTTCACTTTAAAAGCCAATGAATGGGAGAATTTGTAGAGGAAATAATACAAGTATTAGTGAGCTTGCAGTCTCTTTGCCTGTAAGCTTTTAACCACCTCCCTCCAAACTCTCAGAAATAATTTTCATGTTACTTTAAACCAAGTAAAGTTTCCTACCTAAAGGGCTGAGAAGTATGAATTTACAGAAAGTATCGTACTTGCAAGATACAAAGAGGAAGATGCAATTCTGGTCCAAAGACTTAATAGCTGAAGCCAATTTTTTCTGCTGATTAACTGCTGTGCATTCTCCCTGAGTTCACAGGATTTCATGAGCTGATTGGGGCCTTTATTTCTGCTTGGAAGCGGTTATTAAATCAGGCACTGTCTCGTATACATATTAAACAGCTTCTTCAGAGTCTGCCTCGTAGGTTACAATTTCATTTTGTACTCCACAAGAAGTAAACCTTTCGGCAGTCTGTGCTGAGTGGAAGTTCCTTGTTCAAGTGCCTGCTGCAGTTCTTGGAGCGTGCTGGTTCTTCTATGAAATAGTGTAATTTAGTGTAATTCTAGAGAACTAATTTAAATCCTTGCTGTAGAGGTTAAGACTAACCCCCACAAACAAACGTGTGCCAGGCTCTGCACCGCGCCTGCTGTTCCCAGGGGGCAAATCTGAGCGTGCCCGTTCAGGTGCTGAAGGAGACCGTAGATGTGAACGATCACATCGGTTCCTACAGACGGGGTTACGGCTTGCTCAAATCTGCAAACGTGCGGTCACTTTTATCTACCAGTGACTGCCGCTGAAAAGGTTGTTGCAAAACACAATAGAAATGAGGAAGAAAGAGAAATCACCAGTGGGAGCCTTCCTCTAATGAGCACTGTCACACAAGGAGCTATGTATGTGGGAAGGCTTGTATTTTCCTCATTTTTAAGGAAAAGTAGGAGTTGCGATACTAACGCGTTTTTTGGCAAAGGTGGACACAAAAAGAACCCTCTTACAAGGAAACAGAAACCATGGCTGCTCCTTAATTTGAGTTTCAAAAAATTGAAGCAGTGAAACTTGCTTAAAAATTAAAGTAACTTTAAATTCAAAAACTTGGTTTCTTGGAAGAGTGGGCCATTATGTTTAAGCACTTGCAGTTGTACTAGTTAAATTGCATTTTAGGAGTTTCTATTTCTAGCAATTAAAAGGATTGCTTTTAGAAAAATAGATCTTGAGGCACTTATGAGAAGGGGGGAGTTACCTAGTGACCCACTTTGGTTTTACATTTCATAGCTAGTAATTAAGAGAGGAGGGTTATTTGCTCCACGAACTCATTAGTCTGAGGAAATTCACATCATGAAAAATAACAGATGCTGGTTGAAATATAACGTGTGAAAATTCAGATCTGTGTGTACCTTCAGCTAGATATTCTCTTGCTTTGGGTAAAAAATAAACCAATTAAGCAGACATCAGATACATACTTGTTTCATGGAATAAGGCAGTTCTTGCTAATAATTTAACACTTTCAGATTTTTAAAACTGAAAGCAAAACTTAGAAAAGATTGCACAGCCTGTCCTTCACAGAAGGATCTGGGTTATCACTTGTCCTAGAACCTCTCCCCAAGCTACACAAGTATTTTATTTGGATCGCAGCACAACCAGTGTCGTGGATGCCTGTCAAGCATGCAGTCTTCTGTTTTCTTCTGCTAGAGCACAGATGCTTATGCCTCAAAACTCTGCGTGCTCATTAATCTGTGCCATGGTCCGGCCTCTTCACAGTCATGCAATAACCGCAGTCAAGACTGAATGGATTTATTTGCTTTTAATTTCAACCTGTTCGGTTGCTCAAACAACTTGTTTGCAGAGGCCATGGTGTGACTGACTTCAACTGAGAAACCAGTAGCCCTTGTGTTGAAATTGTGAGGAGTTGTTAAAATCACATTATTCTAACTACGGAAATCCATAAAAAGACAAGGCCGTTGCCCTTATGTTTAAAGTTGAAGTTCAATTTACCACGTTGCATTTTCAGAAAGGTAATTCAGATTTAAAAGAACAAATGGGATCACTCATTCCTGTTTGTTCTATTCCCTTAATTCCATCCTGGGATCTGTTAGTGCTACAGATCATGCAGAAACTAATGGAAGTGTTGTTCCCATCAGCTGGGCTCCCTTTAACAAAGCATTTTGATTATATAGAGATTGCTTTACATCTGAAACTACACATCTGAAGACTTATTCACTGCATTTTGCTCTTCTAAAAAATCATTTTCTTGAACGATTGTCGCTGCCAACATAAAGCTTTGATTTCTTCAATGATACCAGCTGCCGCCTGGACTGGGGGCCTGAGCACACAGGGGCTCAGGTGGAATCGGTTGGTGCAGGAGCAGGAGGAGACTCCACACCTCCGGTGCTGCAAACGCTTGTTGTGCAACAGCTGTTATCTGTGCAACAGCCTTCGGTTTTGAAGGCTGTTGGTGCTTTTCATCTGCTACGTATTCTCAAGGTATATGTAAATAACAGTAATTATTGGCAAAGACAGGGCGTGTTGCAGCTAAGGGTGTGTACCCGAATGAGTAGGTGTCATCTTCAAGGGTTAAATAATTTCGCCAAGCACATGAAAACCTCCTGAACAAGTGCCCGGTGGGCAGCGTTTGAACACTGACCAACCCCGTGGTGCCTGGCAGAGGTGCCCTGAGCACCAGGGACCGGGTGCAGGAGAGGGACCTCCAGGAGGGACCGGCCTCGCGACAAACCCGGCTCCGTTGCCACGCTCCGGCCACAGCCCTTTCTCAGCCCCGCCGCTCCGTGGGCTGCAGCTGGGACCGGGAGCCTGGGGCCTGCTTCACACCCCCAGCTGACCGGCTACCAACCGCTGCTGATGGAGAGCAGCTGACTGGAGCTCCTGATGAGCCAGCACGCCCACCCAGAGGTCCTCAGCGGGACCTGAAACCCTCCCACGAGGAAGATGGAGCAGATAAAGCCCACCAGCTTGTTGTGCCTTTGCTGCTGGGCTCACTGGAGTGGGCTGTCTGCCTCCTGTTTCTTCTGTGCTTTGTTTGGCAAGTGGGTGCAAGCTCCTGGGGTTCCTTCTTCCTCCAGCTGTGGTGAGTGTCCCCTGGCTCCTCCCGTGGGGGGGTAGATGTGGGTGCAGGCTGGTGATCTGGGGTGGTGTGGGGACTGCTGAGGGTGCCTGTGCTCCTGGAGACAGAGGCTGGGGTCCCCTCTGGGGGGGCTGAGCCATCTCCCACGGGGTGCCTGAGAGCTGGCCAGTCTTTCAGACCCACAGGGGACTGACAAGGAAAGGAAGAGGCAAATCCAAAACACTGCATCATGGTGAGGGAGTTTTTTTCTTTGGTTTGTTTTTCTCTTCAAGGAAAAACAGGCTTTTTTTTTGAGAGTCTGACTCATGCTTGATGACCTCTGACATTACCACGGCTCTGCTGTTTGCTGTTGGGTTTGTTCTGCACGCAAAATCAAGTAGGCAAAGGTTCTCTTCTGTATGGGGTAGTTCTCAAAAATATGCTTTTATCTCACCACAAAAATACACTTAGTAAAAAGTTATTAAGAAGCCTGGGTTGAAAAAAATTATTCTTAAAGCTTTTGGGTTGGTTGGTTGTTTTTTTTTTTTTGCATGAATGTAATTATTAGATCTCATCACCCCAAAAACCTTCTGACCTACAAAACTGAAATATAATAACAGGTACATAGCAAGGAGCAGGCCCCAAAGGGTAAATACTGAAAGGTATTTAGACGTTAAAATATGAGCTAGGCACTTTGTGAGATTGTTCAAAAGCAATTCAAGAGGTGAAGTGCTTCACTCCTAGTGAAACCCAGAGGACTTACTTAGCCTTTTCAGAGCTTTATGCACCTAAATACCCTTTCACAGCACTAACCTACATATGTGATTGAGGTTAGCTTCCTGTGAAAGACAAAAGTCTCATGTTTGTGCAGCAGCTAAACTTTAGGGGAAAAAAAGCTTCTGGAAAAACTAAACAAGGGTTTAAAAAAAACCAATCACCTGTGCATCACATGGGACAGTCTTGCAAAGCTAATCTGCTTCAAGCAAAATGAGGACTTCAACTGTAGAAGCTGTGCTTACATGAAGGAGCATTCCTATGCTAGAAAGAAACAAAACACATTAACAGAGCTTTAGAGGGATAAAATATCAAAGTAAAACCAAACCCTGGCCCAGATGGGAGGCCAGGACAGCTTGCTGTACGTAAGGAAACAGGAGCTGCCATTCAAAGCATCTGCAGCTTAGAGCAGAAGTGGAAAGGCCCTGTTCCCCCTCAGCCTCGGGGTGGAGGGGTTTAGGTGGAGCCGGCCTAGAGCCCCGCGAGGGGCGGCTAACCCGGAGACGGGCACGCTTGCGTGGCAATAAAGCTGGAGCGAGGGAGCTTCTGAGAGGAGGGGGGGTGCTGATGAGCGGGATGTTTTCCTGGGCTACGGGGAGCAGGGTTCAGACCCTCCCTCCGCTCAGTTCAGAGCAGGCATTCGATGAGGTCTCTCATCTGTCCTGTGATGTGTTTTCTCACTTCCCACCAGCTGTACGTGCTCCACTTGCAGACCAGCTTCTGTGCCTACCCTGCCTCAAGGAGTCAGTGACGGTTTATTTCTCTCTTTCATCCTCCCAGGTTTTGTCCTAAACCCCCAGCTAGGCAGGCTTTGCTTCTTATTTAAAAAAAAAAAAAAGCTATTTTGGATTTTTTTCTCAATTTATCAAAAGCTACTTAAAGAAAATGCCTTCAGATTGGCCATCAATCTAAACACCCTGTGCTGACACAGGGCCGTTAGAACTGCACTGTCTTTGCTCCGCTCCTTTGCTTACCTCTCCTTCCATCCTTTTAACTGACAAGTGTTCCCAGCAGTCCTAACTGCTGGAATATTGAGAAAAATACTCCTCATCGCCGAGTCGGGATGAGAATTGGTGCAGGTTCTGTGCTTGCGGGGGTGGATGAGCTACAACAAGCGCTGCCACCGGGCGCCTCTCAGCCTGCCTGGGGCTGGATCACAGGGAAAACACCCAGGCTTACCCTTGGTTGCAAATTGCTAGTAGTTCTTGCTCTTTTTTGTATAATAGCTAGTAAGCGCCAGCCAGCAGCAACAGTATTTGTTGCAGCACACATGTGTTTTTTATGGCTGTGATCAGGGCTTCAAACTAAGCAATTATCCAGGCTGTGAATTTAACTCCCCCCACCTTGTAAGGCTGCTGGTTATACCAACGCATCACGTAATGCGTGCAAACTGACTTGTGTGCCTCTGTTTATGACTGAGCGGCAGTTACGGGTTTCTAGCTGCATGTAGTTTATGGCAAATAGAAATTAAAAACACTAAAAAGAACTTGGAACCTATCTTCTTCCTCTTTTTTCCAACTTTCTAACAAGAGCGAGCTGTAGTGAAATATGCTTCATCTGTGACAAAGGGATCCCTTGGGAGAATCCCGTGCATAGGGGCATTGAGAAAGGCTGTTTACAGACAAGATGCCTTGTAAGGAAGTGGAGAGAAATGCTTTACTGGAGTGTAGGTGAAGCTTTAGGTGGTATATGCCAAGGGGAAGGCTCAGGCTTCCAGCACTGTCTTTGTGAAAGCACTGCTGGATGGTGGTTTGAGTCTCTCTGTGTCTTGTACCAGAAGATGGAACCAATCTGAAGCCACATCCCTGCACAAATGGCAGAAATTCAAATATTAGCCCTAGATTTTACGTTTAAGTTGCTCTTGGATAGATGTGACCAGAGAGAAGAGTGTAAAACCGCTTTTGCACCAGCAAAGGTTTGCATGGGCTGATCATAGGAAAAGCTGCACGAAGGCTCTTGCAGCCCAGCGTGCGTTTTCTGCTGTTTGGAAAGGAAAACGGTCACTCTCTCACTGCAGGTATGACTTGTTCTCCCAGGCAAACTGATGTAATTTCCACTTTGCTCTTGGGTAACTTGACATGACCCTGCTCAGTAATCCTGCCACAGTTGATTCAATTAGTCAATAAGGGTAACTTATAGTTACACTAATTAAACTTTCGACATGAATTAAGCTAAACTGAATTAAGACCACATTAATTCTGAATAAGTGTCTTTGTGTGGGCTTAATGCAGTTTAACTAATCCACTTTAGTCCGTACATGTTAATTTATCAGTATATCCTTGTACACTTAAGGAAAAAAAATTAATCCAGAGTGCAAAGTTTGTTAGTAATGGTTTCTGGGATTTTTGAGTGCAAGTGTTAAATAACTTTCATTTATTATCAGTGTTTTGTACTGCAAACTGTCTCCTCTGCTGAGGAAGGGCAGGATTTCACAGCAAAGTAAAAAGGATGCACTAGCGTTTTAAGCTCGAGCAGTGCTGTGGAGATGAGACGTGTGGGTGCAAGAGTTAGCACAAACAATCCAGTTTTGTTGTCTCTTAACTGTGTTGCATTAAAAACTACGGAGCTGGGCCCTTCTAGGGTTTTACTGCGAGATAGCTGCTGCGTGTGAGCGACCCGCAGCACCTCGTGAGTAGCAGGCAAAGCTTACTGCAGTCATTAGGCTTCAGTATCTCCCTTTGGTAACCTATTGCACTTGGAAGCACGAGATTGCAAACTGCGCTCTTCAGTCCATTACAGATTTTGTGCTCACGTGTGAACTTGCTGTGAGCTAGAATGTGGGTTTTGTTATTGTTCTGGGTCTCACCTTGAACGGAAATCATCTTCAGCCTGTTAGCATTGCCTCACGGTAGCTTCTCCACTGAACTAGGTATGATGCTCCACGTCTTTAATTCAGTACTTGCATAACATACATGGCACTACTTCTGCTAAACTGCTTCCTGTCGGGAGAGGGGACAGGCGAGTGTGGTGTTCAGTAAGCCCACTGCTGTCAGGAACGGATGGTTTTTCTTGCGGTTAGAGATGGAGAACAGGGAATTCTGGATTTGAACCTGGGCTTTGCTGTCTGTTCTCGGTGACTCCTACTGCCCACCTAGACAGAGAAATGCAGGTGAGTGCTGTAACAGATGCTGGTACAACTTCAGCAGAGGCTAGAAATCAGCTTTAAGCTCTCTAGGCACCTTGGATATAAATTGCGGTTGCTGCACTGCAGAAGTGTGGTGTTTAATCACGTCAGACAGACGAAGGAGCTGTAACTGCGCTCTGTTCTCCCGGGCAGGCACTCGGCGAGTCCCGGTTTCATCTCAGACTGATTGCAGTCATAACTGTTCATGCCTTGAAGGAGCCTGCAACACTCGATCAAGGCTTTGCGTGCTTAATGAAGTGCTTTGATTCCTGGATTTGAAGTCTCCCCTATGTATGCAGAGTATTATTGACAGAGATTCTTGCAAATCTCTCCCCAGTGGGATTTCTACTGACAACCAAGAGGAGATCAGCTACTCGACTATAGGCTTGAAAGCATGGATCCTGCTCTGGTTTAGGTCTGCCTCACTGTTTTTGTTCTCAGTTCCTTTCTTTCACTTTGACGCTTTTTTTTCCACGGTCTTCAAGGGGTTTTTTTGAAGTGGTTTTGCAGTTGTCAGGCTGGTGTCTTATTTTGTTGTAAATTATCATGTACAGCTTCACTTGTGACTTACAAAAGTCTATAATTTCTGTAAACAGGTAGTTTCAATTTGCCTTTTTTCACTCAATTCTATTAAAAAGGCAAGAAAAAGCCATTTTAATCCTGGCACCAGTTCGGGGGGGGGGGGAGCCAAACCAGAAAGAGTGACAGTAACAACAGAAACAGAGTGAAAAATCACAATATTTTTTTTCTTTTATTATGACTATTTAAGCCCAGGGATGAAGAATGCCCCATCTGTGACAGAGAGGACTGGATGAGCTCTTCTTGGCAAAAGCACTGATGGGATTATTCCGTTTCTATATCCAGTTTTATTTCAAAGACCGCAGGGAATTGGTATTAAATCTTACACCTTTTGAACATGGTAACGTAGGCTTGCAGGAAGGATGCTTGCATCCTCAGTTCTTTTTAGGAGACACAATGCTCTCTTTATCTCCCCAAACAAGCCATTGCTCACTAGCGCTCGATAGCCTGTGGGAACTTCCTGACAGTTTGCCCACCTGCGTGGGAATGAAGTACAGGGAAGGCTTCAAAACCCTCTCTAGACATAACCAGTGGTCATGCACCCTCCCCAGCATGGTTCCTACAATGTCCCAGGAGTTTTTCTCATTTTTATCTTCTCTCCTTTCCCCACCTGTCGCTCTGGGGTGACCACTGTCTCTTTCATGTTAGTGCAGGCCAGAAAGGATCCGTTTGTTCATCACAGGCCCCTCCGTATACAAATGGACCTGGTAGTGCGGGCAAACGAAATGGAGCCGATCTCGTGGGAAGCCACCCAGCCCTGACCGAGGGCTGAGGGGACGGAGGAACCAGCAGCACACGCGGTCAGCGGCCGATTACCTGGCTTGTCCTCCGCACCTCAGCGGTGGCAAGCAGAGTGTCTGTGTTCCTGCCAGCCTGACCTCTCCCCGCTTGCGTCTCTGGGGTACGGTTCCCTCGTCGCAGCTCAATTCCTGGACTGCAGGCTGAGGAAGTTGCCTCAGTGCAGAGCAGATGCTAATCTGGTAAAGCTGCTTCCCCCCCTCCCCTCCAAAAAAGAAGTGGAGGGAAAGGCCACCACCCGTGACGTGACGCAGGCATGAAGAAGGTGAATTCCCCGTGACACCAAGCATGTGCCCTTCCCTCCTGTAACTAACCAAAAGGCAACATGGGCAACTGCACGTCCCTGATAGGAGCCTGCCTGCTGCACAGATTACTTCCCCTCTTGGGAGGATAAGAATCTTTTAATAACCTCGTGGTGAGATCACAATCATGAGATTTTTTTTTTTCAGGGCATCCCCTACAACTGCTCTAAGAGCTCCTCTCGGTGACGAATCCCAGCTTGGTAACGCTCTTAATGTCAGGAATTTACTCACAATTTTACTTCTGCTATTTTGTTTGCTTGAGGAACGACTGTGTCAAACCCCACTGACCCCAAGTAAACCTGCTGACTTCGCCACGTGAACTTTCCCTGCGTGCCTCCCAAATGCCAGCTCAGTACCTCGAGAGCCGAGAGGGGTGTTCGGGCAGGAGGCAAAACGGGCGGCGGGAGATCCCGAGTATCTTGGTTTGGCATTGCTGGGCAAAGCAGAACAGCAGAGGAGACGTCAGGGTCCCTCCTCGACGTCAGAGCAGGGACGTTACTGGGAAGTGGGCAGTTGAGTAAGATTCACTCTAACTCACAAATGCTTCTGTCTGGGTGACTCTGGCTTCCTACAGCGAAGGGGAGAAACCCTTCCTGGTGGTTTAGGTCAGCAAAAGAGCAGAACAACAGAGCTGAGAGCAGGGGGGCGTAGCTGGTGCTTTGGTGCTCCACGCTGTCTTGTCCTGTGGCAGGGTGCAGGGAAAGAGAAGGACGGGTCAGCAGATCGCAAGGAGCCTACGATACCTGGATTTGAGCTGTGATGCTTTTACTTGTATGCAAAACCTTCTTCAGTGCTCAGCCTGAAGCTGGACTACTACAGTAATGTCAGTTTGCCTACCTGAAACTGCTCGTCCCACTTGCTGAGCACCATGTGAGCCGATCCCTGAAGCAGTGCCGGGGGCTCTTGTGCAGCCATGGGCAGAGCTGGCTGCAGCTGCACGGACTCTCCACCTGCTGAGAAAGTGCAATTTTAAAGTCTGTTTTCATCTCAATTCACTTAAAGCAAAATTAGTGGAAAATACAGGAAGGCTTTGAATTCAGGATGTAAAAACATCTTGTGTTGCGCTTTTCTCAGAATGAATTACACCTTGCTGAAGTGCGGTAGAGCCTTACGAGTTCTGCTTTCTAAGATCACACAGCCAGGCACCGTCTCCTGCGAGGCACTGGGATCCTTTCTGTCTTGGCATGTCCGTGTGACTTAGTCGAAGGAGAGATTGCAACAAGTCCAATTTTACACACAGGACATAGATGTGAAATACAGGAACTAAATTCCCATGAGATATTTTGTTGCTGAATGAGTCGCAGTTTAATGTCAGATCAATTCAAAATTACATGTTTCAGTTCAGTTCAGCAAATTCAATGTTTCAGTTCAAGTGGAACCAACCTCAACTGACATCTTTCTTTCTGAGCTAACTTCCTGTGGAATTTATTAGGAACTACATTTTCTTTTGAGAAGTCATATTGATGAACAATTGCTATCTAGTATTGAGACCTGGGCAACAAATTTTAATCACTGATTTCTGCTCCTCTTGCAGTGGAGGCGAGCAGCGTAACCTGGGTTCTAACATAAGACTGAAAATACCTGGTAACTTGATCTTTTTTTTTTATAGTTAATTTAACTTTAGGATAACAAATGTGTTCTGGTGAGCAAACAGCACAGTGTGGCTTTTGGGCATAGATCGGGCCTGGCACCGCTGAGAAGTGCGGTATGTTTGTTCATGCAGGATCACATTTTTGTAAAAGATAGCTCGTGAGGCGCACATGTTAAAGGGAATATGTCAAAGAGACAGAATCACTAAGGCATGAAATGAACTGCAAATATACACAATCAAATTAAGCAAAGCTTTAATAAATGTTTTGAGAACTCCCTAGGTATAAAACATGACTGTACAAGAACATTCAGTGTCATAAAGACACAGTAAATTGTTTATTTTAAAATATTCCCATTCTTTTTTAAGGAAAACAATTTACTTGAATTGGCTCTGACAACACAGAACTTGGCATGTACCAAAACTTTGAAGTTAAAGCTTGGGAGTATGTGCAGAAAACAAACTGCAAACCATCTGCCTGCCTCCTTTCTCTTGTTGTCTTTGGCTTCAGCCACCATGGATCAGAGGAGGGATTCTCTGAGCCGCTGCCTTGCGGCCTCTTCCCCTCTCTCTGGCAGCGGTGGGAGCACAGAGCAAATCGGGCGGTCGTGCCTATCTCTGCCTACCCGCCGCTCCCACAGACAGCACTGTGACTACGTTTGAAGGCTTTACGCCCACTATTTCTAAGTATTCTGCCTGTACCTGAGAGAAGTCTTTCATCTCTAGTCCTTCCTGGCGGAAGTGGTTAAAAGATAAAACTCTCAAAGGCAGCGTACCTGCTTGGATAATTGACGAACAAAAGGAAAACAGAGCAATAAATAGAGTCGCAGAGATGTGAACTGCACCTGCCTACCGAGATAAGTCAAAAGCGGGTGCGCCAAAAAGCCAGTGATGTGTGCTTAGAGAGTGCTAAGAAAAGGGTGGGTCACCTTCTGCGAAGCCAGATAAAAGTGCTGACAGTCTTCAAGCCCCAGCATCCTGCGCATTAAGTACCCCAGAATGGGATCAGAACCACAGTGGCACTGGCCTACGGAGAGGGAAACACTGAGAAGGTTTTTAAGTGACAGCTGGGCTGGCACAATGTCTAAGGAGGGTCTGGAACTGCGGATGGGTGTTTACATAGATCTGAGACCATCCACAGGATCCTCGACTTCAGATATATTTAATTTGGGCTTGAGAGAGCTAGGGAGTGAAACACTTGGCTTCACGTTGAAATAGTTGGTGTTGAAAATAGCTGCCTTGCCTTTAGGACCAGACTCTTACATGTACTCAAATTCTACTGAGGTCCTGTTTTGGTTGTGGTTAGCCATGACATTATCTTAAAATAATTTAAATGGAAACATCCCACTGTAATGTTGGGTTTTTTAACAACACAAAATCTTCAGATCTTCCAGTGCTAAACTATGTTAGAGGGAAACAAATCAGCTTTCCCCAGCAGTGAAAAGTGTTTACTTTTCCCAAGAGCCGTGGACTACCGAACATTCACTGGTCGCAGTGTCTTAACCTTCAGGAAAGGCATCATTCACAGAACGGTTTCTGCTTGGATGCTGGCTGAAGCTATGTGCAGTGAGCTGGATTCTGCTTCTGGAGGTTGTATGAGCAGCAGGGCTGAGGTGCTGGTGTTGACATAACTGATCAACTCGTTTGACACAACTTATCTGCTCCTTGTAATATGTATCACATATAATGGTCAGATAATTAAGACACTGATCAGATTACCCTGAAAAGGACAGTGATTCATGAGAGCCAGACAGTGGCTGCCTGGCACAGATGCTTTTTATAATAGCTATGTAACTACACAGTTATTTGTCTGATGCAGAGTAAATATATTATCTCTAAATTAGCCTAAATGCAACAGAGGTAGCATAGGTTTTCCTTTATTTCAATTTGCTGAAGCAGAATAGTGCCTTTCTAGGTGTCTCCCAGCCATGTAAACATTGCCTGAGTTGTGTTCTCTCTCTTCCATGAGACTGGTCTTTCTGGCTGGTTTTGGAAGTTCCCTCCTCGGTGAACTGCCTCGTTTGGGTGCATCCTGAGCTGTTCCACCTTCCTCCAGCACCGGGCAGGCGACCTGCATGCACAACTCCAGGATAAGTGCCAAGGTGCCAGGTGCTTTTGACCCTGTTCGGGATTGTAAGCTCTGTCTGGGAGCCATCCTGTGATGCTTTATTTTTCCATCTGTCCTGGCTGCAGTAACAGCATTGACATATTGTAAGAGGAAGATGCAGAGGACAAGATGCCAAAGCAAATACTTTCGAGTCACCTTGGAAGGAAAGCGAGTTCATGAGCTGGTGATGTTTCTACCTGTTAGAGGAGTCTGTTCCAAGAGCGGGGGTCTGCCTTGGACAGCCACAAAGCAAAAGCCACTGGTTTGTATTGAAGCTGATCCATTTAGGAACAGGACTGGATGAAGTGACTCCCCGTCAAGGCACAGACCAGAGCTGACGGTGCTGCAGGTCCTCCCAGGGCTACGTCCTGAGGTCTGAAACTTCTGCAGTAACGTGACGGTGGGGAAGGCGTGGGACCGCAAAAGTGCAAAACCTTTTGAGGAAGATGGTGCATGCTGATACTCAGCAGATGGTAACACAAAAACACCCAAAAGCAGAAAGAGGGGGGAAGTCCACTTACTCGCTTGAGCTGCTGATAATCTAGAGAGGATGCTGCAACCATGTGGGAGAAGGGCAAAGGGATGCCCGCCACTGGCGGTCCTGCACACTGAGATTTTTCATGTGGTAGTTGAACACCTTCCCCAAAAAGGGTCTGGCGGAGGAGATGGGGATCCTCCCCGTTTCCTACAGCACTGGGTTCTGGTGGATGCTCTGGCAGATGAAGCAGGATCTGCTGTGGAGAGGAGAGATAACAAGAAAGGAGACTCTCTCCTCTTGTCCCTTCACCGCAGACAATTTCTCATGTGTCAGTGCAAAAGCAGAACCCACTTCATTTTACCGATCTCAGTAAAAAGTGCGTCTGTGCAGCCCTCGGCTGCGCGCGCTGAGGAAGCACCTGAAAAGCCCGAGTGTCTGCAGGCAGCGTGGCGCACAGCACAACTTTCCTGTATTGGTGAAAGCACGAGGAGGAGGAGGGTCTACTAAATGTCAGTGACACCAGGGTGTGTCATGAGCTTCTTGCAGAGGTGCAGGAAGTATAAAAGACAGAATTTCCCAAAGAGGGTCTCTGGCGGGAGCTGCGGCGCGTTGAGGCTGTGCTGGAACATACGATGCTCTTGCTAACCTTGTGACTTCATCTCTGTTTGAAACAAGACCATGGACGGTGGTGAGTACCTGTTCTGCAGCCTCTGGCTTTGTCTTCAGCTTTACTAATAATGCCCAAACTCATGCCCTATGACACAGGGATGAAGCACTTTTAACAGAGTATTTAAACAATATAGAAGACTTTCATCTTACTCATATTTACTATTTTAAAAAAAAAAAAGGCAAAGTTCTCTTTTACAAGCTCAAAAAACTCAAACCAATTACTTCAGAAACAAACACACAAAAAATAGGCTTGGAGGCAATTTCAAGGGCCTATTTTGTCCCAAAGCAAATGAGCTCTTCTTGCATAATTTGTACCTTTTCTTCTATGTTCTTAATAAAAAAATTTAAAAAAAAAAGAGAATGCTATCTCCTTAGCAACATTTTAATTCAGTGAATAAATCAAGGAATTAGGAGCAAGCGTATCTGAGTTTATTGTTGGCTAAGTCTGTCTAGTCTTTTGCGAATTGTTTCTATTAATGAATCTCTTCACTGCAGCAACAAAACTTTGCTGCAAAAATTATGGTTTTGTGCTTGCTCAGAGCTGGAACAGCCCTGAGTCAGTGCGCTTGTACGGGTCTGTATTCCCATGGATTACCCCATCACGAAGCACACGGAGAAGAGCAAGTAAGCAAGAAGCCTCTTCTCTTTGGTACGTGACACCCCGTTAGCCCAGGAGGCATGAGACTGTTTGTTTTTTGTTTCCTGCTGAAAGTTGTAAACTTTGTTTTGCCATTTGTTGTTGTTCTTTCACACCCAGTGCTCTGCAGGCACCAGCTTCCAGGAGCTTGAGTAGGTGGGCAGCCGTAGGAGGGGAATGGCACTGTGGGTCGGAGATGTGGCAGATAAGATGCAGGCTCTTCTTTCCTCTAAGACTGTATGATTTATTCCTTTTTTACTTGTTCTTATTTTTTTTTATTGCTCAAATATTTGCAAACACTAATCCCAGTGTGACTGAGGGAGTGCAGGGAAGAGGGACAAATGCAATAGCCCAGGTGGGTAAGTTAGTTTACAACCAGACTGGGTTTACAATACAACCACTACCTCTCTATGCCAGAGAGCATGGTCAGAGCTGTAATAAGGATGGTGAGAGGGATGGGGCAGAAGCCACGGAGTTCATCCCAGTAAAGCCCTGTTCCAAGTGTAACGACTTAAGCCTTGTAACAGGATGAAATGGGCGGTGTCACTGCCCTTTCTCTGTGACATTTTCAAATCGGAGCTTTAAATTAACTGGGATTTGAGAGGGTTCCCTGTGCCTCCCAACACTGCAGCAGGCGAGGTGTGGGGAGGTGCGGATGTCCGGCGTGAAGTGCTGCAGAGCTAGAGACACTCTGTGAATACGCCGAGATGCGAGCACCCGGCTCCCTACGGGTGCCTTGGACTGCAGCACAAGAACGGGGACTACTGCCCTCTCCTTTTTTGAAGAAATTAAGATGCAAAAACTTAAACTGACTCACGCAAAATCACAGAGTGCGCTAGTCTGGTACAGCTGGGAAAAATAACCACTTCTTTTTGCATCTTTGTCTGCTGTTTCAGCCCCCAAACTAGTGTCCATTTTCCAGGCAGGGATTTCTCCTCGTGAAAGGTCTGCAGCGATTTCTGGGTTAAGCAGAGGGCTGTTGCACGTACAGTGTCTGAATGTGAAGCCGTGTACAGTGCAGCTGGTGCTGAACCCTGCGCTGAGCGAGGAAGGGGGAGCTCAGGGTCTCCCAGCCTCTGAAGTGACACTGGGGAAAAGCAGCTGGGGGACGCAGAAGGCTCCAGTGGTGCGTGCTGGAGGTACTGGGTCCCATAGGAGCCACCAGGCAGAAGCAGGGAAGGGGCAGAGGGAGTCTTCTCATGGATGCCTCCTCACAGCTTCTGGCAATCAATGGCTTAGGAAATCCCTGAATTTTGGAATCCCTGCATCCAAACCAACTTATCATAACCCAGCTGGACCTGTTCACCACACATCACTCATCTCTCATTTAAACTTTTGGCCTCCCCAGCATCATGTGGGTGCTTTGTAGGTTTCTTGTTTTAAGGGGTTCGGTATTTGGGGGGACAGCTGTTACTCTGACTTTAGCTAATTGAGAAAGGTTAATTATGACAGGAAAAAGAAAGAATTAGTGAGAACCTGACAAGAGTATGACAATCTTCCTGCTTTGTGTTTTTTGTCCTACTATTGTATTTCAGAGGAATATTCCAGAAGAAATATTTCACAGCACTGGAAGATGCACAGCACTCTTGCTTTTCTTTTTTTTAAAACAGTTATGTAGGAAACATGATTGGCTCACTTAAGAATGAATTTTGTAACTTGCTTATCTCTGCTTATCTTGTCTTTTGATTCACAATTTCCTAAAAGGGGTGGAGGCAGACAATTATTAACTTTCTTCTGTAACAGATCTAGGAACACATGAAATAAGAGTATGACTTAGTTTCATTGGGTCTGTTCACTCCTGAAATGATGGTATCTTTCCTCTGCCAGTTGTGAGAAGTAGAGGGGAAAGCAGGGGGGGAACAGGCACTGAGCTGTTAACTGCCAATAGTCATTATATTATTTAAGTATGATTAATTTTTCTCAGAAATACCCGGTTCTTTCCCCACAAGCCTACTACACTGATGGTGAAGAGGCACCAGAAACCAGTACATGTTTAAAGATATAAACAGTACGTTACTCACTGCCTACACATGTGCTACGGTGCTCGAGACTGAAACTTTTGCTTTGCAGTTCTGGCCAACAGAAAAATACTCTTTCACCACGAGGGTTTAGCCAGAGCAGGTTTGCTCGGCTTTGCCAAGACTCCCTAAAGCATTCCCAACTCTTGCTTTTCACTTCGTGCATTCCTCAGTGCCAGCAGAGCTGAGCAGCGGCTCCGCCACGCTGGCCCCACTTAGAGCCTGACCTGCTTGGGTAGGAGCTGACCTAGTGCTTCATTCTGTGGAATTTTGTTTGTCCAGTCCATTTTAAAGCATCCCACGTGGTTGTGTTTCTGCTCCTCTTTCCTCCACTAAGTATTTCTTAGTCAGAAGCTTTTCTGGGCATACCTGGGGGGATTCACTGCTACCACAGCTTCTTTTATCTTGCTGAAGACTGGTTGCTGATGCTGAGGGAGACTCAGATAAACTGGATGGGATTCACCCATCCCAACTCACCAACCCTTCCGCCATAGCATGGAGTGAACTGCACCCCAGCTGCCCACCCATGGCAGTTGAACCGTGCCTTAAAAACACCCATTTCTTTCCCTTTGCTATCAAGGGACCCTGAACAACTAACCAGATGTCAAGGGCTAGAGTTCAGTGGGATGAATCCCACCCCTTGTGCTTACTCCATGGAGGAAGATTTTTCAAAACCCCCCTCTCCCCTGCCATCAGCAGCAGAGAGCAGACCCCCTCCCTCTTTCATTCGCATGGAGCAATTCTCCTTGCCACCTTTTCCCAGGTCCTGCAGGACAGGAGTGCGCTTTTGAGAACGGCAGCAAACCAGTGCATCACCGGCTGCGGGACATGGGGGCTGACGTGGGGCTTTATAACGTCTGACTCATTTGTTGTAATGGGGTTGTGTTGTCTTTCTATAAATGAGGTTTCTAGTTCAACTGTTTGGGGGGACTTTTGAGAGGGGGGTTTTTCTTAATATTTTGAGGAACAAAACTTTAGGAAAATACCCACAGCAGAGAACTGCCAGAGGGGGAAAAAAAAAAAAAGAAAGAAAGAGTAAAGAAAGCTACCTAAAATTGCCTATTAAACTCCAGAGCATGTCTCATTTCCTCTCTGCAACTCATTTGCTTCTGCTCCCTCCCGCCTGCTGCCCTGGACCCTAAGAGCACCGCAGGGGATGAGTCTCATCCAGTCTGCCTGAAACTGGTGATGCAGGGGCTTGCTCAACACACACGTACGGGAGGACCACGAGGCTGCACTGCCTCTCTGGTTACCTCTTTGCAAGTGCATAAGCTGAGGTGGGGAAGAGAAAGAGGGAAAGAAACAGTGCAAGCTTTTTTTGTATTAAAAAAAAGCATTTGACATTTAAGACATTTGAAACAGCAGCTAAGAAGGGGGAAAAAAAAAGTGTGAAGATCTTCAAAGGAATGACACTTAGCTGAACTGTTTGGGGATCGTTAGTTGAGTCACTTTATCAGTCCTATTTCATTAGACACTTCACAGGGTGTTAAGGAAAAGAAGAAAAGAACAGCAACTCAGCAGGGCTGTGCACTCATAACTTTTCAGATTACATAGGGGCTGGGCTGGTCCTGGGGCTTCAAGGGGAGATGCAAAGAAAGCAGAGGAAGGTGGTGCAGGGCATCGGGGGCAGCTGCCCCGGGCTGGCCGGCCGCTGCCCCGGTGCAGCCTGGCACAAGGCAGCACTGCAGCCTTTGCATGAGGCGATGGAAAAATGCAAACCAAGCAATGCCGAGAGCAATGCACTGATGGAGTCGTATTTAGGTCAGTGCCTTTCCTCTGTGGACCAAGAGCAGCTCTTCTCTTCTCCTCTGCCTCCTTTTTAATGCAGCTCCTAGGAAGTCAAATTGCCTTTGAGGCCTCAACTCCTGCCCAGTGTGGCTGAGATGGGGCAGCAGAGGTAATTATTACCCATCAACTGGCACAGGCGGACATAGGCACCAACTCCGGGAGCCCCCTGGAAACCAGGCTATTAAGACAGTGGAACAGAAAATTAAAGACTCCAGTGGCTGGGGGGTTTTTTGCAGAGGCCAGGGAGCCCATGCCTGCGTCCCAGGCAGGGAGGGCAATTACAGTCTAGGCTTGCTTAATTCACCCAGCAGGTGAATTGAAAACACAACATTATACCAGCTATTAGGAAGAAAATTAACTCTATCCCAGCAGAAACCAGGACACAGGTTTAAGTGGTTTGGGCTTACAACACACATTCCTGCATGTAATATGCAAAAGTTAGATCAGCAGCTTGAAGGGAGAGATGGCTACACCAGACGCTCACCAAACCTCTTCCTGCAGTCTGGGACTGGTCAGAGTGAAAGCCATTGGACACACAGAAAATACAGACAGAAGCGTTTAGCCAAGCTTCCCCCCTTACTCCTCAAGCCCAACCTTGGCATGCTCCATTCCTGGCTGTGAACTGCACTAAGAATGCGCTACTACACTTTTCAGATTCCCCCAGGAGGATTCAGAGAAGGTGAGGGGTGTATGAACATAAATAAGCACCCAGCTGCATGAGTATTAAATATGAAAATAAGGGAGAAAGGCAAGGCACAAACTTCTACAAGACATAGCGGGAAGCTTACACACATGCTCTGGGCATCAAAAGTATGAGGTTTTTTTTTTCACATGTGGCTGAGGATCTGTCACCCACACATCACCACTCACATAAACAAGCATCTCCCAGTCACAGATACCAAAATAACTATTTCTGTTACTAATGATGCTATTGCATGTGACTTAAAGTGGGGATACTGGCGCAACAGTTGCAGTTACCTGAAGCAGTGGAAGTTCATCGTCCTGGTCCAGTGCAATACCTGAGCAGGAGACTGGCAGAGCAGAGAAGGGTGCAAAGGAGTTCTGCAAAGAAACAGAACAGAGCTGCGTACAACAGACTGCTAAGCACAAGAGGGGCACAGGAATCGGCCAAATTTATGAACAAACAAACAGGCTTATCCACACGGAGAAAGCCATACTCCCTAAAAGAAACAGGCACCTGAAGCCAAAGGCATCTCCTGCCTCTGCCCCAGCCTTGCTCAGTGATCCTGGACCAGATAATCAGCAGGGAAGCGAGGGGCTGCGGCGCAGGGAACTAGCCAGTGCCTAGAGAGACATCCTAGGACGAGCAGCATGATGCTCGAAGCAGCCGATGCCAACTCTCCCTCAAGGAAGGACAAATCTGCTCGTGCCAGAGCAGACAGAGGCGAGGGCTTTCTCACAGTTGCCAGATCACCTTCTAGCTTCAGCAACTTTCGGTCGCAACTGCCTGAGGTAGATGCTGGTATGTGCTTTAAATAGAGCGAGGAGAAAGCTTTCACTGGCCTCTATGCCTCTGCTAACCACAGCAGGAAGAGCTGTTCATCTGAGATTGCTCTCACCATTATCACATCTGGCTCTGAATTTCATTTTTCCTCCCAGCTGTCAGCATCCTGTATCTCCACATCCAAAGGCAGCAGAAGCCAACTCTGACACTTAGAGACAAGCAATAAATTTCAGCCAGCTTCAGTCACGTATATCCTGCAGGGAGCAGAGCTCGCCTGTTCTGCAGTCCAGTCGCCGCACTGTCAGGGAACAGCTGGGCCAGATTTACTGCGCTCACAGCTGGGTGTTTTTGCATGGGTTGAGTATGCTGCACCCTCACAGCTCAGAACAAGGCACAGGAGACAGGCTGCTGACTGTCTGTAGGAAAAAAAAAATGTATAAAATAAAAATGGGCACACTGTGCACGAGTTAACTGTCCTTAGCTATCAGCCTTTACAGATGAAACTGGAGGGGCCAGACTCCTGAGACTTAATCTGCTCTGACAGTAACTTGTTATGTGACCCTGCGTTATCCTGTTAGCATCTTCATCAGATTTTAGTTTACTCAGCTGTGGGGAACTTTGCAGGGTTGAGAATGCCATGGTCAAGTATGCTACCGCTGTTTTTTCGAAGTGAGCATCATGTGGAAACCCCCACGCAACTACTAACACTAACACAGTGTCTCCTTCTTCTATAGGGAAGCAGTTAAAGGTCACCCTTGTTTTCAGCCTTCCTCTAATTTTTCAGGTAAGACGTTAAAAACAACATTGTTGAAATCCCGCTGCATTTGTGTTGTGGGTAAAGAGAGATCTCGAAAACTTTGACAGGCAAAAAGCAGCCACCCACAGCCCTGCAGAGATGTGTGGGGACACGGCTGCTCACACTACGGATCCAGCCCGTAGGGAGGTGGGCGGTGAGACAGCCGAGCAGTGCTAGAAGCCAGAGGAAAAACAAGAGGAACGAAAACAAAGAGAGAACAGAAACAATGACATACACAGTGATTTTAAGACGGCCTGGCCAAGTCCCCTTCTAGCACCAAAATGAGCATTTTCAGGAAAGACAAGAGCATCCTATACCGAGTGCTTGCGAAGAGCCAGCTTGTTGCTCTTTGCAAATACCTGGTCAAAGTGCTGGGCTTTAACTGAGGTCAGCGTTGAAGAGCTGACGTGCCCAAGGAGGACGAGTTCAGCATCTTTCTGCCTGTTCCTGCTCAGAGTAAACCTGAAGCAGGAAGGAGAACCCAAAGCACCGAGCTGTGCCCTGATCTGCTCCTGAACAGCGGGCCTGGCCCCGGCACTCACGCTCCCACAACCACAGGAGCAGCCTCTGCCACACCATGGCCCCCAGCTCAGGCTCTCCGAGAGGCTCAGCAGAGCAGGGAGAGTTTTGCAGCCTGCTTCTTTTCCCTTTCACTTCTGGTGGCATGCCTCCAGATAGCAGGCAGGATGTGGTGAAAGCCAAACCTGCCTGAGATGGAGAGCGCGCTAAGATATTCAGTGATAACAGGCAAAGGTATCCAAGGGAAACCTTTCATCTCTGTGCAATGGAGAGAAGGTACTGGAGACTAATAAGTCACAAAAAAGCAGGGCACAGATACCACAAGCTCACTCTGCCCTGTAGGTTATGGCAGTGTAGGAAGATGAAACAAGAATAATCAGAACTTATATCAGAGGCAGGGGCCTGAATGAGACACCGGCAACGTGTCCGTGCCAGCATGGTAACAGTTTCCTGCTTCACTCGCTGTGTTTCCTCACGGTCTCATTGACACCTCTGTTAATTCAGCAGAGAAAACAGCCTAGTAAGGCTCCGGCGTTGTCTTCCCACGGAGCCCTTCGCTCGCAGCGCTGCTCCAGCCGCTCGGCGAGCTCACCCCTCGCTGGGGGGGACCGGGCGGCAGCAGGACCAGGCAGCCCGGGATGACACCGGCGCTCGCCGTGCCAGGCTGCTGCCGGTTACAAAGACAACCGCTGCAGCCCTCTTCTAGCACTATCACAAGTGAGAAGGGGACGTGAGCAACAGGAGTATCTCAGATGGGAGAAGGGAGGGAATACTGAAGTTAGAAAATGCCCAACGAGTAGAGTCAGTCAAGAGGAAATGTTATCCCTGCTGAGAGAAGGAGAACACTGAAGGATGTATTATTTTTCCCATTTTATCCGACAGCTGACTATGTACATACAGCTGTATGTGGGTCCTGAAACATTCTGGAAAGCAGCCACACGTTTGAGAGTTTGCAGGTGTTACTTTGGCTGAGCACTAAACATTTCTCACGGAATTCCCACTGTGAGCCCCCCAAAAACCCCAAACCCCACATACTTACGGGAAACGTTTTCAGCCACGAGACCTTGCCAACTCTGTTGGCATGAGCCAACGCTTGGGAACTCCCTGGGACTTCTCTGCGGGCTGTGGCTGGGTACTCCTGCCCGCTTCACAGGCCAGCACCAGGCTCCCTTCCTGACACGGCGACGGAGGGGCGCAGTACCTGTCCCAATGCACTCTTCTCTTCTTCCCTGTTCTAGTTCTGCACCGGGAACAATGTCACTGATGACTATGACTCCAACACCACCATCGACTACACCATGTTCGAGACCCTGTGCGAGAAGGAGGAAGTCCGTAACTTCCGCGCTGCCTTCCTCCCAGCCATGTACTCCCTCATCTGCTTCACGGGGCTGCTGGGGAACGGGCTGGTGATGCTCACCTACATCTACTTCAAGAGGCTCAAGACCATGACGGACATCTATTTGCTGAACCTGGCTCTGGCAGACATCCTCTTCCTGCTGACCCTCCCCTTTTGGGCCACAAGTGCAGCCATGCACTGGCTCTTTGGGGAGTTTGCCTGCAAAGCCGTCTATTGCATCTGCAAAATGAGTTTCTTCAGCGGCATGCTGCTCCTCCTGTCCATCAGCATCGACAGGTACTTTGCCATCGTTCAGGCTGCCTCGGCCCACCGCTTCCGTCCCCGGATGATATTCATTAGCAAGGTCACATGCATCATCATTTGGCTCCTGGCCTTCATCCTCTCAATCCCTGAGCTGGTTCACAGCGGTGTAAATAACTTTGACAACCATCCCCGTTGTTCCATCATCGCTAATGACTTGCAGACCTTCAACACTGGCATCAAAGTGTCCCAAATGGTTTTTGGCTTCTTATTTCCCCTACTGGTCATGTCTGTCTGCTACCTCATCATCATCAAAACATTACTCCAGGCCCGCAACTTTGAGAAGAATAAAGCCATCAAGGTGATCATCGCCGTGGTCATTGTCTTCGTTGTCTTCCAGCTGCCCTACAACAGCGTCATGCTGGCCAAGACCATCTCAGCCTTCAACCACACCAGCTCATGTGAGGAGAGCAAGAAGCTTGACATGGCAGATGACGTGACCTACACTCTGGCCTGCTTCCGATGCTGCCTCAATCCTTTCCTCTACGCCTTCATCGGCGTCAAATTCCGCAACGACCTCTTCAAGCTTCTGAAGGAGCTGGGCTGCCTGAGCCAGGAGCGCCTCTGGCAGCTGTCCACATGCCGTGAGAGCAAGAGGTTCTCCTTTGCCATGGAGACAGAGACGACCACCACCTTCTCCCCATGAGCCGAGCTCCAGGCAGGCTTTGACCAGGCTGGAATGGTTTTGTACACTTCTCTATTCTGAATTACTGGTAGAGCGAGACCTGCCACTACTGTAGGAAAGGCAGCTCTAAGAGGAAAACCCAGGAGCCTCCCCATATTTCGGGCAACGAGCACTGCTAGCCAACACTCCTATGGATGGAGAGACTTCAATAAAGCTGTGACTAATAGCAAAGCAAGGGAGAGGGAGACCGGTGAGTCTAGAATTTATCACGTTGTTTCACCTTTATTTTAGTCTTTCCTAGTCAAAATGAGAAATGCTCAAAATAGAACATTTTCGCTAAAAGCAACAAACACCAAGAGAAACAGACATCTGTGCAGCAGAATTGCTTGTTTTAGAGCGGAACTTCCAAGAGCATCGTCCTTGCTTTGAATGTTGCTTTTAACAAGACTACCTATTGCTCTTCCACACCTACAAAAATGATGCCCCTTGCACTGATTCAGTTTTCAATACAAAACAGCACCAGCAGCCGCAGGCTCCAAGCTTAATCCAATACGCAATATAAGCTGTGAAGTATCCTAGCCCACAACTCTCTGCTCTGCCGTCCCCATGAAAAGTGAGAAATTTCCATAACTAATACTGAATCCATACATATGATATACATAATTTCAATAACTTTGTACATTATTGTGGCAACTCATGTTTGTCAGGAAAAGTACAAATTCCACTTCACTTCTGGCTGTATCTGGTGTTTCACCTATAAAGAAGGTGCATCCTAAGGAGCACAAGTTATTCCATCCCAGCATTGACTTCAATTCTTTAGAAATGCTGCTCCGCTCTGGAAATAAAGTCTCCTTTAGCTTCTGAAAGGGCACCTGCCTGCACAAGGCTGACGCAGGGGTAGCTAGCACAGTTTAGACTCAAACTTTTTGCACAAATTAGTTACAAGCTCCAAATAACTGATGTCTTTCCAATCACCAAGCGTACAAACTTGAACTAAGAAACACATACTTCTGCACCAACCCAGCCAGGTGCTTAAAATACATTTTTATCACTCAGCCATGCAGCCTGTCCCAATGTCATCCTTACTCCTGACACGCTGAGGGACTGTTTACTCACTCGCTTGATATAAAGCATGTGTTTTAGTGGACTGGTGCCAGAATCCTCAGAATTTTAAAGATTCAAGCCCAGGGCAAATCCGTATGCATTTCTTAAGGCAAAAATGCTCAAATTCAGGATATAGTTGTGCCCGTGGTCCAACCACTTCAGTCCACCAGTCTCTGAAGCTTGCTTGTACCTAGCTGTATCGGCTGCTGCGGACACAGTCTGCTGATTTTCACACACGCGTGGGGGCCTTCCGTGCTATTGCTTGCTGACCTCAAGAGATAAACAAGAATGTGGGTTTTCTTCTCCCTTCCCAATCAACATGTCTTTCTAGAAGGACTTTAGCAGCTGGCTTTTAAGTCAGATATGTATTTCACTTATAAGCTATTGAAAACGTGTTTTGCATTCATACTGTCAGTGCTAATAAAGATGCCATTCACTGTGGTTTGATTTAAATGCAAAGGACAGTCCTGGGTTGAAGATTACTGCCAGGGTCACGTACTTGAAAGGAACATGGCAGCCGAACAACAGATTATTGTCATGTAAAATAAGACCTTGAAAAGAAGCCCGGAATGGGCTAATGCCAGTTGGTGCATTTACTAGAAGAGCGAAGATTCCTACTGACAGATTAATACCCTGGGAACTGCTGTCGTGGGACATCTGAATGTCCGCTGGGGAGGAGCTGCTGCGATTGTTTGTGCATCTGTTACTGACCTGCGTGCTCTAATCCCCACAGCGCACAGCTCTCCCCAGAGCCAGACAGCAACGGCGAACGCTCTTGGCCAGGAACCGCTCCTGGTGCTGGGCAGGAGCGGGCTAACTCAGCCGAGGTACACAGCCTCACCCTCCAGAGCAGCAGCTGAACAGTTTGGTGGAAACTGTAAGGCATGTTCCAGTGGGCATACAGAGCAAAACACGCTTACTAAAAAGACATTTATACTTCTTCCAATACCACATGTGGATCCATTAGGAGTGATACAGGGAACTCTCTGGATCATAGGTCAAAAAACATTGCTTTAGAGACATGAGAATTAAAGTCAACCTTCCAAGGAAAGAATTCAATTAGCTGGTTTTAAGACAATGTTGCCAGTCATATAGCTGGCTGCCATCATAATTAAATAAATTCTTTGTAAACCATTTGGCTCTGGGGTATGGGGTTTTTGCCAAGAGCTGGGATTCAGGAAGAAAGTACATTCTGCTCCACATTACCCATCTATGCTGAAGTACAGTCCCATCCAACCACTGAATGCATTTTCTTTTATAATGCCCTTGTAATATGTACAGAAGTGCTGCTTCTCTGTCCTATGAAATGTGGGGTTACGACTGACACGGAATAGTCATTTGTTCTTGGTCTGTTCCTATAGTCCTTACTCAGGCAAGACACTCAGCTAACGAGAACTTTGCCAGAGCAAGGAACAGCCATAACACAGGGTCTTCTAGTTTTCTTCATCGGTAACAATATATTATTCATGTCTATTCATATATGTAAAGCTGCTTTACACAGAAAAAGTTAAAGATGTACATGAATGTACCCTGAAAATACACTGCTTTAACTAGAACTTTTTATGTAAAATATGTTCAACTAACTTCTAGCAAGGAAAATTGCTCCACCAAAACATGCAATTGTACTTGTCTCCTGTTTGATAAAAGCCATTCCCCTTCTACAAACTGGGAAGTCTTCAGGTCTTTATCAACTAGATGTATTCTAAATAGGAAAACATCCAGCTGCTTCTATACAAATGAGATACTAAAAGCATCATCTGAGACAACTGCATCTGGTGCCCCCTCAACAAGGCAGCGGTCACTTCAGAGTGCGTGGCTTTTTTTTTTTTTTTTTTTTAAATTTAACAGACAGAACAAATTTGCCTCTTATTTAGATGGATCATGTTAACATTGGCCTAAGATCCTAACTTGATATTCCCCACTGAAGTCTGAAAACTGACTGTATTTTGCTATTTGTGGAAAATAAATTATAACAACTTAAAAAAAACAACAAACCTTTGGTTTTCCATTGTATTTCCTCCATAGGATGTATCTTGTATGTATCATAGTAGTTTGTATCATATCCTTCTGGTCCTGTCACGAGCTGTTTGTTGATCAACCTAGCTTCATATCAGTACTACCCTGCAGGAAAAAGGAAAAAGAGCATGTAAAATAAAGTAGAAAAAAAGTTGGTTTACTTCATCTGTTGATGAATTATACAATAAACAGATTAAGTACTAGTCTTCATTTTAACTATTAACCCAACTGCCTTAACACAGCTCCCCTACTGGATATACCTGATGGCTACTTATCAATGTTTATGAGAAAAGCCTTTATGTTGTAACATTTTACTGTTGACTTTTAAATTTAAAAAGTCAGTAATGAAATACCCTATTACTGTGCAAATTGCTCGCAGGAGGCAGCGACCACAGCTCTGGTGGCTAGAACACCTACGTACAAGGTAAGAGCAGTAATTGCCGTGCTAGTTGCAATGAGCTGTCTGTCTAATCCAGCTCTGCAACTCAGACAGGCCAACGTGGCATGATTAACGTGCACAGAACATTTCTTCCTGACCTCCCCAGTTAATTTATTCCTCCAGGCACACAGGGGTGATCAATATCCTTTACAAAAAGTGTCTTATAATTGCAACCATGGAATCAAAGAGGAAGGAACCTCAAAGAAAACCAGAAGACACAAAGCTTGACATTTGAGTGCCAAAACTAAGGAGCATTTCTGCTTTCACTAAACAATGCATGTCCCTCATAGTTTCTCCCTAGAGAGAAAGTATTAGGCCAGTTTCAGCATCCGGCCCAGAGGTTTCAGCAGCAATAAGGAGCATTGCAAGACCACAGCACCACAGTACAACTCCAGATAATAACAGTCTAAACCCAAGGCTCCTTAAATAAACATTAGGTCTCACTTACCACAACTAGGTCAGAAGACTCAACTGCCCTGAATCCAAGGAGCTCATTTGTGCAAGAGATGCAGCCTGCTGAAACAGGAGCTCTGAATTAGAGCACACAAAATATGAAACAGAACTGGGGATTTGCAGAAAGCCACCATGCTTTTAACAATTCCCTGTGCTTCTCAGAGGTGACTAGGAGCCAAGCTTTTAAACAGGAAAGTTCCTGAGTTTTAAGAAAACAGAGACTCCAACTTACAACCCTAATTTAAACCAGTAAAACTCAGCCCACCAAGCAACCATCCAAGGTCACACCTTAGGCCACAAATATACCAGCCAAATCACACAGAACCTGTTACAGAAAAAAAAAAGGGTGCATTTCTAGGATGAATTTAACCCATTTTAGTACCTTTCACCAGCAAGACAGAGAAAGAAGTTTCCTTTTACAGTTCACTGGTGGACTGGGACCGATCTCCCTTTTAAATCTTCTTTAAAAAGTCAATTAAAAAAGCCTGGCCCTCGTTACAGAAAGGGGCCACTGGTCTGCAATAAACTACATCAAAAGCAGGAGAGACATCTTCCACCCAGTCACAGCCATGTGGGCTCCAGGTGGTTCCTGCAACCCCTTCTCCACGTCGTTGTGGGAAACCTCTTCATCGCTCAGAAGCCCTGGACTCCTCATTGCTGCGAATAAAGTATCGCTGCTAATCATTTCTCCTTCCCTGCCAGTTCTTTATCTCTGCACGTGTGCTAGTGTGTATTTTTAAGTTACGGTTTAAAAGCCCTCAGTGCCAAACGGATCTGGGCTGGGCGGGAGGTAAAGTGGAATTAGGGGTAGGTAAACTGGAATTAGAGGGAGGTAAACCAGAATGAGGCCTCACTAAATGCAGTTGCTCCCGTTCATCTCAGAGCAGGCACTGGTTTGTCCTCTCCCTTCTCACGCTGTCCCAGGCGCTGCTTCCCATCGCTTGCTGGTGAATGAACTGATTAATACGATGGTGAAGGGGAAGCTTCTCCAGGCACGGCTGTGGTTTCTGATGTGCCACCTGGGTAGCTGCGGGAGGGAAGTCCTTGTCACCCTAAGAAAGAATGAGCTGGAGTTAAGTGAAGCAAACAAACCCTAAAAATAATGCACATGGGTGATGAGGAAGGGTGGTGGCACACTGCAACAATCAGAATAGCTGAGAGTAGGCTACGGTTTCCTCTCCCCACGTCTTCTTTTATATGGAAAAATAACCCAAACTCCTCTTCTGGGGGTGGAAGTGTCAGATCTCAGGGCAGAGCTTCTTGCACGGCCAACTCTCTTCCTCCCCAGCTTGTCAGCAGAGCCGCCTTGCCTGGGGGCTGCCTCCCCCAAAGGGGCCGGTGCGGGTTTCCCTTCCACACCAGTGGATTGCTCCCCTCCCACCTGAGCCACTGTAAGATGGATCTGGGGAAACTTAAGTCAGCTGAGACCTCAGCTGCCCCTTGTCTGTACCATCACAAGCAGCTTCGTGACCTCAAAGCGAGTAGATCAAAGGGCCTGACCAGACTGAAAAGCAGAGACTTTTGATGGATTAGAAGGTGGCAGGACCAGCTCAGAGCCTACTGTTGGCACAACGGACGGGACAAGAACATGCAGCTGGAATATAAGGAAAAACAACTAGATAAACAGCATCACTCTGCATTTAATGAGAGCAGCACAATCCACTGCTAGACCGCCTTACCCTCCTTACAGCCCCCAGTGTGGTGAGGGTATGCTTTGGGGGGCTGGAAAAGAGAAGAGAGTGGACGTGTAACATAATGACTAATTCTCTAGGTTTGGATGTGGCTGACCGTAAAAACAGAAGATACACAAAGGGACGGGATCTTAACAGGGTTTTGCTGAGTTCTTAGACACACTTCCCAAAATGGGCAGTTTATTCCTGGTGGTGATCTGTATTAATAGCCGAATGCACGGTACAAAAAGGTAAGAATGAGAAAGATGGAAGAAGATGAAAAAAAGAAGGTGGCTGACTAGAGGGAAAAAAAAAAAGATTACCTAGCAATATTTGCTCTGTACCAGGCCTTTTCCTGCTTGACTGCCCCTTTGTGCTGGCACGAACCTCCGGACTGGCACTGCGCGATTCCACCCAAAGGACACATGGCCAAGGCAGCTTCAACATTCGCACGTTTCCAGTAGTGGTACTGTAAGGGGAAAGGAAGCTCAGTCCGACTCAATGGTTAAAGCTTCGGATAAGACTTAGAAAATACAGGTCGTATCCCTAGCTCTGCTTCTCCGTGACCTGAGTCAATCCTGCACTTCTTCCCCAAGCACTAAAACAGAGATAAAATGTCACTTTGCAAAAGTAGTAACAGGAGTACCTAGCTCTGTTACTAGTACCACGGACGGGAGCCTTCCCGCCCTCTCGCTGAAACAAAAAAGACGACCTCACATGTTTAGATTTCGCAGAAACTGCAAGTTTTCAAGTATGCACACGCACAGCTCTGGGCAGCAGGCTACCCTATCTTCAAGCTGCACTGGAAGTTATTTTTCACTTTGGTCTTCCAGTGAGACCCCAGTTCTTCACAGAGCTAAGAGTATTACCCAAGCAGGGAGCCAAATCTTCTTGATATTAAACAAACACCTGTCACCGCCATAGCTCATTACAAAAATCTTATTCAGGTCGTAACAAGTACGGAGGCTTTCGGTTCACCTTTACCACATGCATGGCAGATGCAGAGCCAATCTAGGCATGATCTCATGTATTTGTCATTGCTGAACCCATGCAAATCTTCAGCTTGCAGGAACCGAAACTCTAACTTCCCTTCCTGCTACTTTGTTTTTTTAATTCAATTGTCTAAAATAAGATAGCAAGCAGATATTTACTTTCCTTTCTTTACTGATGAGCACTGTTGCACAAAACCCTAATTCTTGAGTGAGTATGTGCTTTACTGGGAAATTCCTGTGACTGAAGGACAACTCGAATGTCTAGAATCATCCTGCAGGAGAGGAAAAGACCAAATAATTTCCAGTGCAATAAACAGCCCAAAAGCCTTCCAGGATTCAGAATCTGCGCACACCGCCCTGTACCAAAATCAGAACTTCTCCCATCGATTCTAGTTCCTTCTTCTTTAACTAGGAGCATGGCCTAAAGGCCACTGAAAGCAACAGGACCTTTCATGAAAAGCCTCTGCATTACCTTGGGAGCTGGTATGAATTTTTCACGTTATGCAACATGAGGAGAGGAGGTAAAAATCCCAATGGCTGTACACATGCAACCAAGTGTACTTCTGAAAAAACACAGGAAAGAGAAACCACTTAGCGTGTTCTCCCCTAAGTGCTGAGCTTTCCTGGATTTGCAACAAGAGCAGATGGATTTCATGTAGGTGTCTGTTAAGGCCTGAGGAACCCCAGAACTGCTGCAGACGCCCCGTGCAGTGACAGTTCGGTGACACATGCAGCTCCTTTTCAGGCCTCACCTGTCCTGAGGGCTACGCAGCAGCGTAAAACTCAAAAGCTGCGCTCCTCTGGGACGATGTCCTGGTTTATACCCATGTAACGACCAGACTCCAAGTGGCTGAATGCTCCAGAAAAGGAAAAAGGTGCTCTTAAAATGCTCTTGACTCACCAGGTAGTAAAAAATGAAATCGTCACAAGCAGAAGTGACTCACGAGTCAAAGTGCCTTTTCCAAAGACTCCTTCAAGCCTTCATTTCCAAGAGACACTAGAGCTTTTACATTTCACACACCCAACAAAGGCAACCTATCTCCCACCCAACTGTCCGAAAACGAAGGTGCTGAGTCGGACATCCAAAAAACCTTTGTCTGACCAAGATATCACTGGTGACTTCCTCAGATCCTGACCCCCCGGGCCTTCTTGTGGTCTAGAAATTTAGGCATTCTGGTTTACCAATTTTAATTACAAGACAAGTAAAGTAAATATTCCCCCTGCAGCAGGAGCACACTACCCCACCGCAGATGGTGACGGGTGGGTATAAAGGCCTCCGCTCTCTCCGGTTTATTGGTGCAACTAGCACAGCCAGTCAGCGCAACCTTGCAGGTTTCTATAGTATACCCACCGCTTTGCATCTTATTATCAGGGAATCACCCATCTACATGCGAACGTTAATGTGGAAGGAGGTGTGAACGCACACACTCGTTCACGTTTGCATACATCTCCCAGCAGAACTGGTTTCAGACTCCGGGGGTTATCGCAGCAAAATTCAACACCACCGGAGCAAAATCTCACTGCCGGAGCTGCACAAATAGAAGCTCGTGTTTTTAGGGGAGAGTTGACTGATTCCCTTGGAGATAACACATTTCTTCTTCTAAGTTTTGGCCACACTAAGCAGTGAGAAAGAATCTCTACCCCTGTGCCAGGGCGGGGAGGGGGAGAAGGAAAAACAAGTCTCTTTCTGGATGACTAACACAGCCAGCAGCAATTGCCACTCTGCAGCTCAGCCCTGCTCTTCAACAGGGAGTTGCACAAGACTCCTTTGAAGAGGTTAACACGTTCGCAGTCGGTTCTCATCTGCCTTGCCAAAGGGTCACAGGTAGCTACAATGCTTCTGCTCAAACTTCATGACCCGACCGCATGCAGAGGGTGAGGGTCACCGAACGTCACAGAGCTGTACCCCAACAGACGTGGCTTCCACCAGGCTTTCGGTGGGATTGCAACAGACCTGGCAAGTAACCAGATCCTTACAAGACTCACCAAAATCTTCATTGCCAGCAGCTTCTGGCAGGCCTCCACACCCATCGACAAATGAGCAACCCCTCACGTGCCGGCGCCGCCTGCACAACCTAACAAACAGCTGAGAGGCGTGCAGCCAGAGACGTGGGGACTGTTTTGAAGCACGCTGCAGATAACAAACAACAGAAAAGGTCTCCAAACCATCACAAGCAAGACGTGAAACGCTGCCAGAGCCTGCCTCCTCAGCTGGGCATCCTGTTTGGGGCATTACATGGGCAGCAGCCGTTGGACGTGCACCCGCCGTGCCGGCTCGCCCTGCACCTGAGAAGATGGTGGAGCATCATCCTGCAGCACCGCAGCCGTGCCGCACAGCTCTCCCACCCCAGCGCCAGGGCCACTGCCGCTCCTGCACAAGAGGGCACGGAGGTGATGCACTAGCGAGACATCAGTTCTGCAGAAGAGCTGCTCCTCTCCGGGGCCTGAGGGCTTCTGGTACATGCCCACCCCAGAGACCTGCTCCTAAGCTACGGCAGGGAGCACGCAGGGCATTGTAACCTGGTCTGCACCACCTCACCCCGAGCAGACAGCTCCCCGCTCCACAGCCCACTGACTGACACCGCGGTGGTAACGTCTCCCTGGGGAGGTTTAGTCTTTCTCCCTCGGGATCACGGTCTAGCCAGCGCGTTGGGAGCCGTCAAAACCCAGCCGTGTCTCAGATGTGTTGCACATGAGTAACACCACACCTTCCCTCCAGCCACGCAAAACACGCGTGGGGGGAGAGGGGCAGGAGAAGCAGAAGCAGAGGGGAGCCTGGATGTGTCTGAGACACCTCCTGGCTCTAACAACCGGCCATGCCTTACAGATCCTGTACGGCATGCTGGGAGGGAGGGACGTGTCTCCTTGCCAAGCAGTAACGGTGATCTTCAGCTTGGAAATTAATTCCCTTTATAATCAGCAATACAAAAAGAGTCTTTCTTCACAAGGCGTTTCCTCCTGCAGACATGCATCAAGTTTGTCAGTCATGGCACATGACCTGAAACACACTATGAAATGAAGCTTCAGCGACTAGTAACCAAGATGAAAACACTTCCCTCTCCTTCCTGCAAGGGGAAGCTATCTGAAGACAAAAAACACAGATAATATGCAAAGACAGGTAACAGAAGGCGCTCTCACAACGCACTGGCAACCTCCCCAGGCCCTAGGTGATAACCTCCGGAAAGACACGACAGCCCAGCCGGGCTCCGAGTGACCCACGGCACATCCAGAACAAGTCCACGGTCACAGTCCCCTTGTCGCTGCAGTCATCACACAGCGCCAGTAACCGGCAGAGAGAGAAAGCTGTGATTTCTTAAGAGAGCAGGGACACGATCTCCTCCGCGTCCTTCCCTCCGAGCTGCCCTCCTCTCCTCTTGCCTTCAGTCACCCAGGAGATGAAAAAGCACGCTCTTCTGGGGAGAGGGCTCCCAGCCAAACCTCTGATCTCTGGTTACGGCCAGGGTAAGTCCGCAAGCAAACAAGACCGACCACAGCCCTCTGGTTGAGAGATGCTGACACCATGTGGGAAAGGCTGAGCAATGCTCCGCCGCAGACACCACCCTGCGCCCACCGAGCCGGGACGCCGGGAAAAACTCAGGAAAACTTACCCCTGAAATAAAGGTGTGGGTTCAAATAATATTAGTTGAATCATATTAAAGTCCTCTGTCGGCAATCAGGCTGAAAAGTAGAGTCATTTTAGTTTGGTTTAATTTAAACATACTGGAAGCGATTTTAAAATGGCTTTGATTCACTTTATTTCTACCTCTGAATCAGACTGCCATGCCTTTTCCATGTGATTTCAGTAATCCATTTTAAATGCTAAACTTCATAATGTTTCTCACATCTTCCCATAAAAACATCTTCCACGCATCACCTTCCACTAGCTGCGTACCCGAATTTCCTAGACAACTTTGAAAAACAGAAATGGCCTTTTCCCGTCACCTCCTACAACGCACGACCCTGCGGGCAGCCGCGCTGCAAGCTGCCCAGAGATTCCGCTGCATGAGCAGCCGTGTGAGCGGAGGGCAGCCCCTTCCCGAGCCGGGAGCTGGGACTTTTCAGGCAGCTGAAGAAAGCAGCTTTTTTGAAGTGAACTTTACAAACGCGCATTTTTCCCCACGCGGGCCTCATTCTGATTTTTAATCACTCCCCGATCTAACCCGTGGAGAGCTCAATTTCTGCTGTCACGTGCAGCGCCAGAACCTGCACTTCGGCAGCAGCCCTGTGAAAACCGGTTGCTTGCGCTTAACCGCAACCTCTACAAAACCCCACAACGAGCCAAATTCCTCGAGCCCCGCGCTGCTCCCCAGTCACTACAAAACAGTGGACAGCCTTAGCTTCCAAGCTCTTGTAGATGAACCAAGAAAAAAACACCCTGTCATTTCAGCCAAGGCCCCGCTTGATGACTCAAAGGCTTAGTCACTGTTATCCAGGTGAGAACAAACTTGGCAGAGGTGTAAATTTTGCACCGTAGGAAAGCCACAGCTGGCAGAAGTTAGAACAGAAATTTCCACAGCAGATGGTACCTGTGCTAACTGCTAGAGACTTTCTATTTCCCTAAAACCCCACCATACTAACAAATCGTTGGCGTTTTATTACGGAGCAATTCCTATATTTGGCAGCAAAACCGCACATGAAAACCTACAGAACTAGACTATTTCTCACAGAGTGGAGAAACGAGCTTATTGCAGCCACTTCTTTCAGGGGGGGTGGCCAAACCCCTTAGATGTTCATCCCGTGAAGCCTACACCGCTGTGCTCCTCCGATACGCGTGAGGCATAATTTAACTTTGTATGCTGCTTTTTTTTTTAACGGAGGCTAACACTGGGGCAATTGCTGCTTGCAACGCGTACTTCAGAACTCCTCCACCTGACACATTTCCCATGCACGGTCCCAGAAGAGGCCCTGCGATATCCCATCCTCATCTGTGGCAGGGCCAACACCAGCCAAACGATCAGGAGGGTGCATCGCAGGGCTCGGAAACGGAACTGGCAGCAGGAGTCGCTACCTCCATTTCACCTTCAGACATGCTTACTGCAAACTGAAACCTCCCTGGCTCCATGTGGGTTGGCTCTGGTAATGCCTCTTTCCCCTGTTTGCATAGAAAAGAAGTCCTTTCTTTGTGGCTTTCTGCAGAAGCTAAATGAACAAAAACAACAAAGATTGCTCCACCATGCAGATGGCTTTTACCTGAAAGGGATACAGCCCACACTCCACCCACCCAAACCTTAAAGAAATAAACATACAGTGACATAAAATCTGTTATCAAGGAAAGTTTCCCCACACCCCCTTACAAAAACACTTCAGTATTTTGTTCTCCGAGATGCTGCCAACCCGCTTCTCCCCCGCAAACCAGAATGCGTGCAACAGATAAGGAACCAGACATCCCTTTCTGGCCTTAAAGATGTTTTGCTAGACATTTCCCAAGACCATTAAAAACTAGGATACGTGCAAGAGGCAAGGAATTCATGCTATTTTCTGAAAAATGTCCGAGCCGGCCCCCCAAAGATTAGTGATACAATGATAAACGGAATGATAGCTTGTTTGTGCGCCAGGCTCTGCTACAGTAGGACGGACCAGCGCCGTCCTTCGAGGGTTACGCCGGGTCTGCCCGTCGAGCAGCCAAGGTCACAGCTTGAGCGCGAGTCCTACCGCCGCTCAGGAAGCGTGGCTGTTATCACTGACGTCAGTCGAGCACCCAGGTGCGGGCACAGGCGCCGCAAGGTAAGCTGTTGAGACAACAGGACTTCAGCGGGTTGGCAGCAGGGAGCGGCGTGACCCTGTTTGTCTCCGCTCTGCTCTTCTTCCAGCTGCAGAAAGACTCTAACCTGCTCGCACAGCTTTCATTTCAGTAAAGGTAATCCTTACGCGATTCCTGACGCTGTCAGCAAATGCAGTGATGCTGAAGGACTTCAGCAGAAGGTCACCCCATCTCTTACCTGCCACACTCCCCTTTTCTGGGGTCTCCTCTCCCGGGTGAAGCTCTCCCCACTGCCGTGGTGCTTCGGGACAATGCGCATCCACCAGCTTTCCCTGCCAAGTAAACATTTAAAGGCATTGGTTCCAGGTTTGACAGGCTCTGGACAGCAGTGCAAAGCCAAGCTGTACCAGGGCTTCTGTCAACCACCCCTGACCTGGCACCCGCTTTCCAGGCACTCTGGTGCTTTCCTAAGCTTTCCTACCCCACGCTCTGCCTCCGTCCTTGGGGCTCGCTTTCCTGAGCAGAGGGCTTGGCACGCCGTGGCTTTGTGAACCAATTCTTCCCCATTTCAATGAGTCCTGATCCCTTCTTCATCACAGGCTCTGAAGAAACAGCAGCCTGAATGCCTCAGCACAAACTGAAGCTTGGGATCTGGTTCCCTTCCCAGCTTGCCTACACATTCCCCGCATGATCCTAGACCAAACACTGAGGAACAGCAGGTCTCAATTCCCAAGCTATAAAACGGGGCCATTAACACTTAATTTCTCTCATCCATTGTCTGCCTAGATTGTAATCTCAGTAGGAAAGACTATGTGTTTGTACAGATTCTAGCATGAAAGAGCCTCCAGACATAAATGAAATATAAAATAATAAAAATAATTTAAAACCCCCAGTAGGCAGTTGTAGAAGTAGCAGGATAGAAGAGAAACACATGCTTGCCTTTTAATGACAAAAATAAACACCCTCCAGGCCGTTAGGAGACCGCTGAGCTCCGTGGTGCAAGGCTTCTCATTGCTTTTCTGGGAAGGACTTGCAAATCCACAGCCGGGGATGCCACGCCAAATACCACCGGGCAGGTCGAGATCCCATTACCACCCGCTCAGCATCGTCCCCTCATTGCATCCTCCCCGCAGCATCTCGGGCGACGAGCGCACGAAGCTCACCAGACTCGGCGCAGCCCGTCCGAGTGACGCACGGCGCTGCCGGCACCGCAGGGACAGCGCGTCACCCCCTTCCCCACAGCAGGCAGAGCGGAGGGAAGCCCTGCGAGCCTGCAACCGCTCCTGCCGCGAGCAGCAGCTGATGGATTTCACCCCACTTAAGCCACAAAAACACGCCGAACCTTTCCCATTTACACGTCTGCAGATTCCACAGGAGGTGGCTTTGCCGCAGCAAGGCCAGCCAGGAGCGCTCTCCATGCCGAGAGCAAGGGATGAGCGCGTGTGCGCAGGGGAGAGCGTGCCAGCGGGGGAACACGCGTTTGGGGGCGAACAGGGACATTAACCGGCGATGCAGCCGCTCTGGTAAACACCTCCACGGATTGCTGAACCGACACCCCAGGAAGGCAGCACCCACCCCAGCCTCCCCCCGCCGGTCTCTGCACAGCCAGCGCTGAGAAGCGCTACGAGGGCTGCGTTTCGGGGACGACCGTGGAGTGCCGCTGCTGCCGCTGCTGGCGCCCCGGCTGTGCTCGGTGCCAGGGCCCCCCCACGCCCTGCGCGACGGCGGATGGCAAAGGCCGGCGTAGCCGAAACGCGCGGCGGGCAGGGGAAGGGGACACCCCCACAGGCTGCCCACCCCCCCAAACACGCCCCTCACACACCGCAGGCGCACTACACACGCGTGCCCACGCGCAGTGTCCACTCACGCAGTCACACGCTTGCGCACGCCTTCCCCTGAGTGCACTGCAGGAGCCCCACACAGCCCTGCACACACACTCCCTGCACACGCACGGACACGTGCAATCATGTACACACGTGTGCAATCAAGCACAGGCACACGTGCACAAACACGTGCAACCACATGCCCCCCCATGTGCACGCACTGGTGCACGCCCACGTGCCCAACGTTGAACACTCACACCAACACGGGTGCGCGCGCACGCGGGTGCAATCACACATGCGCACACGGGTGCGACCTCACCTGCCTGCATCTGCACACGCGGTGCACACACGGGCACACACAACCCCCAGCACACACGCAGAGGCGCACGTGTGTGGCAATCACGCGCGCGCACACACGCGTGCAATCACGCGCGCGCCGCGTGCGCCGCCCGCCCACGCGCGCGCCGAGCCCCCGCGCGCAGGCGCCCTCGCTCCCTCCCTCACCTGCCGTCGCCGCGCGGCGCCCCCTGGCGGGACGCGGCTCCCGCTGGAATGGGGCAGGCGGCTCCGCCGGGCCACGTGACCAGGCCTGACCACTCCCACCCCGCGGGGGGGCGGGGGGGGGGCAGGCGGGAACGCCGCGCTATCCGTCCGCGATCGGAGCGGGGCAAGGGGCCCCCGCCACCCCCGCGGCTTGGAGCAGCCCGGCGGAGGGGGGCGCGGCCGGGCCGTGAGGGACTTAAAGGGCGGGTCCGGGGCCACTGAGGGGAAATGGCGGGAACGGGGCTGAGGGGGCTGGTAGCATGGAGCCTGCCCTGCCTTGCTGTGGAGGCAGGCCTGCTGCCCCCAGCGCTGCGGGCAGGGCCCGGCCAGCCCCCCCATGGCAGCTCCGGCCTCTCACGGGGCCCGGGTGCAGCACAGTGGCAGTGCAGGCAGCCAGTGTGCACCAGGGCCTTTGGGGGTCGTGGAGGCCCCTTACTGCTCGGGCGCCGGTGGTTGCTGTCTGTGGTGGCTCCCCTTCCCCAGTGAGGGTGCTGGGCGTCTGGTGGGCCCTGGGATGGGCCCACATGGGTGACAAACATAAACACTGCTGCCCGCGCAACTTGGGTTGTGAAGTGGCGCGCAGCACCACAAACAGCATGGTTGCAGGGGGAGAGAACTACAAAAATGCTTCAAAAGGAGCGTTGTGAAGGAAAAATGGGCTCGGCAATGGGAACGTGCTGCCTGCAGCAATGCTGGGGAGGCCTTTCTCGGGGGCGGTCACACAGGGCACCTCCTCCTTGACCAGACCGAAGCGGTGAGAGCTGCGCTCCTCTGAGCTTATCTCCTGTGATGGGCTGGAGAACACAGTATTGGATTTGTAGTAATGTAATTACCTGTGTATCGGGTCACGGCGATCAATGCTTTAGTAAGCAGGGCTGCCAAGTAAGATTTAATCTAGGAGGTCCTTATCACCTCTGAGAAAACACAGGAGACGGTCAGAAAAACAGAAAATAAAGCGTTGTGACCCGGTGTGTTAAAGGGGAGCCCTAAGCTGGGCTTCGTCAGTGCCGAGGGAGGCGTCAGCTGGAAGAATTGCGCCTGGTTATCTGTGCTGCCATTGCCCCTGCGGTGCAGCAGGTGCTGTGCATTCAGGGGGAGGCACGGCACGCGTGCAAAGCTCTAATAAATGGGGAAAAATGTTGCCATCCTAGAACTACTGCGTACTGGTCTCCTGGCCCAACCTGGAAAGAATCTGATAAGAGAAACAGAAGAAAAAGCTTTAAAAATCAGGCCATTCCCATTCCACAGCTGGAACTGGTGAAGGGCGCTTCCCGGAGCAGTTTATGCGGAGATGCGGGAACAGGCACGTCCTGCGGCAGCGTGTGCGAGGAGCTGCGGCGGAGCAGAGCTGGCTGTCGTCGCGTACGGCTTCAGCCTTCTCCTCTCCTGGGAGATACCGGGGGAGCAGAGGGAGAAAGCATCAGCGTCCGTACTGCGTTGGGGCGGGTTAGCCGCATGTGAAGCACCGGGGGAAGATCAGCATCTCCTCCGGGGCGGCCAGGTGAGGAGCGGCGGTTCCCGGCGGCTGTGCTCCGCGCTGGGGCTGCTGTGAGCCGCTACCGCTGGAGGGCAACAGGAGACCGCCGCATTTCTCGCACCCCTGAACCTGCGGTAGCCCTAAAATGAGCGCGAAGGGCAGATGAAATCAATCTGCTGTTGCAGAATAGGTCTGCTGGGAAGCTGAGCCCAGCAGAAGGATGAGGGAGCTGCAGCATGCCGGGGAGATCAAGCCCTAATTAGCCTTTTATGTATTTTCTTCCCTGTATTATTTCCCAAAAAAGTTTCTAAATCTTTCTCCGAGCTGTGTGTCATGTTATTCTGGTTTAAGTGGAACAATGTGGTGCCCTTCATTATTTTTTTAAAGGGTCTAAAAGCCCAGTTTGATGCTTGAATGTCCTCATGCCTCCCAAGCAGATGCTGTTACAACCTCCCCTCTCGCTGCTGCTGCAGGGAGTCAGATAATGCCCAAGAAATCCAGAAACAACACATTCTTGGCAGCAGTCGGCGTCTTCTCTTTTAAACACAGTCTTGCACCACATAAATCCTGGCTCCCTGTGCCCTGTCAGTGGCCACTGAGCCATGATTTCCACTTCTGCAAATCGTGAACAACGCGGTGGGAAAGCCCAGCTGGGGAACAAGGTGGGAGAGCCACGCTCTACATTTCTCTGGTACCTTTTGAGGGTCTCAAGGCCCTTTGGCAATGAGAGCCAAGCTCTAAGTGTGTGTGAGAGAGGGAGAGAAATAATTCCGAGGCGATGCTTGGAAGCGTGAGCAGAGCCTGGAGCTGGGCATGTATTTCCAATGTCATGAGCTCATTCTCATGCCTGTTTTGCTGGCACAGAACTGCAGCACAGAACCGTGGCACCTGAATTAACAGGGAAGGAAGTAGTAATGCGGCACTTCTGGTATTAAAATGAATCAATAAATAGACCATGACCTGCATGCAGTGCACTAGAAGGGCACTGGAGTTTGGAGCCGTTCGTTTCTTGGCCGAGGTCTAGGAGCTGCTCCTTGCCTCGTGCTGCGGCTGGTGAGCTGTAACGTCGTGGGTTATCCACAGTTAGGGGCAGGAGGGAGAGGGAGAGCACGGGCAAGCAAGCAAGTGCTAATTCACAAACACGCAGGGAAACAAACAAAACCAGAGGCAAACCATCTTGTTCTTGTAAATGCTGAGCATCTCTTTTGGGTTTGTTCTGTTTTCCCATGACACATTTTTGTCAGTGTCATGAGAAAAGCGCTGAAAATTCCTAATGGCAAAATAAAAATTAAAGAGGCCAGCATGTCTTCCCTGACGTTTGGGTCAGGCCCATCCCTGCTGCCAGGATCCATCCCCAGCAGGGCGTCTCACCAAAGAGCTCCTCCGCAGAGGAAGATGCCGGTGTTTTCTGGCGGAATCGGGATACTGGCGAGGCAGAACATGAGATACCCGAAGTCCTCCAAAGTGGTGGCACTGACACATTTCCCATCCTGCCTGCCTTGGTGGTCATGCCTGGAGTTGCACATCTTCCTCCGTTATAATTTGTTGAAGCTGTGGCCCCAAGGGATGTCTGAGAGTGACAGCCAGAACAACCGTGGAAGTGCTAGCGATCTGTTCGCTGCTTTTTCTCTCTTCAGGACAGCTTGTCTGCCTCCCAGGAGAATCACCGCAACTCCATTAGAGTCCATTAGCAGCTTCCTTTCCTTTAGCCTTGAAGTGAATTTAGCACTGGTGAAAGGTGTTGTCGTGGCAGTCCCGGAGGCAGGAGCCTGCTCGCAGCACAGCTCCGGCGGGCAGAGCAGCCAGGCGCACACAGAGCCGCCCCACCGAACCTGCCCTGTCCGCAGGCAGCCATGTCTCGGTGCAGGAAGGAACCGCGGGGGCCGCTTCTCCTTCCTTTTCCTGCAGACTTGGACAATAGCAGAGGCAAGGACTCGAAAGAGAAGGAGCGATGGGTTTCCAACATCAAAACCAAGAGGTTTTTTAATAAAGTGGTGTCTGACGGGCATTTGCTTGCCCTGCAGAGGGGGTTTCAGGGGCACTAATGCTTTGCTGTGAGCTGTCTGTGCTATGGGGTTATTACTACCATGGCCCAGCCATCCCAGTCGGAGAGCCCTTTGCATCCCTGAGCCAAGGGCAAAGCCTGAAAAGAAAGTATTGCAGGACCGTGTGGGACGGGAATGGACGGGAGTCGTATTGAGGGCTTTGGCCAGGACAAAGAGATGCCTCTGTCACTGCGGAACAGCCCAGCCTGGAGCCCCTGGGGGGACCACGGGCAGAGCGGGGCGGGTGCCTTTGCAGTCCAGGAGCTCTGCGGCCTCGGCAGCGGTCAGGCAAGGGCACGGCAGGCCAGGGCTGAGGTGTGGAGAAAGCACGCGGAGCATTTGGCCCTGCCATAGCCTGCACTGCGGATGTGAACAGCCTTCCATAAATATCAAAATGCTTTCAGCGTGACAAGTGTCAGCAGCTGTGAGTCAGCCCTTTGCAATGCTTCCAGTCAGACAAACCATGGTTTCATTGTCTCTGGGTCCCCTGGAATGTGAGCCACACAGAAGCCCACCCCGGCAGTCCGGCTGCTTCCCTGGGCTGCAAACAAAGGCGAAGCAAGCACCTTGTGAAGTCCCGATGCAGTGATGCACGCCCAGGCTACAAGGGATCCGAGGGGAAGATGCCACTTTCTGGGTAGCACTTGAACGCTTTGTGCGTAGCCAGTGTGTGGCTCAGTGTGGAAAACGGATCCTGAGAGCACATCCCGACTCTTCTGCCAGGGGAGATCTGGGAACAGCTGCTGAGAGAGTGCTTGATCCTCACTCCCTCAGAGGCTGCTGCAGATTTCAGTGGATTTTAGCCATTGTAAGATGGAAACGTGCATGTGCCTATCCAGGCACAGCTGCAGAGAGGTAGCTGCACACCCTCAGCACTGCCCTGTCCCACTCACAGCCCCTGGCAGCCCTCCAGCACCAAATGATTCTCCCCTATCTCACCATCCTTGCCCACTTTATCCCAGTAAACCCACAATAATCAGCCTGCTCTTCTCCAGCCCTTTGCTGCTGCACCCATCCGGAGGCCCTCAATACACTTTGGCTCTACCCTTCCCGTCCCTTCTTTCATTCCTACTCACCCATGCTATTAGCAGGAAGAGCTGTAATTAACATTGCTGGCTGTGCCCAGAATCCCTGCCCTCGTTGCAGTAGGGTTTACAGGTTTTTCCGTTGAACAAATATGGGCGCAATTTACCTGAATTGCCAATCCCTATCAGTTGCTGGCTTGGGGCATTGCAGCATGAGCAAACAATGCTGATTATGGAGAGGAAAAGCAAGTGTGGAAAGCAATTGTTCTCGTTGACTTCACCTTGATAACAAAGACGCCAACTCCAAGACAAAAGCCGTTTCACGGTTCCGTGCCCTGGGGTTGCAGGAGTCTCATTCCTGGAAAAGGGAAAATTGGTGGTATTAGTTTAAAATGCAGCACTGAGGTGGGAAGGATAGTCCACTGGTCAGGCAGAGTGGGAAGAGCTGGGTTTCATTTCTTTTCTTCTTCCACCCACCATGAAACCTCAGGCAAATCTCTTACCCTGGAGAAGAAAACTTTTCCGTGATTATTTAGGTGAAAGCTGTCAACAGCTATAGCTCAGAGGTTAATGTCTCTCGTCTTGCAGTGCTGTCCGTCTGTGCAGAAATGCTTCTGCTGAGAGGTCGCCGGGGTGCAAACAAGCGTGCACACAGACAGGTGTGACGCCTTCATCCCAGCTCCATGCACCATCTGCAGGCTTTGTGCACGGCGCAGCCGTGCCGCAGGCCCAGCTGCCATCTGGGTTTAGGGGCCATCGCACTGGATTTCTTTACAGCAGTACAGGCGAACAGCCCAACTAACCATCTTTCCCAAAGTCTTGCATATAACTACCCATGGCACGTGAGCTGCTGACTCTGAGCCCAACCAAACCGACCGCAGGATTTCACCCTGCGCAAGTGCGGGGGATCCCTCACAGCTGGCCACGCTGTGGTTTCTCCAGTGGCTTGTGCCAGCAGCTTCTCTGCTGCCCGGCTCTGTGGCTCACTGGTGGGTTATCCGCAGGTCTGGCAGAGGGCAGAGCGATGTGCCCCACATGCCATGGCAGGTACCAGCTTCTGCTGGTACTTGAGAGGACCATGATCCAGGCCAGTGCCTGAATGCCAAGGAACTTCTGCAAGCATTCGGGGTGTACTGGTGGGAGGAGCGCTGTGGGGTCCCTCCCAAAGTGACTCACTTTCAAACTGAAACGTTTCCTTTAGATGGCCGGGGATTTTGCACTGATGGGGAAACAAACCCCTCAGGATCTTGCTCTGCAGAGGAGACGCCTCTGTATCTTTGGGCACACATAAACACAAACACCTCAAGGATTTCTCCTCCAAGAGAGCTTGCTGAGAAGCTCTGCAGGCTTCACCCAGCACTGCAGCTCCCGCTGGGCTAGCCAGCAGCCAGCTGAGAGCTTGAACCAGCTTATGTTTTTAATGATGAAACTGCTTCTGGCTTACTGGGGCAGGGCGAGTCCTGCTGCCAGGCAGCTCAGCCAGGGAGTGACCAGGACAGTCTCCTCTGAAAATCCCTGGGATTTACCACTCATAGTTACTGGAATGGCTCCAAGTGTGGTTTTTTCCAGGCAGCATCTCCACAGCCCTCTGTCGCTGATCAGGTGCAGAAGGACTGTGGAAGTGCCTACTGAACCATTGCTACCGTGCTCCTGGAGGTGTCCATCCATGTTCTGGCTCCGGCTGGCTGGGAGCAAAGCCTGAGGCAGCGCATGGGGACTAGTGGATAGAGAAACAGACTCCCAGAGACTCGGCTGTAGCAGCAAGAGAGGAGGGAGCGTCACTGCTCCTCTGGAAACACAATGTTACGGTTCCACACCTGGACTGGAAGGTCTTCTGTTAGCCTGTGGTCACGTCCCTTTGCACCATGCTGCCCTCGTTGAGTTAATGTGAGGTGTCTGGCACAGGCACTGGGAAGATGCTCTGGTACCTGAGAACCCCAGCTCGCAGAACCCCTCGAACAACCCAGCTGAGGGTCCCCTAGGACTCTGCTGGCAGAGATGGCCTCCAGGGCCAACACAAGTCTGTGATGACTAGCTGCAAGGTGATGGTGTTGCTTGGCGCAGGCTAAAATATGTCTCTGGTGGAGAGCCAGGTGGCTCCATGATTCATTCAGCGTCTTACATCAATGCGGGATTGTTCACAGTTGTATCCGGGGCGGGTCCTAGAAGCATCTCGCTAAGGAAAGTTTTGGACCCTGATGTCTCAGCTTCTGACAGATGGGTGCTACCACGTGGTACACCCTGCGCTGCCCGCTGCTGCCCTCCTGCAGCATCACACGCCACAGCAATATGGAGGCATTTATTCCCCATGCGAGGTTTCCTCACTGGAAATGATCAGTTAAAAGCTGCGTCAGGAAAAGGGCTTGCTGTTGAGAAGAATCCAGTCTCTAACTCTTTACAATTTTGAGAGCAAAATGCAAGCCGTGGATGCGTGCTGCAGAGAGCTGTTCTGTGCTCTTTTGCTGGCTTTAATGTCCCCGACCTCTGAGAAAACACCCCAGAGAAATCAAAGATGTGCATCCCGGGTGGCAGTGGCTCGGGAGACTCCGTTATGTGCTCAGCAATGTCTGTACAACATCCTCAGCGCCCTTTGGGGCAGGGAGCCTCTAGATGCCAGCCTTCTTTTGGCTTGTCTGTAGCTCATGGTAAACTACCAGTGTCACACAGCACGGGCCAAAAAAGGCTTTTTCTCAGCACTCCACCTCCAAAGCAAGGTAATTCCTTGAGGGAGGCTGTAGGAACCACCCGGTACTGCCACCTCAGCTTTGCCCATGCAGGGCAGCAGCAGGACCTCATCCTATTTCTTTGACGTCAGTGGTTTTCCCCTCGCTGGCTGCCGAAGCCCTCACACCACCCAGCATGTGCAGACAGATACGTGGAGCTCTGCTGCAACCCAACCCACACCTCTGGCACGCTCCGGGCCATAGCGGTTGCTTTTCGATTCCCTCCTGCACAGACACATCTGTCGGCTCGGGGCACCCCGGCCAGCCCTCACCGCAGAGCGTGCGGCGTGTGTGCAGGACAGAGGGAGCTGGTCCTTTCCCTCGCCCGGCTCGTGGCTGTCTGACTCTCACGGATGCTCCCGGGCACGGCGTGGCTTCCACGGAGGCTTGCACTTTCAGTCTGTCTTAACTGTAAGGTCTAGAAAACAAAAGGTCCTTTTTCAGTACGAGGAGGCTGATGAACATTCCCTCGGGGGAACCAAAGGGCCTCGTCACTGTTCTGAGTAAATGCGTTTTGTTGTTCCAAGAAAAAGGGTGACTCACCTGGCGGAGGCTTCGGAAGCGGTGAGGTCTCTGCAGAACGCACGTGGCTGCTACAACGAGCCCTGCAGAAACGGGGTTTCGCAGAGGTATGAAGGGCTGGCTCCTGCCCCAGCGTGTACCCAGCATCAGCCTGTCCTCGCGTCCTCTCCGCTGGGCAGCTCACACCAGCACGAATGTTGTTCAATGCTTCGGGCTCAGTGCTGCCGAACAGTGCTAGACGCTGTGCCCACATGCTCCCACGCCAAAAGAAGGGGCTGGCTGGGCTCGGGGTGTCTCTGGGGGTGTTTGGAGGTGGCAGCAGGACCTAGTTCCAGACCTCGGTGGGTACTCGTGGTCCTGTCCCGTGCCCCGTGCCACTTGGCAGGCTGGTCGAGGTCCAGTCCAGTACAAAGCAGGTCAGGCATCCCTCAAAGGTTTCCCTGGGAGCTGCCTGGACTTGCTCTGTTTGTAACAGTTGTGCCATCAATCCTAGGAAGGTCATAGCCCTCTGTGGCTTTTTCAGGTAGGTATTTCAGCGCTTATCATGTTTTCTTCATTTTTGAAGGCCCCAGAGGAGGGAGGAGGGCTGGAGGGGTGAGGAGGAGGAGGGAGGAAGATAGCAGCAGTCTGCTTCCTGCCCAGATTCACTGCTCGGTCGACTTCCCTTGTCACCTCTGATGTGTTGGGCACGGTGCCACTTCACTTCTTGTGTGTCAGACTTCTGCAAGGTTTTCTGGAGCCGGTGGTGAGAGGGAGGTGGTCTTGGCGCATAACGCAGGACACAGGGCAGAGCATTCCCGAAGAACAACTGGGCAGAGCAGCTGCTTGGGCCAGCTCACAAATTTTATTCATTCTTTTTTAGCTGTCAAATTAATACTTTGTCTTTTATGAGCACATCCTGGGTAGGGCCACGCTCGGAGAAATCTGCTCTGCAGAGACAGGTCCATTTTAGTTGAGAAAAGAAGAGACAGAGGAGCTACCAGGGGAGGTGGTCGCAGAGGATTCTGCCACTGATGCTGCCGAGGGGTGCTCCCAGGGTGAGGAAGGACCTGGGGGACAGTCCCTTCTTCCAGCCCTTCTGCATGGCCTGAACATTGCAGCCCAAGGCCTCCCCCGCCTCACCCCCCTGCCCCGGCCTGCAGCCCTCGGAGCCGCTCTGTGGCTTCCCTCCAGTTACGCAAGAAACAAATCTTCAGTTCCAAGCAGAGGTGACAAAGAGAGAGACTTTTTAACCCTTTCTCTTCATTTGCACAGGTGCATTCCAGGGAAGCACTCCCAAGTCTTATTCATAACCAATATTTGTTCCTCTGAAAACACTTTTATGTTGGGTCAGCTCGTTGATATCTGTGTGTTTATTTTGCTCAAATTCCAGAAACAAGTCACGATGCATTTACAAAACCTACATGATCCTGACTATATGGCTAGCTGCCTCTCTTGTTCTTGAAATAAATTTTCGTTCTTTATTTTTGCAGCCTGCTTCTGTTGGGAAGGTTGATCTGTTCTGCAAACAGCCCCGGCACATCTTGCTGTTACTGGCACTGCTCTGTTTTGCCGGTGATCCTGCCCCGAGCCAGCAGCCGTCCAAAGATGGGCTGCGGAGGGCCGGGGGGGAAGGGGTTTCCTCCAGCCAGTCCTGCGGCCACTTCGGTTTTCCTTGGCCATCTCCAGCTGCCAGCTGTGACCAGAGTGCTTTCCCCCAGCCAGTCTCCCATTCCTCCTCATTTCCCTCTGTGCTCCTGGGGACAAAAAAGTGGCGTTTACTGGTGGCTGACCACCTATCCCATTCCACCTTGGAGGAGCTGCGTTACCATGGTCTTACCCACCTGCACGACTATGTAACTATTTACGGAGTCTAGGGATATGTTGTTTGCTGGAGTACAGAGGTATGTTGTTTGCTAATAATGTTTGGGGCCTTCAGGGTGGGAAAATCCAGGATGACGCAGAGGCTTGTTCGTGGTGGGATTTTTCACTTCGGTGTAAGTACACCCGCACAGTTGACTGGCGTGTGGTTCTCACAGGCGTTGCTGCTTAAACACAAAACATCCTCAGTAAATTCAGCTTAACCCGGGTTGTAATTGGGATAACAGAGCCCTAATGCAAGCAGATTTTTAAACCTGTGCAACACAGGGGGTGGTTAGTGATCCATCGGGGCAGGGGAAAATACCCTGCTGTGTTGACAAGCCCTCCGTGCACCTCATTAATTTTTTCCCATTAATCTTCCATGCATACGGAGAGCACAAAGAAGATGTAATGGCTTGGCAAAAGAGCCACTGAACATCTTGGCTTCTCTGCAAAACCAGCAAAGTCAAAGCCAAAGGAAAATGGTGTTTTTTTCTGAGGGGTCTTGCAATATCTCCATGCTCGTGTTTGCTTCATTATTCGGGGAGGAGTTTGACAGTACTGCAACAAACAAGCCTTTTTCTATAGCAACTGGCCCCTCCAGGACATCTCCGCGTGCCTTACACAATGCAAATGGAAAAGCACTGAGTCGTGAATGTGCTGCAGATTGAAAGCAACATTAAAAAAGCAACACAGGATTTCAATTTGGCTGTGTAAGTGCCAATAGCAGTAACAATCCAATACCCACTGAAAAAGAATTGCATCACTCTGGGACAGAGAGGCCTCTTCAAGCCTGGGGCAAACGGGACGGGATGTTAAAACACAGCAAACAGCTTTGCGTTTATTTATGTATTGCTGAGCAAGTTAATGTTAGCAAAAGGTGTCAGTGCGATGGAAGCGCCTTCTTTTGTGGACGCCAGTCCAGCACCGCAGTCAGGTTTGATCTGATCACCGCCTTCTTTCAAATGAGGCACGAACCAGCTGCTGGCTGGAGCCGGGGCAGCGGGACAGGGTGGTCCAGCGCAGGGTCGTCCTTGGATGCGCACGCCTGCCTGCCATTTTTCCAAAGGAGTTGAACAACACTTTTTATCCTGCTGACACAGGGTTGAGCTTACCAGGGTTGCAAACCCCGTAGACGAACATCGTCAAAGCCTGGGTGTGCTCTGAGCGCAGGCTGCAAACGAAGGGACCGGAGCGTAGCAGCACCTTCTTCTACTGCCAAAACCCTTCCTCTCCCCCCACAGCCCTGGCGCTTTCCCTTCCTACACTGCCTGTAGCTGCTGCAAACAGCGCAGTCCTCTATAACTGCCCAAGCGTCCTGCCAGAGATAAGATGCTCGGGCTCGAGGGACCTAACACAGATCGTGGTTCCCCAACATTACTCCCCGTCTGCTCCCTCCAGCTGGAGTATCGCGCTGGTGATGTGTGTGCAGTAACAGCGACACTGAATGTCCTGCAGGTTATAAATGCTGTCTGTCAAGTACCTCATTGTCCTGGTTTCGGTGAATTTTACCAGCCAGGAAAACAGAAAGCTGCCGGGAGATCGCTCCCCACTGCAATCTCGCAGCCGTTACAGAAGGAAAGGGGCTGTGCTGGCCGTGTGGAACACTGTTTACCCAGGGATGTAAGGAAAGGAAAAAACCAACCGCTGATAATAAATAAAACGTTGGAAAGATTGTAAAGTGAGATCAAGGAATTTAAAGGAAGGGAGTTTATATGGTGTATTTCCTGATAAAATCGGACATTTCAAAGCGTCCCTTAGCAGTGTGGCAATGTTGCGGTAAGCCGAAAGCATTTATGGGCAGCAGAACAGGCAGTTCCCTTGAAAAAGGGTATTTCAGATATATGATTTTAAAGGTTGCTACATGGCTCTGTGCCCACTGAAACTGGAAGAAACCCTTGAGCCAAAATGTACAGCAATCCAAAAAGATGTTTGGGGATTATTTATCATCATCCATTCCCAATGCAGGAATGCTAAGTGCAGCAGTCAGGCCTGGCTGCTCTGGGCTGGACACTGTGCAAACATGACTTAGAGACACAGTGGCCTTTAAATATATTTTTTAATCTGCTCCCTGTAATACACCAGTCCGATAATTGTGCTAAGGGTGTGGGCAGACCTGGGTCTTTTTTTAGATCAGGCCGGAGCCGCCTCGGCAGTCTACAGCCGCCCTTTAGCCAGACGTGATGGGAGATCACTTCTTTCCCTTTGCACTGAATTGAACCACTCTCACTCGTTAATGCAGCACCTCTGCCACCGAGGCAGTGACAAAGGGCCAGGCTGGAACCTCTTAAACTGCTCCTTCCAACAACAGGTCTACCGGTGCTCTCTGCACCAGGGAGCAACAGATACCTCTGGAGAGGAGCAGCGAGAAAGCACGATTCCGATGCTCCAGCTGGAGAGGAGAGAGTCGTGTGTGTTTTGTTCCCTCTTCATTTATTTTCACAGCCTACAGCTGACGTTTGGAGAGCGAGGCTGAAGCGCGGTCCCCGTCTGTTCTCCCTCCACAAGCTGCGAGGGGGCCCGTGCCGTGGCTGAGTCCTGGTTTTGGGCTCCTGCTGAGCCGCGTGGGATTGCAGGGGCAGAGCACCGTCCTGGCCCTTGGCAGCTGTAGCATCAAATCCTCAGCTGCTCCAAGCAGAATTACCTTGCTCTGCACTCACTGAAAGTCATCCTCCTGAGCAGCTCGGCTGAGCAGCTCCCTGCCTTCAGCCGTCCTGTGCCAGCGTGCTTTGGAGGCAGCCTGGTCTCTCACCAGCTCGGCGCTGCTCCGGGTTGTATCCCGGCGTCTGGGTCTTCCCTCTTGCATCACACCTGGCCTGAGCAGGGCTGCACCCTGCTCACGGAGGGGCGGCGAGCAAAGCTCAGCCCAGGTGGGAGGGACTGGGCTCCCGTTAAATCCAAGGCTCCCAGAGGACTGAGTCTTTGCACAGACTCACCCTTGTGCTGATTTTATGAGCTCAAGGTGCTGTGGGAGGCGTTGCAGCAAGAGCGGTGCGCAGGAGAGGGGACGAGCAGCTGCAGCTCAGGTACCTGCTGAGTGCAGATTTCAAGGGCCATCTCTGCCTTTTCCATGTCTTTTTCAAGCCCTTTTTTTCCTTCAATCCTCCATGCTAATGTTATTTGCAGTTTGTATCAGTTCCTCTCTTCCATCGCTTCTTTTTCTTCTACTGCTGCTTTACATTTAGCTGGTGTTTATTCTTGTGCCTTGGGAGAAATCTGCTGCAGAGATCTCAAATAAGCCAAGACATGGTTGATCCTGCCTGAACAATACTGCTGGCTGGTAGAGAGACCAAGTGATGTTTATCCTGGGTGGGGAAGGCTGCTGGATATTCTGGGAGAAATGGCATGGGATTATGCTTATTGCTCAGGCTAAGGTTTTGGACTTTTCTCAGTAGTCTATGGGGTTTATTTTATTAGCAATTACCTTTCTTATTCACCCAGAGTTTGAAGCCTGTTTAAGATTTCCAGTGATGTTTGCTGACTGTGCATCTGTACCAGTGGTGTGAGATGCTTCATCCACTCTGCCTGAAGTGAATTCAGCCTGTAGAAATGAGGCTGTGATCATGTGTCTGTCTGCGTGCGCCCTGCTTTTCAGTGGGAGGCTGCGGTGTGGCGAAGTGTTGAGAGTTCAAGGCAATAAAAAAGCCACGTGGTAGCAAGTGTGACTAGCTGGAGGCAGTGGTTTGTGTAGGGCTCGGGAGGAAAATCGGCTAGCTGTGCGTTAGTCAAGGTTATTTGGTACCACTGTACTTTCTTAAGGCGCTGACAGTCAGCAAGGTCAAAGCGTCGTGACTCAGGTCAGTACCAAGAGATGCTGTGAAACCAAAACCAAGGCCCTGAGGATCCGTCCTTGCATAAGAAGAGAGCAGAGCATCAGGATGATTGCGTGGAAGCTGTGCAACCAGGGGTCCATAGAGGAGCACTGTGGATACGCTGCCTGTGTAGGCAGATGTATTGGCAGGAAGATGGAGGTCTGAGGAGGGGAGGAAGAGTATCTAGTCCCACCTTGTGCTCTTTGTCTCTTGGACCCAAGAGAAGAGCATGGAGCATGGTCTGCTGCTTCACAAGGTTTCAAGCCCTGGGATGCAGTGCTGTACACTCAAGGGAACACGCACGGGGGAATGCAGATGTACAGCGTCCTTCTGAAATGCTTAAAGGTCTGCAGAGCCCTCTGTGCAGCAGCTCCCATCCTCTCCCTTCCCTTGGCACCTCCGAAATGCAGAGAAACAGCCTCTCGCATGCTGCACCTTCCTTTGTAATAATACTGCCTAATGCAGTCCCACAAGGGGACGGAGGTGAGATGTGACCGTGGTCTCAGAAGGGAAAAATCCAGGCTGGTGCTCCGAGGAGCTTGTTAGTGTGTCTAGAAAGTCTGACATTCCTGTAACTCATCTCCAGGATTCCTAGGATTAGCTAATTTAGTCTATTTTTGGACAGACACCCTCTTCTAAAGATGGTCTCCTTGCTGAGCTCCCTGAGCTTCCCATGTCCACCGCTCACCCTGCAAAGAGCTGGAGGGACAAGAGCCACCCTCCTGGCTGCACTGGGACCTCTCCTGGAACGGGGGACCAGGCTCTGCTGCTCATCTCATACCCAGAGAAGCTCTTGCCAAAGGGGAAAAAGCCGTCCTGGGAGAGGAAAAGGGAGGATGGCAGTGGGAGGGGGAGTTATTTGAGTAGCAATTTCGACATTACTAATAACCCTCCTCATCCAAAACCCTGGAGACCCTTTCAGAAGTCTGAAATGTTGCTAAACAAGCAATGCATCGGGGCTGTTCGCAGGGGGATCGCTGGGGGAGGATGGCTTCTGCTGCCGGACACTGACGGGTTGCGTTGGAGTGCTGCTTGCTGCCCCAGCAAAAAGTCCTCCTTTGGCAATGGTCACACAGACGCTGCCCTGTCACCGGGCTCCTGGGGCTGATCAAATACCGAGAGTTAGCGATGCTGTCTGGGATTTCATAAAGGCTTCTTCTTGCTGCTGAACTTTCTAATTATTCTCCTTTGAGCAAGGAGGGGGGTGGCTTTGTCTGCCAGTCCCCCTTCTCTCCCCAGCCGCTGGGAGGGCTGCCCCTCCTCAGGCACCAGCTGCCTCAGGCTCCAGGTGCCGGACCCCCCCGGAGCGGGAGGTATATTAATATTTGCCATGTGATACCGCTGCGCTCTCTGCTCTGCGGGCAAAACACAGCATAACCATGGGAACTTTTTTCCTCAACCTCATCAGCACACCCTGCTAATCTAGGCGAGTCACCCCGCAGCCCTCGCAATGGTTAAGCTGGGTGTAATGAGCTCTGTAAATCCTGGGTGTCCCAGCAGCTCCTTCTGCTCCTCCTGGTGAGGGGATGTGTAACAGACTTGTCATCGGGAGGCTCCCAGGGCTCACGTTGCAAGGAAAAACAACCCAGACTTGGCAGCTGGCTTTGCTGTTTTGGGGTCTCAGCGCAGACAGGGAACGAGCCTGTGTACCGGCTCGTATGTCTTAGCTCCAAATAACCGCGCTGGGACAACCAGGGCTCTGCATGTGCAGCTGCCAGGCGAAGCTGAGAGGCAGCGCGTTCGGCATTGCTGTTACCTTGCCTGATCCGCCGAAGCCTGCGGGAGAGCCAGCACGGCCGCGGGCAGAGGTGGGGCTGGGGGTCCGCACCGAGCTCGCTCTGCTCCCGCAGACGAAGCCAGGACAGGGCCCTGCACGGAGGGACTTTGCTCCATGCGGGATCCCCGGGGCTCGGTCCACGTGGCGGTTGTAGCCTGGCTGGGCCGGGCTGTGCCTGGCGGCTTTGGGAAGGGTGTGCAGGCAAGTTATCTAACAGCCGGGGTGTGTCTGGCACAGCCCTGGCCCAAGGGCACCCTGCTTCTCCCGCCGCCGCCCAGGAGGCACCCTGCAGCCCTCCAAACCCAGCACCCTACCTCCTGCCTCGCCTCTCCGCAGCCCCGTGTGGGTGCTCCAGCTCCGGTCGCAGTCCCGGCACCCCGAGCCCAGCTCCTTTTCATGTCAGGGGGCTTTGTGTTTTCATGTCAGGGGGCTGCCCACCGAGCTGGGCTGGAGGTGGAGGGGAGGACTGGGGTTACTGGGCTGAACTGCAACTCCTGCCTCACCGAGCCAGGTCTGCTGGTGCAACAGGCAACGGCCTCACCAAGAGCCTTTATAAGTGTGTCCGTCTGCATCCAAAATCTGTGACTTGTCCCCTTCATCATAGGGGGAATTCTGTTCCACAGTCTGTTTCCAGAAGCTGAAACTCTGTAATTTCCAGTCTAGATGTGTTTGTGGCCAGCTTATTTCCATTTCTTCTTGTGCTACCCTTGTCTTAGCTTAAACAACAGTGCTCCTTCCCCCAGTGTTTCCGTACAGCCAGTAAATCCTCCCAGCCTCGGTTAAGCGAGCCAGCCAAGCCCTGTCAGGCATGTCTGCAGCGCCTGGGTTACCTCTGCCAGGGCTGCAATGCTTCTGTTGCCGAGCTTGCTCTGCTGCTGCTGCCGGAGCGAAGGGCATCGCACCTCATGGCACAGCCCAGCCCAGCTGTGCCGTCGGCTTCGCTGCACCATACGGGCTCCCTGCCTGCGCTCATGGTCCTTGCCCTCCAGCCCGGCCCCTCTGCCCTGCGCGGGGGCACAGCTGGACGCTGCCCAGCCTTCGCCGGGGCTGTGCACGAGGGCACTGCTATTTCTGATTGCTCTTGGACAGTCCTGATGTCTGTGGGCAGCGTTTGTCTTTCTCATGGCTGCACCATGCTGGTGGCTCATGGCCACCTTGTGATTAACCTCCTTTGCCCGAGCCCTTCTCCTCCTTTGTTCCTCCAAGCAGAAGAGCCTGCAGCTGAGGCTCGAAATTCTTGTGAGGAGCCTGGGAGACCTCTCAGTTTAACCCAGAGAAGGGAAGGGAGGAGAAATTAGGTTTGGAGGCTAATTCTGGCAGCATCAGGCATGAGAAAGATCAAAAACTCAGGGCAGGAATACAAGAGAGGAGGGAAGCTGTTGTATGCATGCTCCTGGAACCCCCTGACAGTCCTGGTTCATGCATACTGCACGTTATTTCTGTACCTACTTAAATTAAAACCAGCCTTGTCTTGCGGACGCTGACTGGAGCCAGGCAGTTCTTCTCCCCAGGGGAGAATCCAATTTTCACTCCATCTAGCTTGTGTTTTTGACCTGGAATGACTCTTCTTTTTATATTTAACAAACGCTCCCTCCAAGTCTTGTAGCATGCTGCACTTCTCACGGCGGTGCCTGCGGCATCACGGCACATACGTGCTCCAAGGCAGGAAACCAGGAGCAAGCAGACCGCTTACCTGCGATCCGACTGACCGCACGGCAGAGCCACGCTGTGACCGGATCAGAGGCGACACGAGCTCTGCGGGCAGAGCCCAGGCACGGCCAGCCCAGCTGGCTGGTGGGAAAGGGGAACTGGGGTCCCAGTCCGCTTCTGCATCCTCTGCGCCTTGGGCTTTGGGTCCAGAAATGCCAAGGAAGAGCAACAGAGCCCAGGTGCTGGCCGCAGCACGGCCGGCTGGGAAGGCACTGCAGGCTGCGCAGGTGCTGGGCTGTGTCACTGCGGCGGTCGCAGGAGGGGACCCCACCACTTGCAGCCTGTGCATCGCCCGCCTGGCCCCCGAGCCTGGGGAGCAGCTACCCTGAGGTCCAGCTCTTCCCACCCATGTTCTGATAGATCCCTTCACAGCCAGCCCTCCGTAGGGATAACCTGCTCCGGACTCTGTCCGTCCCCCATCGGGGCTGGGACAGACCTGCCTTGCAGAGCACAGCCCCGAATGCCTGGAGGCGCAGCTGGGGCTGCGTGGCTTCCCCGTCTGTAGTATTAATCAGTTACGATTTGGAGATGCCGTGTGCCTGTCGACTTTGCAACTAAAGGCCCAAGAGCTGCCTCCCAGAGGTGCTTTCCTTTCTGCAGCACAGGTCTTGCTGCAGGACACGTCCTTGCTCCTGAGCCTTTCTTATGGACCAGCCTGCCAGTCCTGTAAATAACATCTATCGGAGGCTCAGGAGACACAGTGGGGTCTGGGCTGGGAGGAAGCTAAATGGGTTTGGAGTATTTATTCACTTCTGCAGTCCTTAAAAACCTCTCCTAGCTCTTTTGAGAGCATTAACTGGTGTGACTCATGATCCATAGCCACACCGAGCGCCGTATGCTGTGAGCAGCAGCAGACAGCAGCAATGTTTTGCTTCTAATTCACTAATCTTCATGAGTCTGTGCTATTCTGGGTGTCTGTCCAGCAAGAGGAGAGGCTTCTCCAGGGTCATATAATCCATTGAGGGCAAAGCCGACCTGTTTTGAGCCACCTCCGTAACAGCTCTCAACACCCAGCACAGCAATTAGTCACCGCTTACCAGACATGACGTACTGCGCCAGCCCAGCACTCCTGCCCTCGCCCACGGGGGATTACGGACTGGCTGCCCAAGAGCAACGTGCCTCTTTCTTAATCCTATGACTCCATAGTTAATCAATCTGAGATAGGCGAGTAAATAAGCCAGTCATTCAAGACTGATGCAGGAAAGGACAAATATTTTAGTAAGTGTAGCCCACTGTTTGTATGTATTACACACCAGATCCACACAGGGTATGGAGGAGGGAGCCCTGAGCTGTAGGATTAGCTCCAGTCAGCGAGCCTTTGGCTCTGACTCTCTGGACATCCCGTGGTCCCCACTGGTGCTGCCCTCCCCGAGGACCGGAGAGGACAGGCACGTTCCCATGCAGCCGGCGCAGTACGGCCATGAGGAATGTGCTCGGCTTTGATGTCCCCAAGCACCAAGACATTGGGTTTTGGTTGCCACGGTGGGTACGGAGGGGGACAGGCTTATTTTCCTTATCCTGAGACAAATGAGCGAGGTTCCCTCAGTGCGTTCGGTGGCAGCGAGTTTTGCCGGACAGCAGCTCTCGCCGTGCCAACGTGCAGACAAGCACGAGGGAGAGCAGCAGCCGGGGGGACCCCACTTGGTTGCTGATGCAGTTGGACGGCTTCCCCACCTCCAAACGGTGTCCTGAGACCTTGCGCCCAGAACCCCCCAAGGGAAGCCTGCCTTCTGCCGTGGGATATTTTAATGGTGAATTAAAAAATACTTTCTATCTAAAGCGAAGCCAGAGAGTATTCAAAATTTAATAGCAATCAGATTCCTCGAGCAGCGCCTTGACTGAGAAAGCAGCCACACACACAGGCTTCCAGGGCTCAGTTCACACTGTACCAGCAAAATAAACCCTCAGATTAAATGTACACCCACTCGCAGAACATTGCTCTGGCAGGCTGCTCCGTCTCTCTGGCCCACTGCAAGCCTGCCCTGCGTGGCTCCAGGCTCGCTCTACCATTGCCTCTCCAGATGGCTTCCGAGGGTCAGGGTCCCACGCAAAAGTTGTCAGAGTGATACTTCGTTTCATTCTTAACCAGGAAAATAAGCACTGCAAATAAAGCAGAATGTACTTTTTAGGCCTCTGAATCCTGAAAAGCTATTGCACATTAATCCTCCTTGCACTTGCCCAGATGCGCTGTGGCACCAGGAGCAGAGGCTGAAGGGGGGTGGAAAAGCAGTGCAGGATGACTTGTTTTCTTATGAGCTGAATTCCAGCTTTGCACTCCAAATCCCCGTTTTTATAGACTTTTCCGCTGAAGTCTGCTCCTGCCCGGGGCATGCCTGTGTAACCGCTCCTCTCTCTGCATTCCTTAGATTCTTCTTCCGCTTGAGACGCTGGATTGAAGAAGGGGTCTGAGGTCCCTGGTGGAGAAAGGGAGGCGAGGAGGAGGAGGTTTCCCTTGGACGCTAAGCCGTCAAACCAGAAAACCAAACCATGTCACAGGTCATACAAAACCACGTGTTGCGTGTTGGACAGAGCGTGTGTGTTTCCTCACAGGAGGAAAGCAAGAGCTTGCACCCGGCGGGGTACCCGGGCTGCTCCGCGCTGCCGATGAAGTACACCTACTACTCAACGGAGGGCTGGCCTGACCCGTCCACGATGGTGCACACCAACGCACGCCTGCTTCCCAGTGGAGGTCTGTATGGAGCCCACCCCGTGTTTGAGCATATGGCTGCTCACGTGCAGGGGAAGGGGCAGCAGGATACCTCTTTGGAGAGACCCCCTGCCCCGTATCAGCCAAAGGAGGAGGAGGACACCGGCACGGATCCTGAGGCTCACCTGGTGTCTCCTACCTTGGACATATCGATAGAGAGTCTCAACCAGCTGATCCTAGAAATTGATCCGACCTTTCAGCCGCTCACGTGCAAGCCGGTGAAGGATGCGGTCCAGCCTGCTTCTCAGGGTGACACTGCTGCCACCAAGAAACAAGATCCGGAGGCAATAGGTGAGGCAAAAGGCGCTGGTCGTGCGGTGGAGCCAGCACAGCTCAGACCTAGTGAAAACCGTCTGCAAGAGGCAGAGTGAAAGTCCAGGGCAGAGAGGTTGGCCACACACCAGCCCCAGTGGGCAGGATGAGGTCCTGTGCTCCTGTGAAGGGCTGGGAATGGGCATCGGTGACATCCCCCACCGTCCCCAGTGGGATCGGTGTGGGATACTGTCTCCTGACGTCAGGGCTTCATACAAAGGAGCAGGAGAACAGACTGTGTATCCAGGCTCTCTGCCTAACTCGCGTGCTTAGGTGGCCCTGGTCTGATCACTTCTGAAACGTCTCGTGTCCAGCTAGCTCAACAGGATACAAAAGAAAACAGGGAGAACAGCCTTTAATTCTACCTGATGTTTGTTTCCCTGTGTTTGGAGAAAACATTTCTCATTAGAAATGGGACTTGTAGCTCTTGGAAAACTCCTGACCCAAGTTATTACCATCAGTGACTAGAGACAGGCACTGACCTCTGGGCGCGATGGGTGGCCCGTGCTTACCCTCGCAGCAGAGCCCCAGTTCTACCAAAGGGCAGCGGAGCCTTTCCCAGGGTCATACTTGACCTGTGGAAGCACAAGGATTTGAAGCCAGATTTCCAAAGCCCTGGGCTAAGGTACTGATCGTTACACAACCATCCCATTTAAATGTTCCCAATCATTTTGCCAGGGAAATTCTTTTTCCAGGGCTTGTGCACTCCTCCAGCAGCATGCCTGGCATACACAAGGCAGAACATCAGCAGCACATACCAACCCCCTCTTTCTGCTCTCATGCGTGGGTGCCTTACGTGAACCCTTTTGCAACACTTCTCTGTCATCCCTGCGATCCAAAGCTCTGCTCTGTGTGCGGCTTCTGATCCAAGCACTCCTGCCTGTGGCTCTTTTGCAGCGTGTTAGCTGCTCAACACACTGTGCGCAGGGTAACACCAGCAGACAGGGTGTTGCACGCTGCTGCAAGCGTTCTGGTGTGCCTGAGGACAGATCTGTGATGTGTTTAGGTGCCTAAAGATACAGTCTCACTGCTTCTGAAAAGCCTTATTGCCTATCTGTGTCTTTAGACACGGAAATACCTTGAAAATCTGTCCCCAGGCCTCTTTCCAGAGGAAGGTCAAATGGGAGGATGTTAAAGGCATGAAAAAAATTCTGTTCTCCCTGAGCCCTCACGCAAACGTCCGCATGAGGAACGTGGGGTTGGAGGAGGACGAGGTGCGTGTCTGCAAGTGCACTGAACTGCAGCCCTGGGAGGTGTGAGCGTCCCGGTGCTGCAGCAGGGAAGCGGCTAAGCTGGGGAGTCAGGGAGCGCAGGGGCCGGAGCGGCGCGAGCACGCCGTGGGGCTTGGGCAATTCTGGAGCAGATGGCATCTCTGCTTCCCGCTGGGATGGAAGGGGGTGGCCTTGCAGATAAAGTACTGTGACAAAGTGCAAGTTCAGCTCTTGGCTCCTCAGCCTAGTGTCTGGAGGCACTCAGATGCCACTCCTTCAGGCATCGCTCGAGGGCTGGAGTCCGAGCAGCTCAGCAGGTAGCGTGCTAGTGGTTTTGAAAATCTGGCTCCAAGTGCAGAACTGAACATCTGGAAATCTGGCCCTGAATTCAGTGGGAAAAGCCTCACTTCAGCTTTCATTTTCTTTTAACAGCTCATATTTTTTAGGCAAACTTCCTATTGCTGCACAGCATCCCTGTTCACCCACCTCCTCCTGCTCCAGCCATGCGACCTGTGCGTGCGCTGCTGCTGCTCCCATCTCACGCCAGCTGGCCCCGTGGAAACGCTCCTGTTGGGCTCCCGCCTCCCTTTCCTCCGCTCGGCCGTGCAGGGGAGGGCCGCACAGGGCCCCGTTGCGTGCTCTGAATAATTTCCACGCCCCTCCTTTTTGCCTAAGGTGTAAGTTCCCTGCAAACACGGTCACTTGATGTGAGGGCTGGCAGGAGACCGACGGTGCCCAGAGTCTGCGAGAGGGGCTCGTTCTTGTCTAGTGGAAACCACGAGGAGGGCTTTTAGCATAACAGACGCTGTAGCAATAGGAGGCACGTTCATGACAGTCACTAACTCCCTCTGGTACTGGCTTGTTCCTGGAGGAGAGCGTCTCAGCTTGCGTGACAGCTGGGCCCCGTGTTTGCGGCACTTTTGCCACTCCTTGATGCTGAAAAACTTGCCAAGGTCTTGAGCAAATATTTGAGGTTTAACCACACCTGATAAGCAGGAGCAAAGGCGGAAAAGTAGGAGGCAAAAGGCCTCGTCAGCCCAGTGCACAGATGCTTTTCAGTCATTTCTTTAAAAGACAATTAAAATCCCCATTTCTTTTCCCCTGTTGAGGGAGACATTGACAAAAAGCATCCGGCCAAGAGCTTGCTGTAAGGGTTTGCGCACTGATACCAGAACCCTGCAGCTCCGGAGCCTTTCCGAGGACGAGCCTTGGAGGAGCTGCTGCTGGCTGCCAGTGGCAGTAAGGGTGTGGAGGGGGAAGGCTGCGGTTCTGGCTCCTTCCCCGTGCGTGGTCCAGCTGCAGCCCCGCTGGGGACCAGCCCTTCTGGCTTACGCGGCGCCTCCTCGGCGGCTCTCCGCTGGCCGCGCCGATCCAGTCCCGCGCTGGGATCGGCATAGAGAAGCGGCTCAGGGAGTAACTTTTGTACAGACTTGTGCTTTTCCTGCTCATCAAGCTTTATGCCCCAGAGGTTTGGTTGTTCCTTGCAGTAAACAGGGTCTGCAGTGCTTGGCAGTCTGGAGCCAGCTGCTCTGCCCGGCCAGCTACCCTCACCGGCAGGTCCCAGGGCAGGAACGGGGCACGTAACATCAACTGCCGGGGAGCTCAGGGCTGTTAAGAGCAGTTTTTCATTGCTGCAGCAAAAAGGTTTTTCTCTCTCCAAGAAACACCTTTAAGAAGGGGAACTTTCCTGAACTCCATGGCAGGGCAAGAACCAGGAGCTGTAAACAAAGCTGGGCACGTTCAGACTAGAAAGGAGACGCACACTTCTAGCAGTGGAGGTGATTAACCGCTGCAACAGCTTCCCTGCGGAGGTGATGAATTCGCCATCGCTGCAAGCACTTAAATCAAGTCTGAGTGTCTCTTGCTAGAAGGCGTCTTCTAGCTCAGCCAGAAATTATGGCCTTGTTCAAGGAACCCAGTGACTGACGTGCATCGGGCACCTGGGGAGCCAGGCACCCCCTTGTCCTGGCCATGAGGTTTCACTGAAGGTCTTGGAGCATGCGATGCTCTGTCAGATGTGTTACCATATAAATAATGGCAAGCAAAGGGGCTGGGAGATGCCTTGCCTGCCCCGAGCATGAATGGAAGAGCAGGAAGAAACCCACAGCAGGGCATGGGCTCAGAAACTGCCCTGGCAATTGTTTCTCTAAGGAGACTTGTGCAGGATGGGAGAAGGGAAGGGAGAGCAGCCGGCCCCTGCCCTGGCCTGTGCTTGCTGCTGGCACGGCTGGTCCCATAGCTGACACCTAGAGCCTTGTAACTGCCCTTGTCCCGCGCAGCTTCCCTCTGCCCCCCGCTCCGCAGCCACGGTGCGGATGGTGCGGATGTCCGGCCGTGCCTGGGGGCCGGGTGACGTCCCCCGTGCTCCTCCGCCCAGCCATCTCGGAGGGTGTGCGGGGCCACGTGCCTGCTGCCGTGGGCACCCTCCGAACCTGATGTCATCCCTGGGGGGAGCAGCCAGATGTTTTTCTCTTGAGTCAGGTACAAACAGAGCGGCTGCTGGAGGAAACACCCGCCTCTCGCTGCAGGTCTCGGCAAGCACCGGCTGTGCAATGCTGGCGGGGGGGAGTCTGTGCAGTCAGACATGACCGCATGTAACCCCAGGTCCCTGGGAGCCCGCCAGCACTGGGGTGGGTCACTGTGGGTTGGTGTCTGTGAAGAAATCAGCCCTCATAGGGTCTTAACAAAGGCCAGTGTTGGGCCATGGGGGTCTCCCTGCAGAGCCCGGGGGTCCTCCCCTGGGCCCAGGAGCCCTGCGGGGCATGCAAACCAGAGCCAAAATTAATAGCAAGAAGAACAGAGATGTGTGTCCTCAACAGAGCTTAGCTAACGAACCTGACTCAAACACTGACTCAATAACGACCTCCTCTTTCTTCCTGCAGACATTAAGTACATAGAGATGACACCCGGCAGAGCCACGTGTCCCGAGCTGCTGCAGGGCTCCCCCAGCCCTTCGGGCACGCCATTCTCGAGGTCCCCCCAGGGCAACGGCTTCCTGCCCCAAAAAGGGGGGCTCAGAGGCAACTACAGCACCAGTGGCAGCGTGGTTTTCTCGAGCCCACTCGGACCCGCGAGCCCCCGCTCGGGTGCCCCGAGCTGTGCTGCCTCCCCAACCTGCAGCAAAGCGTCCGAGTGCATCGCTGTCCCCCAGCAGTGCATGGCTGGCCAGATGGACAGCATCTCCTACGGCCCCGGGGCTCTCGGCACCTCCCCGGGCTTCGACAACTTGCTGAAGCCCGTGCATGTGGTGAGGGCCCAGCAGAGGAGCAGCTGGGTCTCCCTGCTCTCCACGAGCCCCGGCTCGGACACCAGTTACATCCTTGGAAGGTAAATGCTGCTTTGTGTCCCCATCTCGGGCTGATGATGGGGATGGAAGGGGCACAGGGCGGTTACCCCAAGTCCTGCTGTCCAAGACCTCCTTCCTCAGGCTGGGAGTCGATGCCCCGCCGGGCTGGCGCGGTCTCTGGGGTGGGCTGTGCATCGCATCCCAGCTAAACAACCCCACTGATCTCCTTCTGCTCTCTGTCTCCCTCTTGCAGCAGCACCCACTCGCTCCACAACGACGACTTGGATGCTCGCCTCGCTGCCTGCCGCTCCGCTGACTGCCCGTCCCCTGCCAGCTCCCTGGGCAGCCCCTGCCCACCTTCCCCGAGCGTCAGGTCTCACTCTGGAGAAGCTTTTGGCCTGAGTCCCCACCAGCCCCTGGCAGCCTGCTCCACCAAAGCCAACACCTCCCCATCCCAGAAGGGACAGGCCAGCAGCTGCCCCCCCTCCATCCTCAACTCCGCAGCTGACATCCCAGTGCTGCTGGTGAACGGGTGCCTGGAACAAGGAGATGCATCTTCCAGGCTGGCCAAAGCCCCCCCAGCCTCTGTCAAGCAGACCCCCGCTCCCAGCTGCAGCCCGACCTTGAGGCTCGGTGCCCTGAACAATGCACTGTCGGCACCAGCCCTCTCCTGCGTCTCGGACAGTAAGTCACCTCCCTGCCATAGGGCAGGTCTCGGGGGGGAAGGAGCTGTAGACCCCAACAGCTGCCAGGAAAGGGGGAGCAAACACCGTTTTCTACTCTGGTTTGTCTGTGGGTTATAGCCATGAAGGACAGGAGGTCCTTGCTGGAGCTGGAGATCCTGGCTGTATCTCCACCGGCTTGCAGGGCTCTGCGGTGGTCTCCAGCTCTTTGCTGGTGACCCTGCATTAGCCATGGTGTTTTGCCCACCAAGGTCCTGGGGCACGTGCTCAGCAGGCAGAAACGCTCTGGTCCCCTCAAGGACATGCAGATGCCCTTATTTATAGTACCTGTGAATGAGAACCATAATTCTGTCATTTTGTGCTTGTTTGTGGGCCCAGAACGGGTGAGGAGGAGGGGTTAGGGTTCCAGTTTGCTCTGGAGGACACCTAAAGATACCAGAGTTTATAAGGTCCCTCATTCAAGGGTAAACAATAGGGCTATTGTTCTCTGGAGGAGATTAGCAGAGGCAGCTCTCGGGGCAGAGGGTTTTAATTGGGATTCTTATGGGAATAGCAGGAGAGCTTTGCAGGTCAGATCCTCAGCTGCTGTAAATCCCCATGGTCCAGTGGACTTGTGCAGGGTTGGGCAGGCTAGCACTGCTGGAGGATTCCATGTGCTGCCTCCCTGCACTCCATCACAGCCTGCCAAGAGAGATAATTACGTGGAGAATGAATTATTCTGAGGAGTAGGAAGGAAGCTCTGTTCAAAAGGATTGAAAAAAAACTTCAACCCTGGCCAGCCTGAAAGGGAAATATCTGTGCTGGGGCTCTGTCCTGCTCAGTGATGTCTGCTGCGAAGGTCTTTCGGGTCCCCCACGGGCCTTGACGCCGTAAGGTCTCTTGCAGGTCCCCTCAGGGCTGGGCAGCCGACCATGAAGTTTGTGATGGACACATCGAAATACTGGTTCAAGCCGAGCATAACCAGGGACCAAGGTAAGGCGCAAGTGTCTTTGCTGGGATAACCCCATCTGACTTGCTCTCTGCCGGACTGCTGCCTGTTCCCCAGGCTGGAGTTTGCCTCCCCGCAGCACCTCAGTCCGGCTCTGGCCTGTGCTGAGGTCCCGTGGGGACTCGGTGATGGCGATGCAAAGCATACTGGGGGCTGACGGGCATGGAGAGACCCGCTCACAGGTCTAGGGGGAAGGCTCAGAAAGACGGGCTGTGCCACAGCCCCTCTGTCCCCACCTCAACTCCAGCAAAGCTTCTCCTGCCTCTGACTGTGCTGCTACTCAGCATGGCCCAGGCAGGGGCTGACTCTCTCCTGGGGACCGCAGGGACCCACGGGACCGAGCCGGGGCCCCTCAGTCTGCAGGGGCACTGCAGTCGGTACCCGCACGAGGGACGTGCACGTCCTCAGCAAACGCTCCTGAGTGTTTCTCGCTGCTGCCAAGGAACAACTCCCCGCGAGAGCATCGGCCGGACGCGAAATGCAATGTGGGGAGGTTCCACCTGTTTTGCTTGGCTGAGCCTCTGCCTGTGCTTTGACAGCAATCCAGCTGCTGAAGGACAAGGAGCCAGGCACGTTCGTTGTGCGGGACAGCACATCGTACCGGGGGTCTTTTGGACTGGCGATGAAGGTTCCCGTCTCTCCATCCAGCAGCCAGACAGGTACAGGGACTTGCTTGGAAGGGTTGGGTTTGCTTCAAGGATTTAACTGAAACTTGTCAAACTAAAGCAAGCTGAGAAGCCGCAGGACTCCGGTTGTGTGAGAGACGCTGGCGGTGGGGTCTGTGCCTGCCCACCCCACCCCTGCACGGGGGCTGGCACCGCGCTCACCACACAGAGCAGAAGCTCTGGTGAATGCCCTGGGACGGGGCCCCAGGGCGGGCAGGGGTGGGCAGGGGAGGGCAGGGGCGAAACAACGGTGCTCGTGCCGGTGCTGACGCTGTCTTCAGTCCCGCTTGCAGGCGATGAGAGCAGTGACCTCGTCCGGCACTTCCTCATCGAGTCATCTGCCAAAGGGGTGCACTTGAAAGGAGCCAGCGAGGAGCTGTATTTCGGTAAGGACGGTGCCATCGCCCGCAGCAGCCCCGGCAGCCCCAGGAGCTGTTTCCAAAAGCCCCTCGAAGCGCCGGCCAGGACCAGGGCTGCAGAGCCCTGCACTGAGCCTGCTGCCCGCCCGCAGGCATGGGGGCCCTCCAGCCCCCGGCTCCTGCCCACGCTTCCCTGCCAGTGAGGCTGCGGTAGTAGTCCCCAAAACAGGAACATGGGGTGGGGGCTGGAAAACCCACGTTTGTTGCTGTGAGGCCCCAAATAGTCCCGCTTAGCCCCCCCTTCCCTCCTTCTGAGCTCCCGGGGACACTGTTGCGGGGCCAGAGGCGCGTGGGTGGGAGGTTTCAGGCACCGGGGCCCCCCCGACTCACGGCTCTGTGTTGCAGGGAGCCTCTCTGCCTTCGTGTATCAGCACGCCATCACCCCGCTGGCACTGCCCTGCAAGCTGAGCATCCCCACCCGAGGTAGGTGTCGGGGGCAGGAGGGCTGCTCCGAGGGGTCCCTCCTGCCAGTCTGGGGAGGTGGGCACGGTCCTGCAGTGGGGAGGGGGCTGAACCGCCCGGGTGCCCCTGCAAGGGGGCTGATTGCCCTGGCTGTAGGGGGAGCAGGGACCTGCAAGAGCCGACGAGTACGAAACGGCGGTGACTTGCTTCTGCTGGGGGTGGAGGGTGGTCAGCAAAGCAGCGGGGAGCAGGGGACCGCTGAGGGTGGGCAAGGAAAGGAGGAGTGGGGAGATCAGAGATGAACAGAGCCAGGAGAGGGAGATGGAGGACAGTTAAATTAATTACTGCTCTAAACCCCTGCAATTTAAGCGCTCCTGGGCCTTTGGGCCTCTTGTGAGATAAGGAATCACCACCCAATGCAAAGTGGTGATCCAGAGCAGCCTGACCTGTGGCATCAGTGCTCCTACTTGTCGTTTGTGCAGATCTTGCTGATGGAGAAGATAGCCCTGACTGTGCCCCAGAATCCACGCTATCCCTGCTGAAGAAAACTGCTGGTGAGGAAAGGAGCAGGCTGCTGTCACCAGGGGACAGTCGAGCTGGCAATAGCTAGAGCTCTGGGCACGCACCCGTGCTTTGGGCTTTAGTCCTTACCGATCGAACCCCAGGCTCAATTTTTTTATGTCATCCGTTCTGACACCATTCACAGCAGAAGCTGAAAAGCCAGCGCGGTCTTTGGAGCTGTGCAAAGCAGCGGGTCGCCCCAGTGCATCTGTGGGTGCCAGCGCGATGCCCCCCTCCTGGCTTTGTCACCAGGCTGGCCATACCTGCAGGTTTTCTTCCCGTCCTCAGATCATGGGCCTGCAAGGGAACCTGATATTTTTAAAGAAAGGAGACTTTTGGTCCTCACGATGGTGAAGTAAATCTTGAAAAGACAGTTCTTGAGGTCACAAGGCTGATAAAAGACCCACAATTCCCCCAATTTTAAATAGCCCCTGATTTTTAAGCCTCTCTCCTGACTGGCTTCAATCGGTATTGAGCTGATGGGTATTGAACATCTGGAGTTTCCAGGAGAGGGATGGGGCAGTCGGGGGCTGGTTAAATTGCTGAGGGACCTTATGGGAGAGGCACAGAAATTGCGGAGCAGGACGGGGAAGGGTCTTTGCTTCTCTTCCGTGCCCGGGTGCCCCCAGCCTGGGTGCAGCGGTGGGTGGGCTCCAGGTAAGAGTAGAGAGCGATGGGCAGGAGACCGCGCGGAAGGGTCACGGCGCGGTCAGGGGAGTCGGGAACCGCTTTGTTTTGCTGGAAATTCTGAAAAATAAGTTGGCAAGCTGAAAAGTTTAGTTTGACCCAGAACAGCCCTTTAAACAGCTCGATCAGCCTGAAATGTCATGTTTTAGGTTGGCCTTCAGCCGTTAGTTGGCTTGGGGTATTTCTGCTTTTCATTAAAGGAAATATGTAATAAACAGAAAAAAAAATCCAAATGTGACATTTAGAAACCGGAAATTAAATACTTTGACTTTTAAAACAATTAGTGCAAAGAATTAAAGTAAACCAAAATAAATTTGCGAAGAATTTCTGCGTCACCAAATCTTTAATTTTCATCAAAACAAATCTGACCCACGTACACGTGTCCGGTTCTGCAGGATGATGCCTGGGACCCGGCCCTGGGCCCGGCACCGCTGCGCTTGGCGCTGCACACGCTCAGCGCAGTGAGATGCCGGCGTGCTGCGGGCCACGTGCTGAGCCGGGCTCTGTGCTGTCCTTGCAGTGTGCAACGTCCTGTACCTCAACTCGGTGAACGTGGAGACGCTCACGGGAGCCCCGGCCATCCAGAAAGCCATCTCCTCCACCTTCGAGCTGGAGACTCTGCCCACACCCACCCTCGTGCACTTCAGAGTGACCGAGCAGGGAGTCACGCTGACGGACATCCAGAGGAAGTAAGAGCCGCCTGGGGAGGGCCAGGACGGGGCTGCCGGGCTGCTGCCCGGCCGAGGGCTCACCGGTGGCGAGGTGCAGGGGGGAGCTAAATGGTTGATGGAAATGCAGCTCGCCCGTGAGCGCCCAGCTCTCTTCTTGCCTCTCAGCCTGCCAACGTGCTGGTCTGCAGCACGTCAAGAAAACCTGGCCTGCTAGGACAAATCCGTGTTGCAATCCAGGGGTGGACTTGACCCCTTCTGTTAGAGCACGGGGCACAGTGCTGCTTTACGTGAAGCTAACGGCAACATCTCAAGAGCGGGAGGCAGGAGCCAGCTGAACCCAAGAGCTGCCTGCGCTTTGCCAGCTGCCAGCTCAGCGGGTGGCCCCGGGGAGCGGGACCCCCACACCCCCAGTCCCCCTCACCCCCCGTTCCCCAGCAGCCACAACAGTTTCAGCAGGGCTTGAATTTCCAAATGCCTGTTTCTCCCACCAGCTCTTCCCCGGGCACTTTCCTCCTCTAACGCCCCGCTCTCCTCCTCCCCCCGACAGGGTGTTTTTCAGGCGACACTACCCCTTGGCTGCCATCAGGTTTTGCGGCATGGACCCTGAGAACAGAAAGTGAGTTATCAGCTGCTCTGCGGGCGGAGGGCGTCCGTGCCGGTCGGAGCCGCTGCGCGGTGCTCGCTTCCCCGCGGTTCCCAGCACGGCTCCGCTGCTCCCGTCTCTGCACCGCTTAAAATCCCAAATCCCAACCACTGGCTGTGCAGCCCCTGCCCCGGGCTTAACACACTGGGTTTAGCTAAATATAAACCTTGACTTTGCAACTGATGGAATGAGTTAAATATCAGCCTTTGAGCAAATCCAATTCTGTTCTTCCCTCAGGTGGCAGAAGTACTGCAAGTCCTCGAGGTAAGACCTGCGCCGGGACCTCCCGCAGCCCAAGCGTGCCGGTGGAAACCTGGGGGGGAGATGCTGCTTTGGCCCAGCCTCACCTCTCCAGTGCATGCATTGCAAAGCTTTGCAGAGCAGCAAAGAATCAAAGCTTAAAAATGAAGAGGGGATGCGATAAAAGTTAACGTGGTGGCAGGACGAGAAGTGGGACAGATGGGTGAAGCTTTATGGGGAGTTTTGCTCTGTAGGTTTTGATGAGAGGCTTGGCTAAGCCCAGTTCTCCACATCCCCTCGTGTAGAAAGCCCCCGTCCAAATCTGTCTGCCTTCCCAGTGACTCGCTTGCTCTGGGCTCGGGAAGTGAGTTTATATCTGGCTCTACCTTGCGTTCAAGAAACTTTTCACAGCTGGGGAAGCCTTGCCAGAAACACTTCTCCCGGCTGTTTTGCTTCCAAGTAAACGTGATTGGGGAGCAGGCCAAGGTAGAATTGCTGGAACCGGGATTTTGCTTTGTGGCTGGGGCTAGTTTAAGCGTATTCCTTTGGATTCCTGGATACAAACTGAATAAGTCTCTCTCCTTTTTCAAAGAATCTTTGGGTTCGTGGCCAAAAGCCAGACAGATTCGGAGAACCTCTGTCACCTGTTTGCAGAGTACGACACCGTGCAGCCAGCGTCGCTTGTCATCGACCTTCTCTGCAAGCTCCTGCTGGGCCTGTAGAGGACAGAAACGCCGGGACAGCTCAGGGCTGGCAGATGCCCACACGCAGCCGAGCTTCTGCTGCTCGCCTTTTCCTGCTTCTGGGTTGCATTTTGGCAACAGCTCATATTTATATTTTTTTTGTTACGTACCATCACGTCAAGAGTCTCAGTTAAAGATTTTATGCTCTGGTGGGATGAGATGTTCCTCCGAGACCCTCCACGGGGCATCGCGGGGCATCGCTCACCGCGGTGGCCAGCGCGGGACGGCTGCCCACGGCGAGCTGTGCCGGGCTGGGAGCGGAGCTGCGGGACGGGAGCTGTGCTCACCGTATGGAACCGCCGCCTCCCTCGCCTGGCATGCACCATTCGCTTTGCTCTGGAGGACTGAAATACTCTGGCTGAGATTTCTACTGGCAGCAGGGGATGCCTGCGCTCGGGGTGTCCAAGCTGAGGCGCGTTCGGTGGAGCTGAGCTCCCGCCTTCGGGGACTCAGCCCTAACCCCCCCAGTGCCGCAGGAGGGGAGGTCTGGTGCAGGCGGGGGGGACTCGCCTCCCTGACAACAGACCAGCATCAGGAGGCAGTTTTTGCAAATCAAAGCACATAAAATCACTAGGCCCTGCTGAAAAATCCTGCTTCCCTCAAAGAGCAAGAAGCATCGAAAGGCAGAAATGTCAGAGCAGCGTATTTTTGCCTGGTGCTGGTAAATTCTCCTGCCCTTTTTTTGCAAAGTGGGGTTACAGGCTAGCTCAACCTCCAGGCATCGCAGCAAGCTGAGAGATAAATGTTGACATTTTCATGACAGTAAAACGTTGGGTTTTTGGAAATGACTTGCATGAATTTGGGCCAGATCCTCAGATGACGTAAATTGGCGCAGCCTCGTGGAAGTCAGTGCTGCCATGATTTACACCAGCTGAAGATTCAGCTCTTGCTGTAATCTCAGAGTGGAGTAGAGCGGCTCTGAGTCCACCACACAGTCGTCTCCCTTAGCGCTCGCTTACCTGGTGCCTCTACATTGTTTTAATTTTGGACCCTGTGCTAACAAACCCTGCTTAGGGGTATTTTCAATAAAGCAGTGGATCGTTCATCTCACCACAAACACTGCAGAGATGTTAGCAACTGAAATACGTTACTCTGCTCTCTTAAACTGCCAAGCACACGCATGCATTGCACATAAAGAAAAAGTCACTCTCCTCCAGCCAGGCTGAGAGACGGCATCCAGCTCCAACAGCTCTTTGGCAACGATAAAAACAGATATCGGAGTTACTGCGTGGGGCGGGGGGAGCACCCGGCTCCAGGACGAGAAGCTAACAGCTTTGTGTCCCCCCCGAGTCTGTCTGCCCTAAGCTCTGCTCAGCCGAAACCCAGCACCCAGCCTGGGGCCGGGCCGGGCGAGCCTGTCACCCCCCGGGCTCTGCACGCCTCCGCTGTCCCCATCGTGCTGCAAAGACCCGGGGGAACGCGGCACCCCAAGGTCATGGGCAGCTCGGGGCGGGGGGGGGACGCGGCTCAGCCCCAGCGCCCCGGGCTTGTGCATCCCCGGCCCCGCAGGGACCCCCGCGGGGTGCGCAGGATGCGACCCGCTGCAGTGCGGGCTGCAGCCGGCAAGGGGCCCCAGCACGACACCGTCCGGCCCTGCCTGCGCCCTGCCCGCGCCCTGCCCGCGCCCTGCCTGTCCGCTGGGAGCCGTAAATAAGGGCAGAGCCGCCGGTGCGCGCAGAGCGGTCCGCGTTAACCCGCACCGAATTAGCGCTGCGCCGGTGCGGGACCCCGGCCCGGGCCCCCGTGGGCTGTGCAGCCCGCGAACCGCCGCTGCTTCCCTCCATCGTGTTTATCGCGATGCTGTTCAGACAGCAGCGATAAGCACAAGGGGAGTACGAAAATTCAAAGGCTTTGGCTCCGAACGGTGCTTTGGGGGGATGGCGCTGCCGCCCCCCAGCCCGGGCCCCTGCACGCTGCTCCCCTGCGCCGTCAAAGCCAGCTCCCTTTGGCAGAACTGCAGCCAGAACCGGGAGGGTTCATCTTCTGGGGAACGGGGGCGACGGCTGCTTTTCCCTGCTTTGGGACCACTTTGGGACGGGGAGCGGGCCCATCGCCAAGCGCCGTCTTCCACACGTGGAATTTTTAGTTCATTGAAAACCCTTTTCCAGCGCAGCGTAGCTGGAGCACAGGCCCAGACACCACGGGGACAGTTCAGCCAAAACCACCTGGATTCAGGAAAAAACAAACAATTCTCTGAGCTCCTCGTGGCTTCCAAAGTTTGTCCCAGGCTTCCTGGAAGCGCAGCTCTTGGTTTTGGTTCCTGGGTCCGGTTCCAGCCATTTTGTAACAAACCCAGCCCCTGTCCTGGCCGGGCTCGCCGGTTTGTTCCCAGCAGCTTCTCCCACCGGCGGGTGATGCTCCATGTCCCCAGACACAGCAAGACCCTGAAAGCCACTGATGCTGTGGCATGTGGCCAGGCTGTCCCTGGTAACGGGGACGCGGATCACGCCAGTGACCACCCACCACGCATGTGGGTGCACGGACACGTGTGCACTTGTGTGGGTGACACACAAAGCCCTGGTGGCAGCGGGGCGGGCAGCAGCGTGGTGGCCGCAGGGGTTTCTGCACAGAAACGTCCTCGCCCTGCACAGGGGACGGGGAGCCGCTGGCTGATGCAGCTGGAGAGTGGGCAGAGCTTTGTTCCCCCATGAGATGTGGACCGGCTCACCTGGGACCCAGACCCGCCACCGGACACTGCCGGGGGTCAGCATCACCGCCCGCCTCCCCCATCCTGACACAACGGGGTGCTGCCCGGGGGTCCCAGCCGGCAGCGCTTCCGGACACATGGAGGGTGCGAGAGGGTTCGGTTTCCTCCTGTCACCGGCTTCCTGGTGACCTCCAGAAGAGGGAAAGGGCCACAGCCCTCCCTTGGCTGACAGGGAGGAGCAGCGGCACGTGGGGGAGCTGGGGGAGCCGGGGGGAGGCGAGTGCCCCCAGTCTGCAAGCGTCACGGGAAGGGGCAAACGACCCCCGGGCCCCATGGCACCAGCCCCCACATTCCCGGCAGCAGCTCTGCCAAATGCGCACGCACACACACACACACACACACACGTTTCTCCAGCCAAATCGGTTCCCAAGCCCAGCCCGGTGCCCCCGCAGCCGCCAGGGCTGGGGGCAGCCGGAGGGGGGCCCCGAAGGAAAGCCCAGGGAGCCCCAGCCCTGGGCAGCCGCCGGCGCGAGGCCAGGGCGCTGGGCCGAGCTCCAGGAGAGCTGGCGTCTTCCCTGGTCCGGCTGCCGATCTGCTGCGCCAGCAAATTACAGCGCTTGTCTACATTGGCTGCAGACGGCTGCCTTCGGGCCCAGCTCCTCCGGGGTGTTTGCACAACCCCGAGCACCGCCGGCAGAGCAGCTCCAGTAACCGGAGCATCGGGCTGGCGCCGGCCCCGGACAACACCTCCGGCCGCGGGGAGCCACGACACCGGGGACCCAGCCGTCCTCCTGCAACGTGACTGCAGGCAACGCCACCTCCCAGCCGCCCCGGTGAGCACATTTGCTGCAAACACCATGAGAAAGCTGAGCCATGGCCGGGAGCACCGGGCAGCCAGGAGGTGTGCGGCCACTGGCATTCCCATGCCTGGGCATCTCCCAGCTGCGTCCCCTGACACCCTCCCAAAACACTGAGCGGAGCCGGTGATGCTCAGGTCATACCGGCACCGGCATGCACACGCACACGTGCCGCGGGCTGCGGCTCTGCGAGGCCGGCGGCACTGCCTGGCCACAAGCACGTCGCCCTGGCGCGAGCCGGTGCCTGTCCCTGTCCTCCCCTGAACTTTGAAGCCCGTCCAGTGTCTCGTCCCAGCCTGGCGCCGTCTCCAGGCCCCGATGCTGCTCTGTGCCACTGTGCGGGGCCGGCGGTGACGCTCGTCGCTTCCCTCGTGGTGGCACCGAGCAGAGGCTGAGCTGGGACTCACAAGGAGGCATGAAATCATTTGCTTCCCACCCCATCCCTGCTCGGCGTAGCTCTTGCTGAGGCTTTGTGGGTGCCTGGGTTTTTTCAGGGCTGCTGAACCCCAAACCCAGCGCGGCATCCCCCAGGCTGAGGGGGACCATGTACCTGGGCAGGGACGGCGTGGCTGAGCCTGTCCCCACCCCAGGGACGGGATGCCCAGTGCCGGCCCCCAGCCCCGCGGGCTGCGGATGCTGCCGAGCGCAGGCAGGCGCTGGCCCCGCTCCCGCAGCCCAGTCCTGGGATCTACAAACCAGACGCTCTCAGCTCAGGCATTTTTTCCACTTCCAAGCCGCTGCGATCCAGCCCCCTGCCCTCCCCTAGCTCCCCCTGCCCCGGCCTCCCTTATCCTGCTCCGCAGCCGGCCGTGCCCGCGGCCCCTGGCAGAGGGCAGGCAGATGCCTTTGGAGGTGGGCAAAGGGGGTCCCTGCCCGGTGGGTGTGAGGAGCAGCCCAGGGCCCAGCCTGCGCCGAGCTGCACCCAGGGGAGCTCGGGGAGGGGAGCAGAGGGGCTCCTGGGGAGCAGGGACCCACGGGTGCCCCTGGGCAATGTCCCTCGCTGCCACCAACACCAAGGATCCCTGCCCGCTCGCCCCACCAGCAGCCGGTGCAGCCACGCTGCTCTCCCCAGCGCCCATCCCCGGCAGCGGGTGGAAAGAAACCGTCAAATATTTTTGCTGGCAGCTCCGAGTCGGAGCCATCCGCAGCCGCTCGGCCGCCAGCCCCCGTAGCTACAGCAAACAGTCCCCAGCCAGGCTTTCGTGGGTGCACACCTCGAGCCCCTCGTCCTGGAGCACCGGCCAGCTCCGGCGTGCTCTGCTCCCACCGCTGGCACTTCTCAGGGCCGAGGAGCCGGGGCTGGTCCCACCAGCGGTCCCCAGGGATGTGGTTTGCGGGGGCTCTGGAGCCGGGGCGGGCTGGCAGCACAGCCCAGCAGCTGAACCTCCCCGGGGGTCGGGGCTGTGAGTGCTGCTCCTCTACCCTCTGCCCGGGCTCGAGAGGGCAGTGGGAGGGTGAGGGTGCCGAGGTCGCGGGCAGTTTCTGGTTTAATTTGGCTTGTTTGGAAAGGGAGCGTTTCCATACGGCACACACTGGCACCGCAGGAACGCAGTGCCCAGCTGGGTGGGATCCCCGCAGACCCCTCGCTCCTCCTCTGCTTTGCTTCTCCCCTCTCCTTTTCTTTCAAGCAATGCAAAGATGAAATACACTCGATAGAAACACAATAAATAACAGGGAAAATGAAATACAGTAATTAGCTCTTTTTTTTCTTTTTGACAATACAAAGGCTCAAGTTTACTGTAAAAGAGGGTTGGTGCTACACGGGAGTCCGAAGGGACGGGCTTGGCCCAGGAGGAACTGACAGAAATCACATCGGCGCAGAAAAACGCCGCTGGGGTTGGGGAGCCTTATGCTGGTATATGATCGTGTGTAAATAAAGCCTTAAACTACAGGAGAGACGATATAAAATGCTGGAGCTCTCTGAGCTGGACACAGAACGCACCCCGGCGAGCGCCGGCGTCCCCAGCCCCTGCTCGGCCACCCCCCGGCCCCCAAAACCAGAAGAGGCTCCACTGGATCTGCTGGTGCTGCCCTGGCTGGGTGCGGGGAGAGCCCGGGCAGGCAAGCCCGGCGGGCTGGGGCTGCCACTGTAGCCTGCACCCCGTCATGGTGCTGTCGGCACGGCCGCGCAGGACCAGCACCGTGACCGGCCACGGTCCCCAGCAGCACCTCCCCGTGCCCTGGGAAACCCGTCCTTTGCGTGGTGACACCGTGGGGCCAGGGGCTCCGGCAGGGGCAGGGACCCCCGGTCCTTGCCGACCACCACCCTGGCAAATTGACTCAGTTTAGAAGTCATGCGCAGCCTCCTCCGAGCGGGGCCATGCACAGCCGGGCGGGCGGGCGCTGGGGCAGGCAGGGCAGGCAGAGGATCCGGCAGGGTGCCAGGGCAGGCAGGGGATTTCGGCAGGAGCCCGGCGAGGCACCGAGCAGCTCGACAGCTCCGCGGGACCCCGCCGGGGACAGCGGTTCGCAGCGGGGCAGGGGCAGGAGCGCAGCCCCGCGGGACAGGCAGTGGAAGGTGCTGGGGCCACGGTGGGACACGGGCACCTGGGGACATGGGACGTGACGGGGACACTGTCACCTGGACGAGAAGCCAGGCAAAGCCGTGCCGATGAGCTGCAATGCTGAGCCCGGTGCCAGCCCCCATCCTGGCTCGCTCCGTCCTCGCCATCCGGCCAGCCCTGGCCAGCGGGATGGCAGCACTTGCCAATCCCTGTCCCCACTTGTGCCCCCGCCGAGACACGTGAGGACGTCCCCACCAGTGCCGGGGAGCTGCTGTGCCGTGCCGTGCCGTGCCGTGCCGTGCCAGGGAGCTGCCGGGGACCGGGGGGCAGAAGGATGTTTCACTAAAACTGAAACATTTTGTTCCCATCAAGGGCCTTGGCACCTGCCGGCGTGGCCAGGGCAAATCCACACGGAAAACCAAAACCTCCCACTGCGGCCACGGAGCTAGGGGGTGGGTCGGGGGGGAAACAGCAAAATACCCTCCGTCTTTGGCACACTCGCCATGGCAGCCAGCACGGCCATTTCTCACCTAAAAGACATTTAGGTGAAAAATTTCCAGCCCAGCTTAAAAAAAAAAAGAAAAAAAATAGCTACAAAAATAGTGACAATTTCTCAGCTGAGAACTTTGCGCTGGCGAAATCTGCAGATCCCGTCACTGAGACGTTCCAGAAATTCATCCTGGTTTTGTCACGTTGGCCAAGTTGGAAGAAGAGAAGACAGAAACCATCGCCGGCAGTGCCCCGTTCGGCGGAGATGGAGGAGTTCAGCCTCAGGGGCCACACGGTCAGTTTTAAGATCCCACCAACGACATTTTTTAAATATTAAAAATCTTTGGGGAAGAAAAACAAAAGAAGCCCTTCCTGCTGGGAGCTGTTTCCTGGGTGTCCCTCGTCCCCCGACCCTCCCCTTGGACCCAGCACCCGCAGGGATGCACCCCTGCACGCCTGGGGGTGCCCGAACCCCTCGCCCCAGGGACGGCGGCTGGGGACGGGGCAGGGGGAGACAGGACGGATGGGAGGAAAATGCTGCGGCCACCAGCTTTGTCCCTGCGCAGACAGCAGGATGGGGCTGGGCCGTGGGGCAGGCAGTACCCGGGCTGTGGGGCAGGCGGTTCCCAAGCTGTGGGGCAGGCAGTTCCCGGGCCATGGGGCTGGGGGGCTGCAGCAGGGAGGGGGAAGGTCTCTTATTGCTCCATGCGGCTGCGATGCCCATCGCACACACACGCTTTGGGTGAGATGGAGGCAGGGAGGGCCCCAAGCAGGCGGTGGCGGAGGCGGGGAGTCTCTCCGGGCCCCCCCAGTCCTTGCCTGGGCAGCCTGCCACCGCCGGGGAGGGCAGGATCAGGCACTTCTGCTGCCGCACACAGAGGTCTGGCGTGGACGGCAAGGCACTGCGGGTGGGGGTGCCGCCGCGGCACCCCACGAGGCGCCGGCGTGTCCGTGGTTGCCTGCAAGGCCAGGCTGGGCCAGGGCAGCAGCCGAGCCTCTGCCACAGCCACCGGGCTCCAGCCGTGCCGTGCCGCGACGCAGCATGGAGGAGCCGGGGTGAAAGCCGGCAGGGCACCATGGGGCAGGTGGGCAGCGGCGGCTGTGGAAGCAGCGCCAAGGGGCGGCAGCGCCGTGGGTGCTCTCCACCCGCTCCACCCAGGCAGCCTGACACCAGCCCCAGGGCAGCATCTGTCCAAGCAAGTGTCCATGCGGGACGGAGGTGCCACTGGCACGTGCCGGGGACCCCTCGGCAGTGGCGGCTAGTGGTCATGGCGCAGGTCGCGGTGCCGTGCCCTGTGCTGAGGGCAGCCCACGGCGCAGAGCACAGCAGCGATCCAGGGCGCGTGCCAGGGTCCCCCAGCACCGGGGAGCTGCTCGGCGGTCATGTCCCCTCTCTTCCTCTCCCACGCAGCCCCGGTGGGTGTCCTGGCCGTGCCACGGCGCGGGGCCACCGCAGTCGCACTCACATGCTGTCCGCCAGCTGGTGACAGTCCAAGTCCCCCTTCAGCTCCAGGAAACCCGGCAGCTTCACCCCCGTCTTGCGGTCCACGCACCAGCACTTGCCCCGCTGCCCATCCAGCGCCGGGTGACACTGAGGGGACGGGTTCAGTGAGGGGCACCCAGCCTGGCCCCCACGGTCCCATCCCCGCAGGCTGCCTGGCTGGGGCGACCAGGAGCTCTCGCAGGGGCCACCCCCACCCCACCCCGGGGCTTTTGCAAAGGGCCCCACAACACCTGAAGGGCGATTCCCACCGAAGGCAGGAGCCGCGGGTGGGCTCTGCCGTGCCCCAGCACTGGCCCGTCTGTCCGTGTCCCCCTCCCAGCCTCACCCTGGCTCTGCAAAATGCCGCCAGGCGAGCAGCCCCCCCCCCAGCCCCCTGTGATGGGCGAGAGCCCATCCTACCTGCTTGGGGTGGAAGTTGCCGTTGCGGTCGCAGTTGGGGATGGGGATGACGTACAGGTCCTCGTGCGTGCGGGTCTGCGAGGCGGCCAGCCTCTCCAGCGCCCGGTGCAGCTCGCTCTGGCATGAGCCCTGTGCCTGCGGGAAGGGGGGGCTGAGCCGGCAGCAGGGCTGGCACGTGCCCCCGCCCCAGTGCCCTGGGACCCCAACCCTGGAGCACAGCACAGGGGTGCTCAGCACCCATCCTGCCCTCCCCAGCCCAGCGCCGCCCCGGCGCCCAGTGCCGGCCGGCCGCCGCGGTGCCACGCGGTGCTCACTATGGGCCGCGTCTCCTCGCGGTGGTAGGGGCTCCCGCTGTTGCGCATCTTGTTGCCGTTGTTGACCCGCTTCGCCTGCTGCTTCTGCAGGCACTTGCGGTCGTGGATGCTGCAGGGGCTGAAGCTGTTGTTGGGGTGGTCGACCTCCTCCTTCTCTGCAAGGACACAGACCGGAGGAGGCTCAGTGCCACAGGGCAGCCCCGGGGATGGCGGTGACGCGGTGCCCGGCCCCCGCGGAGCAACTTGCACCCCCCAGGCACAACCTGCAGCCAGTGCTGCTGGACCCCACACCGCCCTGCCCGGTCCCCACAGGCATCACCCCAAGCCCTGGGTCCCCTCCTGCCCCTGCCACCGCGCTGGGCTGAGCTCTCCCTGCAGCACTGGGAAAGGCTCCTGGGAGTTTTTACAACTCGTTAGCCACGATTCACAGGCTTGTTGCCATGCGTCTGTTATTGTAGGGTGGCAAATGCACGCTGCAAGAGCGCCAGGCAGTTGCTCCAGTGTGCTGCACGGCACGAGGGTCTGGCTGTGCCCCAGCCAGCCACGTGCCACCAAGCACCGGGTGCTCACCCACGGCACCGGACCCACGGGGCTGGAAGGTGGCCCCAGGACACGCAGCCAGGGAGCCCCAGGAAGACCCCGGTGCCCCCCAAAAGCTGCCTCTGAGGAGCTGCAGTGGGAACGGGGGCACCGGGACGGTGCTGAGCACCTGCCAGGCCCGGGGCAGCACCAGGCGCCGCAACCGGGAATGGAGCCGTGCTCTGCCACGGGGCACAGCCCCCGCGAAGACATGAAAGAAGAAATTCCTGGAATAAGAAAGTTAATCTCCCGCGGGGCCAATCCCGAAAAGCAGCGCTTGGCATCCTCGCCTGCGCCAGGAGCACAGCCAAACTGCGATCCCAGATGTTGGCAGCTGGACGGAGCATCATGAGACCTGAGCTCTCGGCATGACTCTATTTTTTAAAAAGCTGCCGGTCCCTTCGGTTTGGGGCTCTTTAACACTCTGCGGAGGGGGGACGCCCCGGGGAGCCGGGGTCCCGCCTGCACTCAGAGCCACGTCAGGTACAGCCCGAGCAGCGTTTTGACTCCCAACCCGCCCGGGCTGTAAGAGGAAAGCGGCCAGGGCTCCCTGCCCGAGGTTATCCTGGGGTTGGGCTGATACTGATCAATTTTGCAGCCAGCAACGGGAAAAGCCTTCCCAAACCAGGCAGGGGGTGGTCACGGTGCAGCATGGGTGGAAGCACCCAGGGGCTCACAGCAGCAGGGATGGAAGCTGCCGGGGTGATGCCCGGCACCGGCCCTTCCCGCAGACAGGCAGCAGGCAGGCAGCAGGCAGGCAGCAGGGTCGGAGCTGCAGCCTCCTGCCCTCTGCGTCCCCACGGGATCCCGGCCCCGGTCTCCCATCGGCACCTCACGCGGCGGCTCCCCTGCAGCAAAGGGCTCCTGGACCAGCTCCCAGGGGCCCGGTTAAAGTTCACAGCGAAGCCCCGATCAAAGCCTTCTCTTTCGTTCGTGTTATTTGCTTTTTTGTTTAATCTGTCAGTTTTTTCCAGGAAATGGCTCACGCCCTTGAAATTTGAAACACAAACCCAAAGTCTCCAGGACCCCGCGCAGAGCGATGCCAGCCCTGGCGCGCACCAGCCCCAGCGGCACCAACCATGGGGCCGTGGCGCAACGCAGGCACTGGTGGCAGAGCCCAGCCGGGGGCTCGGGCATGGATACTCCTTCCCTCCCCTGCCTCCCCCCTGCACCTCCTCCGGGAGACACGCAAGGAAGAGCCAGGCAGGAGATTTGGCACCAGTGGGGACCACGATGCCAAAGTCCTGGCACCTCCATGCGCTGCTCCCGCACCATAGAAAGGCAGGACCGGGAGGCACCGGCCACTGCCCGCTCTGCCCGGGGGAAGCCCTCACCCAGCCCCGGCACGGACAAACACCCCTCCTCCCCCCGCCAGCCGCCTTCAGAGCGTCAAATCTCTCAGCTTAAATAAAACCAGATGCCAATAACATTTTCATAAGGTCACATGAAACGTCGGTGCCTTCGGGCAGCGAGGCAGCTCTTGCCGGCACTAGGCTATGGGGACAGAGCTCTGGGACCCGCAGTCCCCTGACTCGCACGCCGGCTCCAGGATCCCTCCCCGCGATGGGGATCGCTGCAGTTCTTGGGGCGATTTTCCCACCCGCTAAGCGACATGCGGCAGCTCGAGGAGCCTCTCGCCTCCCTTGGCAATCCTCCTGCACCAGCTGGACAAGGAAACTCCTCGCATTGGCACACAAAGACATGGAAAAACCAACTTCTGCGGAGCCTGGAGGCCCCTGACCCGCCAGCCCCTCGCACCGGTCCCGGTGCAGCCCGCTCTGCCCCAACCGCTTGGGAAGCACCACCTGAATGCCGGCCCGGCAGCACCGGTGCCTGCGGGGTGCTGCCGAGCCTCCCCGCACCTCTCCCCCGGTCCTGCTCTGCCTGGCAGCCTTGGCCACGCAGGGCAGCCCATGCACCAGCCACCGCCACCCCGGTGCTGCTGGTTGCGGTTGGGGCTGTGCCGGCAGAGAGAAGTCTCTGAGCGGCAGGGGAGGACAGGCAGAGCGGAGAGGGGGGTGCTGCTTGGCCGAGGGCTGGGGAAGCCCTCTGCTTGGTTTGGAGTGGAAGTGGGTGTCAAGGGGATGGGAACGGGTGCTGCCCTCACCGGCCACGCAGACCGGCTGTCCCATCCTGGCAGGAGGAGGATTTCTGCCCGGCCTTCTGCTCGGCCCACGGACAGGAGACACAAACGAGTCATTCAGCATCGCCTTCAATTAATGGGAGCTGCAAATGAGGTTGGTCACGTGCCGAACTTGTGACTCACGGCGCTGAGCCCGAGGGAGCAGTGAAGGGCTCCGGGCTCCACCACGCGGCTCCTATGGGAGGAGAGCCCGGGGCAGCAAGCGAAGCCCCGGGACCATGTGTATGTCCGTGGGAGAGGGACAAGTGTCAGGGGCCCCCACAGCTCCAGCCCCGCTCCCCCCTATTCCACCAGCCCAGGCACAGAGGACTCCACGTGCCCCATGGGCCAGAGGGGACACATCCACGTGTCTGTGGCCAACACAGCACATGAGCCGCGGTGAGTCCCAGCACCCTCCACTTCCCTGTCTGGCACCCCGGTGTCGCCTGCGGGTGGTCCTGGCAGGGCTGCGGCACAGGGCCGGCTCTCCTGGCTGCCAGTGCTCTCGACTTCGCAGGCACTGGCGCGGGGAAGTCTGTGCTCATCCTGCCAAGCACTGGCCCCGGCGGAGCGCGGGGAGCCGGGGCACAGGGGTGGCTGGGGTGCAGGCACCAGGCACCTACTGCCCCTTGGCCAGGGATGCCGGCTGGGAAGCCTGGCCCATCCCCATCCCGCGGGGACACGCTGCTGAGCCCTGCCGTGCTCAAACATGGCCGAGCACAGCTGCGCCTCTCAGCTCCCAACATGAGCCCAATGGAGGAGACGACGGCATGCAGGAGAGGGAGTGAGGGATGCAGATGCAGGTGATTCCCCATAGGGACCAGAGCCTCATCGGGAGCAGCGCCCGGCCCGGAGAAACCCGAGCATGGGCAAAGGCCAGACCCCATCCCGAGGGACAGCTGGGACAGGGCAACAGCCTCGCCTGGCCCCCTGACGGGGCAGAAAGGGGCAGTGACGGATGCATGGGGGGTGGACACTGCCGGGGGCTGAACGCAGCCTGTCCTCGCTGCCCACACGCCATCCAGCTGGGACTCGGCCACCGCCGTCCCTCCCAGTCACTGCACGCAGGAAGGGAACAGGATCCGTCCCAGCCACTGCTTACAGCAATCACGCGGGATGAACGCAATTCCCATGGGGTCAGTTTTTCCCAGACATAATTGTTTACCCAGCATTAAATCACTCGTCATGTGTGCTGGGGAAAATGTCCTCACCTCTTCCTGGCTGCCACACACGGGTTCAGCCGTCACCTTCCCCAGGCACCCGCAGGCTGTGCCGAAAAGCCGCGGCTGGAACCTCCCGGGGCCAGCCCCATCGCAGGGCTCCGGCCGAGCAGCGGGATGCCCTGGGAGCCAGCCTGGAGCTGGCACGACTGGGAGCGGGAGGCAGGGACCAGGGTCCTGCACAAGGTGCCCAGACCCGCAGCCACAGGAGAGGGTCTCGGGTCAGGAGAGCAGCCACCCACTCCCTCGCTTCCTAGAAAGTCCCATCCCGCGGGTGCCGTGGGTTCCGGGCGAGCGGAGCGGCTCTTTCCTGGTGATGGAGCAGGGAGCCATCGCCCAGCCCCTCGAAAAGCCCAGCCACAGCCCAGCCCCCGCCGATCCCAGCCTCTTCCCTGGAATGCGGAGCCCCCCTAGGGCCGAGCCCCCAGACAAAGTGTTTACTGTACGAGCTGCACGTTAACTGCTTCCCAGCTGCCCGCCTGCTGCAGCCTCCGCTCGCCCGGCACCCGCTCAGCCCCGGGGGACGTGGGCGCAGCGGGGGGGCACCTGCTCCATACGCCTCTGCCCCTAAATAGGCATTTAATTCCCTTCTGCTTACCCAGAGGGGACCCGTCGGATGCACCAGCCGTGCCGGGGTGCCCTCGCTGTGCCAGGCAGGGCTGTGGTGGGAGCGACGGAGCCTGCAGCCCCCAGCCCCACACTCCCACTGGCTCCAGGCTGCCGGAGCGGGACAGGGATCCGTGGCTCGGACATCCCATCGGGACCTTCCCACCGGGGCGGCACTGGGCAATGTGCTGCTGGGTGTCCTGCCTGTGTCCTGCTCTGCTGTCCCGGGCAAAGGGGCTTGCCGCTGCCCGCTCCCCCGTCCTGCCACCTGCGATGCTGCAGGCAGGTATGGTGTCCGGCGGGCGAGCCCAGCTCCCACGGCCACCCACCCATCCCCAGCGAGGCCAAAACACTGCGGGAAGGAAGGGAAAAAACTGCAAGTCTGTTTCCTAAAGGCTCTGGGAAAAAATGCTGCGTTACACGGGGCACGGCCAAAACCAACAGGCCTTGGCAGCCCGACGCAGCCCCGGGCCAGGGAGCCCAGACAGCTCCTGCAGGATGTGGGATGAGGACAGACAGGCAGGGCAGGGGGTCTCCGCAGCAGACCCCATGCCGAGCACTCGCAGCCAACTCCTGTCCCTGGAGAGGGGTGGCCGGAGGGGCCCATCCACAAAGGGCCCTCCTCACCACGGGGACACCGGCGGAGCGGCCACGGACCAGCCATGTGAGGAGGGGAGCGGAGCTGGGATCCAGCCCTCAGGGCAGACAGGGACAGACACTGCTCCAGCCCCTTCTGCCCCTTGCGGAGCTCTGGGTGACCCCGCACAGGGACACAGGGCCAGGCCAGCTTGTGGACCATCCCGCGGTGGCATGCTGCTCCGAAGCTCCAGGGGACGTCATCCTGATCACAGCCCACAAGATGGGGAAGGGGGAGTGTGGCATCCAGACCCACCGAGGGGCCAGCCCCATGGGCCGGGTCTCCACACTCAGCCCGCGGGAGCAGCTCCGTTCCCACTGTCAAAGCCGCAGTGGACCTGCGCAGCTCTGGGGCTGGGTTCCCACCTCCAGCTCCGCTCCCGGTCCCCAGACCCTGCCCGAGCACCAGGGGGGTGGCCGAGGGCCACGATCAACACCTGCGAGAGGGTCCTGGGGCAGACACACGTAGGCAGAGCCTACGGGCAGCAGGCTTCTCCAGCCTGGCCTTGCCTGCTGCCTGCACCCTGCTGCCCTGTCCGGCCACGGGAAGGACACAGCTCTTGGCAGAGCCCCGGCACAGAGCCCAGCCTGACCTGCCTGCGAGGGAAGCAGGTGCCCCGAGGCCTCTTTCCTGTTTCCTCCCGGCGGTGCAGGCGGAGCTGCCGGCAGCATCCCAGGGAAGGGGCAGCGCAGGGGTCACCGTGCAACGGGAGCTTCCCTGGCAGCTGGGACCTGTCCCCAGGGGCTGCGGGTGCCTGCGGGACCCCGGGCTGCCCTGCCATCCAGGGGCACTCTGCAGCCAGGGCACGGCGGGTGATGAGTCCCTGCAAAGCACCCCACTCCAGCGTGCGTGGTGCCACCGGCCGCGGCACTGCTCTGCCCGCGGTGGGTAAGGATGGCACAAACCTGACCCGCTGGTACCCGGCTGTGGGAGCTCGTGCAGCTCAGCGCTGCTCCCTCCCTGGGACACGCTCCCCGCATGCCCATCCCCGGGGCTGTCCCGTCCCGTCCTGCCGCAGGCTCCCTGCCGAGCCCCCCGCCCCGCTCCCAGCCCTGTGGCCCCAAGTCTTGCCAAGCGAGCGGAGCGCAGGTTGGTGCAAACGGGGGGCTGCCTGGGGGCCGCGCCACCCACCTGGTGAGGGGCGAGGGCCCCTAGGCACCCTCGCCCCTCCGCCGCCCCGGGGCCGGCCTTACCTGGGGGCTGGAGGCTCTCCTGGATGGCCTCGACGTCGGCCAGGTCTGTGCAGACGCCCTGGCCGTGCATGAGGGTGTGCAGGGGCCGCGGCACGCCGCGGGGCGGGTAGCAGCGGAGCCCGGCGCCGCAGCGGGCGGTGTAGACGCCGCAGGCGGTGCCGCGGCCGAGGGCGCAGGTCGCGCAGCAGCCGCAGCCCGGCTCCCGCACCAGCTCCGCGCAGCCCTGCGGCGCCTTGCAGCGCGCCAGCCGCTCCTCCGAGCACGGCGGGCACTGGATCGCCTCCTCGCCGCCTCCCGGCCCCGCCGCCGCCGCCAGCAGCAGCAGCAGCAGCAGCAGCACCGGCGGCGACGGCAGCGGCGGCAGAGCGCGCCCGGCGGCTCCGCGCATGGCGGCCCCGCGCCGCTCTGCGCCCGCGCTCCGGCCCGCTGCTGGCGGCGCTCGGCTGGCGGCGGGCGCGGGGCGGCGGCGGCGGCGGCTTTATGCGGCCCCTGGCCACACCTCCCGCCGCCGGCACCGGGGCCACCGGCGGGGCCGCCCCCGCCGCCACCGGCAAGCCACCGGGGAGAGCCGCTCCGCGCCGACGGGGTGCGGCGGAGGCGGAGGCGGCGGCGGCACCGGCGGCTTCAGCACCGGGGAGGGCGGCTTCAGCACCGGGGCCACCGGCGGGGCAGTTCCGGCGGCGCCGGGCAGCCCGGAGACCCCCGGTCCTGCGCCCCCCCCCCCCGCCCCGAGCCCTCCCGCAAGACCTGCCCGCTGCCCCCGGCAGCCGCCCCGACACCCTGCCCGCCGCCGCCAGCCCGGTCCTGAGAGCAACTGGGATGAACTGGGAGGGGGGAACACCATACGGCGCTACATCGCGGGGGCTGTGGCCAAGACCCCCAGCGTGGGGCAGCCCGGGGTGGGCTCCGGGCTCCGGGCGTCCCCGGCGGGAGCAAAAGCGCTGCCGGCAGCACAGCATCCCGGGCAGCTCAGCCCCAGTCTGCCAGCGACGCCCCGGCCCCGCACCCGCCGGCTCCCCGCGGCCCCCCCGGCTCCCCGCGGCCCCCCCGGCCCCGCACAGGCCCGTGATGATAACTTGAAAGCTGCCGGCACCTAGTGGCTATTTAGGAAAATCGGGAGGGCGGGCGGGGAGCCCGAGCATCCCTCCCCGCGGCTCCGGCCCCGCCAGAGCCCGCAGCGCCCGGGCAGGGGCGGCCGGGCAGCAGCGCGGGAGGGCGAAGGCCCGGGAGACGGCAGGGACCAGCCCCTGTGCCCGAGGGGACGGGTCCCCGAGCATCACCCCGGGGGCCTGGTGACCCGTGAGCTGCGCCCAGGGGCATCTCAGCCAGCACCGGGCTCAGGGCAGCCGGGGGGACCCGCCTGGATGCAGCAGGGGGGTCCCAGACTCAGCCCGGGGTGGGGTGAGCTCCGGCACAAGCACAGCCTCGCTGACCCTGCCCTGCGTGAGATGCCGCGGTGCCTGGGCAGGCCTTGCATGGGCTGTCCCCCATGCACCCAGCTCGCTGCGGGGGGTGGCAAGGGGGCAGAGAGCCCCTCTCCCAGTCCCAGGGACAGGATGCGCTGTGGCCAGGTGTAAGGCAGAGACTTGCTGAACTCGTGCCATGGGACGAGGAGCAGCTGGGCGCTGCAGGCAGCTGTGTCCTGCGTGCCCAGGGACACGCCGGCACAGCAGCGTCTGGGTGCTAGCCGTGTCACCACGTTGGCCCTGGTCAACACTAGCAAAACCGCTACCCTGTGCTGCACAAAGACTGACGAGATGACCACAACCATCCCCACCACCAGCACCAACAGGGAGACGGTGCAGCCCGTCAGGAAGGTGACCTTCACTCTGCGGGACATGGGGAGCCAGCCCGGCCCCATGCGGCACTGCAGGGCGAGCACAACGTGCAGGGAACAGCCACATCCCGCAGCGTCTGCGCTGGCCCCGCCGAGGACCTGGCTGAGCAGCAGGAACCACTGGGGTTTGTGACTGCGCTCTGCACTGTCTACATGGCAATTAACGGTCATTAAACACTCGGACATTGGGCCTCGCTGCGGGGCCCTGGTGTTGGGCTCAGTGTAGTGGGTGGGATGAGAGGAGCAGAGCCAGCCTGTAGTGCAGGGCCCGGGCTGAGAACCCCAAACTCATCTGATGGGTGAGTACATCTAGTGCTCAAACCGGCATTTTGAGGCTGGAGTGCCAGCACTGGTGGCACTGGCCGCGGGGGCTCCATCTTCTCTCTCCTGTGCAGGTGAGCTGGGCAGCGCCCAGCGTGCAGGCAGGACATGGGCAGGCAGGGTCCGCGTCCCCCATATCCGCAGTCCCCCTTCTCCACTCCCAGCCGACGCAGGGGCCCTGCTCCCAGCCAATGCAGGGGCCCTGCAAGGCATCGGCACCCGGCGCTGCTCCAGAGCCCCTGCCCTGCCTGGCACTGCTGCACAGTGGCCATGACTCGGGGCAGAGGCGCCAGCCTTGACACGGTGTCCAAGCGGGGACCAAACCCAAACAGGTGCCCAGCCCCGCTCGGGCCGCGGCACCTTATCAGGCCTTGGCAGCACTGAGCGCCCGCTGGGGAGACTGTTGTGTCTGCGGGCAGAGGCAGCGGGGCAGCGCCGGCGGCCGGCGGGGTGCGCAGGGGACGGGGACGCTCTCGCTGCGCAGCCCCGGGGACTGTCCCCTGCTCTGGCCAGGCACGGCTCCTCCAGGTCCCCATCCCAGCACCATCCTGTGAGATGGAGAGGGGCTGGGCTGGTGCACCCCACAGCCACGCTGTCCCCGACCCTGATCACAGCCCTGCAGCCAAGGAGGGTGCTCCGTGCGTGGTGTTCAATGCTCGGTGCACAGAGCTCAGTACACAGTGCCCAGTGCAGCCCAGTTCCTCCGCCTGTGACGGGGCAGCCCTGTGCCCGCAGCCCCGGGAAAGCATGTCTTTCCCAACCTCGGTGGCTCTTTGGGGTTCCCAAGGCTGTGGGGGGCTCAGGCTGCTTCCCTGCAACTCCCCCAAGCAGGGTCTGGAGCGACCCCAGCCCTGGGGAGAGGCTGCAGGTCAGCGCAGGGCAGGGGCAGAAGTGGGGCTGGGGATCAGAGAGGGCTGGAGACCCCCAGCCAAGGGTGGCCCTGATGGAGCCAGGGAGACGTAGGGCCATTTGCACCCGCTGTGGGACACAGTGACTGCACACACTGCAGGGCACAGGTATCGCACTCGCTGGAGGACCCCGACGCCTCCCGGGCTCTCGCAGCCCTGTCCCCAGGGCTGAGCCCGGCTGACCCATGAGCTGGTCTCCATCCCATCCCGGCGCCAGGCACTGATGGCCGGGCAGACCCCGCGGAGCACCCAGCTGCTCTCGCCACAGCCGATGCCCCTTGCTCTCAGCCAGCGACTTCCTCCGCTCCCCTCCTCACTGGTTTTACTCCCCATTTCCAGGCAGCATCTCCTCCCCAGCCCTCCCCTGCCTTGGTTCCAGCAGCTCCTCCTGGCTCTGGCTCCCTTCCCCGCTGTTCCCAGCTGCCCTCCTTGTCCCTGGGCGGCAGGGCAGAGGGTGACCTGGCCATGTGGGTGCTCAGCCCCCGCCGGATGCAGCCCGCGGGGCGCGGGTGCCGGGGCGGGCGAGGGGCGTGTCGGACGGCGTGGGGGCCGCCGTGATAACAGCGGGAGCCGTGCCGGGGCAGCGGGAGCAGACGGCGCGGGCGAGCGGGATGAGCCAAGCCCCGTTGTCCTGCACAGCCTGGCCCCAAGGCAGCAGCATGGGGTCCGGTGGCCCCCAGCACCTCTTCCGCATGCTCTGCATCCTCTCGGTGCTGGCCGGGCGCCTGCCCCCTGCCACAGCCCAGTGGTTTTACCCCCTGGGCTTGGAGGACACCACGCCAGATCCAAGCACCAGTCCCACAGCCCCCACGGCACCTGCCCTGGACGGGGAGGAAGGTAGGCATGGTGGGATGGGGGCACGGCTTCCCTGGCACCCCCAGCTCCTGCACCCCGGCAAGGAGGGGGCACCGTCAGCATAAGGCTGGAGGGTGAGGTGTGGGGTGCCAGGGTCCGGGGCTGCTGCTGGCACCACTGTGGCCACGGCAAGTGCCGGGAACCGGGAGTGCTGTGCCACCCCGGTCCCCCTCCAGCCTTGCCACCTCCCACCCTATCACCCCTTAGCTCCTGCAGACGGAGATGCCGGCGGCAGCGTGGAGCCCACGCGGAAGGTGCTGCTGAGCAAACCCCCGCTGGCAATGGCCCCCAGACACCGGGAGCCCCTCGCCAGGGGGAGAGCAAAGGGTCCGGGCCATGCCCCGCCACGCACGCGAGGCCAGGTGCCTTTCCCCGGGCAGTGTCCCCCCCCTGCTCCCCCAGCCCTCCCGAAACTCCCCAGCTGCTGCCGGGCCCCTTGCCACGTCCTTCCCCTTATCTGTGCCCTGCCCGCACAGCCGCACCAGCCCGGGCAGGGCAGCGTGCCCTGCTCCAGCCCCGAGCCGTGGCTCAGCCACCTCTGCCCCCTTGGAAAAGAGCCGCGGCAGCTCCCGGCGTCCCCCCGCATGGTGCAGCCCCACGGCAGCGCTGGGGTTCGGCCCCCACCCCGGGCTGTGGGCAGCCACAGCTGCGGGAGGGTCCCACATGCCCCCCAGGATCCCCCTGAGCCCCACACTGAGCTCTCCCCGTCCATCCTAGCAGCACCGACCCACGGTCACCCCGGAGATCTTCGAGGGGAGCACGGAGGAAGAGGAGTTCCTGCAGATCAAGGTGGTGGAGGGGTCCTGGTCCCCAGGGGGGCTGCGAGGGGCAGCCCGGGATGGGCACCCGGGTGAGGGGCTCTGGGGGACGCGGGCTGGCAGGGTGGGATGGGGACGGTGGTGGGGGGACGGGGATCATGCTCAGGGGTCTCGCACTCATCCCCTCCTCTCCTCCGCACAGACGACCACGAAGGGACTGCCCCGGCGGGTGCCCCCAGCCCCGGAGATGGACCCTGCTCTCCAGGTGAGAGGTGGGTGCAGGGCACCCGTGCTGGACCCTGCAGCTGGGGGTCCCGTCCCATGGCTCACCACTCTCTCCCTCTCCAGATGCACAACGGCTCCGGCTGCGTCTGCCCCATGCGCCCCGGCCCTCCTGGCCCTCCCGGCCCAAAGGTGCAGTGATCCTCCCCGGGGAGAGGCACGGGGCCGCTGGGAGAAATCCCAGGGCTCTTTTGGCCATGCAAAACCTTTTCTGCTCAGAATTTGGACTCTCGCTTCGGGGCCTGGGTTGAGGGACAACTCAGGTGTCCCCTGGCAGGGGGACAGCAGGTCCCCGCGGTGGGCACCGGTGGAGGAAAGCGCCAGGAGCCGAGAGCCAGGCTCTGTCTTTCCCCCACAGGGAGAGAAAGGCGACCGAGGGTCCCCAGGAGACAGAGGCCAGCCTGGATTCTCTGGGGAGAGAGGGAAGTCCGGCAGCCCAGGGCAGCCAGGTCACCAGGGTCCTCGGGGCCCCCCGGGTCCTCCGGGACCACCGGGGCCCCCGGGACCACCAGGTGCCTGGGGAGCCAGGAGCCCACCCGCACCCGCCGCCCTCCCCGAGGGATCGGAGAATGAGGTGAGCGCCGGGGTGGGGGGCACGGGCAGGCGCTGCCGGGGCAGGTGGGCGATGCTGGTGCTGGCTGCGGTGTCCGTCCCCAGCTGGACCGGCAGGGATGGGGAGGGCTGGGGCACGTGGCCGTGGGAGTGGGCAGCCCCGGGGAGGGGGACCAGGGGACGGGACGCGGCCGTTCACCAACTCTGCTCTCTCCTTCCTCCCTCCCTCCAACCTGACAAGCAGCTGGGAGCATCCAGCCCTGCGGGAAACCCGGGACCCCCAGGCCCCCCCGGGCTGCCTGGCCTGCCCGGACCCCCAGGCTACCCGGGCCACGAAGGCCCCCCGGGGGTCCCTGGGCGGGAGGGGCAGCCGGGACCACCCGGCCCGCCGGGGCTGTGGGACCACCCGGTTTCCCTGGGGCTGAAGGACCTCCGGGGTCTCCAGGCTTGGCTGGGCCAGACGGAGCACCGGGGGCACCAGGGCTCCCAGGGCCACAAGGTCCCCCCGGGGTGCCTGGGCACGAAGGACCTCCTGGTCCCGCAGGACCTGCATCGCTCCCTGGCAAACCAGGGCTCCGAGGGGAGCCGGGATTCCCCGGACTAAAGGTAAGGGGGTCCCAGCCCAGCCCATCCATGGCCCTGGGGCCAGAGCAGAGCCAGTGGGGTGGGGATGGAGCAGCCGGGCTCACCGACCCCTCACTCTGCCCTGGTGGGGAGCAGCCCCCAGCACCGAGCCCGTTGGAGGGCTCCGGGGCTGCCCCAGCCCTGCCGCTGCAGGGCCCAGGGGGACATGGGGTGCTGAGCCCCATGCTCACCACTCTGCGTGCCGCATGCCGGTAGGGTGAGAAGGGCGAACGCGGACTGCCAGGCATGCCGGGGAGCCCTGGCCGGACCGGAGAGACGGGCTCCCCGGGCATGCCCGGTCCCATGGGGCCACCGGGGCCACCAGGGGACTACAGGGTGAGTAGGGGGTCCCGGGGCTGCGGGTGCTCAGGGGCAGGGGGCAGCCCCCGCGCTCACCCTGGCACGTCCTCTCCTTCCAGTGCGACTCGCACCACGCAGGGCACCGCGGATCGGCCGGGCCGCCGGGCCCCAAGGTGAGCCGGGGGAGCAGGCACCGTGGGTGGCGGGTGGTGGCAGCAAGGGCACGGGGACGGCATCGGCTGCGGCCGCTCTCCAGCGCCAAGACCAAACAGCTCCATGGCGGGTGTTACCCTGTGGAGCGATGCACAGCGCTGTGCCGGGGGGCTGGGAGCACCCGGGGACCCCCGGAGCCAGGGCACCGACGGGACCTCTCTGCTTTCCTTCCAGGGAGAAAAGGGCGACCCCGGCGAGCAGGTTTGTAGCCATGAGCACTGGTGCGGGGGGGAGCTGGTCGGGGGGGTCCCATCCCCACACCCTGAGTGTGAACCCCTGAGCGCCAGGCGCTGCCTCCGCTCCCCCACTGCCCTCTCTGTGCCAGGGCAGCGCCAGCCTTCACCTCACCCTGGGTGGCACCGCGGAAGTCCCCAAATGGGTGGGACAGTGGGGGGGGAAGGCAGCGAGTCACACCATCCCCTGGGGCACATGCAAATGCACGTGTGTACACACCCATGCACGCATGGAGCATGCACAAGTGTGCACAGCCATGCAAGCATGCAGTGCACCCATGCACGCACACAGCACACACACACATCCCCACCACCCAGTGCAGACTCTAATCGTGCCTCTCTCTGCGGCTCACCCAGGGGTGCTGCTACGGGGAACACGGGTGCAAACCAGGCCACCTCCCCTTCCCCAGCACCGGCAGCCAGTCCGGCTCCTGGGTGCCCATCAGCGGGTACCAAACGGTGAGTCCTTAGGGCTCGTGGGGCCCCGTCATGGCAAGGGGTGCCCAGGGACCCCAGCCTGGCCTTGGGGGCCCTGCTGCCGGAGCCCAGGCAGCTCTGCATGCCCCATGCCACGGCTCATCCTGCCGGCAGTCCCGCAGGGCTCACAGCCCCAGCTGGGATGGAGGGATGGAGGATGGAGAGGGAGAGGATGGATATCTGTCTCAGTCTTCTCTCTTTCTCTGCAGGGCGGCAAAGAGGAGCCGGAGATTTACGGAGCGATCATCCCCCATGTGAGAGACACTGCCTGGCTCGTGTCTGCGTGCTGCCCGGCCCGGGGAGGTTCAGCCCTGGGAGGGGAATGGAGCGGGAAGGATGAGGGACAGCAATGGGGTGTCTTATAGCTGCCCTCCCAAAAGGCAGCACCAAAATAGCCCAGTCCAATCTCCACACTGCTCTACTGCAGGGTCTTCGAGGTCCCCCCGGGAACCCTGGCCCCCCCGGGCCCCCCGGGCCCCCCGGAGCACCAGGTCTCCTCTACCTCAATGTAAGGCCCAGCACGGGCTATGCACACACCTCTGCCGGAGCACGCACACGTGTGAGCGTGTGCGGCATGAGGGGCTCCCCGCAAACCCGCCTGTCTTTGCTTCCAGAGGGTTTACCCCGTCCGTGCCCAGCCGCCCTGCAAGCAGCCGGTAAGCCACAGCCTTGCCGTCCCTGAGAGGGACACTGTCCCCTCCCCATGCACCGGGAAGGGTGTCCCTGTGCCCGGCGGCAGTAACGGGCCCCGCTTGCCTTCACAGGCAGCCGCCGACGCAGGTTGGGCAGCAGGTAAGGGCGTTTCTCAGGTGTTTCAGGGGTTCCAGCCTCCTTGGAAACACCTTTTGTGAAGTCTTGCTTCCCTTCCTGGGTGCCGGGGCCATGCCACCCTGCATGGGTCCCCAGCACCACAGCTGGCTCTCCCACCCGGCTCCCGCCGCCACCGCATCCCTGTGGGGCTGGCTCCCACAGGAGCATCTAGCCCCTGCGCCGGGGCACCGTGTGACCCCCCACCCTCTCCAGGCTCTCCAGATGCTGACATCCCTCAGACAGAGCCGCCGGACTCCCGTGCCGATCTCCGGGTGCGTCCTGGCTGCGGCCACGGGCGAGCCTCCCAGGCTGTCCAGCCGCCCCGCATGCCGCAACTGGGCCGTGAACCTCTCCATCCCCCCCAGCGCCAGACGTGGGTCTTCAGGTCCAAGGAGCTGATGCTGAAGTCGGGCGGCGCGGTGCCCGAGGGGAGCCTGGTCTACGTGCAGGAAGGGAGCAGCGCCTTCCTCCGGACCTCCACCGGCTGGAGCCGCCTCCTGGTACTCTGCACCGAGGATGCCCCTCGGGGTCCCTCGCAGGGAGGGGGGTCCGGGCTCCAGCCCTGGCAGCTGGCACCGGGCTGGATTTGGCCCTGGAGCAGCAGAGCCTGGGGAAGGAGCCGGTTCCTCCCTAACCTGTCCCTCTGCTCGATGCATTGAGCAGCTGGAGGATTTGGAGTCGCTCTTCGCTGGTGACGACCCCTCCGCCTCCACCCCACGGTACCAGGTGAGGGATGCGGGCAGCCACCGCGTCCCCTCATGTCCCAGCAAGGGGACAGAGCCCTCCTTTGCCTGCTACAGGGGGGACAGGCCCCCATGGGACTGTCCTCTCCTTTCCATCCAGGAGGCGAAGCAGGTGAAGACAAGAGGTCCTGACGTGGGGCCACCCGCGCTGGCCCTGACAGACTCACTGGTGAGCCCCGCTGCAGGTCCAGCCACGCTGGGAGGGCCGTGCCGTGGAGACGGGCTGTCGGCAGGGCAGCACCAGCCCGGCACACGCAGAGCCTGGGGTCGTGTTGGTCTGGGGAGGGTGCTGCACCCGTGGCACCCATGGCACAGGGATGGGTGTCCCTGGGCTGACCTGAGCTGCGTTATTCCAGGTCCAGAAGGAGGAAGGGCAAAGGCTGCCCCAGATCCTGCCAACCACCATCGCCCCACGGATCCCATCAGTAAGCAACGCCCAGCCCCGGGGGTGGGAGACGAGTGGCCCAGCCATGGGGGAGCAGGGCGAGGTGCCCGGGGGACCCCTCTGTGCCTGGCCAGCACCGCCGGAGGCTCGCACCCTCCCGGGAAGGGGGGAGCAGAGACCTTGGTGCCTGGCCATGCCCGAGCCTCCGCGCTGCCCTGCTTCCCCTCCCCAGCTCCGCCTGGCTGCCCTGAACGTGCCCCTCGCCGGCGACATGAGCGGGATCCGGGGTGCCGACTTGCAGTGCTACCGGCAGTCCCAGGAGGCTCAGCTCTACGGCACTTTCCGGGCGTTCCTGTCAGCCTCCACCCAGGACCTGGTCTCCATCGTCAAGAGGACGGACAGGACCCTCCCCATCGTCAACCTGAAGGCAGGTACCCCCGTCTCCCGTGGGGGCTGTCGGTGGCAAAGCCCTCCGGCCCCCAGTGAGCCTCGGTGGGGGGTATCCTTGCCCGGTCCTGCACGGGGGCTGCTGCACCCTGGCTGTGCTTGGCACTTGTGTTTTGGGGAGCTGGGAGGAACCGAGAGCAAGTTATTGCCCACATGTGGTTGGGACAAGGGCATCACCCCGGCCCCTGGTCCCCGGCTCAGCGCCGCCACTTGCGCCCGCAGGGCCAGCTGCTGGCCAAGTCCTGGAGCTCCCTCTTCGAGGGCCAGGCCGGTGCCACCCCACAGGGCCCCATCTACTCCTTCAACGGGCGTAACGTCCTGACGGATCCCCTCTGGTGAGTCCAGCCACAGGGTGGGCGCCGGCAGGGCGTCCCCCAACAAACGCACCTGCGCCAGGAACCGGGGTGGGGGGGCTGCAGTGGTTGTCCCCCACCCCCCCGCCCCTGGCGCTTGCACGGATGCAGGAGCTGGTGCAAAGAGCCAGAGGTGCCCCGGAGGGTGTCCCCCAGCCCCTCTCACCCCCATCCCCATCTGCAGGCCCCAACGGCTGGCCTGGCACGGATCCACGCCGCGGGGCGGCCAAGCCCGCAGGCGGGATTGCCAGGGCTGGCGCAGCTCTGGCCCCGGGGAGGGCCTGGCCGCCCCCCTGGGCGAGAGCAGGCTGCTGGCCGGGCAGCGGCACAACTGTTCCGAGGCACTGGTGGTGCTCTGCGTGGAGGTGGCCTTTCCCTACCGGCACATGTGGTGACCCCGGCACCACGACACTAGCCGCATGCGCTAGGCAGCCGCCCCCCATCCTGCGGGGCCGGGGAAACAGCCCCGGGAGCCCCGTGGGCAGCGCAGGGGGGAGAACTGCGAAAGCACTGAGAGGACGCCGACCCCGCGGCCGGGTTGTGCCGTGTTCGTCCCTGGCTGTGCCGTCCCCGCAGATCCCCCATGCCACGGGGCGGCAGGGTGATGCCAGGCTGTGCCCGGCCGCCTCCCTGCACCTCCAGCGAAGCGAATGCTGTCACTGCCCCAGAAATAAAGACACGAAAATTTGGCGTTTTGGATGACACCCAGTGCTCTGTTGCAGCGGGGGGGCCCTACCCGGGACATCGCCTGCGGCAGCGGGGAGCATGGGGGCGCACGCTGCAGCCAGCCCAGGGAATGGGGAGAGGGTCTGGAGCCATGCGTGGGCTTCAGCCCTGGTGGGATCAGCACGAATGGGGGGGGGTCGGGGACACCGCAGGGACGGTCACAGGGTTCCATTTCCAGTGAGGTCAGCATCACCGGGCGCTGCGTCAACAGAACAGCCTCTCCCAGAGCGCGGGCAGCAAGCTTTGCCTCTCCCATTGCGTGGGCAGCGGGGTTTGCCCCTCCTGGAGCGCCGGCAGCAGGCAGAGGCAGAATGCGCAAGAAGCAGGCACCGTCACCCTCTCCGCAGAGGCGGGCGCAGGCAAGGGTGTGCGGGCAGGGCTGGGGGCGCGGGGTCTGGGCAGCGGCAGAGGGGTTTGGGTCCCTGCCTGCGTGCGGCGGCAGCCCCCCACTTGGTGGCTCTGGGGCCGGCACACGGGGGCACGCTCCAGGGCAGTACTGTGCCCCAGTGTCCCCAGTGTGTCCCCGGGACCTGCCCAGTGAGTCCCAGTGGGTCCCCAGGCCTGCCCAGTATGCCCCAGTGTGACATGAGGGCCAGCCCATTGGGCCCCAGGGCCTGTGCAGTAGGTCCCTGTGTATCCCCAGAAGCTGCCCAGTGTATCCCAGTGTGTCCCCAGAAGCTGCCCAGTGTACCCCAGTGCGTCCCCAGGGCCTGCCCAGCGCCTCCCAGCACATCACACCACCAACGGCAAGCTGGCAGGCGCAGGGCCCAGCCGCACAGCGCCCGCCCCCTCGCTCTTCTATTGGCCGATTTCGCTGCCCGTCCCGCAGCTCTCCCTTCTGAGTGGCTGGTTTGAATGCGCGGAGCGCCTTGTGACTGGCGAGAGGGAGGGGAGGGAACGCGACCCGTGTCCCCGCCCTCCCGCTGTGATTGGCGGCGCGCCGGGGGCCCGCGGGCGGCGATTGGCGGAGGTTTCGGCGGGCTGAGCGGAGGTTTGAAAGGCGCCGGGCGGTTGGGGCCGCCATCGCCTCCGCTCAGCAGCGCTCGCCGCCGTCGCCGCCATGGAGCTCCAGGAGTCCCCGTCGCCCCTCCGAGTGCGTGCGGCGCCCCGCCACCCTCTCCCACCCCACACATCGCGGTCCCCTGTCCCCGCAGGGTTTCGGGTTCCCCCGCTGCCCCGTCCCCTCGGCGTCCGGGGCCTCCCTCAGCTCCCGCCGGACCCCCTCAGGGTCTCCCCAGGCCCCTCTCGCGGCCTCTTCCCCCAGTCCCCCCGGTCTCCTCAGATCCCCCGTTCCTCTGAGATTTCCCCCATCCACGTTCTCCTCGGGCCCCTCCCGGGATCCTCCCCCTCTCCCCTGGTACCGTGTCGGGGTCCCCCGCTGCCCGGGCCTACTCCAGCTGCCCCCCCCCCCCCCGACTTGCTCCCCTTCGGGCCCCCCCAATTCACCTCCCGGATCCCGCTGCCTCTCACCACCGCTCTCTTCCTCCCCCTCGAGCAGCCCGCGGATGAGAACCCTCGGGTGCCTAAGGGTGATGGCACCAAGAAGCGGCTCTCGGTGGAGCGCATCTACCAGAAGAAGACGCAGCTGGAGCACATCCTGCTCCGGCCCGACACCTACATCGGCTCCGTGGAGCTGGTCACCCAGGTGCGGAGGGGAGGCCCGGGGCAAGGGAGGGCCGCGGGGCTAAGCCGCCTCAACTCCTCGGTGCAGGCGAGAAGTCATTCACATCTGTTTATAAGGCAAAAAACATCTGCCTTAGAAACTGATGGCACAGAAGAGGAGGTGTACCTGGGGACTTACATATTTCTTGCCTTCTTTTCAGCAAATGTGGGTTTTTGATGAGGATGTGGGCCTTAACTGCAGAGATGTGACCTTTGTGCCTGGCTTATACAAAATCTTTGATGAGATTCTAGGTAAGGTGACCTGTCTGTCAAGTCAATGACTGACAAGTTATTAATGGGTGCTGAATGTCTAAGAAACTGGAACTAAATGTACGAACTTATCAAGTGTACTTTTATCTGGTTGCATTGTTGACCAGGTAATGTCTGTCACATAATTTGATGGATGGTGTTCGCAGAGTACATTGTTTGTTGGTTGTGCTTGGAAATATTGGATACTAATGTCCTTCCATTAGCGCTACTTAATAGCAAGCCATTCATGGGATGATGGCGCACTCTGTCACAAAACCAGTTTCATTCAGCCCAGAATTCTCCCTTTTATGTTAACTTGTAGTACTCTGCTTTGTAACTTGCAAAATATTTGCATACCAAGATGATTGTTAGTAACATTGAATTTTTGCATTAATTCCACTGAAGATACTTTATAGTTAATAGTTTTGTTTTGATTGAGAATGTAATATAACAATAATCTTTCCATTCTAGTCAATGCTGCAGACAACAAGCAGAGGGATAAAAACATGTCATGCATTAAAGTTACAATTGACGTGTAAGTTTTATTTCATTTTTGTTCATTGCCTTCCCAACTCAAGTGCGTTAGATTTTCACACTCAGATGCTGTTCTGCTAAGCTGGTGTAGTATTGGAGGGCTCTGCGAGGCGGCTGATCCAAGTCAGATCAAATGTAATTCACCAGTTGTGAAAGCCTTTTTCTTTGCTTAGTCCCTTGGTCTCTTACAGAGTGCTGACTTGTGAAATGACTGCTTTTTTTGTTGTTGTTGTTGTTGTTTTCCGTTGTCGCCATTTTCCTTTTTTCTTCCTCTCAACCTTTTTATGCTGTCATTGAGCACAGATAGAGGATTTTTATGTGTGGTGGTCCATTTCATAGACGGTATCTGCAGATCTGAGCAGTTTTTTGTTGACTTGTCCTCCCTCTGCTGGCTGTTTCTGCACTTGCTGAACAGAGAGTTGCTCTTGATGAAATGGTGGCCTTTCCCCAGAGCTTTTGTATACTACTTGTTTCATAGCTCAGTCATTTGCAGCCTTAAAAACACACATTTTTTTTCCCCTAGAGAGAATAACACAATCAGTGTATGGAACAATGGGAAAGGTATTCCTGTTGTGGAACACAAAGTGGAGAAGGTCTATGTGCCTGCTCTTATCTTTGGACAGCTACTAACATCCAGCAACTATGACGACGATGAAAAGAAAGTCACAGGTAGGGAAGACTCTCAGATATGCGCTAATATTTTTGAGCAGCCTGATCAGTTTAAATGTGTGAACTGAACTAAAAGGCGGGGGAAAAGGGGGTCCTTGATGCAACATGAAAACGGTGTTCTGAGTCCATCAGAGGGAAGTGTCCATGCTCTATTTTGTCGTAACAACGGTACAAACATGGAGAACAGGAAAAATTATCTTTGAACGCTAATCCCAATTAAATACGGGTTTGTAGTTGCGTATTGAGTTTGTAGGATATTGTTGCTTATTGAGTGTTGAAGTGGCTGAACTCCTGTTAGTCTGGAATTCTTTTAGATGGTTTTGAACAAAGGTAGTAACACAAGTCTGTTTTCCTTCTAATTCCAGGTGGGCGAAATGGTTATGGAGCCAAACTGTGCAACATATTTAGCAAAAAATTTACTGTGGAAACTGCATGTCGTGAATACAAAAAGTTATTCAAGCAGGTATGAACACTTCTCATTTCAGTAAGGTTATATCTGAGATTTTCAAATAAGACCCTAGGTTTTTGTTCCAAAAATCTAGGTGTAACTTGCATTCAGTGCACCCTGATTAGAATAAATTTGGCCCACAGTTACTGCACCACAAAATAGAATTCAAATGAATAATGAAATGAGCAGACATAATCAGAATCTAGCTTTTAACCAGTGTTCTCTTTAATTTGAAAATATTTAAAACTAAGTTAACTAAGCTAGTTGCTCGTGTGTGTCAGACTCATAACTCACAAAACCTCCTTTTCTCAGACCTGGACAGACAACATGGGAAAGGCTGGTGAAATGAAACTGAAATATTTTGATGGAGAAGATTACACGTGTGTCACTTTCCAACCTGATCTGTCAAAATTCAAAATGACAATTCTTGATAAAGACATTGTAGCACTAATGTCTCGAAGAGCATATGATATTGCTGGATCCACAAAGGATGTCAAAGTTTTCCTAAATGGACAGAGGCTGCCTGTAAGTGAGCATTAAAAGAAACAGTAATATCTGGATTTCTCATCCCATTTAAACAGTGAGATTTTGTTGAAGCAATTTATGTCATTACACATAGTAAAGGGAAAATTTGCATGAGTGATTTCTCTACCCACTTTTCGGGAGGATATGAATTAAGTATTTATAGGAGCTGTTATAAACGAGTGTCTGCTTTCATCTGTATGCAGGTGAAAGGATTCCGCAGTTATGTGGACCTCTATCTGAAGGACAAAGTAGATGAAACTGGTAATGCGCTTAAGGTTATCCATGAGGAAGTAAATTCTCGGTGGGAAGTGTGTTTGACTTTAAGTGAAAGAGGCTTCCAGCAAGTTAGCTTTGTCAACAGCATTGCCACTACGAAGGTAACTCTTCTTTAGTTTATTTAGTCAAGCTAATGCCATATTCTTCATCACTAATATTCTTAGCTATTTTCAAATGTATGTATGTTAGTGACAAATACTTAGTTGCTTAATGTTGCAAAGACTATGCTTAAAGTTTTAAATAGATATGCATACTTTTTTTTTTTAATGGAATCACCACCACGTCTTTGGTCCCTTTTTCCTTTAGGGTGGCAGGCACGTTGATTATGTAGCTGACCAGCTTGTGACTAAACTCATTGATGTTGTGAAAAAGAAGAACAAAAACGGAGTTGGAGTGAAGCCTTTTCAGGTACAATGGTGAATTTCTCCAGTGGGAAACACAACTGTAACGTTATTGCAAATTGTAACCACAGCTTAATGCATTACTACATTAATTAATAATACATATTTCCATTGTACAGACAATATCTATAAAATTGCTAATTATAGAAGTCTCATATTGTCCAGTTTAAGCCAACTAACAATCTTCTCTTTGTTTGGCTGATGTATTTTGTAATCGGAACATTGTAAGTCAGCGTGGATGCACTAAAACTCAGTATCTGTTAGATAATACCTATTTAGGCTGAGAGCTGCTGATTCCTTGACGTCCCAAATCATATAACGTTGTTCATGAACGTTCATTAGCTGTCCTAAATTCATTCAAGACACCTAGGAAAATTCAAAACCATACGGTGATCATTGAGTTTTTCCCTCACTGTGTGACTCTGACAGGCGAATGTCAGAATGCACTGCTGTTACTGAGATGAGCCTGTGTAATGTGTGATGCTTGTTGTATTTAAATACAGGTGAAGAACCACATGTGGATTTTCGTGAATGCCTTAATTGAAAACCCAACCTTTGACTCTCAGACTAAGGAGAACATGACTCTGCAGGCAAAGAACTTTGGCTCAACCTGTAAACTGAGCGAAAAATTTACTAAGGGCGTAAGTATCGATATATATGGATAATCAAGATGTCTGTAAAACTGCATCTTACGTTTAATGTGGCAAATATATACTTTTGAAGTAATGTCATGAACTAAAGAAGTAGTATATAACTTAAAATTCTGTCATTGTTTTTGCCTCTGTTAAGGCATTTCCCACAATTGTTTGGGGTTATTTTTTGTATTGCAGGCAGTTGCCTGTGGCATTGTTGAAAGTATCCTAAACTGGGTAAAATTTAAAGCTCAGAGCCAGCTGAATAAGAAATGTTCGGCTGTGAAACACACTAAGATTAAGGGTGTTCCTAAGCTGGATGATGCCAATGATGCTGGTAAGTGGTTTACATCTTTGTAATCAATTCATTCAAAAACAGTTAAAACTTGTTCGTTAGACAAATGAAAGAATTGTCTCCTAAGGAAAAATGAGAAAACCTGTAATTATAGTTTATCCCCATTTTACAGTCCCATTTACTATGTTTATTCCCATTTACTATGTGCAGTGCAACAAAACCTGTATGTGTTAGAAGATACTTATTCTCATTCAATTTGTGAGTATGCAGGCTTTGATTTCACTTCTTAATCTGGAAACTGACTTGATTTTTTCCTTTTTAGGCAGCAAGAATTCTTTAGATTGTACACTTATCCTGACTGAGGGAGACTCAGCCAAAACACTGGCTGTCTCTGGTCTAGGAGTGGTTGGTAGAGACAAATATGGAGTATTTCCCCTTCGTGGGAAAATACTCAACGTCAGAGAAGCTTCTCATAAGCAGGTTAGTTGGAGAATCGTTATAATCTACATGTTAGAAGGCACGGTACGCTTTGTGATAATGCAATGTGTTTTAACGGAGTCCGTACAGCTGAACACCTGGAACACTGTAACTCACAGGAGCAGTGTCTTAAACGCCTGAGTCTAGTCTCATCTTCAGCCTGCCTTGCTGGTTAAGTGGGAATATTGATTAAGTCCTGTTCGGTGTTTTGCCTGAAGGGATAGTGTTTGTGTTGTGGACTAGAAAATGTTTGGAATAATCTAGAATAATTTAAGCATTAGACTTCAGTTTAGAAATTATAAGCTTCTAAATAGCAAAAAGACAAGACAAAGCTCAGTCAACGGTATACTTATGGATAATTTTAGACTTTTTTGAGCTACATTTTAAGTCTGAAAGATAAGTTTTTATTCCGTGTGATCTTTTCCAGATTATGGAAAATGCTGAAATCAACAACATCATCAAGATTGTGGGTTTACAATATAAAAAGAACTATGAAGATCAAGAATCTTTAAAGACTCTTCGCTATGGAAAGATTATGATTATGACAGATCAGGTTAGGTTCACTAAAATTGAAAATTGGGAGAGGAAAAAGAACAACACTTGAATACGGAAGAAAGAAGAAAATACTACCTTTCTCCCACTGCCATTGTTGTACCTAATTCTCTGTATTTGTTTCTTTTTATCGTTCTATATTTTAGTGGGTCATAATGTCTTTTCAACCACAAAACAAAACAGATAAAGTAGAGGGGGGAGTAACATCACCAAATAGCTAAATACTGTCTTTCCAGTCTGCTGATTCAAGGTCCTTGACCAGTCCTTGATACCTTTTTTCACCAAGAATGTGCCTTTTCTGTTTCTCTTAATTTTCAGTAGTTAAACAATGCATGGTCACCTTTTTAGAAGTGAAAGTTAATAGGGTCAGTTAGCTGGAATTATAGAATCATTTGCTGTTAAGCTAACAATTGTCAATTCCATCATGTCCCTGATAAAATATTTCTTTTTCTTCTTTTTTTTTTTTCTTTTTAAATCAGGATCAAGATGGATCGCATATCAAAGGTTTGCTGATTAACTTCATCCATCACAACTGGCCATCTCTTCTAAGACACAACTTTTTGGAGGAATTTATTACTCCTATCATAAAGGTAAGGGTTGGGTAGATGGTAAGGTGAATGAGTAAGGATCCATTGGTCCAAATCTGCCTCTCATTTCACAGCTAAAATATTTGTTCATTGTAGGCCTCTAAAAACAAAGAAGAAATTGCATTCTACAGCATTCCTGAATTTGAAGAATGGAAAAACAGTACACAGAACTACAATTCATGGAAAATCAAGTACTATAAAGGTTTGTAGAAAACTTAATATGGTGAAATTAAATGATCCAAGTAAGAGCATTCATGATTAAATTCAGTTAGTCCTGCTTTTGCAGAAGGGGTTTGGACTGGGTGTCCTCCAAGTCTCTTGCCTCCTAAGATATTCTGATTACAAATACATGCGACATAAAATATAAAAGTAAGGAAACAATAACCTCTACCTGGGTAAAATCTCAATAAAATCTCTCACAATGGAACTACAATATTGTAGGTAACCATTCTTTCAGCCCTCTTAGGCAATTATGCTCAGTTTTATGTGCTATTTTCCATAGCGCAGTCCTTGTGTACTGTTAGCACTGTAAGCTAAGTACTTACTCCAGAATTGCTTAATACCAATAAGAAAGTTGCCAACTGCAGAACAATGGCTGGATGATGAGGAATCATTTCCAATTTGCAGTTAATCATTTCAGATATCTACAGGAGTTACAGACAAAATCCGAAAGTACAACATGCAACTGCTCACTTATCTGTAATTCTTGTGATTTTTAAAGTAACGTAAGTTTTCAGTAAGTCACCTTCATGCTGTACATTTATACGATGCATCACAGAAACTAGGCAAAGCAAAACATTTCTTTGAACTGCAACTTAATTTAAGCAAGAAGGTATTAGGATTAACTAGTACTGTCTCTGCAGGTTTGGGTACCAGCACATCGAAGGAGGCTAAAGAATACTTTGCAGATATGGCTAAACATCGAATTGGCTTTAAATATTCTGGTCCTGAAGATGATGCTGCGATCACCCTGGTAACTAACGCTTGATTTAATTGCTGACTTACTACCTTTGGTGTTCTACTGCTTAGAGTGCTGTGTATTTTCTCTTAAAATGCTCTTAGAGGCCTTCGGGCTTGAGACACAATCTCTTTGTTACCAAGGCTACGGCTTCAGTCTAACCAGTAGAAGCAAATCTGTCCACAGACCTCAGGCCAAGAGTACCCTTTTAATGATGGTTTTTAAATATAGCTCAGAACAAACTAATCACTACAAACCAATTGACATTTTCAGACACAATAGTAAATATCCCTTTAACATTTTTCTGCATGTTCTGCTGCAATTTTCTGCAAGTCAGACCTCCCCTTTCTCCCCTAGATTTTCTTGTAAAATGGTTCACCAGTGGATTAAAACAGTTCTCGCTTCTGTGAACTTCTTCACCTTCAGTAGACATTGACTCTTAAGTATTCTGAGCTATCAGGCAATGCCAAAAAAGCCAAGTTTTTCCCTAAAATATTAATTTCCCCCAAAATCTGCTTTAGTTTTCCATTATGTTAAAAATCCATACGTTTAAACCTAACTACCATGTCTCCTAAGGACTGGTGGAAATTATGCTCTTAATATATTTAGCTACAAAAACCTTTATTGCGCTTCTTGGGGTAGTAAGTCAGCCTGTTTAGCCTGTTACTCTCCTGGGTAAACTCTTCCTGTATGCTTTGTTTTTCTCAAGTGGTCCAATAGGGCACACCACAGAATGTCCTAGAACTGAGTTACTTTTCATTTTGTAACATACAGGCCTTTAGCAAGAAGAAGGTAGAAGAGCGAAAGGAGTGGCTGACTAATTTCATGGAGGATAGAAGACAACGGAAGCTGCATGGTCTGCCAGAGGTAAAAGGTTTACGTATATGAAGGAAACTGGTTTCCTCTCTCTCCCTGGGGCTGTTCTCCGCTTCAGTCTGGCATGCTAGAGCTGCACACAGCTCAGAGTCAGTGAGTCAGTCAGCGGATTATGGGACAGTTAAAATGTTTCAGGATTTTGCAGAGCAGCTTCTCTTGTCAGTGTAGCCTCATTGTCAATTGTCCAACAGTTAATTTCGTTTTTAACTCTTATCTTTCAAATTACTTTATCAATAGGGAAATGATAACTCGAGCAGGACTGTATGAAGACTTTATTTCTCAAAAACTGGGCCTGCGTCATTGGAAGCGATGTTTCACTTTGCCATGCTAAGAATGTTAGCACTTGAGCTGTGTTTAGCTAGTCTTACAAGGAGCTTCCATTTTAGTGAAACTAGCCAAGTATGAGCTAAGAAACAGATTAGACGTTGTTAAAATTAAGGCAATCTTGCACCTGTTTTTCTTAGGAATACCTATATGGGAAAAATACTAATTACCTGACATACAATGACTTCATCAACAAGGAGTTAGTGCTGTTCTCAAACTCAGATAATGAAAGATCAATCCCGTCACTGGTTGATGGTAAGTTATTTCAAGACAGTGATTCCACATAGTGCATTCCCCAGAACTTAATAAATGGCTGTTTGTATGTCGTATCACCAGAATCAGGGAACCTGCTGAGTTTTCAGAGTCAGTGTTCTGAAGTCCGTTTTCTGCTCTCCAAGTTTTTTAATCTTTGGATTAAATATCTTGTCCATTTTGTAGTATATTATTGCAAGTACCTTAGTCTCCTGGTGTAGAATCTTTAGGTGTATAAGTAGCTCTTACTCTCTAGAGAGCAGAAGCTAAGTGAAACACATTCTGTGTTCTAATCACAAGATCTTTTCTTTTTTGTACAGGTTTGAAGCCAGGTCAAAGAAAAGTTCTGTTCACATGTTTCAAACGAAATGATAAGCGGGAGGTGAAGGTTGCTCAGCTGGCTGGTTCTGTAGCTGAGATGTCCTCATACCATCATGGTGAAGTAAGAACCTGGGCTGGTTGTGCAAAATGCTTTTGAAATGAAAGGCGAAAAAGCCCTTCTGTTGACTTGACAGTTAAGATGCCTCTAGAGCAGAATTAGATGTTTGAGTATAAAAGCCAAAGCAAAGTGGCTGTATATCCGCTATTAATACTTCAATATTAATTTAATGGTCAGTCTCCCTGTCCTACCTAGACTTCATGGGAGTATATTTCATTCAAAAAGTAGAACAGGGAAAAACCCACTTTATTTGTGATAGGTTTAGGCAGATGTTAATAGCCTTTCTACCTTGGTAAGGAGAAGTTAAGCACTAAAACAAGCTTTTCTTGGGAGACTGATGGAATCTTTCCTTGGAGGTTTCAAGAACAGGTAGATAGCAATATATGGTGGGTGACTGGAGTATATCTAGTCATCCAGACTAGAGGGTCTTGGGATGCACTTTCAGTGAGAGTTTCCTCCGGTATTTTATTAGTTGAGTTTATCCTCTATCAGTTCTGTTCTTGGTGTGAATTTTGCCTTTAACTTTGTCCATTCAGTGAAGAATTCAGCATTTTTAGCTTTAAACTTTTCTTTATTGCAGGCATCGCTGATGATGACTATTATTAACTTAGCTCAGAACTTTGTGGGCAGTAACAACCTCAACTTGCTACAGCCTATTGGTCAGTTTGGCACAAGGCTGCATGGTGGGAAAGACTCTGCCAGCCCTCGATACATCTTTACAATGCTCAGGTCAGCATTAAAGATTTCTTACTGTCTTAAATATTCTTAGCGTGTTACAGGACTCAATTTGACAGCATTTAAAATGAAAAATTAATTTACTTCTTCCCTGTAAAACTTTGGACTACTTGCATACTCAGAGTAGCAACAATTGAAGTGAGATTTGGATCCTAGATTCAGATATGTAAACTTGGTTATCATCCCAGAGAACAGAAAGGCAGAGCAGAGAATATGGAAATGGGAGCAAAAAAAAAAAGGGAGAAATTTGGGTAGGATAATAAAAAATGAACTTGAGTTGGGAGAATGAAGTTCTAGTATCTGACGGTACAGTGCTGTGGTCTCCATGGCCCAATGGTCATTCGGGTTGAACTTGATCGAATCTGTTACTTGAGCACATGTATGGTTGTACTAAAGCAAGGTATACAGAGAACTGAAGCCTTCCCAGACATTAAACGTCTAATTTACATACTTAAAGTACGAGCTTCGGGTCCCATATAGTCAGTGGAACCTGTACAGATTGGTGAGATTGCTGAAGATGCATCTCTGTTTTGAGCGTTACTCTAGAAGCCTAGTTTCCTAACGTAGGCAGCCAGGCTGTATGGCTAAAGTTGGCTGATAGGAATAAACCTGATTTATGTGTTTTGTTTTGTTTTCTGGGGGGTTCTTTTTGCGTGGTTGTCACTGTTCTGTAACAAGAATTTGGGCTTAAATTCTCTTTTCCATTCTAGCCCACTAGCACGGTTGCTGTTCCCACCAATGGATGACAATATCCTGAGGTTCCTATATGATGACAATCAACGTGTGGAGCCAGAATGGTATATGCCTATCATTCCAATGGTGCTGATAAATGGGGCAGAAGGAATCGGTACTGGCTGGTCCTGTAAGATCCCCAACTTTGATGTCAGGGAAGTCGTGAATAATATCCGTCGTTTGATGGATGGAGAAGAGCCATTGCCAATGGTAAATAACGTATTGAAAAAACAATGTCTCGCTCGTTAGTTTATTCAGCACATATTGGAGCATTTCATGCAAGTGCTTAAAAACAGAAGCAACAACGCAAAGCTGAATCCAGTGTTCTTTTCTGCTTAGCTTCCTAGTTACAAGAATTTCAAAGGCACGATAGATGAGCTGGGACCTAATCAGTATGTGATAAGTGGTGAAGTGTCTATCCTTGATTCCTCAACCATTGAGATCACTGAGCTGCCTGTCAGAACATGGACACAGGTAATAAACAGTGAATTTGCTCTAGGAACCTATAGTTTGCCCTGTAAAGCAAAAAGTGATTAGTGCGTTTTAGAGCTTTTCATCTCCATGGGAAACACGGGTCTGACTTTGATTCTTTTCTCAGACTTATAAAGAGCAAGTTCTGGAGCCAATGTTAAATGGGACTGAGAAGACACCCCCACTAATCACAGACTATAAAGAATATCACACAGACACGACAGTGAAGTTTATAGTGAAGATGACTGAAGAAAAACTAGCGGAAGCTCAAGCAGTGGGGCTGCATAAGGTCTTCAAACTCCAAACAAATTTAACATGCAACTCCATGGTATGTAATAGATTTTGCTGAAGAAAGTTCTTGGTTTAACTCAAAGACTGTGTGAACAGCTGCGTTTGCTGCGTGAAACAATACTCTTTTGCAGTAACCTATTCACTTCGACTTTTCTGCTGTTACTGGTTTTAAATCAGCTTTCTATATACACCTTCAAAAGGTCAAGAGACCAGCTTGGGAATGGGCCCCGAGTGGTATGGTTTTGCCTGAAGGAGTCAAAATGATCTGAAATCACACAGTTTACAGAGGCCTTTGTTGTGACAACAGCACTGCCATTGAATGTGTGGATTCTGACAAAGTGTGAAGCTTGATGCAAGATGTTTATCCTACAGATAGCTTTAAGATTCAAGTAACCTTCACCCTACTATGTGTTTTCACGAACTTCGAATTCTAAAATTGTCTCTGCTGTGTGCTTGCCAACTGAAGTAATTTCTAAAACAACGCTAAGGTTTATAATTTGTTGGCTAATAATTCAATTGTACTATCACACCTATGTTATAGCTAATTTTCAGTGGGTTTGGGAATCAGTTTTATGATCATAATGCCTGTGTTCTTTAATCTAGGTTCTTTTTGACCACGTTGGTTTTCTCAAGAAGTACGACTCTCCCCAGGATATTCTTAAAGAGTTCTTTGAACTCAGGCTCCGATATTACAATTTGAGAAAAGAATGGCTTATTGGAATGCTAGGTGCGGAGTCTGCAAAACTGAGCAACCAGGCTCGTTTCATCCTGGAGAAAATAGATGGGAAAATTGTGATCGGTATGCATTGTTCTTGCTTACTTGGTTTATGAAACTGGGAGAACAACTAGGTGCTCCCTTGAGTTCTGTCAGCACCCCCTCAAACCCAGACTGGCTTTTCACAGACTACACCAGAGCTTATCTTTCTGTTCCAGTAACATACAAGACGAAAATGCTTCACAGAGTATCCTTGGTCTATAGAGCATTATGCACATATTAAAACAGGATACTCATACAGCTTTCCTATTGTGTGTTTGACACTATTTTGAGAGTAGAAATTTTTTTTAATAGTTTAGCAATAATTCCTATCTATTTCTGACTCAGTAGGAATAACAGTTAAGTATTGGTGGGGTTAGAAAGGGGTAGTGTTTTCTGTTCAAAGGCATACTTCTTAAGAACACGTCTCTCTCTGTGTTATCTTTATGAACCTCTGCAAAAATATTCCAAATCATGTTCTCAGTGGACTGGGGTTTCAAATTTAGAAGATACTCACGTTAGCAGCATCTGAGAATCATGAGCTAGAAAAAGAAACAGATCTTTGTTCCCACCATTCAAATTTTTCAATCAAGTTTTCCACCTCAGTCTAAAAGGCACTCTGTATTTCATTTGCATTCATGGAGGATGCAGCTAGACAAAGTGTCATAAGACGCTTTGTGGTTTGTGTCTGAAGGCAGTCCAATAATCCCAACAGCCTGTGTCTGTTTGACTTGAGTCAGGAAGAGAAATCATTCCCTTGAAATGCATTTTCTTGGGTTTTTGTAATAAGTAGTTCCAAGGCTGACAAAGCTGGTTTCATTTGTATTTGTGTCTCATGGTTGATTGCTTCTGATATCTTAAAAAGCAACAAATTCCAGCTGAAGCGTTCCCATTGGTTGGGGCACTTATCGCATAAATTTCCCAGGCGATGTCTAATGAGGTGCAAGCTATACCAAAGCCTTTGAGGGCTATCAGGGCTTTTTTTCCTCCACCTGCCTGCCTCTTATTGTGAAACCTTTTTGATACCATCGCACCTTTTCTTCCAAGTTCAAAAACTACTTAGGGCAGGGGAAATGTATATATGGAAATGAAGAAGAAACATATTTACAGTGCTCTGGCAGGTGTTCCTGACAGGTATAGGAGCAATGCTGACCTGACAAACCACCTGCTAAGTAGGAACATTTTAGGTGTTATTTCAGGCTTTTCCACGTGTCCCACCTCTGGTGAGGAAAGGCTACTTTAGAGCCCGATAGGATGCTGAGCTGCTAGAACCATGGGATCCAAAATTTAAAGCTCATCTGTCTTTCCTAACAGTGATTGGTAGCGGTCACTAACTGACAATCCTGAAATGTCTGTTTACAGAAAACAAACCCAAGAAAGAGTTGATTCAAGTTCTTATCCAGAGAGGGTATGAATCTGATCCAGTGAAGGCTTGGAAGGAATCGCAAAACAAGGTAATGCTTCAGTCATCCTCTCCAAATAGATCTGAACTGGCCCCTATCTCTGAAGCTTCATAATTTGTACAAAGAAGCCCAAGTTGCTTTTTAATTTGTAGGATTCAAGAGCTTGCGTGTCTGGTATGTCTGTGATAGGAAACATAAGACAAGCAAAAATTCAGTCTCTTGTTCAGAAGGCACTGAGACCTAGTCGTTCGGGTTTGAGTCTGTCGGGTCAAGTCCTCTTGCCACAGCAATTTCTACTCTTCCTTAAGGGTTTCCTTCCGCCTGTGGGACACAGTTGTGGAAGGTCTGTGAGGAAGATGACGGTTTTAAGTAGCCTGAGGAGACAATCTGGACTATAAAGACAGAGAGGCCAAACAGAGCAGAGCAAAAGAGATCTGGAGAATTGTTTTTGTGGATGGATTCCTCCGTGCAATAGCAGCTAAGGCTTTAAGAAGTGTAACTTTATCCATTTCTGAATTGCTCTAGAAGAGTCTAGGACACCATAAGCACATGGAGTACCTGTGATGCAGTCCAAATTTGATCAATAGCCCTACCCTTGTATGTCAATATATGTGTTGACAATGTTTGGTTTAAACCCATATTCAGGAAGAAGAGGAGGAGGTGGAGGAGGAGAGTGACAAAGAATCAGCTGCAGCTACCGGACCAGACTTCAACTATCTGCTGAACATGCCCCTTTGGTATCTGACTAAAGAGAAGAAAGATGAGCTCTGTAAGCAGAGAGATAACAAAGTATGTTCCTTCCTTTTCTTATAAAAGCATTGTTATATAATATATTTTTTTGATGGTGGATTAAAATATGTGACTAATGATTATCCACTGTGATTCCCTTTAGGAAAAGGAGCTGGAAAACCTTAAGTGCAAGAGTCCCTGTGATCTGTGGAAGGAAGACCTTGCTGTCTTTGTTGAAGAACTTGATGTATGTCAATGTTCAATGCAGATGACTGACTCCCTTGTAGTCTTATCCACCAGCTCTCTATTGACTTTTTTGTCATAACAAGGAAACTAAAAATGATAACTCCTGTGTCTTGCACTCATGGAGGAGAGTGAAAGCTTTCTTCACCTTCCTAGCTTGGATAGGAGTAGCACTGCTTTGGGCCAGGGAGTCAAGACACCAAGGTGGCCGTTGGAAGGCGGTCAACTACCGGTCTGAGTAGTGAAGAGGAGTTTTAGGAGGGCTTGAGAGAAAACCAGTACTAGGATATAGTCTGAGGAGATGTAGATCAAAGGGCTTTTTGGACACTGAAAAGGTGAGGGAGAAGCTGGGCTTTACTGAACAGAGCCCAAATTGTGGGCAGGTGTCTGTGCACCGTCACATCTGGTCACTGCCTGTGTCTATAGCTCTGGCCTAAGGCATTGCTTGAAAATGTGCAAATCTGTAGCAGAGTGGGAAGCTTCATTTAAACCGATGGTAGGAAATCTATCAGCAAGTATAGAGTGCTTTATTGCAAGGGCTGTGACAGCGGTTTTTTTCAGTAGTGCGTTGTTTCTTTTGTATTCTCATGGTTGTATTCTTTTATGTTCACCTCTGCAGGCAGTGGAAGCCAAGCAAATTCAGGATGAGATGGCAGGGTGTGTTGGTAAACCTTTAAAGGTGAAAGGAGGGAAGACGAAGGTGAAGAAGGCACAACTGCCAGAAGTAATGCCATCACCTCATGGCATAAGGGTTGTTCCTCGGATAACTGCAGAGATGAAGGCGGAGGCAGAGAAGAGAACTAAAAAGAAAATAAAGGTAAAAAGGAACGTTCTGAATGTTTAATCTTTCTTTACATCCTCTTCAATACAGTCCTAAAGAAATGCAAGTTCTTGTTAGCTGAACTTGTCCTGGTGAAGCAGCTGTTCAGGGAGAGGGACAGAATCTTGGGACGTGGGGAACACCAGAAATGGATGTTTCTCAGACTAAAGGAGAACAGATTCGCTAACGTATCATGAATGGCTTAGAGGGAAATCTTTTGGCAAGAGCACATATCACAATGTCAGAGATGGGTTACTAGCTTAGAAGTGAAAAGGCAGATGCAAGTAAGGTTGTTCTAGGTGTCTTGGGGATTTTATAAATCCTCTAGCAGGCAGGAAGTACAGCTAGAAAATTCACTTCTCTAGAACAGTTTGCATTTCCAGTAATGCTTTCAGCCACTTAATGCTATTATTGTTCTTGATATCAAGGAGATAAAGAAGATTTAACAGTTTTTACAGGGCTAGTTGAAATTATGCCATTCAGCCATTTGCAGCATAGAAAATTAATTTATCCCCTCACCTGTTTTGACCTGTAAGCCAGACATATTGCTCCTTTCCTACAGATGGTTCCATCTAACAGTTTTTCCAAATAACTTGCACTGTTGTTTTTAACCCACCCTGTTCAATCCTGCATCCTCAACACACCCTGGAGCCATACCGTCAGCACACAAAGGCGGTACCAAAGCGCTTGCAGGAGTGGGGACAAAGTTCCTGTTTTTGTTAATGTTGGATTTTGCATTTTAAGTCACCTGATTTGGGGACGGATCATGTCTGATTTACTTGCCTAATCAATTTTACAAGCAGTTTGTTTCACGAACTCCGATTTCTTGTCTCACTAACTTGCATACATCTGAACTAAGCAGCTCCTTTCTACATTACTCTGTGTGCCTCTTCTAATTGCGTGAGCTGACTCGCTATCTATTTGATATCTGCTTGTATCTTCAGAGTGAAAAAAATGAATTTGATGAGAATCAAGAAGAAAACACATCAGGAGACAAAGAGTCTTCAGGCCTTAAGCAGAGATTAGTGCAGAAGCTTAATGCTGAGCGAGGTAAATGCTTTTATATGTTATTCCATCAACGGAAAGTGAGGGGAAGGGTTGTAAATTTGGTTATCTGACCTCTTCCTGAAGGTGATGAGTAACATCTAGGATCAGTATTTTTGGAAAAACTAGGTGAGAGAGAAAGTGATCCTGGATAACAGTCAAGCGGGATAGATGACTATTTCTCTTCGATGTTTAAGACAGAATCCTCTGAATTTAGTGATGTATTTCTCAGTTGAGCTTGGGCTGCTGAGCCTGAAGTACACACGGAAGTTTGCTGGTTCATCCTGCCTCCCAATATTTTGCAGGTGCTCAGAGACAGGCCACTCTACCATTTAAGCCATTAAAGAAAACAAAGAAACGAAACCCTTGGTCTGACTCAGGGTCTGATTCAGAGTCTGATTTCGAAGCGCTTCCTCAAAGACAGAGAGTGGTTCGCCAAGCAGCAGGTGAGTGACAACACAAACGAGAAGAGGGGCAGTCTGTGGAGGAGAAAATTGAACAGACTATTTAAAGAGCTCCCAGAGTCTGAGATCTCCGTCAGAAATAATTTTTAAGAGGCTCATTTATTTTACTGTATATAACAACTAAATATTTCTACCATTTGAGCAGATTTTCACAATGCTTTTCAAGGAAAAGCAGAAATGGGCAACTAGAGAAATAAGGTTATTGGTTTTAATTACACAACTGTCTTGGCAAATCAAATGCATTGTTGGTAAGTGAGTGTGGAATACACTTGTGATTTGGCGTCTTCTCACTGGCAGTCTCAATATCTGCTTGTTTTTATTCAGATCTTTATTTTTTAATAACTGCAGCTAAAATATTGAAAAAGAAACTGAGCTGCATATTGCCAAATGTGTAAAATGATACATCTGTGTCATTTCGTCAGCCAAAGTCAAGACCATAATCAGTTCGGACTCAGATGCAAATCTCTCCAGCTCAGATGAGGAGTCTGAATTTCAGGGCGACAGTGAAGGCAACACTGAATCGGATACAAACTCAAAAGCAAAACGTCCCAAGCTCAGAGCTGCTCCAAAGTGAGTATTTCTCCACATAGTCCCTGGAAATTAGTTGTGCTTCTAGTGTTAATGCTATACAGAAATTCAGAGCCCTTTTTCTTCAATGCACCTATTTAGTGCACTGTAAGTTGAAAAAATACTTGGGGTTTTGTATTCTAGGGAAACCGCTGAAAAAGCAGCTAAAGCTCCCAAGCAAAAGCCAGTGCAAAGCGCTATCCCTGGTGAGTAAAGACCTTCTAAATCTTGTTGATTTTCCTAAAACCCAACGAGAGCGCACTGGGCATGCTGATCAGCGCTTAACACTGACAAAGGCAGACGTTAGTCACGAGATCTTGCAAAGCAACTTTGATGCTAGGGTACAAGCTGGTTTCCGTGCACCAGACTTTTTGTCTGTTTCTAACTTGCATTTGTGATTAATCCAGTTTTAATAGTTGTTCTTTTTTATAAAGCGGATCAAAATTATTTCCTTCTGCTCTAATGTTTATAGCCAGAGTAGATAATTTGACTGTTTCAGACTTACTTTCTGCTTGCTTTCTTCAGTTCAAGTCCAAGATGTTGCTAATGAAAATGTGAGTCAAGCTCCTGCAGCTCCTTCTGTCTCTGTGCCTCGCAGTAAGGCCGTATCTAAAAAACCTGCTGCAGCTAAGAAGGCCAGTGCCACTAAGGGTAAGGCGAAGTTTCGTAAGATCATTTTTTAGATAACAATTATTATTCCTGTGGGAAACAAGTCTGAGTGATTTTGCTAGGCGTTCGGAGGCCTGAATAACTTGAGTTTTTGTTTCAGAAAAGATCTGAGGTTTGTGGCAAAGGTTGCCTAGTTGTTGTCATTTTTAAAGAAGTCTGTTTCCAAACATATCATGTTCTAGTTCATCTCAGACATGCCTGAAGGGAGCGAATTTTAGTTTGGGAACAGGAAAAGTGAATGCTTCCTACAGTGCTATGTAATACTTGGCAGAAATAATCCGAGTGGAATTTGTGTCTTGCAGTCAATGTTCTACTTCATGTCTTTTTGGGAAGAAAGCTGCTTGGTAGCTTGCTTCCCAGGAAGAAGAAAAGCTTCTTTGGGGTAGCTTGATCTATTTAGTGCTAGCTCGACCTCATAAATCTACGGCGTTTGACTCAGGTTTTTCTAAACTGAACTGCCCAGAGTCTTTGTCAAACTTTGCAAGCTGTTTTGCATATTCCATCACTAGCTGGTTCTGATCCCAGCAGTAAAATAGTATGTTACCTCACAGCAAAATAGCTGTTTCTTCCACTTCTAAAGTGAGAAAGCCTATTCTCATTCAGAAATGGCCTGCTCATTTCAGCTTAACTTGGAGACGTGCTTCAAGATGCTGTTAAAAAAAATGTCAAGATATAGGTAAGAAGGAACTCCACAAGTAACTGTTTAGTACAGGCGGTAAATTCATTCCTTCCCTGTGCAAAAGTTTTGAAGGTCTTAAGATTGGTTACGCAGCCTTGGGAGTTCAGGACTTTTCAATCTGAAATAGTCTGTAAATTGCTTTGGGTACATTTCAATTTGATCCTCTAAATGTAGTGGAACTAAGCAGATAAACAACCTCATTTCTCATAATCTCGGTAAAGAGCAATCTTTCTAGAAAACCATGCTTCAAAATGAGACGACCTGCGTGCTGACCTCGCAGTATAGCGCAGAGCCCTATTTGTGTTGGAAGTCATTCACGAACTGCGAATGAGAAGAGAGGCAGCAAAACAAGGGTTTAAGCGCAGAGTTCTGTTTCAGATAACCAGCCGTCCATCATGGATATTCTAGCCAAGAAAAAGGCTGCACCCAAATCCAGCAAGGCAGCGGTGAAGGAGGGATCCCTGGATTCTGAGGCTGGAGCAGCGGGTGACAAGAAGCCCGGCCAGACCAAGGGGCGGAAAGTTATCAAAAGGCAGCCAAGCTCTTTGGATTCGGATTCGGATTCAGATTTTGGCTCCAAGCCTTCCAAATCAGTCGCAGCAAAGGTTTGTACTCCGCCGCCCGTTAGAGCCCGGGGGGTACCCCAGAGCGCGGTGCCGGTTATTCTGGCAGCAAAAGCGCGGCAGAGGCAGAACCTCCTGTGCGACACCCGTCTTTATCGCTGGGTGTGGGGAAAGCGGGGTGAGAAGCGGGGTCGGGCACACGTGCTTATCCCAGATTGTTGGTTTGGTCGCATCAGTCCGAAGAACCACTTTCCCCGTGACACAGCGCTGCGTTTTATGCTACGTGAGCGTTCCCTGTTTATGCTCGGATTTATGATTCACTTCTTGACTATGCTTTCCCTCCAGAAATCCAAGCTGGAAGATGATGATAGCTTCACTGTTGATTCAACTGCTCGGATGGAGAGCCTCATAGCAGCCGTGCCCCATACCAGGCCCGGACGTCTCAAAAAGCCGGTCCGGTACTTGGAGGAGTCTGATGAGGACGATATGTTTTGAATTTTTATGAAGATTTTAAACTGCTGATCCAAACTGATCTACAAACTAGCCTTCAGCAGAGCTCTTGACAAGCTCTCACCAAAGAACAACATCTCAGACTGGGAAATCTTTTCGCCGAATTTAAGCTAGTCCAAAAATGTTTGTTACAAGTGAATACAGCTCTATTTTTCTTGGTTTTAAGTAACTTAGATTTGTTTAAACAGGAACACCCCCCCCTTCTCGTGAACACTGGAGCCGTGTGCCCAGCTAGTGCTGAGGCACTTCCCTCTTACCCATTAGCTAGCTGGAATCTTTTGACACTTTGTGGTCATTTTAATGTTAAAGTAGACGTTTGAACATATCAAATCCTTTAAAATACCCTCTCACATAGATACCTTCCTCTTTAGAGATCTTAAAAAGTAATAAAATATATAAGCTTTTAACTCCACAACCGCAGAGACATAACGTGCGAGGTGTAGGCATTCAGAACCCCCCGCTAGCGTTTTTCTTTCTCTTTTGCAGTCCTTTATGTCCGTGCAGGCCCCTGTTGCTCAACCTCTGCCATCTTGAGTTTTAGCCTTTGGTTTTTTTTAAATTCAGATTTAGCAAGGGAGGCTTGCGCAGACTTGTCTCCCCGCTCCGCTCAGCGTTGGCAGTTTTATCTTTTTGCCAAGAAACCCTGTGTTCAGCTAGTTCAGCCCAGAGGTCATCTTCAGGTAAGAGATGCTCGTGACTGCCGATGCCTCGTGCCGTTAAAGAGCCGAGCGGGGGTCTCCGCAGCGCCAGCGGAGCGAGACGGGCTCTTAGAGCGCAGCGCAGAGGCGGGACAGACATTCGCCATCCGAGGATCTTTGGATCGGTGGGAACTTGCAGGAAACTTGTTGGTTATTCCAACGCACGCGTTGGAAAGCAGCAGGTTCCCCCGTGCTGAGCTGCTCTGCTGCCGTCCTCGGCCCTGGAAAAGGCTGTTGTGCCGAGCGGCAGCGTGGAACTTCTCCTGCCTGTTTGTTCCTGGGGACGAAGAACTTCCCCTGAGCTTCTGCGCGCCCGGCTGCAGGACGAGCGCAGTCCCCTGCGAGGTGAGGCCTGTTTGTCACCTCGGGTGCCGCTGGGTGCTCGGACCTTCCAGCGCCCGGGTTCCTCAGCAGCAGCAGGGAAGTGTCGTCTTCACCTTCCCCTTAGAAGTACTTCACTGGAGTATTTCCCTGGCCGTGTTTTGCTTTTCATAGAGCCGTTTCTCTAGCACTATTTCTTGGCTGTCTGTGTAAATATTTTCCTGTGGTTTTGTTGTCCTCGGTTTCTGTCCTTTTTAATATTTATGTAATAAAAGTGGTTTTACTCAAGCTTTCTTCAATAAAAACGAGTTGTCCTCAGCTGCCTCTTCCCTCCGTTTTCCCTTCCGCCATGTCTTGATTCGTGGCGAGTACCTGAAGCTCCGACTTCCTCAGGAGCCAAGAGGCCATCAGCTTTGCCAAGACTCCATTGTTTAACCGCGCTGGTTATTTCCCATGCTGATTTAGCCGATTTTGGCATTGTTAGGGAAACGACCATCGCAGAGCTTGCGTCGAGCCCTCTGCTCCGCCATCGCTTCGCGATGGCGGAGCAGAGGGCTCGGCGCAAGCTCTGCACGCTTGTAGAGCTGGTGTAGACGATCGCCGTGGCCTCGAGCCATGTAAAGGAGCTATAGGAGCCTCAGGCTTCGTGGCTGCCACGACCACCCCACTGTGCAAACCCCACTGGTGTCTTACCTACCTGTAGTGGGAGTGGGTCAATACTTGCTTTCCCCCAAGCTGAAGCAATGCATGCAGCCGGCTCGGGTGCTGCCGGGATCGTTTCCCTACCAGTTCCTTCCCTGTCCATACCGTGGCTTTGCAAAACCGCCGGCTGAACTCGCTACTTCGGTTCCGCGGCCGAGGTTTCCAAATTCCTGTGAACGCCCGTGTGGCACCCGGTGTCTGCCCGCGCCCGCCGTCTGCCCCACGTTCTGCTTCTGCGCGGCCGCAGGTGAGCGGTGGCTGAAGTTTCCGACGTACTCAGCACTCCCGGGCCGGAGAGTTTTTACTTTCGAGTGATGGTTTCGTGTGCTAAGCTGCCTCTCAGGGCTGGAGTGGCACCCCGGGGGGGCTGCCTGTCTGCCGGGGGGCAGGCGGGGGGGCTCTGCTCCTGGCAGAAATGGGGGGGGGTTTTCAGTGTGCAGGGTCCCTGCAGCAGGAGGGATCAGGGTCATTAATGAAGCCCTGCCATGTCCCACATCCCCACGCCTGGGTGCTCAGCACCCCGGGGTCCCCAGAGCATCAGGCGCACGGCCGAAACATGCAGTGCAGGGTTGGTGCGGGGCTGCCATCGTGCCGGCAGGCACGGGGAGCCGGCGGTGGCTCCTGGGCTGGCACCAGGGGACGAGCAGGACCCAGCTGCGACACCCGCCTCCCCCCACGTCCCAGGCTGGTGATTCACCGCACACGGCTGCAGGACCAACTGGCAAACCCCGGGGCCCCCCCGTCCCCCGCAGCCCATGGCATGGCGGTCGGGTGCAGGCACTATCGGTGCCACCGAGGTGCTTTGCTGGAACCCAGTCAAGTGTGGAAAGCACTGTCAGATTTTCCACTGCCGGGCTCTGGAGAGCGTCTCCGGCGCGTCCCTGCCGAGGGGCCGTGCTATTTACGGCTCTCCTTGCTGCAAGCGCGCCTGGAGAATCAGTTGTCACGACTCGCACAGCAAATGGCGAGGCCACGGCCGCGCCGCGCGGGCTGCTCCGGGCTGGCCTTGTAGCTGTTCCTGTAACCCCGACATCACCCCAAATGTATATATAGAGCTGTGTGTGCGTGCGTAAACACACACACACACCCACCCCCAACACACACCCACTGCTGGGGACGCTGAGCGCTGCTGGAGGGGGAGCTGAGCTGTGGGGCATCAGGCACCAACGCACCATGGGCATCACACGTCTCCCGAGGGGCAAGGAGGGCCCGAGGGTGACCTGCATTGGCCAGGGCTCTGCTCCCGTTACCAGAAAGGGAATCTGAGGCACAGGCGAAGGCCGTTGGCACTTGCCCTGGCCGGGCAGGGGCTGGCGGGATCCCTGGCCATGACACAGAGGATTTCTTGCAGAGCATCGCAGGGCTTTGAAAAGCAGCTGCCCGGCAGCACGGCCTCCCGCCGGCCGGTGCAGCTCCGTCTGCCAGCACATGCCAGAGCCGGGGGCAGCCCAGGACGGTTCATGGGACTCTCCATGGCCCCGACAGCCCGGGCACAGCGTCACGGAGCAGGGAGGGCTGGTGCCAGTCCTGAGCGTCCCCCGGGCGCAGCGCCCCAGCCCCGCGGGGGAGAGCCCGGCCCCGGGCAAGACCGCAGGGCAGGAGCTGTCGTGGCACGGTCGAATGCGGCCGATGCACCTGGGCTCTGCCAGGGCCCGGGAGGCGATGCCAGCGCTGGGGGGGCCTTTTGGGGGCTGAGCGCTGTGGCTTGGTACCCTGAGGCCCTGGGGGTTTGGGGAGGCCAAGGCACGGGGGGCATTTCTGCATGGGGGGCCGCTTCCCCCTGCACCAACCTGCGCCCCGGGCAGCTGCTGGCCCCGGGGCACGGGCAGCGTTTGTCCTTGAGGCCCCCCCGGCAGAGCCGAGCCCTTCCCTCCCCTCCGGGCACCCCTGCGGCTGCTCTGTCTCTTTAAAAGGACTCCAGGCGTGGCTGCGGGACCGTCATCCCATCCCAGCCGGACAAGGGACCGGACAGTCCTGGACAGCCCTGGACAGCTGGCGCCAGCCGCGCTGGCACACCGTGGACCGCAGCTTCTGCAGGTACCGGGGCTGACCCCACTGGGCTGGGGCTGTGGGGGGCTCGGGGGATCTGGGAGGGACAAGGGATGGGGAACCTGCTGGTCCTGCCCCAGCTGGTGCCCTTGGACCCATCTCGGGGGGGGAGCGAGTCCTGGGGCACAGCAGATGCCTGGGGACACTCGTGACAGGGGTGAGCTGGGCTGGCACTGCCCGGGCACCCTCCTGTGAGCGGGGATGGTGCGATGTGTTTGGGATTGGCATGGAGGATGGTGAGCTGGAGGGGCCGTGCTGCCCGCTGGGGTCCATCCTCGCGGGCACATCGTGCGTCCCCCCCCCAGCGCTGACCCTGCTCCCGCAGCGTGGCCATGGGCGAGTGGGGCTTCCTGAGCTCGCTGCTGGACGCGGTGCAGGAGCACTCGCCCATGGTGGGGCGGTTCTGGCTGGTGGTGATGCTCCTCTTCCGCATCCTGGTCCTGGCCACCGTGGGCAGCGACGTCTTCGAGGACGAGCAGGAGGAGTTTGTCTGCAACACGCAGCAGCCAGGCTGCAAACCGGTGTGCTACGATGCCGCCTTCCCCATCTCCCACTACCGCTTCCTCGTCTTCCACATCGTTGTGCTCTCGGCCCCCGCCGCCCTCTTCGTCATCTTCGCCGTGCACCAGGCAGCCAAGCCGGGGCGCGGGGGGGCCCCCGGCCAGCGCGCCCGCCGCCTCCAGCCCTTCTACGTGGGCAGTGTGGTGGCACGCATCGCGGCCGAGCTGGGCTTCCTGCTGGGGCAGGCGCTGCTCTACGGCTTCAGGGTGCAGCCGCTCTTCGTCTGCCGCCGCCGGCCCTGCCCGCACCGCGTTGACTGCTTCGTCTCCCGCCCCACCGAGAAAACCGTCTTCATCCACTTCTACTTCGTGGTGGGGCTGGTCTCGGCGCTGCTCAGCCTGGCCGAGCTCGCCCACCTCCTGCGCAAGGGGCCCCCGCCCCGGGGTGGGTGCTGCCACCGGCCGCAGGAGCGGGGACCGGCCCCCGGGCAGCCGGCGGGGGCCGCGGAGGAGCCGTGCTGCCCCACTGGCCCCCCGCCACGGGGGGACCTGACCGTGTAGCCGGCCCCGGGCTGCCATCGCTGGCACGAGCTGTGGTCGTTCTCAGCCCGGCTGGTGCCCAGCAGGCGGCTGCAGCTCTCCCTGCCCCAGCCCTCACCGTGCCGGGGAAGCAGGGCCATGCCGTGCCGTGCCGTGCCGTGCCCTGGTGCCCCCGGTTCCTGTTGTGGGCGGCGGATGGGCCTCACCCGGCAGCTGCTGGAAAAAAATATGGACAAAAGGAAAACAAACAGGTCCCATCCCTGCGCAGCGGCAGGGATGCCCCGACCCCCACTGCCCCCCAGCCCAGCACGGGGCGGGAGGGGGGCCAGGGCTGCCCCGTACCCTGTGCTGAGGGTGTCACAAATGCATCGGGGCTCTGCAGGCCAGGGCTGGCCCCTGGTGTAGGGGGATGCGACCACAGCATTGGGGCTGGGAAGGGCAGAGCTTTGGGGGTGCTGGGGGACCCCAAAGGGTTCTGCCCCAGCCCAGCCAGAGCCAGGGAGGGCAGATGAGGGTCCTTGGGTGCCCCCTGCAGCAAAGAACCCCCCCAGGATTTGGGGTGCCACAGCCCTGACCATGCCCCCTCCCCAGGCACCCCCCACCCTGGTGCCCCCTGCAGCAAGAACGAGCCGGGCACTAGAATAAATAAACTTTATTCTGGAGCCAGCCCCCCCCCGTCCCCCCGTCCTCCCCGTGCCGGCAGGGCCGGGCCCCGCTCCCCGCGAGGCCGGGGCTGGCACCGCCGCGTGCCCCCGCAGCCCCCACCCCGCCTGGGGGGCCGGGGCAGGGCCCGCCCGGCACCTCCCGACTCTAAAACCACTAAAATCTCAACAACAACAAAAAAAAAAATTTAATAATAATAAATCGTGTGCCCTCCCCCACCCCCCGGCAGCGCCCGCCGTGCCCCCTCCACCTGCACAGGCCTAAAAACCCCTCCAAACTTTTACAAAGGTTTTAAAACGTATTTATAGATATTTATAGATATTTATATATATATACTTTGCTTTCTTTTCTCTTTTAAATGACTCTGCTCCCTCGGCGTGCGGGGTCTGGCCGGGTCCTCCCCGCCGGAGAGCCGGGACCGGGGCGGGGGGTGGCTTGGTGGTCGCGATCCCATGTGTGCTGGTGCTGGTGGGGCCGGGGCGTCCCCGGGGACGCGGCCGAGGGCCCCCGCGCCCCTGAAATGTGACTCAACCAACGCGCTTCGCCCGGGGCTGGGGGGGCCGGGGGCTGCGGGGCTCCCCGCGGGGGTCTGCTCTGGCGGGGGGGGCCCCGGGGCTGTGCCAGCGGGGTGCTGCCGAGGAGTCCGCCCCAGGGGGGCCGCAGCCAGGGCCGAGGCACAGGGTTCCCCCCCCCTGCCCCGCGTGCCGGCGTGCCGGGCTCTGTCCTGGTGCACGCCGGGCATGGGTCACGGCGAGTGCGTGGCCGGGCTGCTGCGGTTGGAGCTGGGCGAGAGGCTGGGGCTGCAGCTGCCCGGGGGGGCCCCAGGCTGCCTGCGCGGGGGCCGCCCGGCTGCCCCGCCAGCGTGTCCATGCCCTCCGAGTTCTCCAGCATCTCCTGGATGAGGGGCGGCATCGACCCCGGGATCTCCATCTTCAGCGTGATCACCCGCTCGGCGCCTGCAGGAAGGGTCAGGGTCAGCAGGGCAGGGCACTGCTGGCACCCCCAAACCCGCACCCCCAAACTGGCACCCCCAGCTCCGCTCCTCCCTGGGTGCCGAGAACAAGGGACATGGCCAGATCCCCAGCGTCCCTGGAGGATGCGGTGCTGTGGGTATCCCCTCCCTCGTCCCCCCCCGAGGATGCTGTGCCCTGGGGAAGGATGAGCAACCTGGACCCCCCCTCCCAACGATGCCGATCCCAAGGGATGCTCCCCCGGGATGCTCCCCTGGGACACAGAGCCGCAGGAGGGCGGCCGCCCCCTCCCCAGCGCTCACCCTTGGCGCTGATGCTGCGGAGATCCGTGATCTTCATGAGCATCTTGGGGAACATGTGGGGCCTGTTGGGCCTCCTCTTCCTCACGTAGATCTTCAGCGCCTCCAGCAGCGGCTCCTGCAGCTTGTCCACTTTGTCGGGCTGCTCCAGGTCCTGGCGGTCTGGGGAGGGGGGGACAGCGGTTACGGGGGGGGGGGGCAGCACACATCCTGTTGTTCCCCCTTGCCCCCCGCGGTCACGGATACAGCCCAGCTCCCTGTACCGGGCCCCGAGGGGGTCACCGGGGTGGCTGTGCCTCGGCAAAGGGCACCATTTGGGGTCTTCTTGGTCAGCCATTCGGGGAGGACAGCCGGGCAGGCGCTGGGGGTCCGCCAGGGCACTGGGCAGGGTGCCCGTCCCTGCACCCCACCTCTCCCCCGGCACCCACCTCCGCAGATGAGGCAGATGGCACTGAGCAGCCCCGTCTCGGCGTCGTCCATCTCCAGCGGCAGCAGCTGGTTGGCGAAGGCGAAGACCAGGTCGGTGAGGGGCCCGAAGCCGGCGTTGTGCATCTGCGTGCGGTTCAGCGTCAGCCCGTCCGAGAAGGTCATGGTGTCCTGCTCCGGCGTGTAGCGCGTGCAGATCCGCAGGATCTGGGGGGGGCGAGGGGGCTCAGCCTGGTGTCCCCTCCCCATCCCCGTCCCCGTCCCAGTCCCCGCTCTCACCAGGATATCGAGGCAGGCGGCTTTGAGGAGGGTGATCTGGTCGGCGATGGTGAGCGTGGTGAAGCCGGGGAGCTGCTTGGCAAACTCCACCGTCTTGATGATGCACTTGGTGGACAGCTCGCTGAACTTGTCCCACAGGTCGATGTCCAGGGAGACCCGCTGCTCCGAGCTGTTGTTCTGCGGCGGGAGGCGGAGGATGAGGGCAGGGGGTGGGGTGGGGGGGGGTCTGCCGTGCTCCCCAGCCCCCCGGGACCCCCCGACACTCACCGTAGTGTATTTGCCGAGCTGGCAGAGGGCGGGGAAGGTCTCCTGGTGGGCTTTGCGCACCTTCTCGATGAGCTCTTCCACCTCGGGCGTGATGATGTAGCTCTCCGAGCACTCCGGCTTGGGCACGTCCTTCTTCTTCTTGTTCCGGTCATTGCGGACGGCTGCGGGGACGGCAGGGTCAGCGTCACCCAGCCCCGCTGCCACCCAGCCCCTGCCCAGGGAGGGGCTCGGCCCCACCGCCTTCGGTCCCCCCAGGGCAGGATGAGGACCCCATCGCCAGTGACGGGATCAGCCGTGGTGACAAACGGCTAGCGGAGCCGCCAGCCCCCCGCACAGCTCTCCTTTAAATCAGCCCCCAAGTCATTAAGAGGCAATTAGGGGTGGCACGGCACCCTTGGGGGGGGGACACCACCCCCCTGGCCGTGGGGACAGTGCTCAGCTCTGCTCTGCAAAGCCGATACAGTGGAGAAAAACACCAGGGAGAGAAAATGGCAGCTGAGCCTCCGCGCTCATCACGGGGGCGTGCAGAGGACACCCTCGAGGCGGCAGCGTCGGGGGGAGCAGCCGGGCACAGCCCCGCACCCCGCAGGGATCAGCCTCTGTGGGCCGGGGGGGCCAGGACCCCCCCTTAGGTGCAGGCTGAGCTGCAGCCCCTGGGATGCTGAACACCCCCCTGGCAGTGCCGGCCCCCCCCCCCCCCAAGCCCCCTTCCGGGGATGACGGCCCCCACAGGGACAGGCAGATGGGGCAGGAGTCGGGGAGGCAGCTGCGCCCCAGCAGCCATCGCCCCCGGTCACCCACCCCCGGCGATGCCGCGCCGCGCGGGGGTTACAGCCGGGCACCATGACAACTGGCACGCAGACGCCAGGAGGCCTCGTCAGCGTCATTTATCTCTGACATCATCAATCACGTGTTGCCCGGGCAACGGCTGGGCTGTGACACAAACCCAGGGGGGCCCCCCCCCATCGCCCCCCCCCCAGGGCCTCGCTGGGTATATGGTGGGCGCTGCTGGGATGGCCCCCCACGCTCGGACCCCCCCAGCTGCACCCAGGCAGGGTGTCCCCATCCCCATCCCCGTCCCCGTCCGCACTCACACTCCTTGGACATGCCGACTTCGAAGCACTTCTGGAGGCGGCAGTACTGGCACCGGTTGCGCGTCACCTTGTTGATGATGCAGTTCTTGTCCCGGTGGCACGTGTACACCATGTTCTTCTGGATGCTGCGGCGGAAGAAGCCCTGGGGACCCCGCACGTCCCTGTCAGCGCCCGGCCCGGGGACCCTGGGGACCCGTGGGGACGGTGGCCCGGACACGGGGTGCTGGCAGCTCTCACCTTGCAGCCCTCGCAGGCGCTCACCCCGTAGTGGTAGCCCGAGGACTTGTCCTGGCAGACGAAGCAGGGCTTGTAGATGCGGGGCAGGGGCGGGGGCGAGGGCGGGCTGGGCACGATCTCCTCTGAGCTGGTGCTCTGCGTCTCGACGGCTGCGGAGAAGGCGGCAAGCGCTTAGGGCATGGAGACACCCCCCCCCCGCCCGGGGCCCCATGGGGACCCCCCACCCCGCACCCCAAAACAGTGCCGGTCCCCGGGTCCGGTGGTTCTGCCAGCCCTGCCCTGCGTTGCCCACCCCAGCCCTGCCCGGCCACGGGGCCGGGTCGCGCGGGGCCGGCGGGGCGAGGACGCAAGCTGGGAAGATGCAACTTGACATTTCCAGGGCACGGAGACGATGTGGAATTCAGGCAGACAAAAAAAAAAAAAAAAAAAAAGAAAGAATAAAAAAAAAAAAGAAAAGAAAAAAGCCGGGATCCCAGGAGCCCCCGCGCGGGCGGCGCTGACGGCGTCTGCGGGGCCGGCGCGGTGCAGTCCTGGTGCAGGGGGGGGGGCCGATGCCGCACACTCACTCACACGTGCGTGCGGGCACACACACGTGCACAGTCCGGGGGGCCCGCCCGCTGCGCCCACCGCCCCAGAGCCAAAGGCACGGCCCCCCAGGAGGGGACGGCATGGCGGCACCCAGGCGGCACTCCATGGGCCCCCGGCGGGGGACGTCCCCGAGGGCAGCGCTGCCCTTGTCCCCACGACAGGCAGCCCCGGCCACCACGTGCTGCAACGGCCCTGCCAGCCCAGGGGACGCAGCCAGTGCCCCCTGCACCCCAAAACCGTGGGATGTGCCTGCCCCCCTCCTGCACCCCAAAATCCCGTGGGACGTGCCCGCTCCCTCCTGCCCCCCAGGACCGCCCAGGAGGTGCCTGAGCCCCCAGGACGGGCCCCGTCGCCCACCCCGGCGCAGCCCCAGCCGCGGTGGGGTGCGGTGCAGCCAGGGTGCCAGTCCCTGGCGTGGGGTGCAGCCAGGCAGGGGTTAAGCGCTCCCCGGCTCCTCCGGGATGTTTGCGAATGTTTTTCTGCAGTGGAGCCAAGCGAACCAGTCAAACAGGATATTAAAGGCCGAGCCCGGCGGGGGAGCCCGGCCCCCCCTGCTCCACCAGCCCCTGCGCCCCAAAAAGGGCCCTGAAAAGGGCCCCCCCGCCACCCGCTTCCCCCCGGGGCCGGGGTGCCACAGGGAGAGGCCCTGGCCAGGGGCACCCACCCCGGAGCTGAGCCGAGGTGGGGTCCCACTGGGGGTGGTGGGGCTTGGGGGGGGTGATGGATGAGGGGTGGGGGTCCCCAGCGTGGCTGTGCCACCGGCCACTCGCCGAAGGTCAGGGGTGCAGACAGGGCCAGGGAGAGGGGACAACGGGGACAAAGCCACCCATGACGCTTGTCCCCCAGCACAATGGGGAGACGGGGTGAGCGTGCCGGCATGGCGGCAAGCGTGCGGGGCACAGAGGCGAGCGTGCAGGGTAGGAAGCGAGCATGCAGCATGCGGAGGCGAGCGTGCAGGGTGGGATATGAGCGCGCGGGGTGGGATATGAGCGTGCGGGGTGTGGAGGCGAGCGAGCCGGGCAACGTTTCCCGGGCGGCACTGAATAAATCACCGCTGCCACTCGAGGGAGCGGAGCCATTAAAGTGACTGAGCGAACGTCGTCTATAATTTATCGCCTCTTTTATATAATTTAAGAACTTCCTCGTGGAGAGCTGCACTCACAAAATGCAGATTTGACAAGATTTTGATGTGCTGGGTGCGGAGGGGGGAGGGGACCCGGCTCCCCCTGCAACGACGCACGCCAGCATCCCCGGGCGGGCACAGCACCGCGGGAATCCCCTGCCACCGCAGCCACCAGCGAAGGGACCATGATGCCACCGGGGATGGGATGGGGCCGCGGGCACAGCCGCCTGCCCGGCCAGCTCCCCAGGAGCCCCTCGTGGTGGCGTCAGGCCTGGGTGCCGCTCGCGCCCCTGCGGGACAATGGGAGAGCACAGAGCAGCACCCAATGGTGCTGAGCGGGCAGGATGGGTGCAAACCTCCCCTGCTCCCGCGGGGCTGGGTGCAGGAGGGGTTGGCTGGGGACACCGGGGACCCCGGCATCCAGGCTCCCTCCCCTCCCCCAGCCCCATCTCCTCCTGGAACAGGAGGGACCCAGGCGTCCTGCCCCCCCCCCGTACGGAGGAAGCGGAGCCCAGCTGCAGACCAGATGCTGCGGCTCCGCCAGCATCCCCGGGCAAACGCGCCGCCCCCGCCTGCCGCCCCGCCGGCCGCTTCCTGCCCGCACCAAGGGACCCCGGGGCACCCCGACACCTGGCACCCCCGCCCCGGCGTGGGAAAGCACCCGCGGGGCCACACCGCGTGCCAGGGCCCGGGGAGGACCCAGGAATCCGGGCTGCCGCCGCCGCCTCCGCCAACAACCGGCCATCACTCCCGGGCCAGAGCCGGGGATGGGACCCAGGCCTCTGGAGAGGGGCTCCACCGGTGCTCGCCGCAGGGCCCGGTGAGGCAGGCAGCGCCGTGCCAGGCAGGACAGCCCCACGCCCGCGCCACGGGACCCGGTGCACCCGGCAGGAGGGTGGGCGCCTGCCCAGGGCTTTCCTGCAGATCAGGATCCCACATGTCCCAAATTCCTGCACCTCTGTGGGAGCAAGGCGGGGGGGGGCGGGAAGGAGGGTCCCGGGAGCGATGGGGCTGGGAGCCCCGACCCATGGGGTGCCCCAGGCCATGGGGTGCCCGGTCCTGCCCACGTGCCACTGGGCACAGCGCTCAGCCCACCGGCCACCACCACCCCGCCTGGCCCCCACAAGGCATCCTGCCCAGCAGACCCAGGGGTCCTGCCCCCCGCCAGCACCGGGGGCCTGGGGTCCTCACCACCCCGACTCACCCATCTGCTGTGCCGCCGCCACCCCGTGCCGCAGCGCTGTGCTGGCTGCGCGCCACCGGCCAGCCCTGGGTGACGGAGCGCGGCTAACGCGAGGCGACGGCGGGGCCACCCCGTGCCCGGTGGGGCAGTGCTCGTGCACAACCCAACGCCACGTACCCCCGAGACCCCCCACAGCACCCCACAAAACCCCTGGCAGGATGTGGACCCACGCAGGCACGGGATGCCCACTGCCTCAGTGGGCTCCTGCAAGCCCCTCTGCCACCCTCGGGAACCACCTCGTGCCTCAGTTTCCCCAGCTGCGGCGTGGTGGCGTCCCCAGGCCCCACTGCAGCGGCGGGCAGGCTCCCCACACCCCGCGGAGCGGCTCTTCCCCCTGCACCAGCGAGATGGCGTCCCGCCGGGCAGCGCTGCACCGGCGCCGGGCCAGCAGCCAGCACCTCGGGGCCAGCCCCACTGGGCACAGCCCAGCCGCAGCCACAGCTGTCTCTGGGGAAACTGAGGCACGGCATCTCCGACACCAGCACCACGTGCTGTGGGCTGGCACCCCCGAGCCGGGGAGACACGGCACCTCAGCATGACGCAGGGAGCGGGGCACCCTGCCAGGGAGTCCCACCAGCCAGCCGCCGCCCACGCGCCTGCCGGGTCACGGTCACCATGACCAGAGCCCGGAGGTGCCCTGGCCTGGGCAGGGGCCCTGCGCAGCACCGCGGCCACGTGGCCACCCAGAGCTGCAGCCCACAGGGAGGGGGCTCTGGCCAGAAGGCCCCTCTCCTGCAGGACTGAGGGTACAAGGGGGGGACGATGGCCCCCAGCCACCCCGCTCAGGACAGCACAGCCCCAGTGGGATCTGGGAGGGCCCCGTGCTAAGGGGACGGCACTAAAGCCTGGGACACACGGCCCCTGCCAGGCCCTGCCTGCGCCCTGCCTGCTCTGGGGGTCCAAAGGCAGCACCCCCCCCGCAGAGGCGGTGGGAGCCCCCGCGGCAGCCCCACGCCGTCCCAGCTGCAGACAAAGGCCCCTTGCGCCGCGCTCGCGCCGATGCCAGCGGAAAGGTCGAGCGGCCCCGAGACAATGGGGGGAGCGAGGCCGCGGGGGCCGCGGGCACACCACACACACACCCCCCCCCCGCGCAGCGCCGGCCACTGGCACTGCACCGGGCATTGCCATGGGAAGGGCGAACCGGTGGCAGGGAGAGGGGCTCGCCAGCCCCCTGGGGATGAGGCGGCCCCCCCCCCGCACCCTGCAGGAGGGCCCCGCAGCCCTTATTGGGGTGAAAGTCCCATGGAGCCCGGCAGGACTTTCCCCAGGCCGTTATCGCCGCCCACGGCCCCTGGGTGCCAGGCCAGGCCGGCCGGCTGCCCACTGTGGGGGGGGCGGCGTGGGACCCCCACCAGCCCACCCAGACCCCGCTCGCTCCCGGCACCACCCTCACCCCCGCACGGTGGGCACAAAGCACAGCGGGGCCCCGCATCCCCCGTGGGGTGGCAGCCCCCAGGCTGGCTGGCAGCTTGGGGTGCGCTGCCCGTGCCCCTGCCTGCTCCCGCTGCCTGCTGCCTGTCCCGGCACGGAGGTGCCCCCCCACCCCCCGAGTCTGCACAGAGCATGGGTCCTGCCTGTCCGCAAGGACAGCAGGGGACGGGGGACACCAGGCTGTGACAACCCCCCCCCAGGGACACAGGGCAGGATCCCACCAGCGGGACTGGCCAGGCCCCACATCAGCACCCAGGACACCCCGGCCCAGGGGGACACCCCGATCCCCGGCAGGGCTGTGGCAGGGGGGGGCCCACGCTGGCGCTCCCTCTCCACCCGTGCAGCAGCAGCAGGCACAGCGGCTCTGTAGTTATTTGGATTTTGTCGGAGCCCTTATCAGCAGGGAGCGGAATTCCTGGCAGAGCTGGCGCTGCCGCGGACCCCACTCGTGGGAAGGGGGTGCGAGGGGCACCCCGCCGTGCCCCGGCCCCCGCCTCGCCGGGCTCAGCCCCAGCCCCGGCCCCAGCCCAGCCGTCCCAGCTCTCACCGAAATAGGATAAGGGTTGTTTATGGCCGAGCCGGCGGCATCTGCGCAGAGCTCGGCCCGGCGACGGAGCTGGCGGGGAGGGCGCTGGGCCGGGGGCTGAACCCGGCACCCTCCTGGGATCAGCACCCAGCACCCTACTCAACCCCCCGCCCATGGCCAAGCTCCCAGCACCCATCGCTCTGCACCCATCCCCACGCCCAGCACCCAGCACACCCCCCCACCCCGCCCGGATCAGAGCCGGGTTTTGAGGCCGCTCTTCCCGCCCGGGCGGGCTCCAGCACCGGCCCGAAGCGGCGGTGAGGGGCGCAGGTACCTACAGCGACCGGAGCTGCTCCAGGGCGGGGGGCGGCGGGGGGTCCCGCGGGGCGCGGGGGGGCCGCGCTCCGGCAGCAGGCAGCCCCGGCCCGGCCCGTAGAAATCCATCCGGAGGAAGGGGCCGGGGGGCAGCCCCGCCACCGCCGCGCCCTCGTACATGGCCCGGGGCCGCGGGGGCGGCTCCCCCCCACCACCCCCCCCCCCCTCCGCCTCCTCCTCCTCCTCCTCCCCGGTCCGGCGGCGGGGGCGGCCCCGGGCGGTCAGCGCCCCCCCCTCGGCAGCCGGGCCCCCGGGGCGCCCCGGGCCGCGCTGCCATGGCCCCGCCGCGGCTCAGCCGGGGAGCGGGGCCCCGCCGCTCCGCTCCGCGCCCGGGCAGGCGGCGGCGGGAGGCGGAGGAGGAGGCGGAGGAGGAGGAGGAGGGGGAGGGGAGGAAGGCGCAGCCCCGCCGGCTCTGCGGCTCCGGCAGCCCCGGTCCCTCCCGACACCAGCCGCCTCCCCACAGCCTTAACCCGCTCCGCGCCGCGGGGCCGCCTCCGTCCTCCGCCGCCGCCGCCGCCTCCTCCCCTCCCCGGGACGGCCGGCACCGGCCACGGCCGCGCGGGGCGGGGGGGGACGACGACGACACACGGCCACGCAGGACCGGCGCCACGCGGGAGCGGGCCCCGGGGCGGGGGGCGCACGGCGGGGCCGGGGGGCTGCCCGGGGCCGCGGCTCATTTGCCTAATGGGATGCGGGTGAACTGCGGGTGAACCCGGCGGGGAAGGGCTCACCTCGCCCTGACCCCCGGCCGCCCCCCCCCGGGGGTGCGGGTGCCACCGCACGGCGGGGGGGAGTGTGTGTGTGTGTGCATGCGTGTGCATGTGTGTGCATGCATGTTCCCACTGCACGGTGAGGGACATGCTTGTTTGCATCCCCACTGCAGAGGGGCCCACATGGGCTCCTGCTGCACCGCTGCATGGGGGGGGTGGTTGCGTGTGTGTGCACGCACACCTTCCCACAGTGCACGGGGCAGCCTGTGTGCACGTACACGTGTGTGCATTCCTTCTGCACACACATACATGTGTGTGGCAACCACATCCCCACTGAGCACAGAAGCAGCCGAGCGTGTGCACATGTATGGCTGCATGCGCGTATGACCCCACTGCATCTGTGTGTGCACACACCCCCACCGCACACGTGTGTGTTTGCGTGTGGCAGAGTGCTGCAACGCTCCCCACTCCCCTGCCCATGCACACAGGTCCCCACGGGAGGTGACACCCCAAACCCGGGGCCGCCCGAGCGGTGACAGCACTGCCCACACAGACTGGTGTCACCCCACGCAGCACAGCCGGCTCGGCCCCGCTGCCCACACCCAGACAGGGACAGACCCACGCCAGGGACAGTGGCCACAGGCTGGGCTGGCAGGCCAGGCCCCGGCGGTGCCACTTCCCCGACGCGCCGGTAACCTCCTTGCCGCACGGTCTCACCTACCCACCCTCGCTTCCTGCAGCGCAGCACCACCGGCACAGCCACCCAGCGGGGCCCAGCCCTGGCACGCTCCCCGGCGGGCACGCGGCCCCTGCCACGCCACGGGGGTCCGCTCTGCCCCAGCCCCGCGCTGCGCACCGTAAGGGTGCCCCGAGAGGGAGAGCCCAGGATGCTGCAGGGTCCATCCGAACCCCTGCCCAGGTCCTGCCGTGGGCGAGGGGCAGGAGGAGCACACACGTGTGCACGGCTGGACACCGGTGGGAAGATGGGGGCCAGCCCAGCCGCACGCAGCAAGCAGGGAGCGTGCATGAGCAAATGCGCGTGTGCACACATGTGTGCACACATGACAGTATGCACACACACACGGCAGTGTGCGCACACACACCCCCGATGCTGAGGGCACCTTCCTGCCACCCCGGCCACACTCTGTACACCCACATGCCCCGGCCCTGCGCACACTGGCAGCCCCCCCCGCCCTGGCCCCAAAGCGAGCAGCCAGGGCCACCCCGCTTTTATTTCCAATCTGCCCCCCCCCCGAAAGAGAGAGGAGGGGGGAAAAGGGGAGAAAAACAAAAAAGAATAAGAAAAAGGCCGGGAGGCGTGTGCATGTGTGTGCGTGTGTGTCTGCGCAGAGCAGATCAGCAGCGCCTGTTTAAATAATAATAGAAAGTCAAAGGCTTTGCTTAGCCAGCAGGTTTCTGAACAAAAGCCCAGCGCTCCTCCAACTTCCTGCAGCGAACATGACAAATGTCTGCTTTGACTCATTTACCAGCGCTGGAAAGAATGTGGCTGCGACGGAGGGGACGGAGGGGACGCGGGCCGGTGGCATCGCACGGCTCGGCCACGGCACGGCTGTGCCATGCACGCACGCCGGCGGCCGCCCCGCCGGGCAGCGCTTCCCGTCCCGCGCCGGCGGCAACAGGAAGAAACAGAGATTAAAAAAAAAGACCCCAAAGGCTCAAAGCAGAAGCCAAGAGGAACTGGGCGAGGGGAGCGCCCTGCACGCAGCCCCGCGGCGCGAGGGGGACGGGGACATCCCGCCATGCGCCCTGTCCCACCGCCACATCCCGCCACCCCGCCAGCAGCCTGGAGACATCAGAATGGGGCCCCCCCCTCAGCAGCACCCCCCGGCCCCGCTTCCTCCTGGCCCCACTCATGGGGGCGGCCGATGCCCCCAGGAACACAAGATGCCCCCATGAGCACGATGGCCACCCGGCCACAAAGCCCATGGGGACACCACGGGGGACACCACGGGAAACCCTGCTGTGCCCGGAGCGGGCAGCTTCGGGAGCGCAGGGTCACAGCCCCAGCAGACAACGGGACGTGGGCAGGGACGCCCGAGACCCCCACGCAAACCCACCCACCCCAGCCTGGGGTATGGGGTGCCTGGCCCCGGCCCCTTTCGCCCCATCCCCACGCCAGCACCTCGGGGCCCCGCAGCCCCCCTCCCGCCTGCCCACTTCAAAAGACCCCATTTATCCCCTTCAGCAGCTTTTGAGCGCGGCGAATTCCCGGCCGGCGCAGGCGGCTCCCCCCGGCCCCCGTGACAGTGATAGAAAACCTCCGCCGTAATGGGCTTTCCCAGGCGCGGGGGCCCAGCGCCCAGCCCGGCCTCATCAATCTTCCCCCGGGTGGAGATGGGAGGGGGGGGGGCCGGGGGGTCCCCAGCACTGCATCCCGTGGGGGGCTCCCTGGCCTCTGCCCCGAGCAGGGCCCCCCAGCCCCGCCGCCCCCCGCTCGCGGCCCCCGGCCTGCAGGGAGCACGTTTTGCTCATTAATTTTTAAAAATTAATTAATTACGGGGCGCAGCGGGGGAGCGGCTGTGGCGCGGAGGAAACCAGAGCCAGCGGGTAGGGTGACAGGCCGAGCCCGGCCGCGGGGGCCCCCCGTCCCGGCAGCCGAGAGCGGGGCCGGGGGGCCCGGCTGCAGGGGGAGGGGGCCGCACCGGGGTCCCATTTCCCGCAGCCTGGGAACCAGGGCGGAGGGAGGGTCCCCCCCGGTGGGGGTGGCAGCCCAGGGAGCCCCTCGCAGGGCGACGGGCGGGAATCCCACATGGCCCCCCAAGACCCTCCATGGGCAAGCGCTAGGCGAGGCGGGGGGGACCCCCAGGGACAGCCAGGCCCCACGGCAGGAGGCCACCACGGAGCCCCTGGGGACGAAGGCACAGCCCTGGCACCGCCACACGCCCCGACACGCGTGCACACACCCGGCACAGGGGGCCCCGCACCGCGTGCGGCGTGCACACACAGGCGCACAGGCACGGGCACACGCACGGCGGGCCGGGCACTGAGCACACACGCCCCCCCCCCACCGCCCCACACAGTCGCTCAGCTCTGCGCACACTTGCTACACGCATGCACACACACCCCCCCCCCCACCCCCAGCTGTGCGCACATGGGCGTGCACACACACGCGCCGGCACAGCCGGCGGCGCACGCGCACAGCGCCACAGACACACACACACGCAGCCAGCTCCGTGCACACACAGATGTGCACACCCCCTTGCACGGGGTGGGCACACGCACCACCCCCGCAGCATGCGCACACGGGCACACACATGCACACCCACCGTGCGAGCGCACACGTGCTCACACGCAGCTCTGAGCGTGGAGAGGCCCCACTCTGGCACCGGGGTGTTCCCCCCCCCGCCACCGTCCCCTGCCCGCCCCGGGGTGCCCCACATCGGAGCCCAGCGTGGGGCAGGGGCTCTTGTCCCCACCCCGCAGGGGAAGCCACAGCACTTGTGCCGGGGGGGGCCGGCTGGGGGTCCCCAGAACCGTGCCTGCCACCTCCACTCACTTCCCCTTTGCTGGGCGCTCTCGACTCACGGCACGAGCGGCCCCGGCCAGGACAGTGGCTCCCAGGGCACCCAGGGACACCCACCTCGGGCCAGGGGGGTGCAACGGGTCCCCCCCGCACCCGCACCCACGGCTGACCCCGTTTCCCCGCGTCGGGGGCAAAGCACGCAGCACCCTGGAGGGCCAGATCCGGCACCGGCAGCTCCCCTGCAGCCCCAACGCCAGCGGATCCCCATCCCGACACCCACGGCCCCGGCGCGATACCCGGCCGAACCCCGGCGGGGGGCATCTGCCCCCCCAGGAGGGCCCAGCCAGATCAGCCCCGGGTGCCACGCAGCTGCAGCACATCTGGTGAGGGCAGGCTGGCGGCAGGGCCGGAGGCGCGTGAGGAGGGGGTGGCTGCACGGGGCCCCTCTGCAGCCCCCGAGCCCCCCCCAGCCAGGACACAGACCCCGGCGTTGCCCTGCCAGCCCCACTGCCAGGAGAGAGAGCGGGGGCATCCTGCTCGGGCACACACCAAATACTGTAGGACCTACACAAACAGTGCACCCACCAGGCTGTACGGGTGCTATGGGCGGGCAGGCACAGTGCACCCACCCCCTGTGTCCCCCTGGGATCCCTAGGTGGGGAAGGGCAAGGGGAAACTGAGGCATGGTCCACCCGGCCGCCATCAGCCCCAGGGCACCCTCCAGCCCTGCCTGGCCCCTGTCCCCAGTGTCAGAGAATGGGGGGACGGGACAGGCACCCCCCCCCAGCCCGTTCCCACAAGGCCGTGCGGCAGGAATGGCCCCAGAGCCAGTGCGGGGGAGGGGCCCCACCCGCCGCCACCCAGTCGCTGAACTGGTCCCACTGGGTCCCACCGCAGCCGGGGCGGCTCCGGCGGGGGACAGCGCCCGGGGCCGGCCCTGCCCGGGCCTGCACCGTCCCCCGGGGCCAGGGACGGGCTGGGGGGGCCCCGCCACACCCCGACCCACGGGGGCCTCCCCGATGGCGGGCGCCGCGGGGCACCCATGCCGGCATGGTGCGGGAACGGGCAAGGGCGCCCGTCGGCAGCAGTGCCAGGGATGGGAAGGAGTCCAGCAGCCGCCCCGTGGCACCCAGCGAGGGTCCGGGGAAACTGAGGCACGCCGTGAGCCCAGGGCTGGGGTCACGGTGCGTGGAGGACCCGAGCCGGGAGCCCACCTCCCGCGGCTCCCAGCTGCCGGCGCGGCGGGGCGGTGATTACTGGGGCCGTGATGGACGACCCTGTCAGGGGGAAATTGAATCAGGAGCAGACGCGATGATTGCCTTCATCGCCTCCCCCACGGGCGGCCCCCGCGCCGCCAGCGAACAAAGAGCCGCCGTGGGGACGCAGCGCGGCACCGGCCTCCCCGGCCCCCACCACTGCCGAGCCCCCCGTCTCCCAGCCTGGCTGCGGCGGGTGCCGGGGACGGTGACAGCCAACGGCCCCTAACCAGGGCCAGCTGGGCCGTTAACAGCCGGGGTATAAACACAGCCATTAACGAAGGCGGCCACACAGCAGCAATTAACTGACACACACCCCGCCGGGTGCCACTGCCCGCTCCGTGCCTCAGTTTCCCCAGCGGCAGCACTAATGGGGACACATGGGGAGAAGTGCCCAGCGCTCGCTTCCCACCGGCCAAGGAGCCGGTGCCCCTAAACACAGCTCCCCATGGGTGGGCGATGCGGTGGCTGGGAGCAGGGAGACCCCCCCCCCCCCCCACCCCCGTCACCGGTGCCACCACCCCAGGGCAGGTTACGGACCAGTGCCGGAGCAGCAGCCTGGGGTCAGCACTCACATCCCAGGCTGGGGACAGACCCCAGCATGGAGGGGTCCCCACACACACTTCCCCCCAGCACCGGGGGTCCCACCACACCACCCCCCCCCCCCGCGAGGCTGCAGTACTCACTGGCGGGCGAGGGGGTGCTGTATCCGCTGACGGGCAGCTGGTGCTGGATGCCGGCCAGCGTGCTGGGCGGAGAGAGCCCCCCCAGCATGTGGGGGAAGAAGAAGGCGTAGGGGGGCACGGGGTAGCCGTTGAGGTGCCCCCCTCCGGGCGTGGGGCAGGAGCTGCTGTTGCTGGCCATGGCGGGGGTCTCTGGCGCAGTGGGGGGGCTCTCAGGCGCAGGGCGCCGGGGCCAAGCAGAGCATGGGGCCCACGGGCGACCCGCTGCCCGGCGGCTGTCCTCGCTGGCGGCGCTGGCTCCTGCGATGCTGTGGGGGGAGCAGAGAGGGGGGTTAGCGGAGGGGCTGGGATGCCTGGCCCCCACCCCGATGTGGCACCCACCAGCCGTGCCTCATTTCCCCCAGGCCCCCCCCACCAAGGGGCCACATCCCCTCCCAGCCCCAGGAGGGCGCAGCCGGCCGGGCCCAGCTCTCCCCACGAGATTAACGACAATCCCCCAGATTAACGACACCGGGACCGGCAGGGCCCGGCAGGCACAGGTCGCTAATCCCGGCTTAGCGGCCGAGGGGGCAGGGGACGGCGTGGGGACGCTGTGGCCCCACAGGGCAGCCCCTCAAACCAGGGGCCACGCGACGGCCCCATACCTGCTCCCCCAGGCCTGCCCCGGGAGCAGGGGCGCACATGGAGTCCGAGGGGGGCAACAGCCCCTGCCTCAGCCCAGGGGGCTGAGCTGCAGCTTGGGGGGGGACGGGGATGGGCACAGGCACGCCGGGGTCCCCTGAGGACAGCGGCTCTGCTCCAGCCTGGCTCTGCTGTCATGGCTGCACGCCTCCGCCAGCTCCGCTCCCCCCACGCCTGCACCGAGCGTGAGGGGCTCAGCCACCGGGCCCCGGGGCAGGAGGGGGCTCACACCCCCCCCCCCCTCCCCGGGACCAGCACCCTGGGGGCTCAGCCTGGCCGCCCACCGCAGGGCTGGGCTCTATGTGTCGGGGCGCAGCCCCCGCCCCGTGCCGTGTGCCGGGCCGTGCCGGCAGCTCCCACGCCAACCCTGCGGGGCACGGACCCCGCGGCCCAGGCCAGGCCAGGGGGCGGCGGTGGGAAGGGGGGCACGGGGCTTTCACAATCCCGGGCTGGCTGTTTATTTAAGCGCTGGCGCGGGGCCCGGCGGGGGCTGTTTATTTGC